>NC_092821.1:45420114-46021478 GCF_023375885.2 Dermacentor andersoni
AGGAGCCAACGTTTCGACAAGTGGACTTGTCTTCTTCAAGGCGGCATATGCTCTCCTAGCCACAGCTGATATGGGTGAGGTTTTTCTTCGTGAAAAACCCTACCTATATATACTGTGGCGAGGAAAGCATATGTCGCCTAGAAGAAAACAACTCCGCTTGTCGAAAAGTTGCCTCCGGCGTTCACCTTGTTCTCGTTTTGCTGATCGTCTATGAAAGGGAAGTGACACGCTCACACCAGTTGCTGGAAACCTAAAAATATCGAGCGATGACTGCGAGCATCCCACTGAAATATGGTGCATGTGCGAAAAATATTGTCGATGGTCAGCTCAGGTGAGGCTATCGTTGCAGAGGCCATGATTATTACTGTGAGGCAGTACGCCCGTGTAGAGGGTAAGATGCCTACACCAATGGCTCTATTGTAAGGACGGCTTCTACCTGTCGGAGACATCTTGACGAAGACTTGGTCGCGTAGATACTCTTGTATGGTATCCATTTGTGTAGCTGAGAAGTGCACCGTGTATTTTGCCGTAGGACATGGCCTTCTACAGCCTCACCAGCTAGCTCAGTTACCGTGAGCAAACGGTTGGAGGCGGGCACTGTTGACACTATTCATCAAAATGCCGTCCTTGTCAAGGCGATGCCTGAGAACTTTCTCTTCAGCCAACGTTACTACCGCCGATACCACGATGTTAGGGTTAACATTCCATAGTTTTTCTCCTTCTAGGATAGAAATAAAGATAATAGGTTCACCAGCACGTTTTTTGTTTGTAGGATACGACCATGAAGGATGCCTGGTCCATCTCCTCTGCATTTTCGCCCGTAGGGTCTTCTTTACCTACAGTCTCTTGTTCGCAGGGCCTTGGTCTGCATCTGTTACTGCAGGGGCTGAAGGATTAGTAGTTGCCACCGCTGCCATGGATGCAGCGTTCAGTGCATATGGCGGTGATGTTCCCTGTCGTGGTGCATACGGCGCAGAGCACCAAGAGGGTCGCTTGATGTGCTACTGTGGAGGGCAGGATCCTCCAGGTCGTCCCAAGGCGAGTAAGAGCAGAAGAAAAATTTTAAAGGCTATCAGACGGAGAGAAAAACTGAAAATAGGGACTGGTCTCAGAAAACCAAATCTCTCGTTTAATCAAGAACAAAGTACAGCGCCTTTTCCCTCGTCTACGGCCGTGCACCAACTTTTGTTTTGGACACTGCTTTTCTCTCTCCCACCCCCTACGCTTTCTGTCCCATCCACATCTTTTCCCGATAACTTCGCTGCTCCCATCTTTCATTGTCATGCGATTGCACGGGCGTCACCGCGACTATTCAGGATAAGAGAAAAATGCAATGTAATGCGACGTGTCGTGTCATCTGATTCCGCACATGCGGCGAAGTCCTCCTGCGCACAACTGTTTCAGTGCCTCGGGTCGGCGAAAAATTTTCTTGCGTGTGTCTTAGCCAGTACACCATCCTCGAAAGAACATTTGCCCTAATCTACGGCGTCGCTCCCGTGTACTCGGCTACCGACCACAATTGCCGCGGCACCGAAATGGTTCACGTCTCTCGCCTGAAGCTGTATTTTCGGTGTTCGTGCCCTTTCTGACTGGCCGACTGGTTTCGTGAAGGGAGGAAGTTAGTGTCAGTGCAAACTATGTAGTTCATCATTATATTCGTCTGTATATGCCCATCCTCATCACCAGCCTCGGCAACAAAGAAATTAAAATTCAGTTATGCAAACTTCCATTGCAAACTCCCATTGCAAACGCCCATTGGACCCCATAGGAATGTATTTCTTACTGTGGCTGTCCGTCGAACACGATACACATAATTTTTTCAATTCATATTACACGTCATCATGTCGACTTTTGGAGCAGAAACATTCTATTGAATAGCTTTTAATTGCCATAACCATTAGATGGACAATGCAGTGCATTTCCTCCGTTGGCGTCAACGTCGCCGTATAAAGTCAGAGGGGGATAAGATCATCGCCCCGCGCCTTATGCTGTATGTTCGAGTGAACGCGTGCTAGGCTGAGTGGACGAACGCCATTTCTCACTTCAGCAATTTGACAGCCAATTCCCGCGGTTAGTGAGCGAAATGTGTTAATGTTAACCTGTGCACGCGTGACCCTGTGCTTGTCAATTTAGCTAAGAGGAGCTGGTGGACTTGTTGGTTTCAATTCATGACAGAATCTATAAGCGCCACTGAACGAGAACGTAGAAGCAGACACACACATACAGCACTTTTTCTGTGTGTCTGTTTTTACCCCATGGTTCAATCACTTTTCTCTTCTGTTCTCTTGTGCGTGTACGTTTATTTGGCGTCTTTATATTTTATAATGAACAGCTACCAACTAGCATAACAAGAATTGCTTTTCAATTAGAAGCTTGTTAGCCTTTCGGCCAACGCATTTGGTCGACAGCTTCCTGCAGATGAGGTCGTTGCTATCTATGTGCTGACGTCGTCGAAGCCATATTTCTCTCGCATTCCACACGCATTCCCTAGTTGTTGACAAGTCGAACTGCACATGTCTGAGCTCCATAAACTTGGAAAAGTCATAAGGTTATTGATGACGACGCTTTTACTTTGCTTGTGTTCTACAACATCACCAGCTTTCGCGCCATGCACGATAAATGCCTCCGTCAAGCGCAGTGGAAAAGAAACCCCATTCCTAACATGGTGGCGACATCCTCTAGCGATGACCTCTCAATGCAAGCGTATCTATGTGGTATCCTTGACGGTATCGCTCGTCATTGAAGTCAAAGCAGTATTTCCACTACCCAGTTCTGCCATACAGATCGTCCTTCTCCGACCACGACCTGCTTTATGCGCCAGCAGCTTTCGAACTATACCATTCACCTTTGGTTTGCGGTGGCGTGGTGTACATATGAAGTAAAGAAAATAAGAGGAAAGAAGGCTGATGTTCGAGAATTTTTATAGTGAAAAAAAAAAAACAGCCCAGAATAGCATGCTATGGAATAAGAGATAATGTAGATCGGTGGCACGGGTGGGGAACTGGCTTTCCAACAAAAAAAAAAAAAAAAACATAGTGAATATTGTCCTAAATACTCAACTTTTTTATCTCAGAGTGACAATGAAGGGGCAGTTACACAGGGCTCTGCAGATTTGTTGATTGCACGCGCTTCAATATTTGTTCTGGATTACTTCCATTTGTAGCGAATAATAGTTTTTGTGTCTTGGACTTCATGCCTGCAATGATGGTCTGCAGTGAATTCAAAGGTGAACAGAAACAGAGTCGGAAATATGATTGTTGGGTTCCTTGAGCCAGCGTCCCATCTGACAAAAAGCAGCGGAAAGATATTACTGCTTCGTTGCCTTCGGTGCCTTCGGTGCCTTCGGTGCCTTCGGTGCCTTCGACATGTAACACGTACTCAAGTTTCATCTCGGCAACTGCGACATACGTCATGGCAGCTATGCGTCGTGACGTTCGCCCTCCTCTGTGTCAACAAGGCCTCTTGACGGCGCATAGTGGTCATGACGTATTTCAGATTACTGCAATCATTTCTAGTGTTTGTATCAAGTAGAAGCGCGACCTTTGAGATCGACTTCTCTTACTCGAAGGAGCTGTTTGAGGAGGTTCCAAATCATTTAGGCAGCACGCATTTCAGCAATACTGCTGCACGCTTCAAAAAGGACACACAGATGTCAATAATTTTGTTTTCGGTTGTGAGTCTCGGCGGATTTCCGCGGTATTTGATCGTCTGAGGAAAACATTTGCCGTCTAAATTCAATGACGAGCCTTGCTTGCGCCGTTGGGTGCCAGACTACGTAGAGCAAGACTTACCTATTGAAATCGCACTCCTCAGAAACAAATGGTGCAGTAATGGCCCTTTGTTTCTTGACGCTACATAGTCCATGCCAAAAATGGAAGTCGCTGTTGATAGAAGGTATTGGGAATAGGTGAGTTTAAATAAAATATTGAGTTGAAAAGATTCCTGAGAGCCCAATTTCTTTGTTTGCCATACTCGACCCCGCACTCCTTGTTACAATAATAAATTGAGCATAGCTGGATGACCATGTCATGGCCCCTTTGAGGTTTGCCAATCAAACTGGTGTCAAAGGGTGCTTTAAGCACAGCTGACGCATCAGTTGCAAGTTTGAAAAATAAAACTTGAATGTTGATGGTGGTGGAAGCGACAGCATATAAAATATTTTTAACAGTAAAGCTTCATTAGGGTCAATTTTCAGTGATATCGGTTTCTTTAGCAGGGTTTTGACGTGCAGTTTTATGTCGGCAATCTCGAGTTTGGCATGAACACCATCTCACAGCGCCACAACCATGCACTCTGTTCGGTATACTGAAATGTATATTGTAAACACAACTCTATCCGGAATACTTAAGTAATATATAGAATTCTGCGCAGGTGGTTAGCTTATATTGTTGACTTCGTCTAAGCTATCTTTATTGTGTAGTATCATTTATAATAATATAATCTCGTGAGATATACAGTTCATTGCAACGATTCCCTTCTTGGTTGAATGAAGCGGTCTTATTTGTTAAATGACCCCCTTCTCGAGATAATGGAGACAACTCAGGTCGTTGCCATTCATTCGAGTGGACTCTAGTCAATGAAATTAGCTCGGCGCAGGAGAGATATCACATCTCCAATTTCTTAGACCTGAACTCAGCAGGCTTAGCATTTTCTAATGACTAGGAAGGATATATGGCATAGAAACTTAGTAGGTACCACACAAGCTTTTCTGAATGTAAGTATCGTTAACCCTTGCTACATTCCTTTGATGCGCATGATAAGTATAGCGTTGTAAAGTTAACACTCATATGAACTACCATGGACTGAGATTTTTTAGAACAGAAAATACCATCTTCAGTGACAGTTTAGCCTTTCTTATAAAAAGTAGAAACTTCTTTATATTGAGAAAATATAATACCTAAAAACGTGATTGTCTTCGTTTTTTGTCGACCTGTGCAGCTACTTAGCACAGTTTAAAATATGCTTCTTTATATAGAAGCGAGTAAACAGAGTACGGTGCCAATCTTGCATATACAAAGTGGGCATATCTGGAAAGCCCTCTGACTTGCATGATTACGCGACGTATCTCCTGGAAAGAGTACTTCCAAATAATGCCAATTTTGCTCTGTAACCACAGCCGTTATTTCGATTTTCCTATTCTTTTATTATGGTACAATTGCAAAGGAATGTTCAGGGCATTCTAGCTAAAAGGACCAAAAAGCATGACTTGGCTGAGTCTCTGTTTTGAACTCTGTCTCTGTTAAGCAGTTTACAACTCTAAGGAAGACAGTATCCAACAAAACCCGCTTTTGTTCAAATCAGTCATTGCGACGAAGATGTCGCCCTATCGGGACAACAAAGTGGTTTTGTGTTCAAGAAACTTTCACGAATGCGTAAGAGTTTCATAGGCTCGGATAGTGAGCGGCCGCCCTCCAAATATTGTGCCAAGCATAAACGGCTTCTTTTAAGTCATCAGCTTTGTTATAACAATAATTCATTAGAGTTCCTAAAGGCTCTAACAATTAGAAAACATTATAAGTGCGTGACTAGAAACAAGGAGGAATGTGAATGCTTTATCGAACAACTATTAAGTATGAGCTCTGCCTTTTGCCCCGCCTTGTCTATGCAGGCATGTACGCATTTGCGCAAACAGCGTACTGGTAGTATCGTATGAACTCGCATAAAAACTATGCTGTGTCACCTAAATGTAAGTTAATGCATATGTTCTAAGCCAGAAATAAGCATCATCATCATCAGCAGCAGCAGAAGCCTGGTTACGCCCACTGCAGGGTAAAGGCCTCTCCCATACTTCTCCAACTGCCCCGGTCATGTTCTAATTGTGGCGATGTTGTCCCTGCAAACTTCTGAATCTCATCCGCCCTCCTAAATTTCTGCCGCCCCCTGCTTCGCTTCACTTCCCTTGGAATCCAGTCCGTAACCCTTAATCTCCATCGGATATCTTCCCTCCTCATTAAATGTCCTGCCCATGCCAATTTCTTTTTCTTGATTTCAACTAAGATGACATTAACTCGCGTTTGTTCCCTCACCCAATCTGCTTTTTCTTACCGCTTAACGTTACACCCATCATTCTTCTTTCTATAGCTCGTTGCGTCGTTCTCAATTTAGGTAGAACCATTTTCGTAAGCCTCCAGGCTACTGCCCCGTACGTGAGTACTTGTAAGATACAGCTGTTATACACCTTTCTCTTGAGGGAAAATGGCAACCTGCTGTTCATGATCTGAGAATGGCTGCCGAACATACCCCAGCCCATTCTTATTCTTCGGATTATTTCAGTCTCGTGATCCGCATCCGCGATCACTACCTGCCCTAAGTAGATGTATTCCCTTACGACTTCTAGTGCCTCGCTACCTATAATAAACTTTTGCTCTTTTTCAAGACTGTTTGACATTACTTTTCTGCAGAATAATTTTTTGACTCACCCTTCTGCGTTGCCTCTGCAGGTCAGTGAGCATGCATTTCAATTGTCCCCTGAGTTACTAAGCAATGCAATATCATCAGCGAAACGCAAGTTACTAAGATATTCTCCCTTAACTCTTATCCCCAATTCTTCCCAACCCAGGTCTCTGAATACCTCCTGTAAACACGCTGTGAATAGCATAGGAGAGATCGCATCTCCCTGCCTGACGCCTTTCTTTACTAGGATTTTGTCGCATTCTTTATGGAGAACAACGTGGCTGTGGAGCCGCTATAGGTATTTTTCGGTATTTTTACATACGGCTCGTCTACACCCTGATTCCGTGATGCCTCCATGACTGCTGAGGTTTCGACTGAATCAAACGCTTTCTCGTAATCAATGAAAGCTATATATAAGGTTTTCTTATATTCCGCACATTTCTCTATCACCTGATTAATAGTGTGAATATGATCTATTGTTGAGTAGCCTTTACGGAATCCTGCTGGTCCTTTCGTTGACAGAAGTCTAAGGTGTTCCTGATTCTATTTGTGATTACCTTAGTAAATGCTTTGTAGGCAACGGACACTAAGCTGATCGGTCTATAACTTTTCAACTCTTTGGCGTCCCCTTCCCCTTTTTTATGGATTAGGTTTGTCTTAGCGTTCTTCAAAGATTCCGGTACGCTTGAAGTCAAGAGGCATTGCGTATACAGGGTGGCCAGTTTCTCTGGCACAATCTGCCCACCATCCTTCAACAAATCTGCTGTGACCTGATCCTCCCCAGCTGCCTCCCCCCTTTGCATAGCTCCCACGGTTTTCTTTACTTCGTCCGGCGTTACTTCTGGTATTTCAAATTCCTGTAGACTATTCTCTCTTCCATTATTGACGTGGGTGCCACTGGTACTGCATAAATTTCTATAGAACTCCTCAGCCACTTAAGCTAGCTGATTCATACTAATAATGATATTGCCGGCTTTGTCTCTAACGCATACATTTGATACTTGCCTACTCCTAGTTTCTTCTTAACTGCTTTTAGGCTCCTCCGTTCCTCAGAGAATGTTCAATTCTATAAATATTATACTTACTTATGTCAGCTGTCTTACGCTTGTTGATTAACTTGGAAAGTTCTGCCAGTTCTATTGTAGGTGTAGGATTAGAGGCTTTCATAACTTGGCGTTTCTTGATCATATCTTTCGTCTCCTGCGATAGCTTACTGGAATCCTGTCTAACGAAGTTACCACCGACTTCTATTGCACACTCCTTAAAGATGTCCATTATATTGTCGTTCATATTTTCAACACTAAGGTCATCTTCCTGAGTTAAGGCCGAATACCTGTTCTGTAGCTTGATACGGAATTCCTGTATATTCCCTCTTAACGCTAACTCATTGATCGGCTTCTTATGTAGCAGTTTCTTCCGTTCCCTCCTCATGTCTAGGGTAATTCGAGTTCTTACAATGCAATGGTCACTGCAGCGCACATTGCCGAGCACCTCCACATCTTGTATGATGCCAGGGATAGCGCAAAGTATAAAGTCTATTTCATTTCTAGTCTTGCCATTCGGGCTCCTCTACGTCCACTTTCGGCTCTCACTTGAGGAAATGGTCAGACATCAACTAAAGCTTAATATACTGATGAATTTTCATGTGGGGGTGCGCTGATCCTTTCAGGCAACGCTTTGTTATTTAGAGCATACTTGTAAGTAACGAGTAAAAAATGCCAGGGTTTTACGCGCCAAAACCATTATATGATGACGATGCACGCTGTAGTGGTATACTCCATGCTCTTTTCTGAGCTCTGACGTTTTTAACGGGCCCCCAGAAGTCGGTACACGGGCGTGTTTTCATTTCGCCCCGACCGACATGCAGAAGCCGTAGCTGAGATTTGTTCCCGTGCACTCAGGCTCATCAGCGCAACGCCAAGGCAACTACCTCAGCACGGCAGGCAGTGTAATATTGTCAATTTTCGCGATGTCCACCTTGTTATTGTAGGTCTCACCTTTAGTAGTTCACAATAAAAACAATTACATTAAATTTCATGTCTAATTGCTTTCATAATTAATCCACAGACCAACATCGGTGGCACATGAAGTGCAGGCCGGGCGACTGTGAAATCAAACGGAGACAGTATGTAGACCAATACAGCAAAGCTAACGCTATGCCTTCCTGTGTAGTGTAGCTTAAGATGTTATGGGCTTTTATGTGCGAAAACCACTTTCTGCTTATGAGGCACGCCTAAGTTAGGAACTCAAAAAATTTTGACCACCTGGGGTTCCTTGACGTGCACCTAAATCTAAGTACACGGGCGTTTTTGAATTTTGCCCCCATCCAAACGCTGCCGCCGTTGCCGGGATTCAACCCAGCGACCTCGTGCTTAGCCGCCCAACACCATAGCCACTAAGGAACCATGGAGGGTGTGCGTAGTGTAGTCACAGGAAGAGGAATGTGAAGGGGAAAAGCAGACAGTCCGTGAGACGAAAGACAGCAATATCACCGCACCGTGAGCGGCACGGCTGTGTGTTCAAAAAGGTCACACTTTACACATATCTAGGTGAGACGAATGTGCACGGCGGAGCACGATCCACTCGAAGCTTCATCTTGAAGGTGAGCCTTACAAGGTATATTTAGTAGAGGAAACAGAGTGGAGGAGCTTATAAGTGCTTAGTGAACTTGACTTCTGAACTGACAGAACATGCAAGCACTGCGCTGAGCGTTACGGTCAGCGGCACTGGAACGGGCTGCGCACGTACCCATGAGCTCCCGGTATTGTTAGCGGACGTACAACAAACGGCGCCCTTGAGGTCAGCACATCCACAAGCCACTCATCAAAACATTCTCTTTCGAGAAGAACTTGCACTGTTTAAAGTTTCTCTGAAGACGTTTGGCTGCGTTTCCAAGATTTCAATTGTCTGCGTTTTAGAAGGAGCTGCCTCGATTGTTTACAAATTCGTTCGGATTTGCTCCCGAGCTTCTGTACTCAGATTGTTTTTGAAAATTTTTTAACTCTCCGTCACAGCTACTTTTCATCGCTGCGGCGCTCCGCGTTTGATCTTTCATCCTTCGCCATGTTGGTTCTCTAGGCTACTAGGGTCGCCGACGCTCGCCGAAGGAACGGGCGCATAAAAGATGCACTCTGTATGCTTCATTGAAGATCAACACAAACTGAATGACACGTACCCAGTGCGCTAAACCGGCGAAAAGGGGGTTCGTTGATGAGCCGCGCATATTTACAGATGGCCATAAAGTCGGTGATCCCAGTTAGGCTGATGCTTGATTTCATTCCCTGTTCCCTCAGCCCAGCCGTTCGATGCGCTTCACATCCGACCACAGACTACCCAGTGGACAAGGTAGGTGGGAAAACGGTTACATACATACATACATACATACATACATACATACATACATACATACATACATACACCCACCGTGGTTGCTCAGTGGCTATGGTGTTAGGCTGCTGAGCACGAGGTCGCGGGATCGAATCCTGACCGCGGCGGCCGCATTTCGATGGGGGCGAAATGTGAAAACACCTCTTTACTTAGATTTAGGTGCACGATCAAGAACCCCAGGTGGTCGAAATTTCTGGAGTCCTCCACTACGGCGTGCCTCATAATCAGAAAGTGGTTTTGGCACGTAAACCCCCATAATTGAAAAAATACATACATACATACGTACAAATTGTCAGGTTGTAGTGACTGTGAAGAACATTGTAGCAAAAATTGTGTGTTGCTAAATTAGCTCTTTACTGGGCGAATCTGCGCCGACTTGAAGCGGCTGCATCCGAAGAACCATAACAGCAATGCGCCCCGACGGCAATTGTCGGAATCTGCTCAGCGGGTCAAACTCATTGGCTGTTCTGCATGACTCGCCGAACTCTCCAGCGTAATCGATGTCACCGGCGTGCCTTTATGAAAGTACTACAGAATCTGATTACACAAAATTTGACTATAACATTCGAAGAAGTTCCAAGCCATGCAGGCGTGTCTTGTACTGAGCGATAAGTGTAGGTTAGCGGGTGAAATACAGTCCGAGGAAAAAGGACGTACATGTGTCAATTCCATTTGTTAAAAAGCATCGTCCCGACGCTACAAACACGCAAGTGAAAACGAAAGACATAGAAAAAAAAGGAACCGTCAAATACCAGCTTCAAACACGGATTTTCTGAAAAAATATTGCTCTTTATTCGGTTTATACAAATTTATATCGGTGTTTATATCTCATTGGTTGCTCTAGAACATTTTCCAAAGATAATTACGTCTCCATCTTAGGCCGTCGCGAGGTAATGAATGTTTTTCTAAACCCTCCTGCTCGCTTTTGAAATCGAAACTGAACTTTTTTTATTACAAACGAGGGCAATTTCGTGACAGATAACACTCGCTTTGAGTATTACGCAATGCTAATTTGCTTTAGTACGTCATAAAGGCTTTTCAAAGAATTTTGGGATTTTTGCATTTCTCGAAAAATTTCGGCTGTTCAAGCTGGTGCAAGAAGAAAACCGATGCAATATGCCCCCTGGACGTCATGGGAACGTTTTTCTTAGCCTGACAATTCGTTGAACACGACGCAAATGATTTTTATAAGCCATACAACACGTTATCATGCCGACTTTTGCCCATGTAACATTCTATTGAATAACATTTTTATTGCGATAGCAATTATGTAGACACTACAGGCGCTGTTATGCCGTCGCCGTCACCGTGAGGTTCCGTACAATATCCAAGGGCGATAAAATCTTCGCCCCGCGCCTTATGATTTATGAGCGAGTTAAAGCGTGCGAGGGCGAGAATGCGAGCGCGGCTTAATATAGTGCGTGAAAGTGAGGAAGGCGGGCCGGAAGCACGCCCTCTTCTGTTGCGCGCGAGGTGCGGTGGTGAGACGAGGGAGGGGGGATTCCTTCTCCGGCGACTGCCGCTTGCAGCTTAGTCGTGCGGGCGCCCTATCTTAAAAGCGACCTGCGACGTGGTCAAAGTGCGCGCCTGCTCACGCTGTCACCCACTTTGTAAGAGAACGTTAGCAGGTGTATACGGCGGATAGAACTACTACCCATACTTCATATAGCTATGCACTTATTTGATATCGCAATTAGTGCTTCGCCTTTATGGCTAAACTGTTGCTTTTTGAAGTGTTAACTTAAATGTTTGTTCTGTTGTGGCGCTGAGCAACGCGTATAGAATCGATCAAAACATGTTTTTATAAGTTTTTGCATAGGCGTTAGACGTTGAAAGACCATACGTTATAAGTTTTGCATTAGACGCTGAAAGACCACAAAGTCAAGAAGGGAGCTTTAGGTTGATTATTGGACCTCAACCGCATAATAAGGCTAAGCTGAGGTCGAAGGTAGGCTTTAACAATGTGTTTTTGACTGCGAATCATGTACCATGTTAGTCGCCTTTGAACGAGCGTTATAAATTCCCCTGGTAAGTAACTTAGCCACTCAGCTGGAACTTGGCCACGCTGGAAACTGTCACCATGCAACCTGGAACACGAAAATAGAACACGCCAGCTACTATAACTACGTCTATTACGTTCGTCAGCATTTCACATGTTCTTGACTTTTTCCGCTACCGATATCAAAAAATTTATTCTTTACCGTTGTCTTCATATCTGCTAAAGAGGATTCTTGGTACTCGTAGCTCGGACTTAGATGGAAGTCACTCTGCGGGGCCTACGGTAGGCCAACGGCCATCATGGTAGATCTTGTGCCGTGCCCGCTGCGGAATTCCGTTATCCAGCACCCCCCCTCCCCCCTTCCCCAGGTGGCAGCCGGCAAAATCATTGCTCACAAACAGAAGTGTAGTAAAGAAGGCTGAATGGTCACGTTGACACCTTAAAACACCACATCCCAAACTGCTAGCAGCAACCACACAGTTTTGGTTTCCTTGTGTCTTGTCTGGCAGTCTTGGTCTTAATTTAATTGGAACAATATCGTTACAGTGAAGTCTGTCGTTCAATATGGTCAGTGCATTGCGGTTGACTTCAATCTCAGCTCTTTGCTTTAAAATAGTTGATTTGACAAATATTTAATACGCATATATACACTGGAGCACGCATTCATAGATGTTTGTTGATCGGTCAGTCAGTCATTCGGTGTTTTACTTTCATAAAACACAAAATCTGTGAACATCGTTTTGAAAGAGTAAAAAATTTCATGTTTTATATGCAATTTATATGGTAGTATTTTCTTTCTATATTTCCCTACATGGTGTATATCTTCGTTATAGTACTTGAGGATAGCTGTACCTTTCGATTACATGAAAAAAAAAAAAGCCGAGAAAAGCGTTAGTATATCCTATAACAGGATAAGGTTGGGACCAAAGAATGTAGCAATTATCTGATCCCGTTCGCGAGATGTGGAAGAAGCATCAATATTTAATACGTAAGTTTGTTTGCAGGAATGTTTTGAACATTTTCTTTTCAAGCAATGTACTAGAGTTTTGTGTTATTCTCTCGAATTCCTACGTCTGGCTTCCCTGTGCTTTTTTTTATGATGCCGTGGCTCGCAGCTGCTGCAGATGCTAATTATTTTATAAAAGAATGTGGAAGCAGTACAGCCGGAGGGTGATGTCTGGCTCATTGAATGCTGACGTCGAACAGTAGATAAATATACTTAAATTCTTCTGGAATGCTGGCTTTTTCCATTCCAAAAGTTCAACAAATAGGCCGTGCTATTTTTGTAACGCCACTGTTTTGACGCATGTTCTCCGCACCAATGCCGTACAGGTGTACATCTATCTATATATAAAGCGCGTTGTAGCCGCTTCATCCAAGCCCTCGTCGACTAACCTTAAGTATACGGACACTGGAGGTTCGCATGTAAGTAATTATTTTCGTTTCAATTACCTTACACTGCTAGAGACGTTAACATAAGGTGTATTATATGACTTCATTTGCGCTAGGGAGAATGGATCCGACAACTGGCCAAATAAATTTTGCGAATCATGTAACCGAGGCTGATGAAATTATTACTGCAATAACCTATTTTATTGGACAGTATAGGGAGAGACAAGACAAAATTTAAGGACACCAAAATTTTGCAAGACACGACATGCCCAAGTTTTCATATATCACGGAACGAAATTATTCGGAGAAGAGGCAATATTGCATAAAAGTAGAGCCACTAGTTCCTCATACTAAATCACGCATCTTGCGTGTGTATATCCGATAGTTTATTAAAGCGCACCTTCCTTATCTCTTAAAGAGATGATAGGGTTTAGGTGCTTTACGAGATTAATAACGAGGGGCCTGTTTCAGGAAAATATTACCAGCCATGTCACCCTGAAGACTACAACCATCCTGAAAGATGGTGCTGCAATGACATTTTGAAACATGTTTACTTCTAGTTTTAGCGATTTCTTACCCAAGTAAAATAGGCTGTGGAAATGATCTCTTGGCATGTCTCATAAGAAGTCACATCAAAAACCTGCAATAACCACCGGCTATTGCACTATCGGTATCAAATACGCCACAGCAATACTGAATCTTCCCAGGAGAAACCAGGCCACCTGTGTAAAAGTCTGTATGAAAACCAGAATTTAGGCTAGCTAGAAAATGATTATAGTGCCATCACTTAATTTTAGGGGTCATATATTCATATATAGGCTTGCCACCCGTTCGCCGTCGGCGCGATGTCGTCCACAGGATATACACTACGGTTGGTCGTTCCATACTCAAGGGAACACAGATATAAAGAGTAGTGAGAAAGAGAGGAAAGAATATTTATTGACCGACAATGGTACAAAGATTAAAAGAAACACAGAAAACAGAAGAAAAGTAACACACGTGCACTTAATCTAAATCAATGATGAATGCAAAAGAACCACAGTGAACAGTTGACAGTAAATATAGAAATCAACACTACACAAAGCACACTTAACGGTGGTCAACTAAACAGAGTTCAAAAGGAAACAAATGCTGGCATACGCATCACCGGGCAGCAGCAGCAAGTCCATGAAGCGTGGAGTCAACGGCAGAGCTTTCCCGAAGAACGCTTGCAAGCCGATCTCGTTACGGCGGAGGTGACTGCTAGGTTGGCTTTCCCGGGAGTCTAGGTCTGACGTCTTCCCTCGAGCAGGTTGAGCTAACTGGAGAGGAAGTACCATGAGCTTCGTTGCAGACGTTGGTTTGTCGTCTCTTACGTCAACTAGTAACTCGCAGTTCAGACGCGGCTAGGCGGCCTAGGCGATATCGGACGGCGCTAGCTTCTAGACTGCTTAGTTCGGTCTAAAACCTGCGTTCAAATAACTTCACATCTCCCTACTTCCCTGTGTTGGAGAACGGCGGATATTGGTGACGATCCAATTAGGCCCATCCAACTGTATCCCGACTCCCCCCAAGGTCCTCACTGCCTCCCTTTTAATTAGGGCCCTGGGAACGGGCGATCCCCCTTCCCCTGCTTTTAGAGGTCGCGCACTTGTATTGCGCCGCAAACGCACACCCTTGAGTCCGTGGCGGGCCTCTATTGTTCGCGCACAAACACAGGAGAAACGACGGCAGCCGGCCATACGGCGCTGTCGGCGCACATACACTGGCAGCACTTCGTCGACACAGGATTCCACAGACAGACCACATATTTCGGAGTATTCTAACCCCTACTTTCTTAGTGAGCCTCTCAATGCACGTGCGGACCAGAGAATACACAGGGGTTCTTACAAAAAGCCGTCGGGGTGTCACGGTTGTGCTGACGACAAAAATACTCTAAACCTGCCTTCGACTTCTTTCAGCCGCTTGCCCGAGAGGCCGAAAATAACGTCTTGCTCGCCTATTTCCACGACCTTTTGGCCCCCGTTAATCACTGCTTCGCCGAAAAGAATAATGCCGCATCGTGACATATAGACGTACAGAAAGAAACACTCAAGCTTTCCCAGGCAACAAAATTATGAAAAAGCTTATTGCTGAAAAAGCACACTTGGGAATTCGGTAAGTTTAATGCAACTGGCGAAACAGCGCAACTATAGTGAACCTATAGTGAAAGTGCAAATTACTACAGGCAAAATTTAGGCAGACAGAACCAAATAGTGAATGCATCAGAACAGAAGGTTCAGCAACTAGAAGCAAGGCCGAAGCAGCTAGTGGCACATTAACGTGGTTAGCAATATGTTTCACCGTCTACAGTAGGAAACATACCTATATTATAATTCAGTTGTTAAAAGCATGCGGAACATTGAATGGTAGGCTGGCCAAAATTGGAAATAAATGGATGATTTAGTTACGCAAGGCTAAACTAGTTGTTAGTAGTGAATGCGACATGAAAACATGATTGGGTGCGACCATTTACAAATATACCTACCCCAGGTGTTATACAGGCTTTTCGTATTTTGGTGCCTCAAAATGTTGACTTAGGCAATGAAAATTGAACTGAAGGACTGCTCCTGCGTTTTAACTAAGCTGGAGTGGTTGCAAATATCTTGGTATCAACAACTGAACTACATGTGGTTACTCTTGATTACTACACTTTAACACTCTTCATCTACCCGTGTCGTCTATGTTAGAGCCTATTAGTAGTATAGGAAAAAGAAAAAGAATGCCAGGTTTGCTTGTTAATTTACCTGTAGTCAGTGCAGATTCAGATGCTTCCATCTTGCTTAGGTGCAATGGTGATCCGCGACGGGAATGTAGACGTGGGTGGACGAGTGATTTGGTAATCCAACATCTTTTGAAGCTCGTTATTGAGCACATTCCCTTCTCCCGTGATATACCATGGGGATTTTTCTCCCCACAGTACAACCTTCTAACTTGAACGGTACCTCAAACTTGGTAGTTCCCTCGGGATTTCCCTTCAAGTATTGCAACTGCGGGTAAAGTATCTTAACATCTTCACCTGATGATGACTTGTGCAAGCACCCGGCAACAACTTACACCTCGGACAAACATGACCACCGACCAAGCAAGCAGAGCCGTGTGGCAGTGGTGGAACTGCCACGGTCTCCAACAGAAACGGGTAGTGATCCAACAACACATCGAGCGCGCCAACCAACAACCAGACGTGCTACTATTACAACAGTCTCTCACAGCCACACCATCCCTTCCCGGCTACAGAGTACACGCGGCCCCGCCAGACGGCACGGGCCTGTGTACCCTGGTCAGAAAAGGACTGACCTTCGTGGAGCGCGAACCGAAAGGCGTCAAGATGGAGCACTTTTTCAAGGAGCTCGTGCCGACCAAATGCAGAAAGTAAAGTGTTTTCATCCTAAACATATACAGCAACCCGTCGCACATGCGACAGCGATTCAAGTCTGTGCTGCACAAGGGGAGCAACCCAGCAGGGAAGTCCAAGCTTCTGGCGTGCCGAGACTTCAACGCCATGGATCAGACGTGGAGATACATCAAGAACAATGTCAAGGGGAGAAACTTACACAAGACGCGCTAGAACTAAACTACACCCTTATCACGGACCCGGCCTACCCCACAAGAATTGGTAACTTGGTGTGTCGCGACACCGCACCCAACCTCGCGTTCGTCAAGAACAACGAACCAGTCACTGTCACCTGGAGAAACACCGGAGAAGAGTTGGGCAGCGACTACACGATCGTCAAAATCGTCGTACCCACGCCGGGAAACCAAGCAAGTGGCACGAGAAAGTATACCTGGGTTGACTGGACCGAGTTCAGGAAACTCAGGAATCGAGAAGCCGCGGTGGACGAGATCACGGACATCGACGCGTGGACTGAGATGGTCGTCGGAAACGTGCACGATTCAACCCGAGATATCGAGACAGACGTCGAGACAGACAGGATGAATAGCCGTCTTGCCTACCTCATTGAGGTAAAGAAATCCATACTAAATAGATGGAAGAAGCAGGTACTTAACAGAAGGCTCCGCAACAAAGCGGCGGAGCTCAACCGCGCGATCGAAGAGCACTGGCGCACGCTCTACTGCCAGAAATGGAACGTGTTATGCAACCCGGCGGACGGTAAGATACACAACGGCAAGACGTGGAATTTCCTCAAACACCAACTGAATGAAACCAAAACCAAGTCCCATCAAAAAGATCGTCTCGCCAAACTTCTACATCGACAGACCACGGAGAGTGGGGCTGTCGCCGTGCGAAAGAAGCTCCAAGACAAGTAGGTCCCGATGACACCGTCGGTCGACCACGGTCAATACCGTGGCCGACCCAACGTGCGACTGGACAGGGACATAGAAATCGAAGAGGTACGCACAGCCCTGCACGACCTGAACAGCCGATCAGCACCTGGTCCAGACCTCATCACAAACAAGGCCCTAAAAAATCTCGAGGAGCGCTCCATCGAGAATCTAGTGGCGCATCACAACAAATGCTGGAGGAGTGGCACCCTGGCGAAGCAGTGGAAGAAGGCCAAGACAATTCTCATCCCCAAACCAGGGAAGCCACTGAGCACGGACAAGCTCCACCCGATCTCGCTCACGTCCTGCGTCGCCAAGCTTCTGGAACACGTCCTGCTCGACCAATGGCAAGAGTACCTCGAAAATGAAAATCTCTATCCCCAGACGATTATCGGCTTGCGCCAACACCTGAGCACGCAGGACGCCATGATCCAAATCAAACAACACGTCATCGACGGCGAAACCAGGGAAACCAAAGCCGTCCTCGGGCTTGATCTAGAAAGTGCCTTCGACAAAGTGACGCCCTCTGCCATCCTCGCGCTGGTATGAAATCTAAACCTATGCGTGAGGTCATACGAATATATCAAATACCGGCAGGACGGCGGAGCTCAGAGCCGGTCACCTGAAGACGGACAAGAAGAGATTAGGGAGCCAGGGCACTCCCCAAGGCTCCGTCCTCTCACCCATGCTATTTAATCTTGTTATCATTCAAGTTGTCAAAAGTCTATACCAGCTCGAAGGAATAAAGAACACGATATACGCGGACGACATTACTCTGTGGGTGGACGGGGGCAGTGATGCCTGCATAGAGTCGTCAGCCGTCTGCAGTGTGGACACTGCAGACGGCTGTCGACACGATCAAAGAAAGCCTGGAAGGTACGGGACTGCGTTGCTCCCCAAGTAAGTCGGAGCCCCTGCTTTACCAACAGATCAAAACGCACAGAATCAAGATGCACTGGGAACAAGAAAAGGTCAAGTTCCGCACGAGGGATGGTAATACAACAGCGACGGTAAGCAAGATCTGAGTCCTGGGCATGATGATGGAAGCGTTCTGCAGGAACGGAGTCAACGTCACCCGCATCACGGGAAAGGGGGCCAACGCGACGAGCCTGCTCAAGCGCGTTACCACGAAGAAGGGAGGCATGATGGAGGAAAAAGTCATCAGACTTATACACTCCTTCATACTCTGCCACATAGTGTACGTGCCAGCCTTCTACAAGTGGATTAAAACTGAAAAGAACAAGCTAGACACCGTGATCCGGAGGGCTTACAAGACAGCCCTCTGTATACCCTAAACTACCAACACGAAACGTCGCCTCCAGCTGGGCATACACAACACCCTCGACGAGATCGCCGAAGCGCAAAGGGCCACTCAGTTGGAAAGACTGTCATCATGAAAGACCGGCAGAAAGATCCTGTGCAACCAAGGCATCGGTTATCACGATCAGCAGGGACCAAAATGCCCCGTCCCCGACCACGTCCGATGGAACGTGCGGGTTGACCCCTTGCCGAGGAACATGCACCCCGAAGTCAACGAAGGCAGAAGACGCGCTAGAGCCAGGGCACTGAAGGACCTTCACGCAGAAGGTCCCGACGCCAGATACGTGGACGCAGCCGAATATGCTGGCCACAATGGATTTGCGATCGCGGTGGTCGACTCCGGAGGCAACGTGCGGGCGACCGCCAGCACATCGAGCAAGCAAGTGGATGAAGCGGAAGAAATAGCCATTGTCTTGGCCATCGTATACCAAGAATGCCACACGATCCTCAGCGACTCCAGACAAGCGGTGAGGAATTATGCCAAAGGAAGAGTTCCCCAACGGCGGCGCGCATCCTGCTCCGACAGGCAGACCGCGACAAGAAGACTCGAATCAAGTGGTTCGCGGCGCACGCAGATCAAGCGTCGGAGAAGAATGCCAATCGCAAAAAAACGGCGCACGCCCGAGCCCGAGGACTAACTGACCGCGTCCAAGGCAACGGCCGCCGCCTGTGGTTCAGCGCCAAAGACAGAATGACCCGCTATAACGAATCGCCCGAGGCCTTTCGCCTGGCCCGCAGACTTCTTTTGCCGCCCTGCAAAGGGCTGAACAAGTCGCAGGCTGTGCTGTTCAGGCAACTACAAACGAGAACGCTTCCAAGCCCGGCGCTATTGCATAGGATGTACCGAGAACCACACTCCGATGACAAGTGCAGAGCGTGCTGCAGGGATACGGCCACATCCGAGCACATGCTATGGGATTGCTCCAAACATCCAAGCAAAGCTAACTCAGGACGTATAGCGCCGCAGCTCGAGCAAGCAACGCGGAGCGACGACCAAGAAAAACAACACCAGGCCGTCCAGCAGGTCATCGAGGCGCTGGCTAGGCAGCAGCCTGGCGAGCCGGCGACGGCGAGCGGGGATCCTCGCAGAGCACCCGCCAAAATAACGGCGTAGGCCACGTCAGAAGCGCGCCTACGCGCTGTTATGCAGGCTCAATAAACGTTTTCCCAATCCTATCCATTGCAGCAGAACGCTCCCTAGAGGACGCGTAACAACTTCCAGCGTATAACCGAACTTTACCATAGGGCCTCGTGAGGGGCCCTCTAAAACGCAAAGTCCTTTCCTTTCCTATATTAAGCTCTTAGTCAATAACACTTTCCTTGGGCCTAATCTCAAGAATACCGCTCTCATTTGGAACCCACAAACAAAAACTAGCACAAGCTTCCTTGAAGTGGTTCAAAGGAAGGCAGTCAGGTCTCCTACAAATCTAATGTGTGGAAATAATATTCCGCTTTTTTTAGAACGACGCAAGATGAACCGAAATTTCTTCCTGAGCAAGATTCTCTCACACCAAGTAAATATTCCAATACCTACTATATTCAATCCTCAACTTCCAGGCGAACGCGACACTCTAATGAACACCAGTTACAGCTAATCTTTAACCGAACAAATTCAGGCAGGCACAGATTCGAATTCGCTTCCTGGATAGCTTTTCCAATCTGATAATTTCTGCAAGGCATTGGAAGGTCATCTACTTGGCTAAGCTGTCTTATGAGGTACGGTTATTATACCTATTTTTGTTCGCTTGTTCTCGCTGAATTTTGCTATGTGTTGTAGATTTCTTTCGTTTTATTGTGATTATTAAGTTGTATGCCTCTTACGCTAGGCTCATTAGGCCTGCAGGGCGTTAAAATAAATAAATAATGTAATTATTTCAAAATAAAGCTCATCTGAAGGAAGATTCCTTCTAGCACTTATACAGGAGACAAATTCGTCAGTAGTAACTCTTTGTAGATGAGTTGATCTTCTTCATCTGAAGGGGTAGCTGCGAATATTCGAATGCCTCCTCGTTGATTTCTTCCGATGGTGAAGTCTACCTACATCTCGACTTGAACGTGCACAAAGAAAGTATGCGGCTGCGGCAATCTGTAATGAGACATAGTAGGGCCAGGCTATGGTGTCAGCCATCTTGTTTATTTCGAACCTGTAGCACTTCATCGCCTGCCTTAAGACCCTAACTTCTTCACAAAGTCAGCGCACATAGTATATGTATATATATATATATATATATATATAATATGGGTGCAGTGGTGGCACAGAGGTAGTGTATCCGCCTCGCGTGCTAGAGCACCGCGGCTCGAATCCCGGTGCGGCACAATTTTCCGCCGGATCAAAAAAAGTCCGCGTGTTGATAAAATTTCATAAACCGGTCTGGAGTGCGGCCTGATCCCAGTGACCAGAACCGGTAATGCACTCCCACACATGAGCAGGATTGGCCACCCTGGTGCAGTACTTGGCCACAACCTCGTACATGAATACAACATCAAACCCCGGCCCTCACTCTCCAGCGGCTGCGAAGCAACTCACCACGGCGGCGGTCAGACCTTCGGAATCTCAACTTGGCAACGTTTAACGCTAGAACGTTATCTATTAGAGGCCAACAAAAGGGATATAATAGGGCTCAGTGAAGTTAGGAGGACAAAAGTAGCATATAAAGTGCTAAAAAGCGGGCTCGTCCTGTGCTACTGGTGCTTAGCGGAGAGACGAGAACTAGGAGTCGCATTCGTGATTAATAAGGATATGGCTGTTAAAATAGCGGAATTCTATGGCAATAATGAGAGGCTGGCAGATGTTTTTGTCAAACTTAATAACAGGTACAAATTGAAGGTCGTACAGGTCTACGCCCCTGCATCCAGTAATGATGACCAGAAAGTTGAAAGCTTCTATGAAGACGTGGAAACGGCGATGAGTAAAGTCAAAATAGAATACAGTACACTCATGGGCGACTTAAATGCCAGGGTAGGCAAGAAGCAGGCTGGAGACAAGTCAGTGCGGAAATATGGCATAGGCTCTACGAATAGCAGGGGAGAGTTATTAGTAGAATTTGCAGAACAGAATAATATGCGGATAATGAATATCTTCACCCGCAAGCGGGATAGCCAAAAGTGGACGGGGAGAGGCCGGAATGTCAAGACTAGAAATGAAATAGAGCGTATACTCTGCGCTAACCCTGGCAGCATACAAGATGTGGACGTGCTCGGTGAGGTGCACTGGAATGTCCATAGGTCGGTAAGAACTCGAATTAGCCTAGACTTGCGGAGGGAACGGAATAAACTGGTACATAAGAAGCCGATCAATGAATAAGCGGTAAGAGGGAAAATAGAGCAATTCCGGATCAAGCAACTGAACAGGTATTCGACTTTAACTCAAGAAAAGGACCTTAGTGTTGAAGCAATGAACGACAATTTTATGGGCATCATTAAGGAGTGTGCAATAGAAGTTGGTGGTAACTCCGTTAGACAGGATACCAGTAAGCTGTCACAGGAAATGAAAGGTGTGATCAAGAAACGCCAATGTATGAAAGCCTCTAACCCTTCAGCTAGAATAGAAATGGCACAACTTTCCAAATTAATCAACAAGCGCAAGACAGCTGACATTAGGAAGTGTAATATGGATAAAATTGAACATGCTTTCAGGAGCGGAGGAAGCCTAAAAGCAGTGAAGAAGAAAGTAGGAATTGGCAAGAATCATATGTATGCGATAAGAGGCAAAGCCGGCAATATCATTAGTAATATGGATGAGATAGTTCAAGTGGTTGATAAGTTCTATAGAGATTTATACAGTACCAGTGACACCTACGACGATAATACAAGAGAGAATACTCTAGAGGAATTCGAAATACCACAGGTAACGCCGGAAGAAGTAAAGAAAGCTTTGAGAGCTATGCAAAGGGGGAAGGCAGCTGGGGAGGGTCAGGTAACAGCAGATTTGTTGAACGATGGTGGGCAGATCGTTCTAGAGAAACTGGCCACCCTTTATACTCAGTGCTTCATGACCCCGAGCGTACCGGAATCTTGGAAGAACGCTAAGATAATCCTAATCCACAGGAAAGGGGACGCCAGAGACTTGAAAAATTATAGACCGATCAGCGTACTGTCAGTTGCCTACAAAGTATTTGCTAAGGTAATCGCAAATAGAATCAGGAATACCTTAGACTTCTGTCAACCAAAGGACCAGGCAGGATTCCGTAAAGGCTACTCAACATTAGACCACATTCACACTATCAATCAGGTGATAGAGAAATGTGCGGAGTATCACAAACCCTTATATATAGCCTTCATTGATTACGAGAAAGCGTTTGATTCTGTCGAAACTTGAGCAGTCATGGAGGCACAACGGAATCCGGGTGTAGACGAGCCGTTTGTAAAAATACTGAAATATATCTATAGAGGCTCCACAGCCACCGTAGTTCCCCATAAGGAAAGCAACAAAATCCCAATAAAGAAAGGTGTTAGGAAGATACGATCACTCCAATGAAATTCACAGCGTGTGTACTGGAGGTATTCAGAGACCTGGATTGGTAGGAATCGGGGATAAGAGTTAATGGAGAATACCTTAGTAGCTTGCGATTTGCTGATATTGCCTTGCGTAGTAACTCAGGGGACCAGTTGCAATGCATGCTGATTGATCTGGAGAGACAAAGCAGAAGGCTTGGTCTAAAAATTAATCTGCAGAAAACTAAAGGAATGTTTAACACTCTCGGAAGAGAACAGCAGTTTACGATAGGTAGCGAGGCACTGGAAGTTGTAAGGGAATACATCTACTTTGGGCAGGTAGTGACCATGGATCCGGATCACGCGAGTGAAATAATCAGAAGAATAAGAATGGGCTGTGGTGCATTTGGCCGACATTCTCACATCATGAACAGCAGGTTGCCATTATCCCTCTAGAGAAAAGTTTATAACAGCTGTGTCTTACTTGTACTCACATACGGTGCAGAAAGCTGGAGGCTTACGAAAAGGGTGCTACTTAAATTGAGGACGACGCAACGAGCTATGGAAAGAAGAATGATGAGTGTAACGTTAACGGGCAAGAAAAGAGCAGATTCTGTGAGGGAACAAGCAAGAGTTAATGACATCTTAGTTGAAATAAAAAAGCAGAATGGGCATGGGCAGGACATGCAATGAGGAGGAAAGATAAGCGATGGTCATTAAGGCTTACGGACTGGATTTTAAGGAAAGGGAAGCGTAGCAGGGAGCGGCAGAGATTTAGGTGGGCGTATGAGATTAAGAAGTTTGCAGGGAAGACATGGCCACAAATAGTACATTACCGGGGTAGTTGGAGAAGTATGGGAGAGCCATTTGCCCTGCAGTGGCTGTAACCAGGCTGATCATGATGATATATATATATATATATATATATATATATATATATATATATATATATATATATATATATATATATATATATATATATATATATATATATATATATATATATATGTATATATATATATATGTATGTAATACAACGGGGGTGTTCGCCTAGCAGCACTAGTTCCAGGTTGTAGCGGTAGGCTTGAACAGGTCTGCGCTCTATCGAAACAGGGAAGCCGGCACACATATCATTGGCTTCTTCTCTTTCACTAGCACTATACCCACTGACCAATGCCTTCAGCGCAATATATATATATATATATATATTGTTTTATTTGGAGATATTTGATCATAGGCAACGTGTATTAGAATACACAAAAAACAGCTTCAGCATATCATTTGCGTACCGCAAAATTAAGTTTTCGTTTTCGTTTATTAATTGTGTAATGTTCGTTGGCGCATAAAATGAAGTCACGTGTAAACACTGTACCAGTGGAAGGAAGGGCTGCTGCAATCGATCAATCACTGAATCAATCAATGTTTTATTTTGAATCCTATTTATATAAAGTGTTTTAATAAGGAGCATCGGAATCAGCAGAATATACTTCGGCTTCCCAAAGCTGTGACATTCTACAGAACAGCAAAAAAAAAAGTGCTGAAGTGTATCAGAAACTTGTAAATCACACAACGTATAACTTACATCAACATCTTAAAACATACATATCTTTTTTTTTCATTTTCCCTAAAAAATAAGAAGAAGCTGATTGGAAGTAGGACATAGATACAAAATATATCATACTACATATCCCTATTTCAGCGCATTTACACAAGCTAAAGCGAGAATCTCGATATCTCACAAATACGCGATTCTAATTAACAAGACAACTGATTTTCAAGGTCAGAGAATGAAGAAACAAGGCTGCGAATCGCACTTCTACAATGGCTCAAAGAAAGAAATACCTTTGACGCGGCTCACGGGGGCCTACTCTCATTCCCGGCCATGCAGCAATGTCGCCACGCTATCCACACACTCCCAAAGAAAAAGAAAACGCTACCCGCGGTGCCTATTCTCTAACTCAACTCTGAATGCATGGCAAGAAGTAAGCTCAGGCAAGAATGGCTGCAGAAGCCAAAATTATTTGGACAAAGGTTGCAAATTTAGTGGGTCAAATACAACGAGGAGATAAAAAAAGACGCTCTGAAGATTCACCATATTCACAACAAAGTGTTACTAGAATAAGCCTAACATTTCAGATTACTAGGTGAAGAATCATTGCTATTTGATCGTCGAAGAAAATAAGTATGGCAAGTAGAATCTACTAGTGAAATGGCAACCTGAAAAAGAAAAAAAAGAAGATGCATAGGCAGTTGCTCGTTGCGTACATGCGACGCTCTTAACTGCATTCAATGGCTGCTTTACAAGCATACCTTTAGCTACCATAGTAGTTCAGTGCATATATTGCATTTCATCAGTTTTAAATATTTACCGATGAATTCGTAAATATTCTAAGTCACCCCTGCTGATGGATTAACTTTCCTTTCAGCATTGGCTGTCACGTCTGAGGCAATGAACTTATTAACTGCTTCTGTCTTTTTCGCCCTGTATTCGACGTTGTGTTACTGCAACGGTAAGTAACTCATTTTTAAAGAATGCGTCTACTATATAATATACAGGCATGCAATATGCAATATGGCATGCAAGTGTTTCATTAAAGTTAGGCTGGAGACTTTCACACACGTTACACAAGCTGCCGAACAGGTTGTCCATGAAGTCGCGGTTAAACCTGTCCCTTGCATTTGAGCTTGCCCCAACTCGAAGGGCGTGGTTCGTTAAACGTACGTTGTGGGTGCCATGCTTGCATACACGGCTTCCTATCCTTCTTGCTGTTGTTCTTGTTGCTGAAGCACGGCGACAACAGTTGCAGTAGCTTTGATCTTGTCTTGCCTCCGCGCTTGGTAAGCTTCCCTAGTAAGTGCTGGTCTGGCCTCCATTTGCTCCGTTGTTTCAGCTGACAGCTTTGCGTTTGCTTGAGATTTCTCAGCCAGCCGTCTACCTATATTTACTGGATGATTGCATTGAGACGGCTACGCACAGACGGCTAAGCCGGCGCGCCATACATGGCGAGGCTGAGCGACCGAGTCACGGCGAAGCAGCCATTAAAGGCGCGTTTACAGCCAGACGTTATCGGTGGTGCTATAAACATTTGTTAAATATGGAGCCCTAAATAATAAATTAAGTTTGGGGTGGCGCTTATTCACGGGCAGCGGCCAGCAGCCTGTGGCGTGCGACCAACTGCTGCGCCCAGCTGATCTTTCGCCTTGCGCTGCCGTATCGGTGCTGAAAACCGCGATCTCCCAATTTTGTAGCTCCGTGACTCTACATTGCAAGGGGGTTCATATTATGAGCAAATGTATAGAAGGTGGTGGAAGTCGGCTATTGGAGCTCCGTAGTGGTTGCATTCTGGGGAGAATAGCGTGGGGTGGATTAGGGTTAGAAAAGCGGGGGAATGAAAGGTGCGTGCTTGAAGTTGCATCCAAGTGTCTTGCTCTAGCGTGCTGAGAGATTTACGGGCTGGGGGGTATCACAGTCGTTCTTCGCGATAGCGGAGAGTGATTCCATTATATGTAAGGAGTCGATGCTTGGAGTAGCCCAGGCTTGTTGCGCTCCCTGCTTGCTTGACGGATGCCCGAGCAAGACAATGGTCGGCGGCATTGCCAGGATTGACCGCGTGGGCCGGTACCCAATCTAATTAGATGGTTCCAGAAGGAGGGGTGCTAAATTGAGAATTTGATGGGGCGCTGTGTGTAGCACGCCCTTGGTATAGTTTCGGATGGCCACTTTTGAGTCATTGAATACGGATGTGGCAGTGGAGATAGCGATAGCTAGCGTTAAGGCAGCTTCCTCCACTTATAGGCAGGATTACGCGCCCACAGAGGTTGTAGCCTGGTATCTGCCGTGGGTGAGACAACGGTGAGTGCATATGCTTGGGACTCGCTATACTCTGCGGAATCAAGGTATACCGCAAGAACATTCTGGCCGCGTTGTTTCAGATGTGCTCGCGCACGCGTCCCTGCGCGCAGGATGGTGTGTAGGATGTACAGTCGCGTTCAATATGACTTGCAACTCTCTTGTTTGGGGTGGAAGAGGCTCAAGGCCTTCACGGAGGGTGGAGGCTCTGTCATGCGGGATAGCGGTTTAATAAATACCACTAATTGAATGTATGTTTAGGTCTGGAACTTAGCCTGTGTCTGTGCAGCCGTAGTCTTCGAGCCCCTACGACCACGGGCACCGGCGTTTCAGGTAATATTGCACGTGACTGTACATTTTTCGGCAGTGGATGAGCCATGATGTGGTCCTTCAGGGCGGGAGAAATCGGTTCTGTCTATGCGAGGGCGCTAATGGGCAGTAGTCCTAGCGAGGTTAGGACGTTGCGTTGGTGTGGAAGAGTCTCTCGATTTGAGCGGTTTGGTGAGTCTCGACTAGTTCATGTGTGGTGTTGTGAATGCCCATCGCAAGGACCACTTGCATCGACGTGTGCCGGGAGGGATTGGTGGCTGACTTGTAGGCCTCTCGAATTAGGGTGTCTACGTTGTCTTCTTTTGCTTTGTTGAGGTAAAGGTCGCGGAGCGAGTAGACCGCCCAGTTGATCGCAAAAGCTTGTAACAAGCGCGGGAAATCATTCTCGCACATGCCTCTGTGTCGGTTAGCAATCCTACGGACCAGTCGGATGCTTTTGTGCATGGTGTGAGTGAGAAGGGTGTCAGTGTCTAGATTTTTATTTTTGATGATAATTCTCAATATCACCTTTCCGGACCTCCGGGACCGGGCACCCGTAAATGGAAATAGAGATGGCCGGTTGGTAGTGTTGATGTGGGAGCAAAGAGTGGGTTGGTCAACGAGGAGCTTCAATTTTTTAGAGGATCTGGTTAGGCCAATTTCCGCGGCATGCCGACTAGCAGCCGGCATGCCGACTGAGCAACCGGGGCCAACGCTATTGCGTCGGCCGCGGCTTGCAGAGTGATCTCTATGTCACCGATACTCGCATTGGTGGTTCACAGTGTGATGTCGTCGGCATAGAAGGAGTGGGAGAGGTTGGGAATTGTGGTTAGCTTTCGAGCTAGGTGGATGAAAGGGAGGGTAAAGTGTAGGGGAGATAGTACCGAGCCCTGTGAGTGCCGCGGCTGCCGAGGGGGAAAGTAGGTGATGTATGGGAGCCAAGCGGCAGGTGCGCAATGCGGTGTCCGACGAAGGCGGCTATGTATGCGAGACTGCGGTTGGCTAAACGTAGGGTCGATGAATCCTTAGAAGCCCGATGACATACGTCATCGAACGCTCTGGTGAGATCAAGTGCCAGAACAGCTCTCGCGGGCTTCCGATGTTGGAGGTTAAGAAGACCCTGTGAAAGCTGTATCATTACATCTTGTACCAACAGGTTGCTGCGAGAACCAAGCATGGTGTGGGGGAAGAGGTCACGTTTGTGCATATGCGGCAGCAGGCGGGCAAGCACGACGTGTTCGAAGAGTTTGTCGACCCGACAAGTGAGAGAAATTGTCCTGAGATTTTTGAGGGCCGGGTGTTTACCTGATTTGAGATGAATATTATTTGAGCATAGTTGGGAGCGTGCCCTCCTTCCAGTGGTGCTTGAAGAGGTCTGCTGTGGTGAAGGTCGAGTGATCATCGACGTTTCGCAGCATTTTGTCTGTGATTTAGTCTGCGGCCAGCGCAGATGTGGTGCGGAGTTAGACCATGGCGGTTCGAACCTCCTATAGGAAGATGTCTGCGTCTAGCTGGGTATTTTCAGGTCCCGTGTAAGCTGGTAGAGGGCCTGTGTGCGTCTAGCTACACGTTTTCCGAGCCTATGTAAGCTGGGAGAGGGAATATGGGTTTAGTGCTGAGGTATTATTCTTTAGGAATATGCGAGACGTCGGCGGCGGTATCTAGCTGGTGAAGTATGCGGGTAACATTGTGACGTTGGTTTATCTATGGTGTGTATCGGGTCGAGCAGGCATCCCAAGAAGGACCAGGCAACATTGAGACCGAGGTTTCCGTTCATGTGGTCACACATGTGACCTTACCGCTGTCGGGCCAGGTGATTTACATGTTGTTCGATCTTTTGACAAAGCCGGAAATACGTAATTTGAGTGGGTGATGGTTTTTTCCCAACCAGCGTTATGTAGGGTTGCATGTGCTCCTACATATGTAGGAGGCAGCGAGGGTGGGGAAATAGACTTGGTCGCTCATCATTGAAAGGTATATGGATGTCCCAACAAAACAAGAACACAAAAAGGTGGCTGTCCGCGATATCGGCTTTCGGCGTGTTGGGGACTGAGGAGGTGGCTGAATTTGCATCCTGAATGAGTTGGCTGACCCAGCCGTAGAGATCGTCCACCGTGTCCGGGGCCGTAGCTCGGAAGCGGCGCAAGCGATTCCAGTCTTTGATCTGTTGCTGTTTGCGATGGATAGAGAAGATTGTGAGTTGCGTCAGTAATGTGCCTAGAATAACGTATTCGCTGCCAAGGGATATTTGTGTGTTCGTCCATTGGCATGTGGGGCATGTTTTTGGTGACAGTGAGATATGGGCTGGTGTTTATTTGTGCTCTATTCCCTATGCGTCTTGGGTATTCAAGATTGTTCAGGGGAAAAGCTTCGTTCTGAATTAAGGTTCAGAGGGATTTACCCTTCCTGCAATTTTTGATAACCTCAGCTGGTGTGATTGGCGTAAAGATCACCAACCACCAGCAACCGGTGTTTGACGGTAACTTGAAGGGCATTGCGTAGGACGGCAGTGAGTGGGGCTGCCGGGCTCTAGGGAGAGCTGTGAATGTTAACAATGAAGAGGCTTTCTATTGGGAGCTTTTTAGGGAGTAGCTCTATCATGTGCCCGTCGAAATTATCTACTTCAAGTGGGTTATCGGTGGCTCTGAATGATCTATGGACGAACGTTGAGACGCGTGGGTGGCAGAATTAGTCGGCTGATGCGGAGTGTAGTTTTGTAGATTGGCGAGCATTTATGCTTCTTGTCGGGCGATTAGTGCAGAGGCCTCTTCTTCGACGTGGATGGTTGTGCGTAACTGTAAGGGGTCTCATTTAAAGTGGAAGCTACGGCAGTTCCACTGTCACACACGTATCCCGTGCGTTGTGCAGCTATGTGGGGCTGTGGAGAGTTGATTGGGAGATACCTGTGTTCTAGGGCCGACCAGGTGGGTGATCTGAGTTCCTAACTGTCCCAGGGTAGCCTCCTGTGTGCCCAGACGCTGCTCCAGTGAGGCTAGGCGTGTGGCAGCATTAGTCGTCCAGGCCGTTGTATAAGGTTGGCTGGATTGAAAGCGCCGATCGAGTGCTTGGATTGCCTCAGTTCGAGTTGCGAAGGAGTCCGTACCTGCCGAAGTGTGCGGTTAGTCAAACGTTCAGTATTGGTGCCGTTGATTTTGTCCCCGGTTTCGTCTTCTTCTTGTTATTGTTTGTGTTGCTGAATGATGGCGGCTTTTGCATTACCTTTGATCTTCGCAAGCTTCCACGCTTGGTAAGCTTCTCTATAACGTGCTAACCATGCTCCCTGTGCTCCAGTCTTTCCCTAAGCAACAGTGTCTTTGCTTAATAATTCGCAGCCTGCCATCGAACTATATGTAGCAGATGATTGCATTCAGCCTGTCGCTTGCTCTGAAGCGCACGCACGGGTGGCCCAGCCGGCGACCCACCCATGACGAGACTGAATGACCAAGCGCCGGCGAGGGGGGGGGGGGGGGGGGGGGGCAGCCGTTAAAGTCGCGTTTATAGCATAGAGAAAGAAAAAAAAGTTAAGAGCGGACACTCCCATACACCTCCAGCGGCCCAATCGACCCTAGCGCGCCTGGCGGTTGGTGAGAGCAACTGGCCTGCACTTCCTGTTTCGGTTTGGCTGGCGCGAAATTTGGATTACCCCCGCGTAACTGACGTTACGCTGTAGCGGAAGCTCGTCATTTCAGACCACTTTTCGTCACCCAAATGGCAACGCTTTTATTTGTCGTTTTGGTTTAGCGATTCCATATTTTGTCGAGTTCAATATTTGGTGTGAATTGAGGTCATGACGCAATTTTTATTTCGATTAGGTTATAACAGATGGAGATAGAGGTAATCATAATTCACTACGGCTTTATCCATCGCGCTTGTCTTCCGTGTTTTGGTGCAAGCGGTCATATATATCAAAGAGGCAGAGTTTCTGCAATGTCTTTATTCGAAGGCAAGATAGGCTTCTTCTGGGTTCTGCCGTTGTTAAAGCACCACGACACACAGCAGTAGCTGCCGTAGCTTGGATCGCCGGACAGCATGGCATCAGCACGGTCTGAAAATGTCAATAAGTGCACGCTTCGTTAATTACCCAAAACATATGTACACGTCGCAACTGAACCAGGAAACCGCTTTGAATGAATAGCGAACCGATGCACAATATAAAACCACCGACACATTCTGACCTCTGACCCATAAAACTCGTACTTACAAGGATAAATGTTAAGACCCCGTACAGGGGTGCTTAAGTGTTCCCAGGCCGCCATCCTATTTAAACCCATGGCATCGCGACCTGTGAACTTTTGGACACCCCTGTACGTACTCAGTATAAGGGGTACATTGGTAGGCAAAATAGCAGTTCACATAGGCGTAGTAAAGATAAATTCGAAACGTCCAAATACGAGGCCTTTGTTCAAATGTGCGCCACTCCACGCCTACGCGACAATACGTTGAGCAATGTATTGCGCCACGAAAAAATGGTAAGCAACCGAAAGTTACTAGAATGCGCAGTACTTCCCAACACGGCCGCCGCAATAAGTACATGCAGTAGTCATTGGGGACTTTTCCCCACCGTTACTTTTCTGTGTAAACAAACCGCACGGACGTATGCACCACCGTCCGTCCGTGCGCCGTAGATACACACCTCGCTGCAGTACAAAACGCAATAAGCTACGCTCGCTGTTTATGTCACATGCCATTGTTTGCAAGCAATATTATTAAAATATTCCGGAGCCCTTAGTCTATAGGGGAGACGCGCAAGCAAAGCTTGGCTATATCGTGCCTAACGTCCTGCTCTTCTTTATTTAGGTAGCACCCGTCCCCGGAACGCCGCTTTCGGTCTGAATCGGCGTGGTGTCTTTTACGTTCTTTCCAGCGTTCGTCAGCCTCTAGAACGGCCCAATGAAAGGACCGTCATTCATCACGCGATCATGTAAACGCGGGTTAGGAATTCAATTTTCTCGAAACCGGAATTTTCCTGAAATGTGCAATTCCTGATATTGACCTTAAGCGTTGTCCAGCAGATCGTTTTTAGTTCCCCAACACGAACTATTTCAGTGAAACGCCGATACCGTGGTTATCGCAAACAGCGCTGGACAAGAACGGTTTACCCTCTCAAACCGAGACGCAGCGTCTCGATGGCGTCTGACAAGCTGCGAGTCGCATCGCAGTGCACAGCTGTGAACCGGTGCAAGTTAATGGCAGTTTCGCGTTGCTTCCCGATTTTCATGGAACGCAACCAACAAATATTATTCCGTTCTCGGTGGGGCTAGCAAGAAAGTACATGGTACAGCCCTCTCATTACGCGTTCCTTGAGTGGGCATGCTTTTCGCATTGTTCGCGTCTAGCCGCCTCATATAGAGCCGCGAACTGTTTTTTTTAGCGAACCTCGTCGCACTCACAAGCCAGTTACTCGAAGCTTCGCTTGAAAACGTGACTCACCTGTCTCACACACGAAAACACCGCCGCAGCCGACTTCACGAAAGCTTCCCGCTGACACGCCGCTGGTGCACGAATCGTTGATTTCTTCTCGATGGACGAATGTAGATTGGTGTTGATGGCAGTACGGATGAAGAACAAAAATCACGGAAGTTGTCTTGGATAAATTCTGTTTTTATGTATAAGAAACGCGCCAAATTGGGGCGTATAATTATTATTTTGTAGAACGATTGAGCAGAACTCATTAAAACTTTTTTTTTTGCGCCTGCGTCCTCTGGCGTTTGGTGAGAGCACTAGTTCGTTACGTAACCGTGACGTAGTTTCTGAGGCCAGATTTCTCGGAGTGTCCGCTCTTAGTCTTTTTCTTTCTCTATGTTTATAGTCCGACGTTATCGGCGCTGGACTAGCGTCGCTCGACGCCAGGCGCGTCGGAGCGCGCTGTTCACCACCCCCTACGTGGGCTGCGCTAGTGCGTCGCACCACCGATCAAACAAAAAAGGCTATTGCTCTCGCCAAGGTGACGTAACGTGTGGGCACGCTTACGCTTCGCCGGAATATATTTAGCCCTTTAACCCGCACCTTGTCACCTGGTAACGCAGCGGCTAAGCTCTGAGTGAGGGCAGCTGCGACTAATTATTTGCTGTGACGCTTCTCCGCAGCGGATCAGGTGGCAAGTTGTCACACTCACCACACTTGTGCTCCGGCGGATCAAGATCATTGCGAGGCGATGAATGACCTTGAGATACACGGTGTAGTTGAACTTTCGCCCTAAAAACAATTTCATACGAGGAACGAAACCGTGACCACTTTGTGGCAAGTGGGGACGTCGCCGGAACACCACGACTGAAGTTGTAAATTGCTTTTGCAGTTGCATTATTTATTGCGTATAACTTGTTAGGGATCTTGTCGCAATATTTATTGCTAATTTTGGCGTTTAAAGGCTGATTCTTTTGCACTTTACGTACATTCTCCTCTAACCTCGCGTCCTATAAAGCATATAGCACCCGTAGTCACGTCTAAAAGATTAAATTCTAATCAACGAGCCCTCCACTGCATTATCGCTGATTGATATTGAAATTTACGACAAGCACTCTTTCCTCTTGTTTGCGCAGGTTCGTATCACGCACATATGATGTTAGCATCTCTCATCACATCACTGTCGCGCATTGCTGACTCCTGTTATTTCTCCATCTTCTGTTAATAGTCTAACAAGGTTTCCTTTAAACCGTACGAAACTTTTGAGAGGGTGTGCAAACAAACCTTTCATCTGCAAGTTGCTGGCGACGATGTGGTAAAATCGCCCTGTGGTAGCCGTGTTCAATAGCGCCTTGCGCCTTTTTTTTTTTGCTGTTTTATTTATTTTTTTAATTTTCTGTTTGCTTATGGAACTGTGACGTGGATAAAATGTTTTCTCTGCTGGTATCACAAAATGGAAAGGCGACACTAAGCAAAGCTTCTTCCCTGCCACCGGCTGGCTACAAGTATTTTATCGTCGGGTCATGAGTTCTTTGTGCTTTTATTTGGAGGATTTTAAGCGCTGTTTTATAAACGTTCTCTCTAAGAGTACATGTAAAGGCAGTCGAATATATTTTCTTAAGCGCATAAACTGACCTATTTGGTAGTAGTGAGGACACAATAGTTAATGCAATATTGCCCTTGTGAGATACATGCTAGAAAAATTGTTTTCGCCTCATGAGGCAGACTGACAGGCAAAAAGAATATGAGTTTGATAAAAAAAATGATTGGTTTGGTCTCAAACCAAACCAGGGAACAGCAGCGTGACAATCGGAGAAGAAAACTTCACGCCAACAACGGACTGCTTGCACTAATTTCTCTACTTGCGGTATTACTGACTCTCAGCAATGTGTAGACACTTCTGTTGCATGATTTTTTATGATTTCGGCACTTCCATAGTTTAATGCATATGCCATTAAGGTGAATTCTATACTCTTACATTCTATCTATTACATATTACACGCGCACAGGCACTTCTAATCGTCTGCTTCGTTATAAAAGCTATCCCTGAACCACGCAGGCATTGCACGTAGATGCGACCTCAAGTCTAGCGTATTATGCCATCTGAAGGATTGACTACTTGAGGAAGACGAAGCAGCAAGAGTGTATACATGCGTACGGATAGGGGGCAGAGTATTGGCATGTGCGTTTCGTCTGCTGCTGAAGTGCTGACTGGCTGTGGCACCTAGTGGCTTCGGCAGCGCAGCCATGCCCGGCCAATCAAAACTTCAAAGGGAGACGCAATGAGCATGTTCACTAGGTGGACTCTTATGAAATACCTCCCCAGCTGCAACAGGAGCTCCCCATTGCGCCTTTGCAACAATGATTCACGTGAATCTGTAGCAAAGTGTAATTGTATCATTACCCCATTTCCCAGAAGCATACGAGGTGTGTTCAAAAAGCGTCAAACCTTTCTTCAGTAAAAACAAATTTATTGATAACAGATATAAATCTTATTGCCCTTCAAAGTAGTCTCTATGGTAACGCACGCTATTCTGCCAGCGCTCCCGCCAATGTTGGATGCACTTCTGGAAAGCGTCTTTTGGAATGGTGATCAACCAGGCCATTGTATTCTGCATGATGTCTTCTCTTGACTTAAATCAGGTTCTTTTAACCGGCATTTCCAGCTTCTGAAATAGCGAAAAGTCACTCTGAGCCATGCCGGAGGAGTCGGTAGCCTGATGAACTTTACCAATGCTGTGTTTGGCGCATAACGTCTAAATCGAATGGAGAGCAGAATGGGCGGGGACGTTATCATGATGGGGCTGCCGAGTTTTTGGTGCCCATAGATCCGTTCGTTTGCGGCACACACCATCACAAAGGCAACGAAGTAGTATTCCTGGTAGTATTCATTATTGCTGGTTTGGCCTTGTGGTGCATATTCATGATACATCACCCCACGGGAGTTGAAGAAAATGGTCGCCAACATGGCCTGTACAATACTGCGGATTGGGCGGGCTTTTTTTTTTTGCCATTGGTAAACTTGGATATCTCTACTCTGATGACTGCACCTTGATTTCTGGGTCGTACCCATAAACAGATGGCTCATCGCCTGTGATCACGGTATTCAACAAGTTTGGGTTACTGCGCGCATAATCTAGCAGGTCCTGTGCAATTTCCAGGCGCAGTTGCTTGTTACTAGCTTAATTCACTTTACCACGTTTTCAGTAGGTAATTCTTGGCGGTTTCGGTAAGAATTTTGCGGACTCTCTCCTCATGCCAAAATCCACGTTCAAAATTGAATGCACTGTTCCAATGCTTTACCCAAGCTCGTTCACAAGTTCTTTGACTATGATATCACAGTAATCCACGAACAATGTACGCCCTCGCTCAATGAAATTCTCATTTCGCCTTGTTCAGGGTCCACCTGAACGCAGTTGGCTGTCCACACATTTACCATAGGTTGCTCGTGGCATCGTCCCCGAAAGCTTGCTGAATCTTGAGAAAGGTTTTCACTTTAGTACGGCGAAGCTTTTCCCAAAAGTTGATACAATATTACTGCTGATGCTATTTCGTCATTTTACAACTTACTGTAATCGAAGAAGCACTGGCTACACAGCCTCGCTGATAGGCCGTGCTTAGGCATTGCTTTACGTGAAATAAAACATGGTTGGGTGCATTGGAACAGACCTCGTACGTTGTAATACGGTTCTCTAGAGATAAACAGTATGAAGCGGGTTTTCGTTTGCGCGGATGCACGCCTGGACATTTTGGAATGACACACGGTACCTGTTGCAGCAGTGATTAGCACACCAATTGGCACTTACTCAGGCCCGCTACACCGCAACACACTCAGCAGGAAGGTGGACGCGAGCAAGGAGCCTATTAATCTGCTACATGTTACACGTATCTTAACGTGAAGCAAGCCCAAGCCAAGGCATTCGTCAGACGGCCGAGAGATCTTCCACAAATAAACATCTCCATCTGTCCAACCTACAAATAAAAAATTGAATTTACACATCAAACGTACTGAAGACAAAACAAACTTCTACATAAGTAGGCATTTCCTGAGCAGGACAGAAAATATCGCGAGTTGGAAAATGTTGGCAATGATTAATCACAAAGAATTCAATGAGGCATAACCAAACACAGGAACGGAACGCGTGTGTCTCCTTTCTTATCTTTTTATTCCATGATTAGCTTTATGCGCTTTAAGGGATCATGCCACGATTGCTAACAATGTAGGTCATTTTTCATGATACCTGACGAAAAATGCAGACTTATTTCCCCCTTATCCTTTTTAATTGCTTTTTTGAACCTTCTTCTGAAAGAAAATATTTTATTTGCAAGTCTGGCGAAAGGCCGCCAGAGATGTATTGGCAATAGTAAGATTCAATAGATACTTTGCCTCCAGGTACTCCTACTAAAAGAATTTGACTTTTTAATCGTTCAAAGCTCTCCTATGACAGTGTAAACGCAAATGACACCGTTTTGATGAGTGCCGCGTGCCATTCCGAAACAAGAATTCGGAACATCAGAGCCCTCACACTTCCGCGTCATCAAACAGCTTAAAGGGAGAAACATGCGCATAGATAATAATAAAATGGTTCTTGATCATTTTTATTGTTACAGGGCACTGTCATGCAAGTGATGGGAGGCACTAAGAAACACACGTGCACTTTCACCTTGTAATCGGTGAAACATGTTTTTTTTTTATGTTGTCTGGAGGAAAAAAAACTCTTATTAGACAATGAATACCGAAGAATCTTTAGTATCTCTATGATGTCTTGTTATATTTAGTTTCTCTTTGTTCTAACCCAAAATATAATTAAGGGTTATTCTTTGAACGTAGCAAGTTTCTGTGATAACTGAAAAAAATTGTGGGTCGTTCGTCAAGTTCTTCATGGAAGCGAACAGATCGTCATGTAGGATTCTGTACCGGTATGCTGCCTTGTTTCAGGACAACTTTTTCGTAATAATTGTTTTTAGGAAGTTTGTCTGCACTCGACATTCTTGTGCCTTATGCTTTGAAGATGCTAGATTCAATATAACAAAATTATGATGTAACATGACATCCTATGTTATAAAAAGAAGCCACTTGACCTATAATTACTTCCTCTTATATGTGTTTATTTTTTCATTTGTGGATGTCATTACTGCGAATGTGTTTCTTTCTTTTGTTAACTAAAGCAAGTATTGGGTAATACGAGCTTCATTGCGATATGCTGAAATCTTTTCATCTTTTTGTTTTTATATAAGATGATACATCCGGGTTGTCTAATGAGGATCAGAAGAAGCTTGAGAACGCCAGGAAGGCAAGTGTCATTTTCTAATTCTTGCGCCCACTCCAGTACCCTGCAGTTTGTATCCGATAAATATAAACTCATGAAATTGCAGTGCGCATGTTGGGAATTCCTTTAGTTACAGCTGCTATAATTATCCACGAGTGTGTAACATGGTATGCGTTACGTCAGTACATATCTAAATTTTTAAAGTAAGCGTTGGACGTCCGCGTCAGTTTTGTAAGAACGTTTCAGCAGATCACGTATTCATTGGGTATACGGCTAAATTATCGATTACAGATGAACAGATCTTTAGCGTTAGCAGTTAACGGTAGCTGTTAACTGTGTCCTCAGAAAGGCTTACGTGCTCCACGCGTCCGTATCCCATATACTGGAACTTTTGCCCATAATCCTAACACACACACACACACATTCAGGGGTGTCCTGCAGGCCTGTATTCAACTACTCAGAAAGTGCCCACAACATGTCGTAGCATTATATTGTTATTAATCACGGAATTTGTTTGAAATGGTAAAATCAGGCGAGCGACATCATCAGCGTCGAGCATCTGAAATTTTGTTTTTCATTACTGTGGACTATTGACACAAGCGTCGGTGTAGTAACAATCAGCAAGTAAGTACATCGCGGTATGCTCTGCCTTTTTTCATGCACAGAAGGTTAATTTGCGACTACTACTAAACTTTATATAAAAATGGTACACCTGCGGAAACAAAATACCGCTCATGGATTGAACTCAATTTTCAGTACAACAGACTGAGGGTGTCATTGGTGGGACCACCACAAACTGAGGGCCTAGCAGTCATTTATGGCGGAGGTCAGCAAAACTAGCCCCGTTCCTTAGCAGGCACAAATGAACATTGCGTGTCTCGTGAATCCATGAGGTCTTCTAACGTCGAGGTATTGCACTACACACAGCACCGCACCATAGAATTCACGTTATCAACTGATGCTTGCGATGAAGTATTGGTGTTGAAGTATATAGCTCTTGTCGGCACCTGCAGCAGCTTCAGGTTATCGCCTCGTACACGATATCCATGAACATCCAGAATCTGAAGGTGTGATGCCACGGCCAAGGCCTGCGATCAAAATACTTTCGCTTTTCACTGTGATCTGCGAAGGTAGACATTTCTCATGGTACCGGCAAGACCGTAATCTGGCACAAACAGCGGCGCATCAACAAATTCCCATTGGCGGCGACGGCACGTATGATTGCGGCTGGACGTAGTAGCAATGCCATTCCATGTCTGCATCAGTCGGTGGAGGTGAATGTTTGCCGCGTGCTGTCAATCACCTTGATTTAGCACTAGGCGCCGTTGCCGTCCTCGATGCACGCACAGGCAGAGGTAGTCGTGGCGTCTGTACCCGCTATGCACTTCTTCTGAAATGGCTTTGTGACGCTCGCTTCTTTCGCGAGCGTTGCTCACTTTGGCGAACAGATTGAGCAGCCGCTGGTCTCTTGCTATTTTTCCAAGAGTACGAAATTTTCGGGCATTCATCCTAAATCGCTTCGTGAGAGCCAGTACAGTTGGGACATTTAAATAAGGACGCCTCACAGTTGGTGACATTATGCCCTCCACTGCAACGCGAGCTGGTTGCTTGGCTTCTACAAACAGCGCTCACGTGTCCTATCTTGAGACATCTCCGGCACTGTATTAGCCTCAGAAGGAATGGTCGTACACTGTGCGTCACGTAGCCCACTTTGACAGACGCTGGTAACGTTGAAGAAGCAAGTATTAACTTGATACACCAGAAGTGCCCAAAGCGGTGAATCTCGAGAATGCGTACCGATGACCTTAAAAGACTCTTGAGGTCCGCTTGCTTGATTTCAAGCTCCACAGGGAGGAGTCAGAAAACTACAGAAGGGAGTAGAAAAAATCACTGCCCATGTACTCCGTACAAATGATTAACCAGTGAAGCTCGAACGCGAGGCCCCAGTGTTTATCACTTAATTAATCCCGACGGTTCCTTAAACAACAGCTTGGTGGGCTGCCAGATCCTCGGCACGCAGTTGCTGCTTGCGCGTTGCTGCACGAGCCTGTTCTGTGCCCGGGTTGCAGCATGGGCACGGCGTAGACGAGCTCGTTCTTGGTTCTGTTCGCCGCGTTGCTGAACGAAAGCTTCCTGCTCCTCTCGAGTACTTGTGACGCATGGCCTAGCCATTTAAGAGCCAGTGAGAAAGGGCTGCACGCAAGCTCGCCTGCGACGAAGAGTAAAGACGTCACTACTGACCGCCAGCCAATCGCGCGCCTCCATTTCTTCTTTCTCTAGCATGCGCATGCGGTTGTGCCGGAGGAATCTTCAGCGTACAGGCTGCAGAGAGACAAATCGGCTAGCGATATACGGCTTCGCTCTGAAATTGATGTGCTGCACGATGAAGTAAATCAACTCATATTTCAATTGGACAATATTAAATGCAGAAGTCGGCGTGGTAATCTAGAATTACTTAGTATTCAGCAAACCGAAAATTCTGACTTGCTGGGCAGAATCAAGACGTTTGCGGCCCGAAATAACCTCGCAGTCGTCTTGAGAACGATGTCGTGGCGCTTAACCGCCTGCCAGCGAAGAAGGAAAAAATACAGGGCATGATCTGCTGTTATACTCCGCATTCTGTTAGGAACACATCGTGGAAAAGTAGAAAGAGGCTGCGCATTTCCAAAGATAGTATTTTTTTTGCGCCAAATTTTCTCACAAAAAGAACCCGTGATTTTCTTCACGAGACAAGTCTTGAACGAATAGCAAGAACTACAAACATGTTTAGCCTAGAAATAATTGCCTTTACGTGCTCAAGTTTCATCGTCGGCAGGTGGTTAGAGAAAACTGCCAGACTGCTTGCAATAACATACTCCGATAACCAATTCTACATTATACCGCACGTTTTTGAGAACGACGTCGGAAAATTATTTTTTAAATGCTTTAAATGCTTCCATCTCAACACCCACTCAGTTACAAATAAAGAGACCGAACTGAGCATTTTATTAGAGCAATCTCAAAAACATTTATGTTGTTCTGTGAACTGAGGCGTTGTCCAGAGACGACGCATCAGTTTTTCGGGTTGCTATGTAGAATAGGTTTTATTCAAATTGACTTATTGGTCTTGACGGATGAAGTTGGGCCTTAGTGAATGCGTTTGAGCCTGAATTACTGCCACAGTTCTTTTTAATTACAAGTTTATGAATTGTTGTCAGCTCCAAAGTGCAAAAGACTGCTTGCTGTTTGTCGTCGTCGTCCAAGTGCAAATGCCTTGCCATTTTTGCCTAACTATGAAATAAAAAACAGCGTCACTCTCATCTGGGGGGGGGGGGGGATGTTAGCCTGAATATGAACAGCAGTGATGTAAATAGAAAAACTCTAGGGGTTTTACTTTGTTGTTATGATTATCCTAATTCATCCAATTTTCCTACAAGAGTGACTGACAGCTCATTATCTCTCATTCATATATAATTCATAAACTTAAGCACTGATAGAAATAAAACTAGCGTTCTCGCATTGAACAACAGCGATAATTTGCCTATGCTTCTTTTTTCCAAGACGAATGTGCAACTATAAACATGTTAACGAACTTGTTAACAAGCTGTTAACGCACGAAAAGCGAAAAGAAATCTATTAGACATAGAATGTTTCAAAATGCCGGCTTTGGTCGCACCGCATCGAAAGGCTGCGCGCGAAGTTATCATTTGCGCCAGAAACTTGCTTCAGACCAAAGCCAAATTAATGTGACCTTTTTATTTTTTATGAAAGTGCCTACGTGCTGGAAGAACAGGTTCATGTCAAAAAATAAACGCGAAATAAAGAGACCAAGAAGCGACCAATGTATAGAGAATAGGAAAAACCAATGCGTTCAAGAAATAGATGTACGACTTCTATATGAACATGCGCGCGCGTGCATGCGCGCGTAGCAAATTCCATGGCTATAATTTGTAAATTGCAATATGGGCGATAATGTAATCAGTGAAAACTTAATTAGTGAGCTTTTAGTAATTAGTCGAATGTGCATCTCAATTTTTTGTGCAAGCATTGTCCGCCGCTTCGAGTAGACCACTCATGAACTAGAATTGTGATATCTCCCACAGGCAACCTTAAGAAAATTGAAATTGTTCGCTGAAACACCCTGTATATTTGCGGTATTCTTTTTATTGCCATTTTCAGATCCCAAGGCAAAGATCATGTTTACCTTCTATTCATTAGAGAAAGACATGGTGGCGGGAACGAAACGAAACGCACATTTAAACCATTGCACAGACGTTGCCAATTCGCTTGCAACGAAGCTCTAACCTATATAGTTTTCTTTTGCTTTCCACTGAAATCAAACATTTAAGTTTCATATTCATAGAACGGTGCTCCTGAGAGAATAGACATGCGTATAAAACCATTCACTGCACTTTAAAACCGACACCCGCTGCCGTCGATCTCGCACCGAAGCCGACGACGTACAACATTGTAGAGCATGCAGCGTTTATTCTACTTCTTGTCCGTCTTCGAAAACAGTGACGAAAACACATCATTTCTCAGTTGTTGATGCCAAATAATGATATACGAGCTGTGTTTATTAGTACCGCTATATCTTCCACATAGTTATTCTAAAGGTTGCCGTAAAGCGTGACTGTTGCTTCTAGTAGAGAAGTCACAACGAGGTGACAACTTCCGCTACGTGAACGTAAGTTGAGCTATGATTTCGAACAGCGTTTGTCGAATTTAGTAAGTGAAAAGTGAAATATCATGCCTGTATTCCGTCGGCATTCTGTCTTTAAATTGTAAGTTGCACAAGTTTTGTAGAAATGCCTTAATTGTATTTTATTTTGAATGCACTTGGAGTCTATACAAAAGGACCCATTTGGGCGCAATACTTGCGTCACAATAACGCCACTAAGAAGCAAGAATAATTCATATGTGTATTTATTGATTAAGAAACATAATGTTCGAGTAGGAATAAATTAAACTTTTAAAATTAAATTATGGGGTTCTCGTGCCAAAACCACTTTCTGATTATGAGGCACGCCGTAGTGGAGGACTCCGGAAATTTTGACCGCCTGGGGTTTTTTAACGTCCACCTAAATCTAAGTACACGGGTGTTTTCGCATTTCGTCCCCATCGAAATGCGGCCGCCGTAGCCGGGATTCGACCCTGCGACCTCGTGCTCAGCAACCTAACACCATAGCCACTGAGCTACCGCGGCGGGTAAATTAAACTTTTCAATAATGTATTACGCTAGTCAACTAGCTGCAAAATCTTTAAATAGACGATTTTTTAAGGATTCATGACATATTCAGTTAACTGAGAGTGAAAACATTTATACTTCGCAAGCGTAAATATGATAGTTTGGGCATATAAATAACTGAGACCTAGTACTGTTCATAAGCTTTAAAATTAGCGTGGATGATGACTTTTTGAGAAGTACCTCGCTGTTCTTCGTCTCGCATAAACCTTGACGATAGGATTCTCTTTTCGCAGCTTCTGGGCGGCAATGAAACACTATTTCTAGTTTCCTCAGCAAATGCCTGGTACGAAGGTCATTATATCTGCTGGTCTTCTAAAAAATTTCTCGATATGGCCTACAATAAATTTGCACACAATATAACCTACTACGATAACGCCACTCGGGTAAGCACACAAGTCGTCAATCAAATCGGTTGATTCAAAATGAGTTCGGGTAAATAAGAACTGTCTGACATACAAATCGTGTATAGAGAACAAACAAATGACTATAAGTATTCCTCGTACACTTTCGGAGTATTGTACGACATATTTCTAGCCTCGAATTCGTATACATCTATAGCAGGTTACTCCTGCGAGACTCATCTTGCCGCTTTCTTACACGATCTCGACTCTAGCCTTTATTTTAATGTTCAGTCTGACGTAAATTTTTTTTAGATTTTCTTAAAGCCTTTGATAAAGTGCGCCATAAACGCCTTCTGATAAAGCTTTCCCGCTTAAATTATGACCATAATATACTGAAGTCGATTGAAGAATCCTTGACTAATCGCTCACAATTCGTCACAATTAATAATGGGAATTCTAATTCAGTCTCAGTAACATCAGGCGTCCCGCAGGGATCCGTGCTCGGCCCACTACTTTTCCTAATATACATAAATTATTTACCGTTAAACCTAATATCTAGCATACGTTTGTTCGCGGACAATTGTGTGATATATCGTGATATTACTTCCACCGCTCACCAATCTACTCTTCAAAGTGATCTTAATGCTGTCCAGAACTGGTGTAACGAGTGGCTAATGGACTTTACCCGCGTAAGTGTAAATATTTGTCCATTCACCATCGCCGTAATTCTCCCGTATTTCCTTACGTAATCTCTGAAGTTCCCGTAGAACTGGTAAATTAGTACAAGTATCTAGGAGTAACACTTTCGAGCAACCTTTCCTGGAATTCTGCTGTTACTAACCTCATATCATCCGCGAACAGGACGTTAGCATTTCTAAAAGGCCATCTACGTCATGCTCCTCAACATGTAAATGTGTTAGCCTACAAATCATTTGTCAGGTCAAAACTAGAATTTGCATCGCCTATTAGGAATCCTCATCAGGCATACCTAATTAATGATCTTGAATCTGCACAGTATCGCGCGGGTCATTTAATCCACTCGTCATATTCCTTTGACATCAGCGTTTCCTCCTTAAAAACTGAATCCGCATTATATCCCTTATCGCTCCGTCGTTGCATTGCCAGCCTATCTTTCTTTCACAAATTATTGTTTTATTTATTTTTTATTTGTTTGTAAAATACCTCACAAGGCCCCTACATGGGGATTGAGTAAGGGGGGCATACAATCAGTAACATACAATCTATTACCAACAATAACAAATGAAATCAGCAGCCAAGTGCACAGCTTAAAAGTCAGAGAAACATATTAGCTACATAAAGCTGCATATGATTACAATAAAAAGGAACAACATAAGTTTGTAACAAACGTATTACAGTGCAAGAAAAAGATAGAAAAAAATAACACAGAACAGTGAGTGTGATAATAATGGTTAACATGGGTTAAGCGAGTTCCGTGAGTGCTTGAATTTTTCACGGTCAGTTTCCGCAACTATGTTGTCGGGGAGGTGGTTCCAGAGCCGTGTGGCATGTGGAATTGCAGACGAGCTAAATGCTTCTGTTTTACCGTAGATGCGCGTGAAGCTATGATGGTTGTCTAATCTGTGCGACGTGTGCGATGACGTTTCTAGGTGTAAGGAACATTTGTTAGTGTGGTGGGCGTATTTATGAAATAATGACAAAAGGGCTATGTCGCGACGATTACTTAGCAGCTGAAGTGAAAGGTGAATCTTTATTTGAGTTACGTTAGAACGGTAGTCATAATTTCGGGAAATGAAACGTGCGGCTCTATTTTAGATTGATTCCAGCATGGTAATTAGGTAATTTTGGTGGGGAGACCAGACTGGAGCGGCGAACTCAAGTCGAGGGCGAACAAATGTTTGAAATGCCAGTTTGCGGATAAGTTGAGGTGAGTTCCGAAGGTTACGTCGCAGGTAACCCAGTGATCGAGAAGCACTGGCACAGATGGTAGTTATGTGAGAAGTCCAGGGGCCGTATTCTGTAGCGGTTCGCTTTGGAACCGGTTCGCTTTGGCGGTTACGTCTGGATTACGTCACTCGGAGAAAGAGTGGAATGGAGCGGCGTGAGAGGAACCAATCAACGAGCGGCTGTCTGCCGGAAGATCACGTCATCATTTTTGTTTGTACTTGGGGGACGGTATAGCAATTGAAGGATGTTGCTGGTTTGATAAAAAAACATTGGTTTGTATAGAACACTTGCAAATATAATTTTCAGTAATAAATGTGAGCTTGCGGCGCAGACGGCTACTGGGAGTTGTAATATTTGTGTTGTTTTCTTATTTAGTCGCTAGGTGGTGTGCCATACGTTATGCAAACAACTTGCCTCGCTTTGTTTACGTTTCGGACTTGTTCGCGCGCCGAAACCGAAACGATGTCGTCGCACAAAAACAGGCGGCTGGGTTCTAATGTTTCAGCGAGGCAGCGCGAAATACTCGTTTCATTTGTCGAGGAGCACCCCTACCTAGCAAAGGCGTCGTGTGTGTTGTGCCAGCAGCTGACGACGGCTTTCTGTTCCGCCGTGGATGGGAATCTAACCCATCCTTTTTCTTTGCCCGCAACCGTATTGGCCTTGGAGACGGCTGTAATGACCCGGCTGACCGAAGGCTGCGACAGTGCAATCGCTTCTTCATTCCCGACGCACTGGAAAGCTCCCGGTGGCAAAAAACCGACGCGCGCACATCACTTTCATCGTAGTGTCGACACCACGAAATCTTTGAGGCCCGAGATTTTCTTCCAGCTCATCGCAAAGACGTCGCACTATGTCTTTGGAGAGCCTAAAATGCCTTCAAAATGCCTTCCAAACGTCGCGTCGGCATGGCCGACGCGACGCGTCGTTGTCTTTCGGCGCTCGCCAGCAACACAACTAAAGGAGCCGCCATTGCCGTCTCTGTCTCGTCTCGTCTAGGTGCCGGCTCGTCAGCTGGCGCGAGACTAGCCGGCAGCCACGGTTGCCATAGCAACCCTCGACATCATGCTCGCCACCGCCCGCGACCCTCGAGCGAACCACTTCTCCGCGGTTCCTCTCGTAGCAGGGAACCGGTTCCTTTCCAGATGATTGGCAACTTGTGTGACGTCAACAAAATTTGTCGTCCCGCCCACCAGGGATGACGACAACGAAGCGCCGACCAATGGCAACAGCCAAAAGGAACCGGTTCCAAAGCGAACCGCTACAGAATACGGCCCCAGGAGAGGTTTGTTGAAAGATTTACGCCTAGATATTTAAATGATGAGGTCCGAGATAATGGGACATTTTTAATACAGTAAGAATAGTCCAAATTAGTGCGTTTGCGGGTGAAGGGCATCACTTTACATTTTGATGAATTTCATAGCCCTATGCGTATCGCAGCTTATATCCTTCGCCTTACACGCATATCTCACCGCACCAGCCATCAGCTACAGGTTGCCCGTCCACGCTCACGCACTGTCACGTTTTCAAATTCTTTTTTTTTCCTCGCACAGCTGCAGACTGGAACGGCCTTTCCAACGACGTTGCTGTCATTATGTGCGCATCGAAGTTCATCGAAAATGTAAAAAACTTCCTGTTATTGTGACTATGTATTTTTATTCTGGCCACCCCTATGTAACGCTCCATTTTTTGGGGCCTTTAAGCTAATAAAATGAAATGAAACGTTCAGAGAAAATGGCTGCCACTAGGAAGAAAATGCTACAGGACAAGCGCCTCAACCCTTTGAAGCCAGAAACTGCCGTAAACTAATGCAATATTGCCCTCCAATACCGTATTGTAGGATGAAATACGCTCGAATTTATTTTTTCTTGAAAGAAGTGCAAACTGTCATCCAACAGTGGACTAGCAGTGAGCCAAGCAATGTTAGTTTCGCCACTTACTTCGGCCTTTTTCTGCATGTTTCGCTAACGCCGCCCCCTTCCCCTGCTCTGGTAAAATTGTTGCGCATCCTAATTGAATTCTGCGCTATTACGCGCAAAACTACATTTTTATACGAAGCTTGTCCGGATTGAATTTGACCACCAGCAGATCATTAACGTGCCCTAAACAGGACATGGGCGCTATTGTAGTTCACGGCCATCGAAGTGCGGCAACCGTAGGCGCAATTTACACCCTGACCTCGTGCTCAGTAGTGCAACACCACGCGCGCTAAGGCACATGGTGCGTTGTGTACCTTAATAAATGCCCAATTCTTTGAGAGTATTGCCGTTGTTATAAACGTGTGAGCATCCGTATAGAAGGAAGCCAAAATAGCAAGCTTATGAGCATTTCATATGACCAACAATAAGCATACACATCTGCCCTTTTTTTTTCTTTTCTTTAATAATTGGCTGCGATATCTAACCAAATACTGAGTCCAAACATACCAGCTAGGCCACTCTGAATGACAGCTCGTTAGCAGCATTGCCAAGTTGATTGAGATGAAAATATTTTGGCCGCAGTAACACTAAAAACGAGTAAGTTAAGCACAACGCTTCCCTTCATGGTTAAACGCAAAGTTGTAATTATTTGGGAGGCAAGAGACATTAGGTTGTTTTACTTCAGCTAGTAGGAATCGCTGTTTTTCGTTTAGCTAATCGAACGGAAATCATAGTAATCGCCTTTCTTCTCAGTGTTATGCCATCCTGCGTCCAGACAGCGCTCTCACGCATGATCCTCACTAACATCCCATTTTAGCTTTCCTTGTGTGGCTGCAAGTAAAAAAAAAAAGTACAAAATCTGACCATTTACTTGAGGAGTAAGCTAAATTCAGCATCACGGTATATATATGTATGCACACACGGAGGATTTCGATGAATATACTGATTACAGCGGTTGTCTAGTGCTGCGTCTGTGCAATGAACAGAACCATATAGTAGTTAACCGGGGGAATAATTGTCACGGACAGGTAACGTGGAAATGCAGAAATAGGCAGTCATGTATGGATTAGGCCCTGGTCTTGGAAATGGTCTACAAACTACTGGGCCAAATGATGACAGATGAACACGGAAAAGACAGCCTGGACAGCTATCTTAAACGTTTAACTTTAAAATGTAGGAGAGATACTCATACTAAGCACGAATCAATAGCACGAGAATTTATAAAGTGAGTGAAATGCAAATAACACAGAGAAGAAAATGGAGGTGCTTCCTGCAACAGTCTGGGTATATACGGAACTGGTCGACGTAATGCAGCAGAACATGACAGGCACAGCAAAAAAAAATGTTTGATTGTGGATTGTAAAGTGGCAACAACGCAAGTGGATAAACAAGAAAATAAAGTAAGCTATAGAAAAGCGTAAGCAGGCGTCTACGCATCGTTGAGAAGCCAGAAAGCTGCGATCACACGAACAAGAGGTGCTGCTTAGACAAATGCCGAGAAAAAAATGGGGAAAGAAAACAAAAAAAAGGAGAAAATTAAATGCGCAAAAGAACGTTGGGTGCATAACATTTCCAAGAGAGACAAAGGCACACCAAAAAGATTTTCGCACCATGTAAGACCACTCGGAGCTCCTACTAAACATTCAGAAACTGCTGTAAAAGACAAAGACGGTAACATCTTCGAAAAAGACGATGTACTGCGGAACATCAGAGATGTTATTAGGAATAACAGGCACAAAAGAGAGCGTAGATCAGGCTCAAACAGATCCAACAATAACATAGAATTTATTATAGACACCTTCTACTAGAGAAATCGGAATAAAATGGGCTTAATAACACCGCACCACTGCCCGATGAAATAACAATAGAACTAATTAAAACCTAGGTCCAAGGAGCAAGGCACGGCTAAGTAATTCCATTAAGTTAGTGTTTAAAGCGATGAAAATTCCGGCTAAAAGGAATGGAAGCCATATGAACCTCATCTTCAAAAGCATAGGTGATAAGGATAGCGCAAGCTCGTACAGGCCAGTTACAATAACCCGAGTGATATATAGAACGGCAATTCAAGCTGTAAAATTAGAACTCGCGGAGGGGAAAGAAATGCTGCACTGGGTGAACTACAGGATGAATTCAGACCAGGCAAACGCTTAGACGATAATATGTTTGTACTAATTCAATCCAATGAGATCTCAGTAACTCAGAATAGACCACCTTGGATAGTAATTCTAGATATTACGGGAGCCCACGACAACGTCGACAAGAAATTCTTATGGGATATTCTCAGGAACGAAGGCATAGATGATGATTTCGTTGAGCTGCTGTGGGAGATATATAAAGAGAACAGAGTACAAATTCTATGGGAATGCCGAAAATGTAAACGTGGAATTCACCAAAGACAGAAGTAAGGATGTCTTCCGTCTCTATTAAACCGAGGGGCCCGATTTTTATTAGTCATATGATAAGAAGCCAACAAACACTCACACCAAGGAAATTACTTGTGCCTAATAAATGACATAAAGAAGCGATAAAAAAATGGAAATGAAAGCGGATGAAAAAATAACAGCAGGCTAGTATTATTCTAAACTAGCCTGCTCTTTCTTTCTCTAGATTTTTCTTGTTTGGTTTAATTAGCTTTCAGCTATATTTTCTCTTCGCGATATGGCTCCTTCCATTACTATAGCTTATTTCAATTGTAGATGTTTGTCCCAAGCTTCGAAACAGTTAGATGTTGTCAACTTGGCTAAACCCAAAAAGGTCGATATTCTCGTATTCCAAGAAACGTATGTGCATAGGTTAGGCCAGATCAGCCACTTTGACTGTATTTTTCGCACCAGGTCTTTCTGGAGTTATGGCGAGTCGGGCAGTCGAGGTACGGCCATCATTCTGATGCCGAATTTTGGCGGCCTCGTTCTTCGGCATTCAAGGGATGCCGTGGCCCGCATCCTGTCGGTGGATCTTGTTTGTGGAATTCGAATTGTTAATATTTATGCTCCGACCCATTCTAGAGATCAGAGAGAGTTTTTCGCTGCATTAGAAGCTTACTTCGTAGGTCCCTCTCGGCTAATTCTTGTAGATGACTTCAACTAGGGTTAGAACAGGTCGATCGCGTCTCACGTAGAGGGACTCCAAAACTTAACCACATGAGTGGAAATGTTGTACTGCGAGAGCTCGTCGATGGGCTGGGACTGCTCGATGCTTGGCGCGTACTTCGCCCTCTTGTCAGCAATGACTTAGATAGGAAGTGGCTTGCAGAACCGCATCGATCGTTTTTACATCTCATCGTCACTAGCTTCCAGTATGCATTCTTCTTTGTTGATTCCTTCTGCTCCTAGCGACGACCGCTTCCTAATTCTGCGGTTTGCCGTTTCTAACATAGTCTCGCAAGAGAAGAGACTGAGAGGTCTAAATCCACGTCTCCTAAAGCACAGGCAGGCAGGCAATCACAGAGGTATCATCCATTCTCTTTCGATCGCTGCAGAACAAAGAGAATCGAGGCGGCACAGAATAGGATAACGTGAAGGTCTGAGTGCGTGAGGGCTTCGGGTCTTGGGGCAAGCATCGAGCGCGCGAGGAGCGTGAGGAGAATAAAATCGTCTCCCACGTGATCATCCTGCTCTCGGGGCCGCTGCCCTGCGGGCCTGGTGTTGCTCCGGCGCTGGCTTCACTCTGAAAGGAACTTCGAATCCTCCTGCAGCGACGCTGGGATGGCTTGAGAGCCACAACCCGAGCAGAGCAGTGGGAAATGGCAGCGTGGTGCTGCAGAAACGTCCTACATAGGCAACTTTCAAGGAAGAGCACAACTCTCGCTTCCCGAGTAGATCCAAGTGATGGTAGTATAGTCGATTCACCAGATGTAGTTCTTGTACTGGCGAGGGAGTTTTATATGACCTTCAATGCCGAACCAGTTGCCTCTCCAGCTGTCTTTCTATTTGCTTCACCAGCTGAGCCGCAGCAAGAATGTGACTCAGCCATAGATGAGGACGCGCTTTTTTCTGCTTTGAAGTCTATGAAGCATACTCGCAGTCCAGGATCCGATGGTTTGAAAGCCGAATTTCATGTTATGTTTTGTACAGTGTTTGGGAAGCCGTTCACATGCCTGGTGAACAGGCTGCTCAGTGAAGGGACTTTGTCAGCGTCTCAACGAGAGGGGCTATTCAGTCTCCTTTGTAAGTACGAGTCGACAAGCTCCGATCTGAAAGTATGGCGTCCAATCACACTTCTGAACTGCGATTATAAGCTTGTAGCAAAGTACCTGTGTATGCGACTCACACCAGTCCTCAACACAGTTTTGGGTCCATAACAGGCATGTTGTGTCCAGGGGCACTCCACTTAGCTTAACGTTTTAGCAGTGAGGGACCTTCTCCTCTAGGCAAACACGAGAACACTTCCTGGTACTCTTTGCTCCTTCGGTGAGGAGAAGGCTTTCGACATCATAACCCATAGGTACATTTTCCGTGTTCTGGAAGAGGCTAGTTTGATGCGGGTTTTCGGCAGATGATTCAAGCTTTGTATTCTCGACCCACTTTTGCTGTTCTGATACGAGACCGCGTCTCGGAGGTGTTCATTGCGGGACGTGGTGTATGGCAGAGGAACCTTCTCTCACCTTCCGTCTACGTGCTCGCTTCTGAACCGCTTCTGCAGCGGTTGTCCTGTGACAGTAGAATTGGCATGTTCCTCCTCCCACCAGGTTCCCCTCCGGTTGCACTGCATGCCCATGCGGATGACTTGTACATTGTCATTCCGGACGAGGCGTCAGCTTGCAGCGTCTTGGAACTCATGGACAGTTATTGCGAGGCGAGTGGTGCAAGGTTGAATAGGTCGATAAGTGCATCCATGTATTTGAAATACACTTCATCTATTGCGCAGCCAGTTCTCTGTCCACCTATGAAAACTCGGCTGCGCATTCTAGGTTTTTGATTCCAACCAGACGGTGTCTGTCCTGAGAATTGGCAACAGGTTAAGGAGAAACTTGAAACCAGGATTCAGGAATTCAGCGCGTTGTCATGCCCATTGACTGATCGAGTGACAATTCGTCGCTCACTTCTGTTTTTATTCCTGATGTATGTGGCTTTTGTGTCTCCTGCTCCAACCCGAGCCAAGCTTATCTCGGAGAGGGTCCTCTTTAGCTTGATCTGGAAGGAGATAACTGAGTGTGTAGCTAGGCATGTGCTCAAGGAGGGCTTGGAATTCCCGACCTGGGCATCGTGGATACTGCACTACACATCAGGTGAACCCAGGTTGTTCTAACTCGGATATGGTCCTAATTCGAAGGTTAACTTCCTTTTTTTCTGAGCACCAGACTTTGCTTGTTTTCGCAGAGCACATTTCCCCACTGTGTGCCTTGCTCAGGTTCCCCGTGGGCCATTTATGCTGCGACTGCCAATTCTCTGGTAAGCCTCCGCAAGGTTCACCTCGGCTTCGACGTAATTTCAACTCCAATCCAAGAACTAGTCGATATCCTCACCCCAGGTCTCCCCCGTGTTGTCAAAGGTAAAATCTGTCCATCCATAGGCCAAACTGGAAGCTCACTACGTCCAGTTTCCTCGACGCTAGGCGAGCTACGTTCATGTACCGCCTGGTGCGATGGTGCCTGCCGTTGAGCTACAGGCCCTTCACAGCCATCCCGGCTCGTGGAGTGTGCCCCTTTTTTGGCGATGGAGTGGACTCGGTTCATATTTTTACACAGTGTTTGCTTTCTGTTGCTTTTCTCCAAAGAATTGCTAGTCTCTTTAAGTTCCCGGGTGTTCCATATCAGACGGTTCAATTTTTGCACCCTTTGCCTAATCAGGAGACGAACCAGTTCGTGCTTCTTCTCGCCGAGTGTTCAAACCAAGTTTTGTTGGCGCGCTGTGATGCAATTTTCGGGGGAGGAGCGCCAGGTCCTCACGAGGTGCTTGCGAAAGCACGGAAGGACGTCTGGTTTCATCTCACCCGGGAGCGGCATCGTTTGTAGGGCGACAAGAAGTTTCACGAAGTGTAGGCTCGTCCTGCCGTGATTTTTGATGAGTCAGGTGGAAAGCTTCCATTAAGTTATGATGCATGCTCCTAAGGTCGCTAGACTCGGCCGCGTGTCCCGGTCGATCTACGGGGTTTCGCTTGGCTCAGTGGAACCCAGAGCCGGAACCGGTGGTGGCACAACCTCGTGTGGTCGCGCTGCTCCTCGTATGCATTTGATGGTCACCATGTTTGAATGCTTTTACCTTTTCAGCGTCAAGGCAGTCCGAGGGTCAACCAGGCTTGTGTCCTGTAAGACCGACATGGCTGTTTGTCTGTTCAGTGCAGTAAATCAATTGTGCTGCACCACAAAAACCCCCTTGTCCGGGAAGGACCGGTGGCCCGAACCAAAGTCCCCCGCCCAGTCAGCTCGGGTAGAGGGGGAGTGCCGGGGTAAATGTATCGGATGATGTTGGGTTGATGAGTAGACGTAAGCTCTGGTACGCGGCACCTCCGGGTGTCAAGTTTTCGTGCTATCTGAGAACAGCACCAGTCCGGTCAGGCCGGCCGTCGACGATGGGTATGACATCGTTTTTATGTAAATATGTGTACGGCGTAAACTTAAAGTAAATGCCAAGTTAATAAACCTAGTTCCTCGATTGATAATTCTCGTCGTCATCCTGCCTACGGATCTGGACTTGCCCCTGCCGGAGCTCATCCCCTTTGATCTTCGTCTCCCTAGTGATCTGATGCGTCAGATCTCTATAGCTACATCACATCACTACAATAACGTGTGTCAGAAAATTCGTAAACTACGACATAAATAGAAGCTGCAGACATTATAGCATCGGATTGCAATCCGAATATACGAGACAACCTAATTCTCTGTCGTGGAAACTCAAACGCAGTGTCTTAGAGCTGTTGTTTGTTTATGGGCTCTCCGGCTGGCGTAGGCGCGTTATTGAATTAATTTATGTTCTCGGAGTAAAATTTCGCAGTTTCCACCGAAAGGCGAATCATAGATTGCGATAAGAAATTAGTAGAAAGCTATACGAAGTAAATATAGCAGTTTATCGTCTTTATGAACTTGTAAACATTGTCTTAGTAAATTAATTTTATTTATTTATTTTTATTTACACATAGTGCAGCCTCGGTGAGGCTGCTGCAGGAGTGTGCAGTGAAGGAGGGAAGAGAACAAAGAAAGCGAGAAAACAAAATACAGGCACAAAAAATATGAATATCAAGTAAATGCAATGGTTTGCAAAAATTCATGCTTAGGTAAAGAGCGGATGCTTCCAGGTAGTGAATTCTAGAGTTCAATGGCCAGTGGAAAGAAGCTGTGCTTGAACATCTCCGTTCGGCAACAGAAAGGGATGAGGTTGAGGTTATGAAAACTCCTTGCGTTGGAAGGTGGGCTATAGTTCAAATAATTATTTAGTGCAAGAAGGCGCTCAGAATGAACCAGCGTGTATAAATATTTCAGGCACTCTAAGCGGCGGCGAGATGAAAGAACTGTAAGACTTGTAGCTGTATAATGTAACTAAATTATCAAGCGCGGTGTCAGGCACAATGCTAAACATGCGCACATCTCACTCGATCATCGCGGAAACTCGCTGTCCAAATGCTGGAATGAGGAAGCACGGCGGCAGCAGCGAACGAATTCACCTACGTACTGCGTCTCGCTTCAAAGCGAACAAAGCGTCAAAAATGCAATGCATAGAAAGCTACAAACACTCGACGTATTTTCGCTTTGAAGATTGGGCCCACGTGCGGCCGGCGCTGTACGAAGCAGCTAAAACGCGGGCACTTCCCCTCCCTCCCCCCGTCGCCCCTCCCTCGTCCCTCACCTCCCTTGGGTACCTAGCGCGTGACGGAAGACAGCGTGCTTCCTTCCTGCTTTCCTCCGTTGTGCGCGTTGGAGATTCAGCCGGCATCATTGACTGACCCTCGAAAGCTTTCACTCGAACATAAAGCATGCGGCGTGCGACGATGATGATATCGTGCTTGGAATATATATCGACGATCACGGCGACTGCAGAAATGTGCATAGTGTCCATATAATGCTATTGCAATAACATGTGTGAGAAGTTTCGTGAGGTAGGACTTTTGCCCAAACTACCGACAAGATAGCATCGGTTTGTAAATTTAATATAACAGAAAACAAAATTCTGTTATATGGAAACTGATACGCAAACCCCTTTTCCGACTGCCGCTTTCTTTTTTTTTCTGTTTTGGTGAGCAGGCCACGAAAATTCTCGAACTAGAGGCTAGCAGCTTTGCTGTAACAAAATCAGGCGAAATGGCGGATAAAAGTGGTGTGTTCTTGTCACTCCGCACGGCTGCAGCGGTTTAGTCGTTTACTTCTCTCCTATGCAACTGGTGCGACCACTTTGATGTTGTAAAGCTCTGATAATCAGGCGGATGCTCTGGAACCAGTTTTCCGTTATAACGCCAATGACGTTTCCTCGACGAGTAACATAGGCATAGGATGTGGCGATCAAAATGTGGCAGCAAATTAACGATCAAAAGTGGCGAAAATCTCGGCACCGATCGGCGCTGAAGCGTGCCTGGGATGTAAGGCGTGATGTACGCATTGCTACTGATTATAAATGAAGAGAATTGAATCGGAGGAGGTTGCCTTACGAACACTGGATGCCTGACGTGGTGTTCTTTCGTAGATCGTTTTTTTTTCCCTCCATTCTAAGCTGAATACAAGTGTTAAAGAAAATGCACGGAAGATATTAGGAGTACTCTTTTTGGGACAAAGGAATCCCCATTTGTGGGTATTTATGTTTTAGGCCATTCCTTTTGCGAGCTCCACCAAAAAAGTAATTCTTATTGACATTGATACTGGTTGAGTGAAGGACTCCCAGAAAAGGTAGGCCGGTTGGTTCTTTGACATTCGCAGTACTCACTTTTCTTTCTTTTTTGGAGAACGAGATTTAAATATTCTTCTATAGCAGCCTGAAATCATTAGGACGAGCACTTGACCTAATCTAAAAGCAAGTGCTAAATACTTCACAATGCACCTCTCAATTTCTTGTCATTCCAGCAAAGCACACCTCAGTTATTGTCAAGGTAAGTGTCAATGTTCTTGCATGAGTTTGTATTTGCTAATTTGCATCAATTCAATTGTTTGCTGTGTTTCATAACAGTTGTAGATATTAAAGTAGTTGGAAGTTTGAATATTTTATATTTTTGGCGCTTTAACTGAAACATAACTTCTTTAAAGCAACACTTAGCGGGGTAGATGTTGATTTTCTGAGGATTAGTAATTTGCTAGGCATGCCATTCCTTTACTGAGCTAGTTGTCCTTACATCACCTAAAACTACGGACGCACCTAAGCAATTGTTCTGATGTGTAAATACGAAAGCATTTCTTATCCGTTCGTACTTGGCGTACCTGAATTCGCCTAGTTACCTCTGCTGTTGTCATCGCTGCTCCGGTTCTCGCTGCACCGCCGTTTTCGCCGCTTCACAGCTCGTCGGAAACTTGCGGAGAGCACGTTGCCTCGATTCAGCCGCTGCAGCTCCTCGAGCTCGCTCCGCAGCCGCTCTCGCTGCCTTTCGCGTTGTCGGCGGCATGGGGAGTTGTTACATTCAGTTTCGTTATTCAATTCAGTTCGTTATTCCCCAGGGGGCGCTTCTTTTCTTCATTATATATATGGCTGTATGCGTTGAATAAACGGCTTTTTACATGGGGACGGCTGGAGTCTGACTTCCACCTTCGGTCAATACCAGATTGGCGACGAGGATGTTATGAACGTACCCCCAGCCTCGCTGCGCCGTCCATATCCGCCCACCATGAGCTTCACCGGGCTTGCTCCGCCACCGTTTTTCCTTCCGACCCCCGGCCGTCCGTCATTGCCATGGGAGCAGTGGGAGCAGATGTTCAACGTGTACTTGCTGGCATCTGGAGGCGCCGTATTCAACCCGGAGCAACGCAAGGCTATTCTTTTGCTTTCTGTGGGGGCGGAGGGCCAGCGTATTTATCAGACACTACATGCAGGGACCAGCCCCGCAGCACCGGCAGCGCTAAGTGCCGCAGCACTCCCCGATGACAAGTCTGTCGTGGCACCTCCTGACGAATACGACCCTGCACTCGCCGCATTACGGCACCAGTTTTCGACGTCGCTCAACGTTATCATCGAGCGTCGTCGGTTTCACCGCCGCAGTCAAAACACAGGCGAGTCCGTTCATGACTTTGTTGCCGCTCTACGGGAGCTAGCGTCACATTGTTCGTTTGCCTCCCAATATGATGCTCTGCGCGATCAATTCGTTGCCGTTGTAGCTTCCAATCGCGTACCTGAGCGGTTACTGTTCGAGGGTTCCACACTTTCATTCGAGAATTCAGTTCGAATGCACTTTAGTTTGAGCAGGCGGCTGAAGAGTTAAAAGAGCTTTCTGCTTCGGTCGAAGCAATTTTATTGCGGCAGCGTCGTAATCCATCCTCACGTTCTTCGAAAAAAGCGAATTCACAACCGGCAGCCACCTTTGAGCAGAATTTAACGAGGAGCACGGGCGGCTCACGTGCGCCGCAGCGGAACCACACTCCTGAGCGGAACTGAGAACAGAGTAGCCGCTCCGGTTTGCCACATTATTTCCGATGCGACTCGAGGGACCACATCGCATCAGCTCCGCAGTGCCTAGCGCATGGGAAGAATTGTTCGTTTTGCGGTCGCAAGGGCCACTTTCAAAGGGTATGCAACCGCAAACTAACCCAAATACAAGGCCGAGTCCGTGAAGTTGAATTTCATGAAGATGCCTCGTCATCTAGCAGTGCTGAGTGAGTTCTGACTGTGCAGTGTTCCGCGCGTAGCGCAATTCATATTCAAGTGCAAGTCGCCAATGTCGCCTTGACAGTCCTTGTAGATTCAGGGTTGTCTGTTTGAATCCTGTAGGAGCAAGAATTCAGTCGATATTTTCAGAGCGTTCCGCTCCTGCCTGCTCCGCATGTTACTGTGACTACTCTCAACGGCCGATTCCCGTGCTAGGTTGTTTCCAGGCAGACGTTCGGTTTAAAGGCCGCACAGCGTCGCTACGTTTTTATGTTGTTCACCGAGGAACTGGTCTGATCAGTCTTGACGGCATTAAAGCCTTGGATCTTCGCGTTGAGGGTTCTGCTCTCAAGTGCTTATACACGTCCGTTGCTCCGTAGCCGACTGTCGTTGACCCGCTATCCTGTTCCATTTCCACACCGTCAAGCACGCAGCCCCGTAACAAAACTCTTCCGCCAGCCTTAGCACATGAGTTCAGTTCACTTTTCAGTCCCGAGTTGGGTCTTGCTAAGTGGTTCACGCATGGCGTCAGGACGCGGCAAGGCGTGCAGCCTGTAATTTTGAAGCTTCGCCGTCTGCCATATTCTCTCCGGTCACCAGTATCTAATCAGCTTCAGAGGATGCTGAGCCTTGACATCATCGAGCGCATCGATGCTTCTAAATGGGTGTCCCCCATTGTTGTTGTTAACAAGAAAGATGGTAGCATCAGGATATGTGTAAATAAGTACAGTGTGCATGCTATGGGGTTCTCCTTACTAATACTTACAACTAATCCATAAAAATAAGTGAGGGAATATGTTATATTCAGTTTTGTTATTCATTTCAGTTCTTTATTCCCCAGGGGGCGCTTCTGTTCTTTCTTATATAAATGGCTGTATACGTTGAATAAACGGCTTTTTACATCGGGACGGCTGGAGCCTGACTTCCACCTTCGGTCAATACCACAGGAGTGTATGGTGGCTCACTGCAGCCGCTAGCTTCGCACGTTTCGCTGCGTTTCGATGGTCTCGTAGTTCCCCGGCAGTGAAATTGCACCTTTCGCCCCGCTTTGCAGTCTCGCCTGATTATGTAAAGACGCGTGCAATTCAACTTCGGACAGTGAAAACTACATAGAGCTGACAGTGGCGACAGTCCTGTTATGCACAGTGAATCGCACGCCAGTTGAAGGCCAACCAAGTGCACAGCCTTGAGTACATTGACACGTCTACTTGTTACCCTTTATCGGGGGACCATGTTTCGCCGTTTAATAACTCTCGCTCTGCGCAGGACGCGCCTGCATGTATCGGAAGTTTCCCCGATCTTATCAGTGGTTCTATTCGGTGTCTTGTCACCGAATCTTGTGTACTGTGACTGCATATATGCGTTCCGCGAATTGTACAGTACTTTCTGGAAGACACGCGGGAATCGGTCGTTACTCTAGAACATTCGATGACTTAAGCCGAAGTGCTTAACCCGCTGATCAGAGTTTCGACGATCGCCGGCTGTGTTCACCGCTATCGCTGTTCTTTGAGTGTAGCCTGTTTTTTGAGGGCATAGGTTCTCCCAACAATACGGAAGTTTGCACATTCACTGTTTTGCTGCCTTCTTCACCGTCACAACTACGTGACAATATTCATCACTGTTGCCTCTTGCAAAAGGGACGCAATGTAACCGGGGCGCAGTGGATAGAGTGCTCCGCTGCGGAGCGGTAGGAGTTTCTGGTGGGGCTGAGGATCGAGTCCTCACCGCGGCTGCGTTTTCTTTAGTTACATAAAGATGTTGTAATTTGTGTGCCGTTTTCCTGTCATGGCGTTTGTGCCACGGTTTTCTGCCACGGCTTTCTGATGGCGGCGGGATGGCACAATGACTCAAGTAATTATCTCCCCCAAAAAATATTATGGAGAAATTTCATGCGTTTCGACGTCGCTTGCACAAGCAAATATCATAATGACGAATGTTACCTTCAACCTAGCCATATAACAAATTTACATGCAACGAAATGCGGAAAGAACACATTATAATCCGCCCAATTTAAAGCGTACTTACATATAGGCTACCGTTTGCGCATTTATTCCTTCATATAAATCTTTGTGATGCCTCTTTCATAGGTTCAACTTTGGTAACTTTATTCTAGCTTCCTTTGCATAGCAATTCTTGGCTGGAGACTTTCTCTTCAAGATGAGTGTTCCACTTATGCGCGACGAAGGCTTCTTCGAATGTTTTCTTTCGTGTAATGTGCAACATGTACTCATCCAAGTAGAGAAACTAATCAATGCGCGCGGCCGCCTGAGTATTTGCGGGCCAAAACGTATATGACATTCCTAGGAGCACAACCCCCTCCTGAACTCCTTGCCTTCATATAAAAAATAAAAATATAGAGAGCACAAGAAGCCTACTGATGTTTGTAAAGCCCTTTGTGTCCTAGACGACCCCTAATAACGGTGCGTTACCTTGATTTGCTTGGAATGTGGAACGAGCTTCTATACTTTGGGTAACTTTTACCGTTTATTCAAGGGCGATACAGTTTCTAAGTTTAGCCTATTGATCTCATTGAGTTGATAATAGTCTGCATGTTTCTTTGATTTGGATGTGACTGTGATAAATTCTCGTATATCGACACTCATCAGCCAATTTCTCAGTGCTAAAGTGGCTCAACATAGGTATGCTTTTTCATATATAGGAAACGTTCACTACCCTATCATCGTGCAACCCTTCGTGGTCTCACACGCATGGCGCAGAAACACGTTGAAGCATGTTTATACGTTGTTTATTACTTGCACGAGCATCGAGTGAAACTCTTGTTTCTTGCGCAGCACTTCCGGTTCACCTCCTGAGACGACCACAGAGGAAAATAAAAATAAATTAGAGAAAATAGAAGAAAATTGTATGGTATAAAGTTCATGGGTTTCCTTATACATATGATATAAGAGCATAGGTTTAGTTACAAGTTGAGTTACTGAAGTGTCTGGAATAATTAGAAATTATTAGAAATAACTGAGACGAAGGGAATGAAGTTCAAAATAAATAAAAAAATAATAAAGTACAAAATATATGGGTTTCAGTATAGATATGACATGGAAGCATAACCTAATTAAAAGTTGAGTTACTGAAGTGCCTGGAATAATTACATATAATTAAATATCACTAAGACGACGGCGAAGGGAATTCAAAAATATTTGAAGAATATAGTACAGTACAAAACTCACGGGTTTCAGCATAGCTACGATATCAAAGCACAAGTTTACTTACAAGCTGAGTTACTGAAGTGTCTGAAACAATTATAAATTATTAGCAATCACTGATTACCGCACACCAAAGCAGAGAATGGTACATTTTCGATACTCGCCATGTGCCCACGACATAGGCGAAATTCCAGGAAAGTCTGAACTATAAAACGAAAGTATTGACGTCACTAATGACGTCACACACAAGAAGGTGACATGATATTTAACTCGTTAATTAATGAAAAACCGTCGCCTCCGACTTCGGTTCGTGCGTTGCGTACGCCTAATGTTAACCTAAAGAACACCAACGCCGAGGTACGAGTGCCATTAAGAAACACTTAGGTCAAAGATTAGGGTCACCTACTATTTAGTTCAATTCATTTCATTTGCAGAAGTGTAAATGATAGTGCGACGATAGTAAAACAGAACTTAAAGAGAAGTAAAACTGGCCAACAAATCGCAATGTACGTTTTGATAACGCCTTCAGATTATGGCAAAAGGTCACTGTGCAAGAGGAAATACAGTGGCAGGTTGTTTTAGCTAATTATTTTATAGCGCACTCTGTTTTACAGTTTGGTTTAGAGCTCTTAGGTTTAATTTTCTCCGTACTTCATTCGCATCTTGCAGCATATATCAGCGCTCATAAATTTCAACTCTTTTCTGCATTTTTCCGCACTTTCCGATGGGTGATTGATCCAGTCAAGCCTGGCACTTTTCTTTTCGGTCTAACATCTGCTTAAAATTCTGTTGACGATGAAACGCTCTCGTTGACTCTCCTTGCATTCAGCACACAGAATAATTGTTTTCTTAAATGGACTAGGAAACCACAACTGTATCAGGCGATGTCACTACGCAGTAATAACAAATTATTGAAGCTTTCAATGAAAGAGAAATATAATTAGCTTGTATTGTGTTGCGGCAACAGAATTTACACTCTAGTAAGAAAGAAAACTCCATAGGTACGACTTTACGTTTCTATCAGTGACTTTGTCCTGTCAATCCGCAGGCACAAAACATTTGGCAAGGGCTCCCCGACAGCTGTGCGTACACTGAAGCGTTTCACAATATTATTAGAGTCAACTGTGGTGTTGTCCACGGCAAGTCCAAGAAGTGCAGTGTCGCCAGCATGGGAGTGATGGGTAGCTCAGGAATTTGCCGAAACTTCGTCCTTCTGGCGTTAGTTAGCTTTGTGCATTTGACAAGTGATAATTTTTAAGAAACTGCTGCATTATAAATCCTTACATAAACAATATTAAAATTGACCGATGCAGGATTGATCCTGTCTAGCAAGGAAGCCCGACATTGAATTTATTACGTCACAGATGCATGTACTAGCGGAACCTCTGCAATTAGTAACAATCATGTGCGCTTGTAATCTTATTACCTTCTTCAATAAAAAAGTATAAAGTGCTTTTAAATTTAGTCCAGATTATGCTCTCGTAAAGCGTAATAAATGAAGTTACATGAGAGTCTTATATCCCAAGCGCGATGATCAAGAAAATCCATGTGCTACCCATCATTCCCATGGTGAGTGAGCGATCGCAGCGACAGATATCCCTCTAGTATTTGTAGCAAACTCTGTGCCGTACTCTACTGCCCACTTCTTCCCTTTGCGTAGCGCCAGGACAAATAACTACAATGTTTGGTCTATTTGCTTGCGCCCAAGTCGAAATCTGGGCAAAAGGTTTCACCCGCCTTATTTGCGTTTTTTTAACCGAAAATTCTGAACACTACTTAAAATTGTAAACTTGTTATAAGCCATTCGTCTACGTTTAGGAAGGAAGAGTCGATGGAAGACAAGCTCGTTTTGTTGTATGCCAACAAACTCGTGCTCAACATCTACATATATATTGTTCCACAACCATCGCTGTAGGTTCTCCTTGTCATCATCAGAATCACAATGATGGTATTTTTATGTCAACTGCAGGGCAAAATCCTCTTCCTGCATCTCCAACTCAAATGTTTGCCTGCAATTTTGTGATTTGATCACACCAACTTGTATCCTGCCATCATGGAAAGCGCTTTGCTTCTCTTGGCACATATTCTGCAACGTTAATAGTCCACCAGTTATCTACCCTGCAAATTACGTGGCCTGCCCAGCTACATCTTTTTCTCCAAGTGTCAACTAGAATATCGGCTATTCCCGTTTACTCTCTCATCCTCACCGCTCTGTTCCTGTCTCGTAACGTTACGCCCAATGCGTTTCGTTCCATCGCTCTTTGCGCGATCTTTACCTTTTACTGAACTTTCTTGTTGATTTCCAAGTTTCTGCCCCCTATGTTATGACAGATAAAATGCAATGATTCTTCATTTTTCTTTTCAATGACAGCGGTAAGCTGCAATTCACCATTCAGTAATGTCTGCCGTATGCACTCTAACCTATTTTTATCCTTCTGTAAGTTTCTTTCTCATGATCAGGGTCCGCTGTGAGAAAGTGACCTAGATGAACTGTCCCTGTACAGTCTATAGAAGCTGACTGCTGATCCTGAAAACTTGTTCCCAAGCCCGGTTATTGAAAATTATCTTTTTCTTCTGCGTATTAATATTCAACCCCGCAATAATTATACATGTTCTTCTTCGTTCGAGAGGATACGGGTATTACTTCTCTACTTAGGCGTCTGGTATGCAGCGCCACAGGTGGTCTACGTAAGTGAGGGGTGCCGCCGCTAAGAATAGCGGCAATAGGTTCCCTGGAGGCTTCGGATGGATGGAAGCAGATACAGATAAAGCTCGAAGACAACTTGCGTTATTAACTTTCTTTATAATACGTACGCGTAGAAATACAAGGTGGAATATGACCACATAGAGAGCGAGAGAGAGAGAGAAGGGAAGAAGGAAAGGCAGGGAGGTTAACCAGACTGAGTCCAGTTTGCTACCCTACACAGTGACCACATAGGTTGAAATTAAGTAGACATAGGAATGTAAGGTGGAACATGAACACATAGGGTGACCCTATATCGGCAGAGCCGATGGTGCATAGCACCGTGAGTTCAGTCCGGAACACTTAGTCAGGGATCCGCCCCAAACATTTTCACCCACACCACTCTTACACCTTGTAAGTTAAGGTCTTAAATATATGTTTTTAGAAATCCTTCTCCTGTGGTGCTGAATAGGGCAGTGTCATCGGCAAACGGAAGGTTGCCGGGACATTCGCCCTTGATCGTCACTTCGGAGCTTTCCTAGTCTTATAGCTTAACTGCTTATAAGCACGGAGCGAATGGCAAAGCAGCGAATAGCTTCTCCCTACAAATGTCTGCAAATAAATTTACCTTACATTTGCCTACAATTATACCCGCTGATTTTTGGTGGACGGTATGGATCGTAGTGCCTCTCGCTCGTGCTCACTGATGTCCTTTTTCTGCTAACTCAATACCTACTCTGACGCCCACGACATCTGCTCCTATTTCCTTCAATTATGCTTTTCGCTGCTCTCTAGCATCTCCACAATGCTCCAATTGCTCGATAACTCGGAGTGTCCCACACATACGATCGTGTGCGTCGTCGTTACTTCTGGTTTTGCTTTTACCGTCCATGGCGCCAACAGGTGCCTACTTGTTAGTATTACCAGCCTCGCAAGTGTTTTTCCTAATTTCTAACGAACCAGCTTCAGACTATCTGCATTCGAAGTTTTCCATTCTACTGCGTCGGACTTCGATCTCAAGGCACCATTTCCGACTTACCTCACGGTAAGCAAGCCGATTGCCCCAAGTTTGAGTACACGACGCAGTTTGCCCTTGCATTGCCACTGCAACAAGCTGTGCCTTTGATGTAGGTGCCTTTCTGTTTCATGGAGTCATTTGCCCCATGGCACTACACGACAGTTGCTGACCAAAAGTGGGGGCTCGCTTCTTTCATAATTCCTCGACGGCATTTTACGCTCGTGTCCCACACGTCACAAGATAGCCACTGCCAACCACCAGAAGGGAAACTGACTGATCAAGTGGTTGAACCGCACGTTGACTACGATGGTATGCTCGATGCTTGCACATTTGCGCAGATCAGCGTGACTGACACATCATTTCCTCTTATATACCATTGGTCTGCAACTCGCCCAGTTTGAACGTATCAAGCGTTACGACGTTTTACCGCTTTAGCTCTGAGCCCTTGAGATTTTACTGCCATTAGCCGAGAACGCCCTACACCATACGCCCGTGACGCTGCCTGTCTAGCTCAAACGGTGCGCCAGATTTAATGAGATCGCATATCTGCTTAGTAATGGCATCAAAAGTTCCACTGCAATAATAAGCACAAAACCGCTCACTTCTCCCCAGCCTGTACATATCCAGCTTTTCTGCACATGAGGGGTTAGTTCGCGTCAGTGCCACCACATGGCGTACTGACGGTAAACATTTCAAACTTCCCGCGGTGATGCGTCATGATGTCAACAAAAGGAAAATAAAATAAACAAAAGCTATCCCTGAGCATGGAACCTTGCCACAATGCTTGTCCCGCCGGCGTTATCAGTGTTCTTGATAAAGCGTAGCCGCTCGTCGCCTGGAAATGACTAATCATCTTAAGAGTGTTTAGTCGCGACGAGCGATGATGGATTCTGGGCTTTTCATACGGTTCTTTTTTTCTTTTTTTTTTCGTTTTGATGCTACGGAGTAAACAGACTAGGCTAACCGTCAGAAGCACTCCGTGACAGCCTTTCATCAGTCGGCACGCATTTTTAACGTCGGAACATCGCACAGCGTCTACGAGAGACGCCGTCGTGGACGGCTTTTGATTTTGAGCTATCGATTTCGTTAAGATGCCCCCAATTATTTCGCTAGCGACTTTGCTATCCGCACTTACGGGCTACCGCCACAACTGCAAATCTAGATATGCTTAAGTATTACGACATATACATGGATATGTTGGTTTTGAACTTTGACGCAAAAGTCACGACACAAGAATTGAGCAAAGTGTCTCTGTGTCGTCGTCTGTAAGCATGCAATGGCCGAAGCTGCTCGCAATATTACATCACATTTACTGGCCACCAGGCCAGGTACTCCCTTGGTTATGACATATACAGTATTTACATTTAGTTTCCAAGGTAGTCTCCTATGACGGTTATCCACGTGCGTGAAGGAAGACCACTATTTAAAATTATTGTGCAGTAATATATGCGAGATATGTATGCTGTCCATATTGTCTACGATGTTGCCGTTCCACCTTTATAATATAGCCACCAAAATGTAGACTAGCATTTATCGAACGCCATAAAGGCTACCGACATACTCAGAGACCTCGCGCACAGCACCTGACAATTACTTGTATTCAAGAGTTGTGCGACTGCCACGGACATCCTTAACGAATGTTACATAGCACATTATGAGATTTTACGTGCCAAAACGACGATCTCATTATGAGGCACACGGTAATGGGGATTGCGAGAATAATTTAGACCACTTGGGGTACTTTAACATGCGCCTAACCCTAAGTACACGAGTGTTTTCGCATTTCACACCCATCGAAATACTGATGCCGTGGCTGGGATTCCATCCCGAGACCTCGTTATTAGCAGCGAAACCCAATAAAAACTAAGCAACTACGGAGGGGAAGGAATGTTGGCAGTTCGAGGAAGGTGACAGTCGGGACGTGAGACAATTTGTTCTCATCCTCATTGCGCGAGAATCGGTACCAGCCGTCCAAGATTGACACCGTGGAATGCACTGTATTTAATGTGATGGAGTCCGCGTCCAATATTTCAGACCCGAATCACCCTGTAACTGACGACCAGGCATCTCGCTTATAAGTGCAGTTGCCTGACAGTTGCCGGGCGCTGGCGCCGGCCACAGGACCTACTTGACCTCTTTTGGACACTTGCGGCCATTCTCTCCTTATTTTGTAACATCGGGTTTCACCTGAACTTCTTCAACAGCCCATTTATTTTTTCCAAAATTTGGCCACCCTGGTCAACGTAATGGTTCTTTATTTTTAGGTCAACTTCTGCATTTATGCTAATGCTGTCCTGAGATTTCCAGTGGTTTCACCTTTCCTAAAATGCCCGCGTTTTTATCGGCCTCTGTTCGTATTTTGGAGGATTTTTAATAGACGTTGAAACCATTGCATGGCCCCCTGACCATGCTGCTCAAAAAGTCATTTTATTTCCCTGAGGTCTTGTGGAAGCTTCTGCCTTCTTGCCGTTCATCAACCCCCGGGTTTCCCTGTCACTTGTATCCCGTTTTGACGACTACAATCCCACGTAAGTTGGCAACAATATAATGTCCATGGCATTAAAGCCGTTGAAATCAATTCTACCGTGAAGGCGACAGCCGCTTTTGTTCACTGTGAATGCAAATGTTGCATTAATGAGTGCAATTCTTAAGCATATAAATTGATAGTCTAAAAAATTATTTGGATCTCACGAATGTGCGAATTGATGTAAACATTTTCGCCTTGGTAAGCATCGTTTTGTATTTTTTTGACGCAGCCGATGGACAGATATTTGTCTGGAGAATATAGACAGTTGTTGAATAGCGTTTGTCGCCTTACGTACATTAAACGCAAGCAACTTTACCGGACCTTTTAGTGTCGCTTCTAATCCTTTAATGTACGGGAAAGTAAACGGAAGGAAGCTTTATTGAAGGTGATATAAAAAAAGATTCGCAGTCCCGCATGAAAGGCGAAGCACGGATTCCGATAGCAAATTAGTAGAGATAGCTGTACGAAGTAAGGATTGTAGCTTAATCGGCCGTATAAACTTGTAAACATTCCCTTACTAACTAAATCAGCAATCATAGAATGTGTAAACGTGACTCAACGAAGGACGCAGAAAGAAACAGACACACAGTCACAGCCCTGTCTTTGTGTGTCTGCTTCTTTCTACGTCTTTGTTCAGTCGCGCTTACACATTCTACAACGGATTCAAACAGACTAGCCCGTAAACGTGTTTAAATAAATTAACCAGCATTGTCACGGGCGCAGAGGTAAACATGAACACATCTCGCTTGATGAGCGCAGAAACTCTATGTGAAAACTTTGGAATAAGGAATCGCGACAGCAGAAAATTATTTCACCTTCATGCATGTCTCGCTTCAGCCTAGAATGAAATGTCGAAAGCGCAGCGCATACGAAACTATCGGCACTGCACGCACCCTGCAGTCATCGCAGATCGCGTTGAAGATGAGGCCCACGCGGGCGCGCACTTTCGCCACGTGGCAGATCGTTTTCAGGACACACATGCACCGGCAACGCATCGCTACGGCGTCCGCAATTCGCGTGGCCAACGCCGTGGTTGACGCCACGGTTGTCTCCACTCTGGATGGAGCGGCGGGAGAGGAGGACATCGAGGCACCGTATCAGCCGCTGAAGAACGCCCTTCCTCCCACGCCTCATCCCCCTGCTTCGCGCGCCACAGGAGAGAGCATGCATCCGGGTCACGTTCCTCGCTTGCGCATGCGATATTGAACATCGTCCGCCGGCTCACTCTCGCACGGTTTCACTCATACGGAACCTCATGGTGACGCCGACGGCGACCGCAGAAGTGCGCCTGGTGGGTCCATATAGTTCCTAGCGCACTAAAACTAACTTCGCTCAAAGAGAACATGCAGCAGCCATCGCACCTTCCGCTTCCACATCCAGTGACCGACCATAATACAACACGTATGCGATGACAAGATCCGCAAGTGCCGGTACACAAACATTGACATCGTAACTTGCGCAGGCATCTTTCGCAGCTTGTTGCTCCTATCTCTTTGAGGGGTTCTGGTAATAGCATAATCAGTTTAAAGCACCAATAAAAACCGCTGCACAAGAAACACAGATAAGCGCCTACTTCTGAGTTTAATGTAGAAAACCAGCTTGTCCTTGTTTCTTGTCCTGTCTTCATTCGTGCTTTAAACTTATTACGCCATAGAATACCAACCAGACCAAATTGCCACCCTTGCGCTCATAATCACGTTGTGCGATCAATGTCCCGAAAAATGTTCTGCTTTTCTCAGGCGTCCTATTATAGACATGGGTGGAAGCCCCATATCGCTGCATATTTGGTAAACATGTCTTAGTCCACAAAATAGTTGAAATCGCCTTTGGGGAACTGTTCCTAAAAGCAAGCTTCGCGCACAAGTGGTGCCCTCTGCTGATCTTGCAGCCGCCGAGATAGATGCTGCTTTAAGCCCCGTGAGTTATACTTCAGAGGTAAAAAAAATCAGTGTTCTTGGTGATCTTCCCTGAAGCAGAAATACCGCCACTTTTATTCCAATAACATTTATATGGACACTCCAGGTGCATTTCTGCCGTCCACGTCGCCGTCGCCTTCACCATCATCGTGAGGTTCCGCATGAATGATAGCTTGTGAGGGTGAGCCGGCGAATGCAATTCAATCTGGCGTGTGCGAGCAAGGAACGCGACCAGGATGGCTGCCCTCTTGCGCGTGAGGCAATGGGGGTCAGGCGAGGTAAGAGGGGCTTTCTTCTCCGGCGGCTCCCAGGATGTCTCAATGTCCTCCTATCCCGCCGCTTCGTACAGAGAGACATTGCGGCGTCTACTGCGGCGTTGGCCAAGCGAATCGCGGACGCCGTAGTAGATGCTTTTAGGCCGTTTCACATGGGATGATTTTCAGCCAGCGACAGCCAATTCCGTCGCTCAGCGACCGCCCCGACGTCGTGCGCTCTCCGCGACTGGATTCGAACACGTTGGTTGCGCCGTCGCTGAGTCGCAACGATCGGCGCGATGTGGGAGCGGCAATGTGTGACGACACAATGCGCCGTCAAAATAGGCGCTTTCCTGTTTTAGCGCTCGTTGGTAGCTCTGTGGAGCCATGGCGCGCAAGCTTTAGTTATGTTTTAATAGGGCGTACCCACCAGCGCCTGGGGCTCAGGAGCTCCACAAACATTTTTCTTTTCTTCCACTTACACTATTCGTTTAAAAGCAGAAGCTGCACGCTATCCAGGTTGAGTGAAGGACGCCGCTTCAACATAAGGCACGTACTTATTGGATCGTCACCATCGTCAACCTCTTCATCGCTACAAATTGTGCAAGCTGCTTATATGTGCACACTCAATAGTAGCTTGTTCTTTTGCAAAAGCAAATACTCATTCAGCAAAAAAAGTAGTTGCATCCATAGCAACAGCGAAACTGGAGTGTACTAAACTGAACCACCCCACCGACACCTCACAAGCCGCACGCTCATACTTGCGGTGTTGTGCAGCGTCTCACTTGCCGCATCTGCAAGCTGTCGTAAAGTCTCAACGCTTCTAAACGTTAAAAAATGGTGTACTTATTCTATTATCCATTAAGAATAGGAAAATGCGAAGATTTGACTAGTTTCCGTGTTATTTTTGCTTAACGATGCAGGCATGGATACTTCGTGACCAGGGGGCAACCTTGCGCATCGCTGCGATGTCAATCGCGCTGCCGCATACGCATGTGAAACGTGTCAGCGAAAATAGCTGTGCGACGTGCGCGGCAGAACAATTTTTTTTTTCCCCCCCCATTCGCGCCATGAGAAACAGCCTTTTTGTGGACGCCGCATTGACGCGTTGCCGGCGCTAGTTTGTCTTGAAAGCAATCTGCGACGTGACCAAAGTGCGTGCCCGCGCGGGCCTCATCTTCAAAACGATTTGCGATGTTTACAGATTGCGCGTAATGCCGGTAGCTTCGTATGCGCTGTGCTTTAGACGTTTCGTTCGCGTTGAAGCGACAGATGCACGGATGTCAATTGTGTCGCGGCTACTGCCGTGATTCCTAACTGCTTTTCACAGAGAGTTCCCACTGCCATTTAGCAAGATATCCTCGTGTTTACCTGTGCGCGCGCGACACCGTGAGGGGAATTCACTTAAAACACGTTCACGGGCTAGTTAGTTTGAATTCATGATAGCATGAGTAAGCGTGATTGAACAAGGACATAGAAAGAAGCAAACACGCAATGACAGCGCTGACTCTGTGTGTATGTTTCTTTCTACGTCCTCATTGAGTCAAATCATGAAATGAAATGAAATCAAACTTTATTCCAACATTCGGGATGCTGAGGGCTGTGGTCACATTGACGCTTACACATTCTATTATTGGTAATTTAGTTAATAAGCGAATGTTTACAAGTTTACATGGCCAATAAAGCTACTCTCCTAACTTCGTACAGCTATCTACTAATTTGCTATCGCAATCGGTGCTTCGCCTCTAGGGCGGAACCTCGAATTTATGGTTCGGACTCCGCGTATTCACCATAGATGATGAGTGTCCACTAACCATGCCGCTCACCTTTGGGTTGTAGAAGCTTCCACATATCTTAGCAACTTGCAAACACAAAATAACAGAGACCTGTATCTTTACATTGCGCACACTGACGCCACAGACGACGGAAAAGTGGCGAACTACGCTCCAGACGAGTCAGTCGACTCACGTGCTCCTCTAGCCACCGTCATCCTCTTGTTGTATGCCGACGCGCCACGTTAGGTCTACGGGCGCCGAAATCGCAGAACGATCCCACAAATTGGACGCGCTATGCGCTAAAACCTAACGCTTCAGGTTACCTTAGAGGAAGCGAAAGCTGATTTCATTAGTCCCCTGGAAATCAACGCGGGTGACAACGTAGCCATCACGAAAATTCTCGCTGAAGCAGGAGCCAGGGGTGCCGCCATGTTGAGCAGCCCTATTTTTTTGCGTGCGTAAACATTAGATATCTACCCTCATGCCGCGCTTTGACGCGTAGGATCACTCCTGCACCATCTACGCATGAGTGAGGCACGTGCGCGCGTCCATTCCCGCGCCAGAACACGTAGGTGTAGTCTGGCAGCTGCGCTCTAATAAAACGCACGCCGGGACAAATTAATCGCTCGCTGGAAGTAGGTGCGTAGAGAATTTACATCCTAGGAAAAAACATCTTCCATTTTAATAGACCTGAGAGTCAAACAACGAACGTTCATCACCATAGTAACCTGATCGGCCAGATGATTCTTCATTTCCACGGTGAACTTCAGTGCCCACGACAGTGGAAAAGATAGACAGAGGCTTTATTTACAGTGGTCGTCTGTCTCCCGAGCGAGCTAACTACGACTGTTCGCACTTCGTTCCTTCGCCGGCACGAGCGCTGGAGTTTTGTGGTGGTCGAAATCAGGAAAAGAACAATTTATGGCAGCTCTTCTTAAGCTCCTTACTTTTAGGAGCTTGATTAGGATGCCTTAGAGTGCGCAGTTATAAACTGAGGTGCACGAAGGAACAAAGTGCTTGCTGCGGTAAAGCTAGGAAAACAACGGAACATGTTTTAATGGAATGTGTGGATGTCTACCCACTATAGGCTCCGCTTGTCTCCTTGAAACATGTGGTTTCCGTTATAGCAGGAAGAAAGTAAGCATGTCCTCAATAGAGATTACTAGGAGGCGATTTGCAGTTTTGGTGGCAGAAAAGTAGGAAGACCGCAAACAACGGAGTCATGCAAGAACAAAGTTCCCAGTAGTGGTTAAGAAAGTTTGATGCGGGGAACCCTTTGTGTGTGTGTGTATTTTCTTTCAAAACGACAAGTTGGACATGATGCAAGGCAAGATACATGGCAAGATAAGATACATGGCAAAATCAGAACAAGATGGTGGCACAACCCACCGACGCGTTTCAAAGGGGAAGCTCGCCGCATCCATCCATCGTTTCCTGTCGTCTGCTAGTGGATTCAGGCCCTGCACTTACGTACTGCAAAACGTCCTTATAAAACGTGATGTTAATTTTCTGACGTACAAGAAACCCTTGCCATTCCTTTGTTCCTGTACCCCTTGCAATGTGCAAAGATAAATTGAATGTGCAACTAAAAATCATTTAACGAACTCGGTGATGAATCTTCATTTGACAGGCGATCATCCATCGTCGAACAACGTCGTAGTTTTGGCTTCTCATAAAGTTTTCCGCCTGTGTTTTTGTCAATGTACTAGTGTTGCGTCTCAGGTGAAAACTGCTGCACCCTAGCCTCGATTGTTCGTTGGCGTACACACGGCACGTACCCAGGATTTTTTTTTTCAGGGGGGCGGGGGCAGGGGGAGCACCCGAAGGCAACTTTTCTATGCAAATGTGGGGGTACCTTTACTAGTACAAATGTCAACATTAGCCATTGTTTACCAACATTACCCATCACATCTATGACTGTGAGACACAGCTCTCAATTACATGGTAAATAAGGAACCACATGAAATGGACTCGCTCAGGAACCAAACACAGGAAGCACGCAAACAAGTAAACAAGGAAAAAGTGTAAATTGAAGATTTGTAGTAACCTTTTTTGAATTAGCTCTGGAAGAATTGCAGAGAAATATATATTGACTGAACAATCAGTTTCTTTTGTATGCCTCGTTTACTAAACTACCGAGTACTAGAACCGACTCGCATTGTTATTTGTTAAGTTGCGTAACGATGCATGGCCGCCAGTCCCGTACAAACGCGTACAGCGCAGGACGCTGTGGTTCTAGACTTCTGCGCCCACCGTAGAAGGGTAGAAAAACACCCACATAAGCCCAGCAGAGAAGTGGCTACGTAAGACGGCTCGACTGATAACTCTAGAAGCGTCATTCAAAATACACGGAATAATTCTACACTTCTGACGGTGCTTGTGCTACTTTCCTGTAAATAAAGAAAATGTTAAAAATAAATATTTAGCAAGGAATGGCAAAATTTTTTTAATTTTTGCTTTTGCTTCCTTTTAGCTTATGGAAAGGTTTAGGGAATTAGGGAAACGCAAGAGGAGGTTCCGGGTGACATTAATATTCGTTATGGGTATGAAGGTTAATGCAGGGTTTGATGACAGACGCTGTTTCACATGATTTTATTTTCCACCGTATCTAACTTATACCAAGTGTATATGTTAACGAGGATCTGCTAGCGTGGCGGTGAGCCGTCCCTGAAGGAAAATATGAAACATAAGAAAAAGTTAAGCGCAACTGGCGTTTTCTCCTGCCGCAACTCGTTCCACGAGCATAGAGAACAGCTGACTACGAACCTAATCTCTTTCATGATCCCTCGATCAGTCTAAACAAAGAAGGTTGAACTAACGAAGCCACAGCGATGCGCGTGACCATGGCAATAGATGGTGACAACTGAACGCATCTCGAGTTGATCGCGCGGGCACCGAATTTATGACAAAACTGGCTTTCGCAACCTAGGAGATGCCGATAACTATATCGCCATCCAAAAGAAGCAGTGAAAAGGGCAACAAAATGTTGACCGCCGAATAGCTGTCAAGTCTCAAAGATGATTTGGCGGTGCTTTAGGAATGTGTGTGAATGTGTGTACATTTTGGGAGAACTTCGGAATGGCTTTAGAATAGGTAGACCTTTCGATGATAACTTATTTGTTCTTACCCAGTGTCTTGAAATATCGAGAGTAGAAACCAGAGCGTTATATGTGGACTTTGTAGACATTAAAGGAGCGTATGACCACGTAGACCGCAACATATTCTGAGATATTCTGGAAGGGGAAGGCTTAGGCAACGATTGTCTACAGCTTTTGAGAGAGATTTACCTCGAAATACCGTTTGCGTTGATTGGGAAGGGATGAGGAGCGAGGAGAAAGTTCGTATCAACAAGGGACTGAGGCAGGAGTGCCCTTTATCCCAGCTGCTGTTTATGATGTGCATAGTGAGGATGGAGAGGGTGCTATAAGGAAGTAGTATCGCGTTTATTCTCTCATAGAAAGAGGCGGGTGATGTTGTGGAGCTGCAGCTTTATGGTTTATTTTATGCGGACGACATGGTGTTGCTAGCTAACAAGCAAAGTGATTGGCAACATTTGGCTGATATGTGTGGACGACAGCAAGGCGAGAATTTAGGTTTGAAATATAGCGTTAGAAAATCAGGTGTTATGGTATTCAATGAATACAGTGAACGGACAGTGGCAATACAGGGCCAAAAAATGCCCCGGGTAAAATAATATTGTCACGGGCATAAAACTATTTACACGGTGTATTTAGAAAGCTTATATACACAGCTGCCGAGAATCCCGACAGGCTCTTGCCACTCCGTCCTCTTCACAGTCGACGACCTTGTTCACTTTTCCCACCGTAACACGACCCCCGGAAGAAAAAAGCACCGTCCCGGAGCTTCAGACGGGGCCGTCGGTAGGGGCATAGCAAGGCTTAAACCGAGAAATGTGTACGATGTCAGGTGATGTGGAACCGGGTGGCATGGCGGAGGTCTCGGGGATTATCTCGTAAGTGACATGGGTGACTTGACGAAGAACACGTAAGGGCATTTGTAGCACGGAAGAAGTTTCTCGGAGAGCCCCACTCGGCGGCAAGGGGACCAAAGTAGCACGAGAGAGCCTGGTGAAAATTATGTTTCACCATGGCGGTGATTGTAAGCGTGCCGCTGAGATTCCTGCAATGCCAACAGACGAGTACGGGGAAGCTGGCGGGCATGGTCAGCGTGGGCGATGGCGTCGCGGGCATGCTCGCTCCTGCAATCTTGTATCAAAGGGAATTAATTATCCAGAGGCAATACGGGGTCATGACTGAAGAGCAAGTAAAATGGGGAAAACCCAGCAGTATCGTGGCGTGATGAATTATAGGCGAACGTGACATAAGGGAGTGCCGCATCCCAGTCCTTGTGGTCGAGTGAAACGCATTTTGATAGCATGTCAGTAATGGTCCGATGAACTCGCTCAGTACGGCCGTTGGTCTTGGAATGATAGTTTGTGCTTGGTAGAACATGAGCGTAGGATATCTGCGATGACATGGGAGAGGAAAGTGCGGCCCCGGTCAGTAAGGAGCTGTCGCGGGATGCCATGTACTAAAATGATATCACGGAGATGGAAATCGGCGATGTCGGTTGCTCAGCTCGTGGGAAGTGCCCCAGTGATGTCATAGCGTTTCGCGTAGTCAGTAGCGACAGCGATCCACCTGTTTCCGGAGCTAGACTCGTGGAAAGGTCCAAGGAGATCGAAACCCACGCGTAAGAACGGCTCCGGTGGAATGTCGGTCGGCTGTAAGTACCTGGCGGGAAGCGTTGCTCGCTTTTTGCGATGTTGACAGGGCTTCCAAGCAGCTACATAACGCCGTACGGAGGGTGCGAGGCCCGGCCAGTATAAGCGGCGGTGCATGTGGTCGTAAGTGCGAGCAAACCCAAGGTGTCCGGCAGTTGGGGCGTGATGGAACTCCTGAAGCATGGTTAAGCGGAGGTGTTGAGGAACGACAAGGAGAAGGGGAGGACCGTGAGGATGAAAACTGCGTCGGTACAATATCCCGTCCTTGAGAACGAACGGCCGTAACGATGGATCAGTAGGAGCAGATTCGATTCAGTCAAAGAAGGTCCTCAAAAAAGCATCACGGCGTTGCTCTTTGACCATGTTGAAAAACCGGAAAATGGAAAAAAACATTTGGGGAAGCGTCCGTGTCGACATTGGCGGGAGTGTGCACAGGGTAACGGGACAAGCAGTCGGCGTCCTTGTGTAGGCGACCAGACCTACACACCACCGAAAAGGAATACTGTTGTAGCCATAAAGCCCATCGTACTAGCCTCTCTGTGGGATCTTTTAAGGACGAAAGCCAACAGACAGCGTGGTGGTCCGTTGCAATGAAAAAGGGCCGGCCGAATAAATAGGGGCGGAATTTCGCCACTGCCCACACAACGGCCAAACATTCGGGCTCGGTAATAGAGTAGTTCCGCTCCGCAGGTGACAAAAGACGGCTAGCGTACCCGGTGACACGTTCATAGCCGAGTTGAACTTGTGCCAAGGCGGCACCGATTCCATGGCCACTGGCATCGTTGCGCACCTCTGTAGATGCTGAAGTAACGAAGTGTCCTAGAATCGGTGGGGTGGTGAGCACGGTGGTAAGGCGTGAAACGGCCGTGGCCGGAGAGGATCCCCATTAAAACGGCACACTTTTCTTCAGGAGATATGTGAGAGGGCCTGCTATGGTGGCAAAATTTTTTAACAGAGCATCGGAAGTAAGAGCAGAGGCGCACGAAACTTCGGACATTTTTTGCGGATCGTGGAACAGTAAGCTCGCTCACTGCGGGAATTTTCTCGGGGTCCAGTTGGATGCCACTCGCGTTGACGACATATCCAAGAACAGTAATCTCACGACGGCCGAAGTTACATTGCTTGGAGTTGAGCTGTAGACCGGCCTTGCGAAAAACGGCAAGTACTGCTGAAAGCCGCTCAATGTGTGTGCTGAATGAGGGCGATAACACAATAACATCATCTTGGTAGCCGAGACAAGTAGACCACTTGAACCCTTGGAGTAATGAGTCCATTAAACGCTCAGTGTTAGCCGGAGCGTTACATAGCCCAAAAGGCATAACATTGAGGTGGTAAAGACCATCAGGCGTTATAAAGGCGGTCTTTGCACGATCCAGATCGTCGACAGCGATTTGCCAATATCCGGACCGTAGGTCGATGGACGAAAAATACGGTGCACCGTATAGGCGATCGGGGGCGTCATCGATACGAGATGGTGTGTAGACGTCCTTCTTCGTAATGCGGTTGAGGTGGTGGTGATCAACGCGGAATCTCCATGAGCCGTCATTATTTTTCACAAGCACCACAGAAGACGCCCAGGGACTCGACGATGGTTCAATGATATCTTTCGCTAGCGTATTGTCTACTTCCGTTTGGATGGCGTGGCGCTCCGAAGCTGAAACTCGGTAAGGAGGCCCATGGATGTATTTACAAAGCGTATGCACACAGCTGCCGAGAATCCCGAGAGGCACTTGCCACTTCATCCTCTTCCCGGTCAACGACATTGTTCTCTTGTCCCACTATAACAATATAGATACCTTGGTATATGGATAAACGAAGGCAATATATATAACGAAACACAGGAAAAAACAATAACACTAAAGGGGAAGAGAAATGCAGCTATAATGAAACACACAGCGCTACGGGGATAAAGTAGGCGCGAGGTGCTCCGGTGTATGTGGAAGGGTGTAATCGTTCCAGGACTTACTTTCGGAAATGCGGTTCTTTGCTTTAAATCAGGAGTACAATTAGGACTCGATGTGAACCAAAGGTCAGTGGGTCGCCTCGCATTGGGCGCTCATGGGAAGACTCCAAATGAAGCTGTGCAGGGTGATATGGGCTGGACTAGTTTTGAAGTGAGGGAAGCTCGCAACAAAATTGAGTATGAAGAACGATTGAGGAATATGGAAGAAAGAAAATGGGCTGGGAGAGTGTTGAGGTATCTGTAAGGGAAAAACATTGATTCATAGTGGAGGAAAGAAACTAGGCAGCTTACCAGCAAGTATGCGGTCTGTAGGGTGGGCTACAAAGCAACAAAGAAAGTCAAGCGGAAAGTCAGAGAGGCTGAAATAATCTCATGGGTGGCGGAAATGGAAAAGAAACCTGCCATGAGTAACTACTTGAGAAGAAAAAACGAAATCTGGAAGGAAACAATTTATGATAACTCAACGGGAAGCTCATTATTTTCGAAGCTAGATCAGGATGCCTTAGAATGCGCACGTATAAAGCGAGATATAAGGAGGAAGAGGAAGCATTTGCTTATAGCGGTAACGCTAGGGAAACGATGGAGCATGTTTTTTCTAATTTAATTATGGGGATTTACGTGCCAAAACCACTTTCTGATTATGAGGCACGCCGTAGTGGAGGACTCCTGAAATTTCGACCACCTGGGATTCTTTAACGTGCACCTAAACCTAAGTACACGGGTGTTTTCGCATTTCGCCCCCATCGAAAGGCGGCCGCCGTGGCCGGGATTCGATCCCGTGACCTCATGCTCAGCAGCCCAACATCATAGCCACTGAACAACCCCGGCGGGTGCATGTTTTATTAGAATGTCAAGATATCCGCTCACAGGTCGAATTATGCACCACTGACCTTCCTGCCCTTGGGTTCAGCGAGAGCTGGGGAAAGTAAACATATATGCAACAGAGATTGCTGAGAGGTGATTTCAAGATTGATGGAAGAAATGAAGGGAAACGGCTAAAAACGGAAACGTTTCAAAAGTCCACAATAGGAGCACAAAAAAAATTTGTTAGGTGGATTCATCGTGTTTTTTTCTTTTTCTTTTTTGACCTAGGTAGGACGTTACATGTCGCAGCTTGTCGTCGCTGTCCCAGCTGTTAAACGTAGCAACCCTCTCATACGTCTCCAGTCAGCTTTCCGCTTCATCGAATGTGGAACGGCGGAACGTCGGTGACTCTCTGGTCTGCTGCAGTACTATTGGGGACGCTGCAGCTGGCTGTGGAGGCTGTCTTCGCGACAATCTTCTTCGTCGTCTCTGGTGGAAGTCTGTGTTCCAGGGGCAGCTGCTTTAGCCGGTGGCTTGCTCGATGTTCCGGGACGACGTGGGTGTTCTCTTTGCGGTCCGGGCTTGGATCACGGCTTGTCGGGGGCGCAAGCTACATGAACATAAATCACCTCCACCAGATGTCACGTAGTAGTGGCGTACAAAAACACAGTAACAATTATATGAAAGACGAAACTAACTTTTATTGGGCGAATTTGTGACCACAAGAACAGGCTAGTATAAACAACGGCGGCAACGGCAAACACGCTCGGCGATCACCAAAAGTTGATCTGCGGATCAAGCGCGTCGGCTTTTAACAACGGTCGTCGGATGTTCCAGAGTAATCGCTGGGACCCGCGTGCCTTGCACAAAGTTCTATATTATTCTTGTCGCGCACACATGCAATCAGATTACAGAAGGTTCGGTCGCAGAACGCGAATGAAACCATCGATAATTTTCCAGAAGCTTCCGATACATGCAGGCGAGTCCTGCGCTGCGCGATAACATTTGTTAGGAGGTGAAACGTGTCACCCAATAAAGACAAACAAGTACACGTGTCAGTATATACCTGCTGGTCCGCATGGGCTCTTTTTCTTCAGCATTTGAACGCTTATCAGTAAACAAAAACCATAGCAACAATGTAAATAACAATGAGAATCACTATTTAAAGAGAACATTTGCAGTTAGCACCACGAATTGCTCGGAAGCTGCGTTTTTGTGCTCCGTGCGACGTGCCACCGTGAAGCCCAATAGCGGAAGAAAGATAACAACGTCGCACTCGCGATGAACGGCGTATTTTACTGAAGTTGCTATATATTGATATTTTCCTTTCGTTGAAACGTTTACCCATTTTTGTACACGCGCCTTAGAGTTCTATGCTTTCGTGCTGAAAAATAACCCCCCCCCCCGTATTCTGTAGTTCAAGTGATACACGCGGAAACTACAAACGCAGAAGGAACTGGTTTCCGGGCATCCTAGAAGTGCCTGTTGGTCATTCCACAGCGGTATCGACAGAAAATTGCTTTAACGAATTCTGGCGAGGACCCATTGCCAAAAACAGCAACACCCCATAAAGGGTGACATTACAGTAGTCCACATGGACAAAATGTCTCAGATATCTAAATATTTGAAAGCTTGGCCCTTAACAGCGTGAATGTAAATGCTGCAGCATGGTACTTCCTATGGTCCGCGGTATCCTGCACGTTACTGAAATCCAGCTGAGTGGCGAGCCGCAGACGATCGGCCAATCTGTTTTGCCTGCAGGCGTATTGGTCACGTTGCTCACTATTGTAACAACCATAGTATCTCCTCCCTTCTGCCACGGCCATTCACCGGTTATTATCGTCCTGAACAGAGCGAGTGCCGTCACCAGCCTGCAATGCCACCCAAACAGCGAAACAATGACGTTCGTGCTGCTTTGGAACAGTCCGTCGTAATCATTGAGACACCACCAGCCCATTTCGCAACCAGATCGTCGACAGTCGTCCCTATCGCCGCATTCTTGTCGCCCACCGTCCCGAAAACAGCCCCGACGCCCAACTCATGAAGACTAAGCGATGTCGCTCCAGGCGACGCTGCATTGAAGACTCGACTCCAAAACTCGTTGGTCACTTTGGCAACCAATCAGAACTTCGGGGACGTTTTAGTCGGTGGCGTTAGTGCCCCCGCACTCTATGACACTGACGTGCACGTATCCCAAATGCGTGCCAAATTGCGCCGACGTCTGAAGAAAGTTCTCACACCCACAGCATCACGCACCCTCCGCGTCACCGACGGAGGAACGCCCACCATGCTTGGTATGTGCACCGCACGCATTGGCATTGCGGGGCGCCTAACCACTGTTTTGTTTGCCGTTTTGAAACAATGCTCTTACAACGCTATACATGGTTTAGAATTTTATCGTCTAATCTAGCACTCTACTTGCGCGTTTTATCTCATTCAGCTTGAAGTGCCCCAGGACTGCGATATTCCACCAGTCACATAACCAGTTACTCTCTCCCGAAGACATCCGCATGTCGCCTGAAGCCACTACGTAGGTCACTCTACTGTCCTTCCAGTCTACTCTTGATGACATTATGTATTATGTCACACCACTCAGATACTGCTTGAAAGAAATTTAGCATTTCCCTATAGGGTTGTCACTGTTACAAGCAATCAGTCTTCGCACCCTCTCCATGACTTTAACTGCCCGACTGAAATTCGCGATATCTCGCCTGTGAACGATTGCGAGATATCGGCTCTTGATGCCAAAATTCCGTCGCCCTCTATAGGAACCTCTGGTTCACTGACTCTTCCAGATGAATTTAGCAAGATGATTCATCGTCATCATCATCATCAGCCTGGGTACGCCCACTGCAGGGCAAAGGCCTCTCCCATACTTCTCCAACAGCCCCGGTCATGTACTAATTGTGGCCATGTTGTACCTGCAAACTTCTTAATCTCATCCGCCCACCTAACTTTCTGCCGCCCCCTGCTACGCTTCCCTTCCCTTGGAATCCAGTCCTTAACCCTTAATGACCATCGGTTATCTTCCCTCCTCATTACATGTCCTGCCCATGACCATTTCTTTTTCTTGATTTCAACTAACATGTCATTAACTCGCGTTTGTTTCTCACCCAATCTGCTCTTTTCTTATCCCTTAACGTTACACCCATCATTCTTCTTTCCATAGCTCGTTGCGTCGTCCTCTATTTGAGTAGAACCCTTTTCGTAAGCCTCCAGGTTTCTCCCCGTAGGCGAGTACTGGTAAGACACAGCTATTATACACTTTTCTCTTGAAGAATAATGGCAACCTGCTGTTCATGATCTGAGAATGCCTGCCAAACGCACCCCAGCCCATCATTATTCTTCTGATTATTTCCGTCTCATGATCCGGATTCACCGTCACTACCTGCCCTAAGTAGATGTATTCCCTTACCACTTCCAGTGCCTCGCTACCTATTGTAAATTGCTGTTCTCTTCCGAGACTGTTAAACATTACTTTAGTTTTCTGCAGATTAGTTTTTAGACCCACTCTTCCGCTTTGCTTCTCCAGGTCACTGAGCATGCATTGCAATTGGTCCCCTGAGTTACTAAGCAAGGCAATATCATCAGCGAATCGCAAGTTACTAAGGTATTCTGCATTAACTTTTATCCCCAGTTCTTCCCAATCCAGGTTCCTGAATACCTCCTATAAACACGCTGTGAATAGCATTGGAGAGATCGTATCTCCCTGCATGACGCCTTTATTTATTGGGATTTTATTGCTTTCTTTATGGAGGACTACGGTGGCTGTGGAGCCGCTGTAGATATCTTTCAGTATCTTTATATATGGCTTGTCTACACCCTGATTCCGTAATGCCTCCATGACTGATGAGGTTTCGACAGAATCAAACGCTTTCTCGTAATCAATGAAAGCTATATATAAGGGTTGGTTATATTCTGCACATTTTTCTATCACCTGATTGATAGTGTGAATATGGTCTATTGTTGAGTAGCCTTTACGGAATCCTGCCTGGTCCTTTGCTTGACATAAGTCTAAGGTTTTCCTGATTCTATTTGAGATTACCTTAGTAAATAGTTTGTAGGCAACTGACAGTAAGCTGATCGGTCTATAATTTTTCGTCTTTGGCGTCCCCTTTCTTATGGATTAGGATTATGTTAGCGGTCTTCCAAGATTCCGGTACGCTCGAGGTCATGAGGCATTGCGTATACAGGGTGGCCAGTTTCTCTAGAACAATCTGCCCACCATCGTTCAACAAATGTGCTGTTACCTGATCATCCCCAGCTGCCTTCCCCCTTTGCATATCTCCAAATGCTTTCTTTACTTCTTCCGGCGTTACCTGTGGGATTTCGAATTCCTCTAGACTATTTTCTCTTCCATTAGCGTCGTGGGTGCCACTGGTGTTGTATAAGCCTCTATAGAACTCCTCAGCCACTTGAACTATCTCATCCATATTAGTAATGATATTGCCGGCTTTGTCTCTTAACGCATACATCTGATTCGTGCCAATTACTAGTTTCTTCTTCACTGCTTTTAGGCTTCCTCCGTTCCTTAGAGCATGTTCAATTCTATCCATATTATACTTCCTTATGTCAGCTGTCTTACGCTTGTTGATTAACTTCGAAAGTTCTGCCAGTTCTATTCTAGCTGTAGGGTTAGGTTTCTTGATAGCGTTTCTTGATCAGATCTTTCGTCTCCTGCGATAGTTTACTGGTATCCTGCCTAAAGGAGTTACCACCGACTACCATTGCAGACTCCTTTAGGATGCCCACAAGATTGTCGTTCAATGCTTCAACACTAAGGTCCTCTTCCTGAGTTAAAGCCGAATACCGGTTCTGTAGCTTGATATGCAATTCCTCTATTTTCCCTCTTACCGCTTACTCATTAATCGGCTTCTTATGTACCAGTTTCTTCCGTTCCCTCCTCAGGTCTAAGCTAATTCGATTTCTTACCATCCTATGGTCACTGCAGCGCACCTTGCTGAGTACGTCCACATCTTGTATGATGCCAGGGTTAGCGCAGAGTATAAAGTCTATTTCATTTCTAGTCTCGCCGTTCGGGCTCCTCCACGTCCACTTTCGGCTATCGCGCTTGCGGAAGAAGGTATTCATTATCCGCATATTATTCTGTTCTGCAAACTCTACTAATAACTTTCCCCTGCTATTCCTAGTGCCTATGCCGTATTCCCCCACTGCTTTGTCTGCAGCCTGCTTCTTGCCTACCTTGGCATTAAAGTCGCCCATTAGTAAAGTGTATTTTGTTTTCACTCAACCCATCGCCAATTCCACGTCTTCATAAGACCACGTGCAAGATGATTGCACGTGGTCTGCCGGCACAAGCTGCTGACCTCCGCCATCTCTCGGAAACTTGCCGCTAACTTTTGACCTGGACGGTTGCCCTTTAGCCCAGACATCGGTGGCCACCCATCATATTTACACTGTTGATGCCAATCTGATGCGCCGCCAGCCGTATCCTCTTTCACATCCTGAACGATAAATGATAGAACGAGAAGTCGATCAGATGTTGACTATGAGCGTTATCGAGCCATCTTGCAGTCTTTGAACGTCCCCTGTTGTTCTTGTCAAAAATGAATGCAGTATGCGCTTTTTTTAGATTAGAGAAACTTCAACAATATCACGCGCAAGAATGTCTACCCCTTGGCGCGTATTCATGACGCCTTGGATTTCTTGCACGGAGCCATGTACTATTCATCGATAGACCTTCGATAAGGATATTGGCAAATCTCGGTAGATGACAAGGACCGTAAGAAACATTCAGCCTTTGTAATGCCCCCGCAACCTTGGAAAGAGCGATGGACTCATTGCTTCGCGGCGTTCCGCGTACTTACGACCGCGTACGGTGCTGCTTCTACTGGGCAGGCTTGTACAGCGTTCTGAACCACTGCGTTGCAGTGTGTGCGCTCACTATGCGTCGCCAAAAATCTGCTGTGTCTGCCACTGGACACGTTCCCCCATCAATGTGCCCTCAGAACCATTCATTCACATCACTCTCGATCTTTTAGGCCCTTTTCCGACGTTGAAATATTGAAATCAGTGGGTGATTGTCGCAACTGATTACGTGACCCGGTACGCGATCACGCGAGACTTGCGCACAAGCTGTGCGTCTGAGGTGGCAGATTTTCTTCTACATGACGTCTTCCTCCATCACGGGGCACAACGGCAACTCCTCACTGATCATCGCCGCACCTTCTTGTCCAGAGCATTTTAAGGCCTACTTCGCTTCTGCTCTGCGGAGCGCAACCTTTCCACCGCCTACCACCAGCAGACAAACGAACTCATGGAGCGGCTTAATCGGATGTTCAGAAAAATGCTATATAATATGCTTTCCCCGCCCACAGCGATTGGGGCAGCACGTTACCTTTTGTGACCTTCGCCTTCAAATCGTCCCGCCACGAAACCACTCGCTTACCTTCTGTTCGGCCGCCACCCTTCTTTGCCTTTTGAAAGACTGCTTCTTTCCTCGACTCACATTCCCACTGAATAGGCTCAAGACGGCTTCGCCTGGGCTCGCACAGCACGCCAGATTGCCGGCTCCCGGCTCACCGAGTCTACTGCCATGATGATCCCGTTGAACAGGCGATGTCGGGATGTTCGATTTCGAGCACATTTTTGTTACTGAGATAGGGTGGGAAAATCGCACAGGGAAGAGGCTAACATGCGTGCTCTACCATTCATCTTGAGGTATTTATATAAGCTTTTTTTATTTTTCGTGCTTTTGTCTAATCACCGACTTATCCTCGCCCCTGCACAAAAAGAAGGGAACCCAAGCTGTAGTTTTGAAATTATTGTCGTCATGTACTTCTTATGTTGTTCTGACTCGTGTACCGGCAAAACGCAATCTGACTCGCTTAACATGATAGGGGCGCTATAACGTAAAACTATCCCAAACTTTCCTATGCCAATTCTGCAACCAGCCCACCGCAATTCGTCAAAAACTTTACTTTTTGTGACCACCCTCACATCACTTCTCTCTCACGCGACGTCACAAAAACCGTGATAGCTGCCCATCTGGTATTACGTGTACACACTGATTATGCGTGATTTAAGCGGGCAAAAGAAAATTTTTTATTTCTTATTCTACGCCTTTTTGCAATTAGCTCTCGGTTATTGGTCAAAAGCTTTTGGCCTGCAACCACTTCACCTGCTTGTCACGCGACGTCAGAAACCCGCAGGAACTCACTACGCAAAAGGGATGTGTACGCGTTAAAGATACAATAATATACCGAACAAAACTGAATTTTCTTCTGAATTGCCCCAGGCTTCCCCGTTCTGAAAAGAATAAAATGTGGCTGCGAACGATCGCTCAGGCACTGGCTACTCGCACCTGCCGGAGAGCATGGATTATTTGCGTATAATAAATCTTCTTGCGTGGCCACGTAAATTTTCGAGCACTTTCGGCACGTGTACAACCTCGTTATGCCAGGTCTTCTTTGCTGAGGATCCGTTTTAGCGTAATTTTTAAGCTTCCGTTGCATGCCGCCGCGATTTTCGACCAGTCAACGGAAGTTAAGTAAGGAAAAGCAAACCAATCGCAGACGCCAGCACCACCGTCTCCATCCGGTTATTGATTTTCAGTGCAGTGGATTGGCCCCGTCAAATTCCTCCCCACATAAGCGTGCTCCTCGCCTCTTGTCGGCCAATTAGATCAGACAAGCCGCTCAGGGTAGGAAATGGTATTTGCTTTTCAAGCAAACAAATGTGACCTGCTATGAACGAGGAGAGCGTTTGCTTGGTCTGTTGAGACCTTTCTTGTGACCGCCCGATGCTTGCGTCGGCAGTTACGCAAGTTTGACGTCAGGAGATTGGAATAAAAACACAATGGAATAGCTTTACGGTAAAGGGCCCTGAATATCGCTTAACGTATTTTGTATATCTTCTAGAATAGAAATAAGAACTCAAGCTTCCAAAGCAATCTAGCTTATTTAGGGTGATACCAGAATTGTGTTGCCTGTGGCTTGAGCTCTCCTGGATAAACCATCCTCTGTTCTGCTATATTTCAGGGATGTCGTTTGGTATGCTAGCACGTACGGCGAACGTCCAATGATCACTCTCAACCACAAAAGTAAGAATTTTATCTGATCTCTTTACTTTCCATATATATAGAGAAAGTATCGTTCTCTGCGATTACATATTCTTTATTAGACGCTTTTCTTACACCGGGTAAATAATTCCGCGTAAGAATTCTCTGCATAGCATAAAAATAGGTATATTTGTGGTGATATTCCGTATTACCTTCATTTTTCCCAGTAGGTCACCCAGTAGCAACGTATATTTCAAATCTATTTCTAGTGGTGTGTTACTATTGTGAGGTAACGACGCATATCCAGGCCAGTCAGGAATATTCTTACATCGAAGTAGGCGGTCTATTATATCTGGGTGTCAGCAAGCGTGCAGCATGGTGGTCAGTAAAACAGCCTCTCCTCGACATCCATTCAGCAGCCACAATCGTCGTCAAGCATACCGCACAAAAAGTCGCACGCATAAATGGCCGCCCGGCTTCGATACGCACCTGCTGCAGAGGAAGGGTGGTAACCTTGGCTATGCAGGCGGGAATAACGTACTAGGACTGGCAGCCACGATGTCGTACCTAATGCCACTCACAAGTCTAAGCACACTGTATTGGGCCATGTAATGTGAAAGGCGCTTTTCAGCAAGGCCACCATGGTTTGACGAGGACCATGGGAGCGCTCTACCAACAAGTTCTGACCGTGGTCAGCCTCGATGAGGAGAGGAGGGGAAGCCATTATCAAGATATTATGAAAAGAAAGGGTGGTAGAGGGCCTTGTTGCATGCTTTGTATAGTGTGCACTAAAGTGCAGACAATCTCGGAGATTGGGGTAGCACCCCACGCCACTCCCTGGTTTGGCCATTGTTTAGAATGCGATGTAAAGACTGCGTCGTGGTGAAAAATGTTACAAACTCTTTTGCGCACGTCTTGAAAAGCAGCTCACAAACCAGGAGCATGCTGCTGTGCGTGGTGTGGTGGGGCGATTGCGTAGTTTGGACGATTACTTGCCGATGGGGCAGCGTAAGGAAAGTATGCAACGTTAAGCGCAGTTTTGAAGACGCGCAATAGGTAAAAGGAAGAGTACAGGGTTGTATTGCGACTGGAATAACTTTATTTACATTTCGTGTATGGCAATGGAGCGGGCGGGAGGTAAGTACAAACACAGTGCTTAACGCATACGTACTTAGAAAGCACGTTCGTTATGGTCCTGTTTGATTGCTCGGTCGGCGGGTTTTCAGCATCACGAAATGGGGCGATCTTGGGCTTTCTGGAGCCGCAGCGCAGGATTGCTGTGGGACACCGCTCAATAGCATTACGTCCGGGAGGAGGTCTGTGACTTCTGTACCTGAGTTTGTCGGAAACGTTGGTGTAATTTCACAGTGCATAGCGTGATTGCTAGCGAGAGAAACGGAAGACACATTGTCGAGACTAAAGCGTGAAACGGCAGAAGCCTGACACCATTGCCAGTGGCGATTTGTTGCGTGGGAAACAAAACGGATGCACATAACTCGTACACTTTTATGTGAATGTTTGTTTGTTTATGAAATGCCGACAATGCCGTTCTGGACGAAGTGTCTGTTAAAGTAGTTTCTGGCCGTATGGAACTGTTACAGCGCCGTTTATGGATCAGGAGGAGACGCGTCTTTCATGGCGGTGCCGGGGTGTAGTTGGCCATCCTCACCATCCACTTCGCTCGATTGACTTCTACTTGCTCGGCTTGCCACGGCAAGATGGCGGTCACGGCGCTTCTGAGCTTCGTTTGCCTTGGTACCCGGAGATGCAGCGAGTCGCTTCAAACGCATTGCCTCTCTTGCGTTGGCCCGTCGCGTCCCTGGACTCTGTGGTGTCGGACGCGCCTCGCCGCCCTGATGCATGCGACGTATACGCTCAGCCTCTCTTGAGCGCCGCTTGCGTTTAGCGGCTGCCGCACGTCGCGTGTTGGGAGACACTGGTTTGGCGAGGCGAGGCATGCTTTCTGCACGATACTACAAAGGAAACTTGCAGTATCGCCACCGCCGCCGCCACACCACACCTATGCAGACGGTCGCCACGCGTGCCTCGCGACAGTGACGTCAGACCCCACAGCGCCCGATCAGAAGGCCACCTCAATCGCCTGAAGACAGTGACGTCAGGGCGCACCATTGAACACACGGCTGCCACGTGTGCCGATGTGATGAGTCATCCCGCGCGGCGTCGAACCATTCCGACACCCGCACTTGACGACAGAGACGTCACGCACGTGAGCCAATCAGGAGACGCACACCTGCGCCTGGTGACAGTGACATCACGACACAGCGGAGACCAATGAGGAGGCCGGAAAGCTGCGACAGTTTCTGCTCACGGAAAATGACCTTGACAATGAGCCATTAAAGGCTTCCGCCTCAATAGCCGAGTGTTTAGGAAGCAGATAAGTAAACGCGAACGATTAGGGCCACAACGAAACTTGAGAAGGGCTCTGGTGCCCGGCGGGGTGCTTAGATGTCTCTGTCTGGTGGTGACTGAGTTCGCAGCCGTTGACGATACATGGAACCTGTCAAACTAGGGCAAGCCAAGAGAAGCGGTCGTGCATGTAGCCGTGCGCACGAGAAGTACCAAGGTGAAATTTTCAGTGCCGCATCCTGAAACTCACAGTACAAGGTGGAGTACAGTTTTTTTGCTGTAACTAGGCGAAAATCCTAAGCGTCGGCGAAATATTATGCAGATATTTGGTGCCGTAATTCTGGGCGATCACGCCCACAATAACTTCAGTAGAAAATGAATGAAGCTGCTATATCGTTGATGCATTTAAGTATCCCAAAGCAGCACGTTCCATATATGCAGCATCTGAAATATCTAAATGCCGTAATCAATTGTTTCTCAATCCCAGTCCCCTGCGACCATACGGTAGCTTGATTTGGAAAATTCGCGTCATGCTGAAAACGCCCTCGCTTGTAGATGACGGATAGGATTATTTTTGCAGGTGCTTGACGCACAGGATGGGTCGCGCTGTTCTAGTTTTTGAAAAACCACTCAAGAAACGTCATGTTGGGCGGTCAATGTGCTCTAATAAGTCGGCCTTGAAGGCATATATAGTCAATGTTTCGGAACAACACAAACCAAACAAACGCAGTCGCGACGATCAATTGAGTAGCTCGCGTCTAAGTCGGCAGAAACACATTTGTGCAGGCCATAACGCGGTCCTGTCCACGTCGCCATTGGGTTAAAAGAGCGTCTTTGTTGTAAGCATATTCATCATATTGATTTTAGTCCCAGTTGCTAGGTTGAAAAGTACTAACATGGGTGAAGGATGAAGAAGGCTGGTGATTAGGAGGAAGGAGTAGCCTGATGAGGAATACAAGAAAAAAATTTTGACTTCTTTGAGTGCTTGAAGTGATGAATGGTGAGTCTCGTGATGAACGCGAATTTTTTTACAAAGCCCCAAAAATGGGAACATAACCCCATAAAGCTTCGAACATATTTGTCAGACTTAGCGTTAGGAAAGTCTGCCGTAGCCAAAACGAAGCTGTATTAGATTTCTGTTCGTGCGTGAGTTATGCTTTTCTTACTTTTATCACGCCCCATCGTGCCTACGAAATCAGTTTGGTATTATGACGTAAATGTTTTACCGGTTGGCTTGTCGTAAGAATCCGGAACCTTTATTATTGTCGGTGAACTGCAGTTTAGCAGCCAAATCACCTCACCAAGCTCCTGTTTTAAGAATCTGGTATTCGCAAACATCATCGAATGTGATGGTGGTCCCTAGAGCGCCAACCGCTTCGTTACGCTTATTTTACACTGGTGAATCTCCGTTGAATGGCGCCTTGAATATTAATATGCTGGTGTATTTAGTGAGCGCTGTTGTTCTCATAGCAACTATCCAGAATTGCCTTGCGTATTCCTGCTAACGATGTCTACGGAATATACAGTATTCTTGTTAGAGTTCTGGTTTTGTTTCTAATGAACTGCTTCTCAGATTGCCACAGTCGATTGGCATGCAACCTCATAAGGCTTCTACAGCGCCAACGAATATCTTGACGTTCAGACCACAGGCGTACCTCTATCAGTTTGCACCGTACCGTTTTTTTTTTTGTCAGGACAGGTAGAAGTGCTTGTTTATGCTGCAAATCAAGTTTTCCGTTTTTCTTTCCACATCTTAATATCTTGCAAGTAAGATTATTATTTAGCACATATTCCGTAATCACAGGACAAACCTTAGCAATAGATTACAAATGCTCTATTTCTGCAATATAATGAAGCACATTTGCCTTTTACATGCTTTTGGCAATAGGCAAGGACCTTTTACAAAAATTAAGACAAAACTTGCATGCACAGAGAGGCAAAGCTTGCATGCATAGACACAACAAATGTTTCGAAGGCTATAAAGAAATTTCTAGGTGTGCGCTGTGCATTTACATGATCGATACGAACATTTTAATATTAATAATTGTTCACTGCATAGCCTGCTTTGCGAGATGTATTGCCTTATATCACCGACGTATGCTTCCAGAGACCGAAAAACCCGATATACGTTTGTTTTGTGATCTGCTGGAGGCTGAGTCTGGTTGTCTTGTGATCGGACCTACTAAGGGTAAACAGCGTAAGTAGAGTTTTGGTGCCTAATTTATATGCATTTACCGTTGAAATTAATTTTTTAGCGTGTAAACCTAATCCATGTTTTACCAATGTCAGGTTTTGTTCATCGAAGGAAACAGAAATGAATATACCACTCTTCAAATTGGCACACCTCTTTTTTCTCGATACAAGCTATTACTGATAGAGATTGCATGACTTTCGAACTGTTCACAGGTTATTAATTTTGCCTTAGCTATCGCCAAGCGGTGGATTGCACTTGTCGCAATGTGTTTCATTTTCAAACCTGATTTCATAATCATGAAGAATGGCGCATATTGCTTATTTCTCGCACGCGGTACGCCAAACATATACGGCCCTATAGTCCACTGATCAAGACGTTGTTGCTCTGAAAAGGTAGGTAGGACGTTCCCACATGCAACAATTAAAGCATGCTACTGGGCTGGCCATCCTTTATTTTAGTGACGTACCCTAGAACTGGGCTAGTGTCGTTTATGGCGAAGGCAATTATTTCGCCTTCTCAAAAATTATTTCGGCCCCATCTATTCCTTTAGTTCACACCGGGCAGTAGTTTTGAAAAGCATGGTTCACTGGGAAGTAATATTTACATTAAAATTATTTTAATTTCCAAATAAGGTTGCCAAACGGGTGTTGTTGCAGGTGGAAGCATTAATTGCCGTTCATTCTTGTCGTCCGTGCAAGCAGGACTCTTTTATATTTGAAGCTATTTATCTAAACACTGCTATTTATAGATGGGATGGTGGCTTAATGGTTAGTGCCGTTAAATGCGGCGCTATAACACGTATGTTCTATTTACAGCGAAGCATAAATATTTAAGTTAGGGCATAAATGCGAATGTTCGGCCTAGGTCTCACTCGTAGGGTTCTTTTCCCCCTACGAGGCATTCGTAGCGCTCTTACGCCTGCGTTTCCCCAGTGCGTCAGTGAAGCCCTCCTCCTCAGCGGTAGTAAATGTGTCGTGTTGCGGCCACAATATTCTAGCCTGGACAAAAAAGGCGATTCTGCGCTGAACCCAGCATAATGACTTCCATAACGCAGATGGTTTGGATGCGTTGTGCTTGATGTGCTTGGCACATAAATGACAATATCCTTGTTAGATTTGTCGAGCAGTTGAGAAAATTTTGTGCTTTCGCACAATTCAGGTGTGCGAGGGTGTACTTAGCAGGCGTCATATGTTACAGTGGTACACATATAAGACATTTATGAAAGTCACGCAAGCCGTAAATTATATATGATTCTTTTGACTAGTATGCATTGTTTGCACGTTCCTTTGGCCCTATCTGTACATACTGGTTTCATATCGAGACCTATCGTTTCATTACGTAGAACAAAGTTTCCTTCATCATTAGCACTACGTTTGCCAGTCAGCGAACGCTCAGAGCTATTAGGTCGTCTTGCTAGAGCATGTATCTGGCACGCATATAACGACTCATAGACGTACCAATTACGGCTGGCCTTCCACCGTCAGTGACTAAGCAAGATCACATGCGATGCAGTAGTAATGAGCCGGTTCTTCAGACAAATCCGAAGGTTAAACGGACCCTAAACTACCCCTCGGGCTTGGTGAAATAGCATAATCCGGAGGTAGCGCACGCTGCTGTGAACATTTCAGCCAATTTTCGCCGTCGTGCGCAGCGCGTAGAGCTCACAAGCGGATCGCAAAAACACATTTCTCACAAACACTCTCTTTTAAACAGAAACCTGCCTTCTTACGCTTTAGGGAGGCAACATTTACGCTTTGTTTCATAATAAAGAGGATTGCCACATGCGACTGCTATTGCGAGCTGCGGTGGGCTGCATACCATATATATATATATATATATATATATATATATATATATCTTCAGCGCTCCAGAGCTCCGAAGCCGTACGTTACCATCTGCCTCCACAATGAGCGGCGACGCCTGCAGTCGCGTGTTCTGGTGCCGTAGGACAGCGCGAACGTGCCATCCTCAGAGGGGGAGGGGGGAGGGAGGGCTGGCACGATCACGATGTGGAGGACTGGCTTGCAGAGTATGAAGGCGTTAGCGCGTATAACAAGTAGGATGACAGCACCAAGTCGACCAACATCATCCTTATTCTGACTGATGTGGCCATCTGTGGTTCAGAAACCACGACGCCGATTTTACAACCTGGTCAGATTTTACAAAGACGCTCGCTTAGTTCTTCGGCCGTCCGCTATGCGCAGACACCGCACAGAACACTGTTCGCGTAGTCTAGCTGAAAAAACGACGAAACTTTCACGAGCTACTTTGAGGACGTCATCGACTTGTGTAAGCGCGTGAATGCTTCCATGATCAAAGCCGATAAGATAAGGCAAATTATGAAAAGCACAGACGGCGACGCCGTGCTTACGGTCGTGGCCAAGAGCCTGATGACAGTTGCTCAAGTAAGGGCGCATTGTCAAAGCCTCTACGAGTTGAGTAAATAGATCCTTCCAACCTGTCGTACAAGTTTGCAATCGACGCACCTATCTGCATTAGAGACCGGAGGCCTCGATGTTGAATATTTGGGCTTGCTGCCGGAGATTGAGCAATACATTCGGGTAACGGTTTGCCAGATATTGCTTATGGTATGCGTTACTGAGCCTGTTCCCTCACTACGTCCGTCGCTGCATGATGTTATCAAGGCGAAAGCTGCTGAGGCACTCCCACATCCTTCTCAACCGCCGCCTGTGACTGCACCTCTGACTTACATTGGCGCTCTCAACGGACTTCCTGAGCGACTGATGTCTAGTACCTCCAGAACAGCCGCCAGTTTCTACTCGTCGCCCCCTCCAGTACAGCTGGTTCACGTAGCGCTGTTACCTTCCGAACCTTCCAATAAACCCTGACGTACTCCAGGTAACTACTTCATCTGTTTCGCATGCGGTGTTCTGGGACATGTGTGTTTCTGTCGCCGCCGTGGACTTTTTCCTCACGACACGCCGAACCTCAGCTGCCTACCACAATAACAATCGCAGTGTTCTATTCCTGATTCTTCAGACTCGCATTCACGTGGCCCCACCTTCACCTCACGCCGGTCTCCTCCTCCTAGCCACCCTTCCCTCTCACCCATGCTTCACCGTTGTAGCTTTCGTCACGAGGAAAACTGGCAGCCACAGTTGCCGAGGCGAGAACTGTGCCATTATAGAAATATTCAAGGCCTAATCTTTCTCCTTCTAAAGGAATAGCAGCATTTCTTTAGGAAGAGAAAGCTTCGCGACAACCACTCTTGTCGCTACAGGGTCTGCCGTTTATGTCTTAACTGAAGATTTCTCCCGCAAAATCACGAAAGTGACAATTGCTGATCTTCTTCAATACGCACCCCAGGCTCGCAGGAACTCAAGCCTTCGGCCGCATGAACCGCTCGTGGTATGATTCACGACGTTCTATATTTCCTGAATTCGTCGTTCTATGCCGTGCTTTGCCTCACAATATTCTGGCTTGGAACTTTCTTTCGGCGCATGGTGCTGCTGATGACTGCGTTCGTGCGCAGCTGGCTTTATCATCATTCAGTGGCACTACCGTCGATCTCCCCAGCCGTTATGTTGAAGTAGTCGTCACTGCCGACGTCATAATCTGTCCTTTCTCTGCCACCTTGCTGACCATTTCTTGAGGCTGTCTCCACCACGACTGCCGTTTTCACACCATAGAAGGATTGTGCGTGTCGAAAGAACCTTCTACTTCCGTTTGCCGTCGTCATAGTCGCCGATGGTTCCCCTAAAATTTATGGACAAATACCGTACAAAGACACTTTCAGCAGACGGTTATACACAACTACGGCGGTACAGAAGATGAGCTCTTTCGAGAGCTCCAAAATATGTACGCTGGAGATGAGGATAGAGAAGACCTTCCGGATTACCTAGGAAACAAAATTCCAGATCTCGATACCCTCATTACGGAGGCAGAAGTCAGATATGAACTCACCAGGCTCAACCCGAAATCTGTTCCACACCTGATGGGATAAGCGACAAAACATTCAGAAACCTCCACGATGCATCTATCCGAGCTCTCACAGAAAACATGAGTAACAGCTGGGAGAAGGTGGCAATGCAAGTCAATTGAAGTCAGCCCAAATCATTTTTACACCAACGCCTCTAAAGAAACCACACCTGACGAACCTAAGGCCTATATCACTAACATCCTCCGTCGGTAAACTCAAGGAACATCTGGTTCTCACGTGCCTCACGAAGTACATAGATAATGGAGGAATTTAGCTACCTAGCATGGTTGGATTTCGACCCAAGTCATTGACGCAGGATTTTGTCCTGAAACTGAAACATCAGATCATAGATGCTGATTAGAAAACTTTAGACATGAAGGCCATACTAGGTATCGATCTAAGGCCTTTGACACTTCCACGGATTAGGCAATAGTACAAAATCTGGAAGAGCTGGATTTTGTACGCCAAACATACGTGTACATCAAAGACTTCTTGGTGGATTGTACGGCAAATATTTCAATTGGAGAAATAAAATAGGAGGCGCTCAAACTAGGTAATAGGGGTAGCCCGCAGGGTTCAGTCCTCTCCCCCTTTATATTCAACGTGGTAGTGATCCTCTTCCTGCTAGACTCGAAACGATAGAAGAATTCGGACACACCTTATACGCGGGCGATATCAACCTCTGGATGGCGGTTGGAAGCGATGGGCACGTGGAAGACATCCTCCAAACAGCAGTAAACACGGTCGAAGAGTAACACGGTCGAGAGACAAGTAACTGAGATGTTCCTCGCAACAATCACAACTTCTGCTCAACAGACCCACATGCAGGGGTCGAAAAAGCAGTAAGCAATGGCCGGGCATCGTGGTCACAGTAAAGGGCACCATGATACAGACAGTGAAGAGCCTGAAAATATTGGGACTTCGCATATCCCAAAACTACCATAATGGTCAAACCATTAGACTACTGGACAATAGTGTTTAACAAACAATCACACTAAAAAAGCGGATATCCATCAGGAACTATTGCATGAAACAGTGCAATCTTATCCGAATAGTAGAAACATTCGTAATCAATCGCATTGCATATGTGGTCCCTTACCTCAAGCTTTACGCTGCGGAAAAAGCCAAGAAAGAATGTATTATCAGGAGGGAGTACGATGAAAAGGTATACTAAACCCTGGGAACTACGCCAACCAAAGTTAGATTTAAAAGAAAAAAATACGTTTCGGCTCCCACACGGGAGGCTTATTCACTAGAAAAATAAACAAAAGTGTTCGTGCAGCTCGTTTAAATAGTCTTCAAGACGTGACGCAAGCAGCGCCCATACACTGATGGCAGATTGCCATCGCTCCTGTTCAATTAGTGTGGCGCAGTGTGAATTATGAGTGACGCCAGATAAAGGCGTCGAGAGATCCCTCTTTACCTCGCAAAGACAGGTGCCTTGGTGCACGTGCCAAAGCACTGCCGACAGCCTGGGAATTCCGAACCAGAAACCGCGACAATCGCTCGTCAATGTTAAGGACAAATTACCAAAAGAGAAATTTCCAGGTGTTGTGTACCTTGTGCCATGCGCGGATTTAGACTACGCCTATATTGGCGAAACTGCTGACATTGAAAGGCCTCTTAAACGGCACATTATGACGTGAGACAGTAAAATGTGAAATCCATTGCTTTGGCTGAGCATGCCGCTTCAAGTGGCAACGCAATCGACTGGGGGTAGGCACGTGTCCTTGCCGTTGTCTTTAGTAGCTAATAATTCAGACTGTGCCACACTAATGAACAGGAACGATGGCAATTTGCCGTCAGTGCATGCGCGCTGCCTGCGTCACGTTCTTTAAGACAATTTAAACGAGCTGCGCGAACAGCTTTCTTTATTTTACCTGTGAACAAGGCTCGCGTGTGGGAGCCAAAACGCCTTCTTTTTCTGTGAAATCTTACTTTGGTCAGCATACTGCCCCGGGTTTTGTTTACCTTTTCACCACGTTTCATCACGACTAGACGGGCTTCCGTCAAACACTGAACTTCCGTAGGGAGTAAAAGCAAGTCTTTAGACTTCCGGCAAATACGTCAAACGAGAAGTCCCCCGGCGCTCAGCGTGCACAACACACTTGACGAACTTATTGAGGCCCAGATAATGCGCAGTAGGAATGACTCACACAGCGTTTTATGGGAAGGCACATTTTAGACGACATCGGAATAACCTACAAAACACAGCACAGACTGCGGAGAGACATCTCAAGGAAAATAAGGGAACATCTTTCAATACCCCCCATGCCCAGAAGCATGCACCAGGAGCTTCACCATGATAGGAGAATCGAAAGAGCCAGAGCTCTCCGGAAAAGGAAAGATTCCGTAGTGCCTGGGACGTGGTCGATGTGAACGCGGCGATGTGAACGCAAATAGACAGATTATGTCGATAGTTGCTACGAGTCTAGAGGGTGACTCCAGAGTTAGTGGCACTGTAAAAACAGGAAAGGCCGAGGTGGGAGAGGAGGCTGCCTTCGCACTGGGAATACCCTCCAGCGAAGATAAGATCGTAGTCAGTGACCCTAAGACATCCGTAAAGAAATATGCCAAAGAAATAACCTCGCCGGAAGCGCTGAGAATTTTAGCCAACTTTCAATCGATTTGTATAGGCGACTTACCCTGACATCTGCTGGTAACCGCTGGGCCAAAGTCGCTGTTGACCCCGTCACGCGATACGCCGAAACTGTCGCTCTCGCAGCGGCTAGAGTGCGCGATGTTGCCGCCTTCCTACTTCGACGATTCATACTGCGTCATGGAGCACCACAATAATTGCTCAGCGATCACGATCGTGTCTTCCTGTCGGAAGTCATTGAAGCCATTCTCAAAGAGCGCCATGTTGTGCACCGCAAAACTACTGCTGATCATCGGTAGACCAATTGCCTCACAATATGCTTCAACCGTACGCTTGGCAACATGCTCGCATTTATGTAACCTCCTACCACACAAATTGGTATGCTATTCTGCCCTTCGTAAACTGCGCCTACAGTACCGCCAATCACTGCACTACTGGCTTTTCACCCTATTTCTTTTTGTATGGCCGGCACCCACCGCACACAATCGACATTCTTTCCGCACAGGTTTTATGCATCGCAGTGTAAGCCCATTTCTGCCACAGCCAGACATGCCCAAGGGTGTCGCGATCTCGCGGGGGTGATCCCTTCAAATGATCAAGAGCGCCAGAAGAACGTTCGCCATGACAACACTTCTGCGCCCAAGTTCCACCCCATGCGCTTGTGCGGCTCTCGGTCCCTTCTACTGCACCTGGGCTCTCGTTGAAACTACTGCCCATGTGTGAAGGCTCCTACCGCGTTGTCGAGCTCACATCTCCGTTCAACTACGTGATGGAGCCCGTTGGGGCTTCTTCGAACATGCCCCGTCGGGGACGAGACATTGTCAACGTCGACCACCTTGAGACCTACTATGACTCAGTCGTAGTGAGAAGCTGTTAGGTCTACCGGTAGCTCCCTTTTCGTTCCCAAAGGTACTTGTAGAGAAGAATTGGAACGTTATAGTGGGTCGTTCTGTTCAGCGCTTTGGTCGTGAATGCCGCTCGTGCTGAGAGTCCAATGCGGGCGCAGAAGTGGTGTCAGCGCGAAAACTTATCTGCAACTTTTGGTCATTTGAAGGAAACCACCCCGCGAGATTGCGCCACCTTTCGGCATGTCTGGCTGTGGTTGGAATGGGCTTACAATCCTATGCATTAGGCTTGTACGGAAAGATTGCGTCGATTGTGTGCGGCGGGTGCCGGCCGTACAAAAAAAAACAGGGTGAAAAGCCAGTTGCGCAGTGAGTGGTGGTATTGTAGGCGCAGTTTACGAAGGGCAGAATAGCATGCCAATTTGTGTGGTAGGAGGTTACGTAAATTGCGAGAATGTTGCCAAGCGTACGGTGGAAGCATATTGTGAGGCCATTGGTCTACCGATGACCAGCAGTAGTTTTGCGGTGCACAACACGACGCTCTTTAAGGGTGGCTTCGACAACTTCCGACAAGAGGTCACGTTCACGATCGCTGAGCAAATATTGTGGTGGACCATGACGCAGTACGAATCGTCGACGTAGGAAGGCGGCAACATTGCGCGCTGTATCCGCTGCGAGAGCGACAGTTTCGGCGTGTCGTGTGACGTCGTCAGCAGCCACGAACGCCGAGTGGTTACTAGTAGATGTTTGGCGAAATGGCTCATACAAATCGACGCCGACGCACGTGAATGGCTGGGTAGGACAAGGTAACAGTTGCAGGCAGATGGCGAGAGGTGCGGTGAAGGTGTTCGGCACTGGCAATCGGGGCATGCGTGAACGATCTTCTGAACATAGCTGTAGTACCGTAGTAGTACCGCTGTCGAAGGCGCTGGAATATTTTCAATACTTCCGAGTATGCACGCTGTAGGTCAGAGTGGAATGACGCGCATATTTAAGAACGCAAACGGAGAGGCACTACTTGTAATCACTGGCGGCCATCAGTGGTGTAATTGTCTTGGTGTAGTAGGTCGTCGTGAATGGCGAAATGGTGGTATGGACGACCTAACAAGCGAGTGTTTAATTGTGACGTTGGATCAGAGAGCAGGGCTGTCCGCATGGCGACCCAGTGGTATTTGCACTGTTCGAAAGTGTTGGTGCGAAGTTCGATAGAAAAACAGTAAGCTGTGATACGGAGTAGTGGGCATTGTCGCCGGGCAAGGAAGAACACGAGAGCGCGGTGGCGTCAGAGTGCTGGCGTCCGCTACGATAGATCACGCGTATATCGTATCCCTGCAGGCGAAGTGCCCGACGGGCAAGGCTGCCTGAAGGGTCCTTCAGGGACGAAACCAGCAAAGCCCATGGCGGGTTATGGCAACGCCATATGGGTGGCCATACAATTATGGCCGGAACTTATTAAAAGCACAGATAATCGCCAAACGTTCTTCCGACACGGTGTAGTATGTTTCGGGCTTTGTAAACGTGCGACTTGCATGAGTCGCAATTTATTTAGAAAACCCGTGTTTGTGAAGCGCAAGGACGGCGCCGAGGTCAACACCACTGACATCAGTGTGTACCTCTGTAGAGGACGTCGGGTCGTAGTGACGCAAAATTAGAGGCGACGTCAGCAAACGGCGCGAACATCTAGACGCACACTGACGTCCAGGAAGTGAGGGGCCTGATGCTTGCAAGGAGCTTCGTCAGGCGCGATATGATGGTGACGAAGTTTTGGATGAAGTGTGTAGAGTGGGAACACTGACCTACAAAACTGCTCAGGTCTTTGACGGATGTAGGTTTAGCGAATTCGGCAATGGCCTGAAGTTTGGCTGAATTCGGGATAATTTCATCCTTGGAGATAACGTAACCTAAAATTCTCAATTGCCGAGCAACAAATCTGCACTTCTTGATGTTTAGTTGCAGCAGGGCGTTTGAAAAACAGGTTAAAACATACCGGAGCCGTTGAAAGTGCAAGGGGTAGGTGTGAGGGTCAAAATAGCACAGGATTCGTGTGTCACTTCAAGCCGTGCAGAAGTGTTTCCATCATGCACTCAAACAAAGTTCAAGAGGCAATACGTTAAATTCGTATCAGCCGTCAGGTGAGACAAAACCTATCTTCGGCGATCGGCGTCTGCCATGGGTACTTGCCAATACCCCGAGCGCAAATCTAGTTAAAAGGAAATCTTCTATGCGCGAGAGAGAGTAGACGTCTCTGCTAGTGATCTCGTTCAGGCAGCGGTAGACCGCACAAAACCGCGCAGAACCATCTTTATTCGGAACTACGATGACATGAGATGCCCATGGATTATTGGAAGGTCGCATCACCTCGCGGCGAAGTATGTCGTCGGCTTGTTCGTTGATTGCACTACCGATGTTCTGCAGAAGAGACATGATACGGACGTTGCGACAATGGCGGTAGCGACTTAGTGTCAATCCAATGAGTAACAGTTGGCGTCTGGCTCAGGGAAGGTTGCCCTACATCGAAAGAAGAACGAAATTCTTCTAGAAGGCACAAAAGCTGAGACCGCTGGACCGATGTAAGGCATTGGCAATAGAAGAACCGAAGAGCCAACTGGGCGATAGTTCACATGTAGAAACAGCACTGAACGCACTGGAACTAGCACAGTAATTGTTATTGAGCATGTCCATAACTTACACGTCTTCAATTGCTTCTACAGTGTCAAGACATTACCCTCTGAGCAACATCACTGGGTATGGAAACAGTTTGCAAACTAAAATGGTGCTATAGCCCTGTGTAATGTCCGCTGTCGCAAAAGGCAGCAGCAGACCTTTTTGAGTGAGGAAGTGGTCCGATGAAGACAGTAGTGCAACAGTGTCTAAGGTTTCGCTGCATGACATTGGCAAGACAGTTAAAGCGTTCGGAGGAATGTGGGTGTCGGCTTCGAAAATTAGTTTCCTCGAAAGCGAATAATTCTCGGTGAGGGGGAGATCTAACACCGGCGAGCGTTCTGTTTGGGCCTCTGCGCTATGAATAACGGCATTGTGGAACGAGAGAAAATCCCAGCCGAGGATAACGTCAGGAGAACACGAGAAAAGGATGTTTAACTCCATGGCGTCTACAACGTCGGCAATGACAACACGAGCAGTGCAACGCGCGAAGTAGTGAATGCGCTGAGCAGTGACTTTGTGGCGCGACAGTTGAGAAAGAGGCGTCATGACTATCCGAAGTAAGCGGCCAAAGTTGGCGTTCATAACAAATACGGCAGCTCCAGTTTCCATGAGTGCATAGGCGCGAACGCCCCCCACAAACACTTCGATTACGATATAGGGAATGCGGTGAAGACTTTCACACTTCGACGTTGTCGCAACCCTCGCCTCTTGTACTTCGACGATTAGCTTTCGTAGTCCCTAGTCACGGGGCGAGGTAAGATCGGCGACTGTGAGCGACAGTGTGGACAAGCTGAACGGCGGGTAGTTGCGGTAGGGCGTAATGTCCGCGACATAGCCAACGGGAGACCGTAATATGGGCGGTTGGACTGGCTTGTCACGGGTGTTGCGGTGCTAGGCGGCTGTACACCCTTACAAATACGTGTGACGTGACCGGTATAGCTGCACGCAAAGCATACTGGCTGGTTGTTGGGAATACGCCGCCGGCTCGCCGGAGCAGCTCGCATTTATTCACCGGACGCGCTGTACATGACTGCTGACATGACTGCACGGCGGTTGGCAGTAGAGGTCTAGACACGAAGTCGGAGGAACAGAGACGGGTACTTTAAGAGGGTGGCTGGGTCCTCGGGATGACGTCTGCGTAGGTGAGTGGTGAAGCCATCGGGACCTGTTCGGGGTGGCTCCTCATCCGTTTTGGCTTCTTGGTCCAAGAACAGGGTGTGATGCAAGCGGTGTCGAAGCTCAGTGAAAGCCGCTCTCTGTTCAGAGCTCCCGATGAACGGCGTATGATCTCTATTGAGATGAGTATGTGGTTCGCAAATTTTGGAAAATTGCCTTTAAAACTGCAGTGGTATGCACAAAGTGCCAGGAAACGTCTAACACTTTCCTTGTCGGTAGGATTTGGGAAAGCAGCTACAACGGAAGTTTTCTCGGGCCGCGACGGACGCCTGCCGCGCTCACGACATATCCAAGAATCTTCAGTTCTTCATAACCAAAGTGACATTTCTGAGGCTTTAAGGTGAGGTTGGCCGATCGGACTGCCTCGAGCACTTGCCAAAGTCGCATAATATGTTCAGAGAAGCTGCCTGAAAATATGACCATATCATCCAGGTAGACGAGACAGGTTTGCCATTTTAGGCAACCTAGCACAGTGCCGATCATCCGATGGAAAGTTGCCGGATAAGAGCACAACCCGAACGGAATTACTCGGAACTCGTAAAGTCCATCGGAGTGACAGAGGCTTTTCTCCCGGTCACGCTCGCCTACCTCCATCTGCCAGTACCCACTTTTTATGTCAAGGCAGGAAAACTACTTGGCTCACCATAGCTGGTTGAAAGAATAATGTGTGCCTGGTAACAGATAGACGTTTTTTCCTTGTGACGTTGTTGAATTTTCCGTAATCGACAAACAAGCGGAGTGTGCCGTCTTTATTCTTTGCAAGGACAACTGGTGACAACCCCGCACGTTTTTATTTGTAACACATTCTTCATCGTTGCCGCTTTCTCCACAAGCGAAACACTCAATGACGTCCTCCAATGCTTTAACGTAGGCGACGGCAGTGCCACGGAAGACGTGTCGGTGTTCATTTGTGAAGTTACCGACCAAGACGTCAGCTGATCCATGCCTAACGTCAATGATTCCTCGAGCGACGCTAATTCCGACGCTAACAAGAAGGAAAACCTTTCACTCTGCGAGTACTTCGCCTTCCCATGTGCCCTCGGACGTTGCCGGAATCATTACCCTAGCACGAGCTGGTATCGTGACGCGATCAGCGGAAATACAAAGAGCGGCTCTGTGGCGGCCGCCGTCTCGTGTCATCGCTTTCTTTGTAGAGAAGGAAATACAGTGTCGATGATGTCGCCATAGCGTCGAAGAAAGTATATTCCACGTACAGATGTGCAAGGCGTATAAGCAAGCAATCGGACTCCCATCCGCATCGGCTACGTTTCGCCTCGAGGAGACAGGGGTGTACACCAACACACGGGAAACTAAAGGGGCCCATATGGTAAACCATAGAAAAGGCTACAATGCACAACAGCAAGACACTGAGACTTGAGATGCCTTGGATATTGCGTATTGAAGACTAGCGCGCTGCCAAATATCCCAAAAGGAATACAGGAAACTATGCACTTCTCACCAACACTCAGAAACATGCACACGACCTTCCACATCGTAGGACGACATGCACGAGCCAAGGCGCTCGCGACGAAATATGATAACCACCCCAATGTCTTAGACGCGGCCAGCACCGCAAGAAGCACTGCCCTTGTTAGCAGCTTAGTCAACAATCATGCGACCAAAATAAATGCGTTGTCGGTTTCCAGAGTGAGCGCTGCAGAGGCAGAGGAACAACCGATAGCATTAGCCATCACGACTAGACCACACAGGGAGTGCGTCATAGTTCATACGGACTCTCAGACGGCACGCAGAAATTTTTGCAGGGCCAAGATTTCCAGGGCCGCACATCGCATCCTGATTGGGGCGCAGCAGCTCCGCCATACATACAAGTCGTGTGGACTCCAGGGTATGAGCCCTTGCGCGGCAAAATATAGGCACACGCCTACACCCGAGCGCATGCTCACCGGGAGCCGCGAGAGGGTCACGCCAAGCAGTTCCAACCCGAGTCCATACAATTAACCTACACGCGCATCCTACAACACTATCGGCTTGCACGAAAAACAATACCGCCACCTCTTATTGCTTTGACGTAAGAAGACGCGGTAATATTGCAAAAATTCAAAACAAACACATATCCTCACTTGAGTCTCTACGACGCCATACACACTTCGTTGTGTTGTGATATATTCCCGCACTCCGATCAAAAGGTAATGCTTTACCACTTGGTGTGAGCTTGCGCAAGCACACCACAGCTTCACCACGTGGCAATGTGAGGCAGTGCTGTCCAGCTCAGAATCGACGGACCAGCTGAACCTCGTCAACCGAGAGACGGGCATCTGAGGCCACTGGACTTCTGGGCTGAGGGGACCACTCACAGTAGACGCTCGTGTTCTCCTTTCTATAAAGTTGAGGCTCTCTCTTCCTCTTTCTCTCTATTCCAAGTATAAATTAATTCTCGGAGTACAAGGAAACTGATCGGAAACGTAGAATTTTGAATTTGCACGCGATAAGTGCACACCAAGTGGTTTGATGACATGTCCGCTAGCTGTCCAAACATGCGTCCCTGTACAAGCTGTAACAACTTTCTTTAAATTGCTTTGCCAGTTTCTCGCTGATATTCGAGTAGTCAGCGACAATGTCTATTAAAGCAGTAACATTTTGACGGTCGAGCAGCCCAGGTGTGTTCATTGGAAAGTTGTCTCCAGCCTGAGACACCGGTGACGTTAAGTCTCCGTCGGTCTCAGGTCAGGTCGATTTGAGATCTTCCGCACGTCGAGTGTCAGCGACCTCGCCTCAAAAGGTCGCTGAGGTTAGTTTCCCAGGTGAGGATTCGGAGATCATCCTTGCGATATCCGACCTGTCCCTCTCAAATAGGACAGTGATGGTGACGGGGATCGCGACTGGGGCCTTGAGGACGGTGATCTGCGCTGGAGGGCGATAAATTATTCAATCTCACATAGCCATTGCCCAAAACTGGCTCAGGGTGAAATAATAGGATCCCGCTGGAGTCCAACCCGCTGGAACCCGCTGGAGATGGTGGCGGTACTGGCACTCTCGTTAGACATGAGCGGCCTCACCACAGCGGTAACGAAGCGGTAGTCTTTCGGGCATGCGCGAAATGTCCGACTTACGTACGGCTTGTAGAGTGTCTCCAAAATAAGGGACCGCCTGCACTGATTGAAGCATGGCATAAAGGGTGACGGCAGGTAGTGACGCGGGTGCAGGGATAGTGTGTCCGAATGCGTCGGCATAAGGCGCACGCTGGTATTGGCTCATGGTAGAAGGTGTTGCCGGTGAGGGGACGGTGCCTCCGAAAACGTCAGGGTAAGTTGTGCGTCATGGTTAACCTGAAGTGGCGAACTCCTGAAGTGGTGGAGCAGCTGGAAGTGCTGCTTCGTAACGTGGTGTGCCTAGCGCATGCTGCACTTCGTCAGGCGCGACGCTAGCTATGAAATTCGCTGAAAGCTCTTGCACCTAGTGCAGCTGTCGCAGCTCGTCGCGCATTACAGGTCTAAGAATCTCGCGAAGCTACTCGACGTCACTCATGAGAGCTCCTAGGCCACTGGTAGCAAAGGAGGGATTCCCTTACCTATCGTACTGGTGCGAGCGCTGGTGCAAGGCCTTCTCCGTGGTGACGGCTTCAGTGAGAAATCCCGCAACCGTTGTGGGTGGACAACGAATGAGTCCACCAAAAAGCTGCTCTTTCTCGCCTCGCATCAAGTGACGCAGCTTCTTGTCTTCCGACATAGTAGGGTCAGCTCGCCTGATGAGATGCACCATGCCTTTCATGTACATAGCCGCACTCTCATTATATTTCTGAATGCGAGACTAGATGGTCCATTATGCTCGTTCCCGGGGATCGGAGCTGGCGTAGGTGTCAAAGAGGCAGCACAGCACCGACAAAAGACCATGACGCGAGCTCGTGAGCCAGCCCGTATATATATATATATATATATATATATATATATATATATATATATATATATACATACATATATATGGGCTCGCTAAACTAAAGTCCAACTCAAGCGATAAGCTAGAGTTCGCGGAACTGGTAAAACTGCTCAACAAACCGAAATAACTAATAATAGAAATTATAACATGAGAAATTCAGAAGAAGCTGTAAAAAATAGACGGAGCCTCATATTAGTGCCAATGATGCATGGCATATGACACACCAAGATCTATGCACTTATAGATAAGCAGGGTAATATCATCAGCAATCTCGAAGGTATATTAAAAGTAGCGGGAGAATTCTATACTGAGCTGTACAGTACACAGAGGACTCAGGAGTACTCCATTCGAAAGAATTATGCGCAGTAAACAGAAACTCCTCCTATAACTGGAGATGAGGTCAGAAGGGCCATGCAAGGCATGAAACGGGAAAAAAACGGCAGGGAAGGACGGAATAACAGTCAACTTAATCAAAGATGAAGGAGTCAAAATTCTAGCAAAGCTGGCGGCTCTGTATACGAAGTGTTTATCCACTGCAAGGGTCCCAGAAAACTGGAAAAATGCAAACAATATACTAATCCACAAAAAGGGAGACGTTAAAGAACTGAAAAATTATAGGCACGTTAGCTTACTCTTAGTATTATGTAAAATATTTACCAAAATAACCTCCAATAGAATAAGAGCAACACTGGACTTTAGTCAACCAAGGGAACAGGCTGGCTTCAGGAAAGGATATTCTGCAATGGATCACATCCATGTCATTATTCAGGTTAACGAGAAATCCTTATAGTACAATAAGCCTCTCTATATGGCTTTCATAGATTACGAAAAAGTATTTGATTCAGTAGAGATACCAGCCGTCATAGAGGCATTGCGTAATCGACCACTTACGTAAATACCCTGAAAAATATCTACAGAGATTCCACACCTACCTTAATTCTACACTAGAAAAGTAGGAAGCCACGTATAAAGAAAGGGGTCAGACAAGGAGGCACAATCTCTCCCATGCTATTCACTGCGTCCTTGGAAGAAGTATTCAAGCTATTAAACTGGGAAAGTTTAGGAGTAAGAATTGACGGCGAATACCTCGGCAACATTGGGTTTGCCGATGACATTGTTCTATTCAGAAACACTGCGGACGAGTTACAACAAATGATGGAGGACCTTAACAGGGAGAGTGTGAGAGGGGGCTGAAGGTTAATATGCAGAAAACAAAGATAATGATAATTAACCTGGCAAGGCAACAAGAGTTTAAGATCGCAAGTCAGCCTCTAGAATCTGTGGAAGAGTGCGTTTACCTAGGTCAACTACTCACAGGGAACCCGGACCATGAGAAGGAAATTCACAGAAGAATAAAAATGGGTTGGATCGCATACGGGAGACATCGTCAGCTCCTGACCGGGAGCTTATTGTTATCATTGAAAAGGAAAATATACAATCAGTGCATTTGACCGGTGCTGACATATGGCGTAGAGACTTGGAGACTGACAAAGAAACTTGAGAACATGTTAAGGGACCAGGCAAAGCGATGGACCGAAGAATGCTAGGCATAAATTTAAGAGACAGAAAAAGAGTGGGTTGGATTAGAGAGCAAACGGGTGTAGACGATATTTTAATAGACATAAAGAGAAAAATATGGCGCTGGGCAGGTCATGTGATGCGCAGATTAGATAACCGTTGGACCATTAGGGTGACAGATTGGGTACCAAGAGAAGGGAAGCGCAGTAGAGGACGGCAGAAGACTAGGTGGGGTGCGACGAAATTAGGGAATTAGCGGGTGCTAGTTAAAATGAGTTGGCGCAGGAGAGGGCTAATTGGACATCGCAGGGAGAGGCCTTCGTCCTGCAGTAGACATAACTGGATGAAGATAATGATGATGGTGATGATATATATGTGCTGGCTCACGAGCACGCGCTTTGGGCTTTTTTCCGGGGCTGCGCTGCGCCTTCGGCGGCTTGGGCTTTAACGGCCTCTTTTAAAAGTCGCGTATGTATATATATATATATATATATACCGTTACGGCATTACCTGCAGTGAAAATTCGTGGGGAGTGTCCATATTATTCCTATCACAATAAAATGATATTGCTGAGACTCGCTGCGGCGGTCTCCCACAACCTGCGACTTAATGTGTGCGAATAGTCTGTGCCAATGGTCTGTGCCGATCTGCAGTGAACGTTCCTGACGCCCATTTGCGTCAATGGATGTGTGGCACGAGGTAATTGCGGGTCTTCAATGAATCTGATTCAAGAAAACTTGGCTCACTGTATGTGTCACTGTTCAATGACAAAATAATTCTTTCAGAATTCTTCCTATTCGGTGCGCAATCAAACTCACTTCATATATATTGAGACAATCTTGTCCGATTAGATATCACGATATACATGCACTTTGTAGCGGTAGCGCTAGATTCCGCATTGTATCCAAATGAAAGCGAAAGAAAGGAGGCCGCCTGAAGAACACGCCACTTATATGACGATTTTCGGCGACGGCAGTGTGGTATGCCATTACAATGTTTCAATGATAATTGCAGAGCATGGTGGCCATAGCATAAGCGCTTCGCCCCACACTGTCACTGAGAGCAGTGGTTTCCGCCCATATATTTCAGAGGTCAGCATAGCACTCCATTCGAGCGGACCAGAAGCTGTGTGCAGAAAAAAGGAAAACTTTTTCCGATAGTTATGAAAGTGTCCTCTATTACAACCTGCTGCTCTTGAAGCCATTGAGTTCATAGAGGGTGTAAGCAGTTCAGTATGTTCAAGAAGTGTAAGAAGTATAAATGTTCACATTATTGGTAAAAAGAAACGGAAGAAAATAAATATATATACAAGAATTATTTACGGGCACACACACTAAGACGTATATGAGCACAAGTCTAAGCGCGCCTGTATTGTCTTCGTTTTATAGCATCCATGTGCATATGGCTAATAAAGAGTCTCGTGGCACATTCCTCCGGTGGCAGGAGCACCAAATCAGTGCTGTGCATGGACGAAAGAAGGGGGAGCCAGGATGAGCGCGGCTACGTTTCGAGCGCGTGGTACGGTTTCAGCCGCTGAAAATGCAGAATTTTGCTATGCTGGCGCCCAGTACACGATGTCATGGATGCAAGACTTGCTTAATAGGTGGTATCAGTGACTTGGCGAAGGACGTGGTAAGGGCCGGTTAAGCTGGTGAGCAGGTGATGCCGGTTGTAAAGTTAGTTCTGATGCGTTCGCAATGTGGCTAATTGATTGCAGGGAACCTAACGGGCCTGAAAAGCTTGGGCAACCGCGTCGTGGGCAATGCCGCTTGGACATATTATTTTGCAAGTAGGGACCACACATCCTTGCTGGACGGACGTGCTTTAACTTCTGCATACTTGGCTCAAGATTACTTGTTGCATTCCACCATCCATATACAACGAATGACGACGACAGAATACCCACATCAGCATGAAGATTACTATATTAGGATGATTCAATGATGATGAAGACGGAACGACAACAATGGCGTGACGTGATGAGCAATGATGCGACACAATGACAACAGTGCAATGAACCGGAACGCATAAATACAATGCGATGACTACAATTGCATCACGAGGACAGATGGCCGACAGCGTCGTGGACCGATGCAAAAGGGGCCATGGCGTGACGGTGCTGTATTCATGACTATATGACAACGACGGCAAATTCATGTCGGTGTGATGACAACATGATATTGAGGCGTTTTGGTGCTAGAATGGTGTCAATTTTATGGCTGCAAAGTTATGGCGACAAAGACATGAAGATACGTGAATGACGATGATAAAATTATTTCAAGGTGTGACAACAATGGTGTGGGGAGGCTGTATTGACGACGACTGTATGACCATGGCCGTCTCATCACGAAGACATGACGGGAATAGAATGATGACAGTCAAATCATCATCACAATATAAGTACGATGAAATGACGACGACCGTATGATGGCGACTCTTTGACAACGACGCAACAAAGACAAGGCCATGATGACTAAATACTGATTACGAAGGAAAACGGTGACGGTGTGGAAAGGACGACGGTGTGAGGACACTAATTTACAATGCAGGTTATACCAATAGAGTGTTGATGGTGCACGGGTGACAATATGAGAACGAAGGGATGATAATGTATGGTGGTACGAAGACAATGAAATGATGACTCCGTCTTGGTGCTCGAGTTCACATCTGCGCTCACATGCATCACCTACTTGTTTTCAATATCGGCGGTGCCGTCCAATCGTGCAATATTGCTTGCAGCAGCCAGCAGGAAGAAAAATTGTACAAAGATAACGGCGTGATGAGAACGGCCTGGCGAGAAAGGTATGTCGACACTAGATTGACGACGACTGTATGCCGACGCTGGCTCGACAACGACCACACGATGACAACGTGGTGCCAGTGTGGATCATTGAGTATGAGGAGCGTGTTATCATGGCTCCCGAAACACTACGACAAATTGATTAGGATAAGACTAACCCGACCACACGACAACGGAGGAATGATCACAGGTAGGGGTAGTAAACATAAGACTGCGACTGCCACCCAGTGTATCAGCTTTTCTGCAAAGCCGCAGCCAGTGGGTGCAGCGGGAAAGTCAAAGAAGTAAACAAAGAACCTTTCACATTTACATGCATCGTCAACAATTTTACATGTTTGCGATTGAAGCGTTTCATTAGACATTTAGTAAGGTGGTGGTAAGCTATGCTGAGCATGTACTGGCTCGCGAAGGATCCAAGAATGATGGCAGTCACTTTCGATATGAACAACGGGTCGCGTTTAGTAAGGAGCTGTTTAGCAGTGTTGTGATAATGATAAGGAATGACTTCGCAGAAAAACAAAATTCAAGAGGTACCTACTTATACCTACATGGATGAATCCGAAAACATTGCGGCCATGTCAGAAGAGGCGTGGCAAGATCCGGCGGCGCCACTGGCAAAGTAAACTCGAGCGGCCACGTAAGCAGAAGCGCTGCGACGTGACCATCGGTGTTGATCAGAAGGTGCGCGAAATGCAAGGCTGTTAATTCGAGTGACTTAATTACCTCTATCTTAATAAACTGTTATTTTTTTAACTTCGCCCTAAGTAACGCGAAAGGACGTGGGTTCGACCCTCATCAAAGGTAGTCGGTTCGAGTGTCCTAATTAAATATCATAATTACCGGTACAGTAATTACCTTCGCCTTAACATCCAGTCGCACCAGTGGTCGTTGGTTCGAGCGCCTTAAGTAACCATATCTTAATTAAATATTCCTTATTCAACACCAAACTTCGCGGGTTTGACTGCCACAAAACCATGAACATTCGATGGCTTTTTGGACTTAGAGCAGAGAATTGGGCAAGTTGGTTGAAATGCCTACTGAAAAGGTTTGCGCCGGGACACGAGAACAAGCCATGAAAACATTGGCTAAACAGCCGCAAACGTTGCCGCACTTGTGGCAACAACGATAAGAAAAAAAGATCCAATGCAAACCGCTCTTCGACAAAACAACAATTGTATTCAGGCTCAGGGATCAGCTCATGAAAGCCTTCACTTCGCGTATCAGAGGAAATAAGTCCGTCAGTCAGATTTCGGTCCGCGTCTCTGATAGGGAGTTTTGGTTGATGGCCAAATCAATCGGGCATACGGGGTACTTAGTTATACCTACATGCATGAATCCGAAAACATTGCGGCCACGTTCGAAAAAGCGCGGCGACATCCGGTGTCGCCAATGGCGAACTAAACTCGAGCAGCCACGTAAGGAGAAGCACTGCGACGTGACCAGCGGTGTTCACCGAAAGGTGCGCAAAACGCAAGGCCTTTGGTTAGAGTGCCTTAAAACAAGGGGTGTTGAAGTTGATAGCCCCTGTTTTGTTCTTTTTTGTTTTTTCTCATTTTATTCCTGCATGTGTTTGAAATAAACTCCAGTTGTGAGTTAGCGCTCATCCTTGATTTCTCTCGGTTTGTCCTCGTGTCTCCGCGCAAACTTTACCATTGTGCATATAGACTTTTTGGAACATGGGTGATCACGCCAATGCCGATAACTACGCCGGAATTTCCCGCTCATGAGTCATATGCTGCGTTCACATTAAAAGTCGGTGACATAAGTCATACAGCTAGTTACGAGGGCGCTGACATTTGCATACCGCGTGACACAATCTGTTGCAACGGTGACCCACACGTTCCCACAGTGATAGAGAACGAACCGGTCAAGCAACTCGAGACCGACTTGAAAGGAAGGCCATTCGCGATGTCCAGGGGTTGAAGGAAACAGCAAGGAAGAATGGGGGACTCTTTCGACGTTCACAGTGATCGCACGAAGGGCTGTACTGACGCGCAGAGCTGTGCTTAACCGGCACATAAAATGTTGCATGTAGCATGTTGGGCAGTGATTGTCGGCCGTCAGGGTACCGGAATAATAAGGAGGAGTTCTAGGCCTTCAGAGAACTTACTGGGCTGGTAGAAGGTTCCATTTTGCAGTAAAAAATTCAGTCTGCGACACCCTGCGAAGAGCTCAACCGTGCAATAATATAGGGAAAGGTGACATACACGACTTTATTCATCCGTGAGATGGCTGAGATGCAAGAGCTGCATATTGCCATCTATAAGGTACTGCAGTCATGCTCAGGTGGGTCATCTATGTGATTAAATAATCCGTCCTCATATATGATGCCGCGGTTGTTAGTGATAACTGCGAACGGTCCAACGTGAAGGTTCTGTCGCAATTGGTTATGTACTTTTGTGTGCTTATAACTTACGCGAATTTCATCGTTCAATTTATTGTTGTGTATGCCTTCGCCGAACCATTTATATCAGTTTGCAAGGGTGACATGAATTCTTTGGTGTATAGCTCATAGAAACCATGCGAGCACCAGCAATTACGCTAGAACCTTCGACAAGTGACGTATAGAAGGCGACGCGCTTGACCCGCCAATCAGATTCTGACGATCGTTTACTGTGTTTGCCGCTATCGTTGTGCTTTGATTATAATTTGCTTTTGTGGGCGCAGGTTTACCCAATAAAAAGGTAAAGTGATGCGCAGTTTTGCTCCTCTGTTCTTTCCCGTCACTACACGTCACAGCATCGATTCAATATTTGCAATTAATTTTACGATTCACTCCTTCATTGTGATCCACAGATATTTGCCTCTTTGACGGATGGATGCCATTGAACGGTAAGTACGCTCCGTGGAAGCCGTCAGACAGGTCACTCATCTTTCCCAAACGATATACACCTTTTTGCTTACCTTCTGTCAGCGGCGCTAATTGGCGCAGAAGCTTAATTCATCTGTTAAACATCATTCTTTAGCGAGAGAAGCAGGCGAAGGCCAGGGACGGCATAAGGGCTCCACAATGCCATTTTCGAACATTTTATCTACTTTCTTGATAGCGTCACGTTCAACTAGCGACGCTGGATGAGGACGTGGGCGTACCTTTAGCGTCGATCCGGTGTGTTACAATAGAGGTTTGCCCCTACAAGTCTAAGATCAATATAGGGCGAATCAGAAAGTCTTTTTTCTTATTCTTTATTAGCCAAAATGAGGTTCATTGAGATAATTACAAATATGCATACTGTTCTACGTACCTCACACTATTTTTCCACGTAGTCCTCACCCCGGTTCATACATTTGTCCCATGGCAGTACTAAAGTTGAGATGCCCCTGTCGTCCATCAGTGACGCACGCGGCTTCTCCGAACGCTCATGCCATGCAAGTTTTCACTGTCTTTTGCAAACTCACAACACCACCACCTCCCACTTCTCTAAACGACACCCCTTTCCCCATACGTGGGCTGTATTTTCCTGTGGATTTCTTTGGGCATTCACTCCTCGCTTCATAGAAAACAAATCGCACTTCGTTGCTCGTACGACGACGACGTGTGTAGCACAACCGCAATCTTCAACAACTGATAGCAGTGCCGTACCACAGAGATACCGGCATATAATGCCAGGTGGGTCCCAGAAAGGGCCGCCGTAAGAAATGGATATGTTCACTTCGCAATTTACTGCCATAGTATGGCTGAAAGAAATAGGGGCAAACACTTTCAATTCGTCCTCGCACCAGGCTAGTATGTTATCGAATGGCGTTACCAAGGGGCACATGTTTAAGATTTTAAGAGGAAGGAAGGCCAGTTGCCTATAATGTTGTCAAAATTAGCTGTACAATTACGTCGTGTCTAAGTGTGCAGCTTAATACACACTTGGATGGAAAGATGGCATTGGTATATATGAAAATTTAATTGCCTTCTTCAAAGAGAGACACTCTTACCAGTCCGATGCCATGATATAAGTGTTGTGACATGGTGACCTAGTTCAGAAGAGGGATTTACGTGCGGTTTTCAGTGACCTTCACAACTACCTGGAGAAGAATGACGCTGCACTTGAGGACTGCGTCTAGACAGTAATGACAGGCAGTCAACATCAGGGAGTGGAAGAATGGGCGACATGGTTACATACGTTGAGACTTCCAGCATCGAAGACGCTAACTCGACGGAACACAAACGTGCAAGTGATTTATCACTTGAATCAGAGAAATTCAGAAGTTACAACTGAAGGAGACCAGTGGTAAATCAATTAGAGCAGAATTGGACATCATATAGAAATCGCCAAGCACTACCTAATACAAACACGGATAGAGACGGCGAAAAGAAGTATAGTTGGAATTATGTATTATCCAGCGATGCTAACGCTCACTGAAGACCTTCAAATGAGAGGCAAATTTTGCCCATGGTGACTCCTATCATAAACGAAGAGACAAGCATGAGAGCATTGCGAAGTAAAGAAAGTGGGCATTTATGGCCGATCTACGTGCTGCTCTGCCTATTAACGCCAGTATATTCACGCAATCTAATGTCCAAAATGGCCTTAATTGTGGACACAGTGAAGAGAGGATTTTTGGAAAGGGCACTGAAGAGAGCGGAATCTCCGGGCCCTGCATCATTTATTGTTCCGTTAAGACTCGCCTGGAAGTATAAGGCGACAGAGACCGAACAAGAAGCGAGGAGCAAGAGCACTGACACCGTGGTGGCGGGTGAAACACTATCGTTCCAGGCGACGTCTCTGTTGTGCCACTGAGGGTCGTATCTTATAGGTGGAGGCCTATAATGCTGTTGGCTGGCATTTAAGAAATGCGGGGTGACGGATACGTGCCATTGCGCCTCTTCTTATTCTTATTGGCAATCTTCTTTATTTTTATTAGATGTGGATGTAGTTACGTGTACGAACCCTCGTGGATTGGCGGCATCGTTGACGAGTGGGGCCAAACGAGGCAACTGAATAGGTCTGATGTTTTCGCACTTACATGCTATTTCTATCATCATCAGCTAGCTTCTGTTAGGTGAGCGACAGTTTCAATAAAGAAACTGATTCTTCCAGGTTCCTCTAAAATGTGGCAATAAAAAACCACCAGAAGAAGCAGTCTCAATGTCGTTTCGGGTGATGCGCTCGTCTTGTTTACCTTTGCAAATAGCTCGTGAGAAAGCGGGAGATAATCACAACAAAAATAGCGGCGACATTCGGCAGCTAACAAACTTCTACCGGATCCGCCGACTCAAAGCACCTTCAAACTATCAGAGGTCTTCAGTAATGTCAAAATCAGTAGCGCATTTTTGAAATACCAGCAAATAAAAAGATCCTTACCAATTAGAAGGTGGCTGCCTTTGTCCGATTTTGGCATCTTGGGATTGACCTTGCGGCTGACGAACAATATACAATATACGCTGGATGTGCCCCATGTGAAATTTCATGGCCGTTTGCGCTCGAGTTGCCGGTTCTTCGCGGCGCGCTGAGGACCCTCTTGCTTGCCCAAACGCTATGAAAAGTATTACTTGCAAATTTCCCAGATGCTCTGTGGCGTCCGTCTCCTATCAGGCATGGTATGCCTCTTGAAAATTAAATAATATATTGGAGAACATCAGCCCCGGATTGTGAAGAATCGGATCGTGAAGTCGGTGAAGAATCAGCTGGCGAATAACTAAACGGATCTGCCTGAGTGATCTCGGGTTGTGCGCATAGCCTACTTCAAAGCTCCGTCTTTCCGAAGGGCTACTCCCCACCACGAAAAATATAACCGAGGCGAAAGGAGGCGTAAGCCATTTTCAACTATTTAGAGAAACACGCAATATGGCCAATTAGCGTAAGATACTAGGCACGCTCACCTGTTATGTTCATTTACTTTTCCCCCCTTTTTCTTTTTTTTATTTCTTTCTTTTAATGTCTTTTCCTTTATTTTATCACTGTACGGGAACCCTCCTAAAATAAAAAAAAAGAAAGATATATACCTTCAAATATGTATCGCCTCACATGTGCAGGTCATAAATACCAGGTTCTCTAGCCGAGTGCCATCCGTGCGGTATAACCGAGCTCAGATTGGTCCACCTTGACTGATCAAATAGGGCACCACTATATATTAAATGAGGCGTACAACTCCTGCGGGACCCGCCGTGGTTACTCAGTGGCTATGGTGTTAGACTGCTGAGCACGAGGTCGCGGGATCGTATCCCGGCCACGGCGGCCGCATTTCGATGGAGGCGAAATGCGAAAACACCCGTGTACTTAGATTTAGGTGCACGTTAAAGAACCTCAGGTGGTCGAAATTTCCGGAGTCCTCCACTACGGCGTGCCTCATAATCAGAAAGTGGTTTTGTCACGTAAAATCCCACAATTTATTTTTAAATTTAACTCCTGCGGGGACGGTACAGTATCCGCCTCCCGTGCAAGAGGACCGTGATTCAAATCCCGGCCCGCACAATTCTCCACCGGAAAATACCAGAAAAAAAAACAACCGTGTGTTGAGAAAATTGCACGAACAGGCCTGGAGTGCGGCCTGATCCCGGTGACCAGAACCGGTAACGCACTCTCTCACAAGAGCAGGATTGGCCACCCTGGTGCAGTACTTGGCCACAACCTCCAAAATAAAAAAAGGGTAATCGCAAATAGAATCAGGAATACCTTAGACTTCTGTCAACCAAAGGACCAGGCAGGATTCCGTAAAGGCTACTCAACAATAGACCATATTCACACTATCAATCAGGTGATAGAGAAATGTGCGGAATATAACCAACCCTTATATATAGCTTTCATTGATTACAAGAAAGCGTTTGATTCTGTCGAAACCTCAGCAGTCATGGACGCACTACGGAATCAGGGTGTAGATGAGCCATATGTAAAGATACTGGAAGCTATCTATAGCGGTTCCACAGCCACCGTAATCCTCCACAAAGAAAGCAACAAAATCCCAATAAAGAAAGGCGTCAGACAGGGAGATACGATATCTCCAATGCTCTTCACAGCGTGTTTACAGGAGGTATTCAGATACCTGGAGTGGGAAGAATTGGGGATAAAAGTTGATGGAGAATAGCTTAGCAACCTGCGATTCGCTGATGATATTGCCTTGCTTAGTAACTCAGGAGACCAATTGCAATGCATGCTCACTGACCTGGAGAGGCAAAGCAGAAGGATGGGTCTGAAAATTAATCTACAGAAAACTAAAGTAATGTTTAACAGTCTCGGAAGAGAACAGCAGTTTACGATATGTAGCGAGGCACTGGAAGTGGTAAGGGAATACATCTACTTAGGGCAGGTAGTGACCACGGATCCGGATCATGAGACTGAAATAACCAGAAGAATAAGAATGGGCTGGGGTGCGTTTGGCAGGCATTCTCAAATCACGAACAGCAGGTTGCCACTATCCCTCAAGAGGAAAGTGTATAACAGCTGTGTCTTACCAGTACTCACCTACGGGGCAGAAACCTGGAGGCTTACGAAAAGGGTTCTGCTGAAATTGAGGACGACGCAACGAGCTATGGAAAGAAGAATGATAGGAGTAACGTTAAGGGATAAGAAAAGAGCAGATTGGGTGAGGGAACAAACGCGGGTAAATGACATCTTAGTTGAAATCAAGAAAAAGAAATGGGCATGTGCCGGACATGTAATGAAGAGGGAAGATAACCGATGGTCATTAAGGGTTACGGACTGGATTCCAAGGGAAGAAAGCGTAGTAGGGGGCGGCAGAAAGTTAGGTGGGCGGATGACATTAAGACGTTTGCAGGGACAACATGGCCACAATTAGTACATGACCGGGGAAGTTGGAAAAGTATGGGAGAGGCCTTTGCCCTGCAGTGGGCGTAACTAGGGTGATGATGATGATGACTAGACACGCCTTCATCGTCGTTGTGGTCATGGCTGACTATTTGTCCTGTGAGAGCATCATCGCACGTTATTTTTCTTTTTTTTATTCACTTATACCAATCCAGTGAGAAGGATTAGCTGTCGCCAACAAACGACGACATCCACACAAATTATTTTCGTCTAAGCAGAAAAGTATCACTTTCCTTGTTTCTTCGAAGTTCAGAGCTATTGATCTGAAAAGAACAATCCAGCCATGCAGCAATGATGACTTTCTTTGCTAATACGAATGGAAGATCTGGAAATGATAATCCTCATAGCTCACCTGCCAAGAGTCTGTTCGGTAGCATGCTCCCATAAAATTACAAATCGCGTACTATTGTATTACCAATGGAAGTGTTGAAACATTTTTGCAAAGAACTGCAATAACATTTCACTTGGGCGTTATATCCTATATATGCCTATACAATACACTACAAAATTAATTCTGCAAAAGTCTCAGCTGGTAATTGTTCATTAGCTTATCAGCAGCTTTTCAACATCGCCTATGCTGAGGACGCGAGCACCTAGCGGTGAGAAGTAGTGATGCGGATATGGCTAAATTCATTTGTCTGAACTCAAAACGTTTCGCGCGTCTCTTTAGAGAACGTGTATAACAGACGAATGAACGCCTTTCTGACAGCGCCATAAAAAAATGGGAGCAGGAACCTCATGCTTTATTTGTCACAAGGGCGATGCCGAAACGGCAGCAATGGGCATATGTAGCGGCAAATGATGCCAGAATTCGACGCCGTCAGAGTGAAATAAGCAACTTACTTCTCGCACTTTGCGTCGAGCCTGAGCTGCTCCTCATTCTTTAGTTCTGATTTAGGTAGTTCCTTGTTCGGTCTCTCGGCCTAAAGAAACGAAAGTCCTTTAGTTTGTTCGCGCTCGCTGTCTGCGAGTGGAGGTGGAACACATCGAGGCTCAGCTCTCTGAACGGACCCAGCCATATACACAAAACCGTCTATACTCGGATAAATGTCCTTTACATTAAAAGAACATCTCGGGCATGCAATGGCATGGGCACAGCGCACGAAACAGGCAGGAGTATACCAAGTCTATATCTAGCAGACGTGTGGTACCTGTTTGCTTATACAAGGAAATGGTACAACCAAGAAAAGCAGAAAACATGGGCGCTGGTTCTCTACGGTAGAAGTTGTATGCCCCTTGCGGGGAGTGTTACGACGCGATTTTTTTTTTCGTTTTGATGTGTACGATATCTATTCTTGCGAGCGTTTTGTGAAGCACACACTTGTAATAAAAGCGTAAGATATTCCACTGGGCTACTGCATGTCAAAATATTCGAAAGTGGGCCTTTTACGTGGTAGAAAATTTTCTTGTGTTGGCCTTTTATATGAAGTTACGTTGAGCCGAGATATGGGATACTGCCATCTATTGTCTTGTGCCAATCACGAAAGGGAAGTCTTGTTATTGGTGTTAGAACATGTTTCTGCACAGACTGTTTGAACAATTCATTTCTGTGCTTTCAGGTACGACAAAATGCTTGTACTTCGTGAGAGCAAATGATACCGAGCAAAATCACACACTGTGTCAAACGGCATATGAAACGAATTGCGGGGATGCTACTGGAACAAACTATAATTGGACTGAGCATTGCAACCAGAAAAATATACCAAAAAACTCGAGTAGCGCTACATTTCTATGAATGTGGGCTTCAAGATATTAAACACTTGAAACCTTGTCCGCGTTAACAAGCGTAAACAAATACGTCATTTGTTTCTCCGCAGCTGTCTGTAGTAGCCAAGTCAGGCATAATAAATTGTAATCATTACATACCAGTTGTGATATATTGCTCCGAACCTTCATACCAACAATAAGACAACCATATATTAAGGAGCCAATTGTCGAAAAGTCCGTCAACCTTGGAATTCATTACTTTGGATATCGTTTTCAAACACAACTGTTATAGAACTGTGATCAGTACTTCACGCGAACCTGCCTACGAGGCCACAGCTTCGTAAAGGAGAAAAAAATAGATGGCACCACACACATGTGGGAAAGTGTGGGAAACCACCTTCGTTGTTCACATCAAACTCATCAGTGCTTTGTAGTGAGATGCTACTGACAAAGCGCACGCTTGGGTCATATATAGTTTACTTATGTACTTTCCACAAGATCCGCTTGTTTCTTGGCTGTATTCTTCACTTTTCTGTGTCTCAAAAATTCTCACGCAATGCACACTTTGCTCCGATTCCACCCCCCCCCCCCCCCCCTTTACGTCTTTCTCCAAACTTAGTTGCTTTCGTTGACGATTTCTGCGCTTCTGTGCAGGCAATTTCTTCGATTTTCTGCGTCTGGCATCTTTCTTTTTGTGCCTTGTTCTACTTGTCTGTTATGGCACCTACCCAGTTGAACATAACCATTGTATAGATTTAGCGAGCATGTTCACATACGCTGCGCTGCATTCCCCGCTCCACGCAAACAGTGGCCCTAGTATCCGATTCGTGCACCTTTTCTTTCTTTAGCTTCGGTTGCCACGTGGCATAATGTCGCTATAAAATTAGTCATAAGCATGAAAGACTGCCTCAGACAAATACTGAAAAGCGACTAATATGATGCATTGATCATGAGGAAACTTTAATACGTTGTGAGAACTACCTACCTGCACAAGTTCTTATTTTGTTTATTTCTCAGAGAGTGCCTTAGAGGGACACGTAGCTAACGGCGCATACACCTTCACACAACCTCGTGCCGCTTTACAATGTTCAGAACAGTACAATTCATGTACAGAGTAGATCAGACAAATAAAACGAAAACAGCACAGAAAAATAATGTACAAATACAGACGAAATATACCGTTGTAGGCAAACTGACAGGTAACTTATGCGTAATGCGCTCCTGTTGCACTCCGGAAGAAAATCGCAAATAAATAAAATGACATCTAACAACCGAACAAACAGATAATTCTGATATGATATCAGACCATTTCACACAACCCTGTTTTCGCCTAAAGCAACATATCTTGTTAACAAACAACATGCTGAATACGAGATGCCAAACGAAATACAATTCTACGTGATGCAGGATTGCATGCCAATATTTCAAATGTTTTGCTAATTTTATACCTTAAGACTTCCTTAAAAAGGCAAGAAGAGTCCTGCAAACTTTTTTCTGTTTGGCAGAACAGCGAAATCATTTAATTATGGGGTTTTATATGTCGAAACCGCGATCTGATTATGAGACACGCCGCAGTGGGGGACTGCGGAAAATTTCACCACCTGGGGTTCTTTAACGTACTTCTAAATTTAAGTAAATGAGTGTTTTCGCATTTCGCCCCATCAAAATGCGGGCGCCGTGGCCGGGATTCGATGCCGCAACCTCGTGCATAGCATCCCATTCCAATAGCCATTAAGCAACCAATGCGGGTGGCAAAACAACAATCAACCTACTAAAAGGTCAGAAATGATCCGAATCCCATGCACAGCGGGAATCGGTATGAGCCAAGGTTCCGGTAGTGTTGACGAAAAGATTTGTTCATGTAAAGAGATACCTTCCAATAAAGCATATGACGCAGTTTTGCAGTCGCGAGAAATAGTTTGGGTACCAAAGCTGCCGCGACTTTTTTTTTGCGCTGACTAGAAATTCCGGCTGAAATCAAGTGCGCACATCTATGCGCACGTGTTTGACTATTACATTCTATTAATTAAACCAATTCTAGGCCCCGCAGCTGCGATTGAATATACTATATTGATTTTTATTGGTGATGCCGTGATCGGTAAACTTTTGCTGGCGACGGTAACTAATGTTGTGCCTGACTGTCCTTCTGTACAAGAATCCTTCACCGCGAAACCGATGTGACCGCGCCCTGTAGACAATTACGCTCCGACCACCAGCGCCCGTCGCTGTACCTCTAACCCCCCCCCCCCCTTCCCCCTGCGACAGTTGGGGGGGGGGGGGGACAATAACGCACAGCACAAAGGCGGTCTCCACTTTCCGTAGCCGATCAGATTTGGAGAACGGGATTTCAATAAACTGCCAAATTCCTAGAGGGGTGTCAAAGGTGCCGCTAGTTGTCAGCGCTGAGCGTTGTCATTTTGGCGCTGTGAACTGTACCGTGACCTATGAAAGGGGAAAAGGTTAGCCTCTGAGTGCAAGTCCGTGTTCCTGATTTATAATGACCCTACCAAGGTTCCCGAATTGGTGCGCTACTGGCCACCGTGTAGAGAAAGGGAAAACGGGGATGAACAATCTGGCCTATTTAGGGCGCCCCACAGAGGAGCGCTCAGTTCCTTCGATGTAAATACTTGTAAAATAATAGGTGCACGTGTAGTTACGTTAGTAACTCAGACGTTAGTAACTCCAAGAGACGAAACAAATCGCCGGTCATATCTTTCGACAGCCACATGTCTATGCTTTTGTTCACGCAGTACGCGAGCCTAATCACTTGTCGCCTGGAGAGATGGACCCTCGGACGGCCCAAGCGATCCGTGTTGGCGACCTAACTTCCTTCGCATCTCTTCCCGTTTAGTGTAGCGTTACCGTGCGACTGCGACATCAGATTTCGGTACTTATTGCGCCGGAAGGCAGCCCGGCGTTCATTCTGAATCTCCCTCTATCAGGAGGGAGACAAGGAGGGAGCCGGACCAACCAACCTTCTCAGATTGGTTGGTCCGGCTTGAACCCCAGGTCCTTGCAAGTGCCCCAAAACTACGATGACGCCGCCTGACGTGGCCTGCCGCTGCGGCGCGGTGGACGCACAGGGCTTGAACCCGGGGTGAACAGAAGCGATCGCGTTAAGTCTTCCTCGGCAGCCTAGTCACAACAATCTGCACCTGAAAAGCGTAACTTTCGTGCCCTGTCTCAGCAGGCTAGGGTCTTTGCCTAACTCGTGAAAGAGGCAGCACACTGAAGTTTTGGAAAGGCGAAGATGACGCCGAACGCTACGTAGGTCCTGTAGGGGAATGGGCCCAGACAGTCATATTCAAGCTTGCTGCCACTGGGTGCAATACCACAAGCTGCTACTGCCGCCACCATGATCCCACGTTCAACTCTGGCTGGTTTCGCGATTGGACTCGTTTGGCACAAGTTAGCCTGTCAATCGAAACCATAGATCATGCCCTGCGGAGGCATGTAACTCTTGTGCACCCACCTACCACGGTTGGGCCATGCCCAACTTATTTTTCGGCAATAGTGACATGGTACTGAGCTTCAAAACATGACTAGACAGCCTAAATAAGCAAGCACAACGTACTGTCATCGGTGGTGTATTGAGCACCACTACCAAAACAAAGCCGCGACTGTTTCTGGCGTATACATACATCTTCTCGGGTTGTGATGGCCACAAAACACGGTTCCATTTCCTACATTGTGGTGACGTAGCGCACAGCAAATGATTATCGGCGCGTCACTGCAGCTGCTGGCAAGGCTTCGATGCGCTCTAGTGGGCGACGATGCTGAGGAGTGTGTGGTGTTCTCCAACGACAACATATCGTAGCTGTCGTTTGCAATGGCTGTCCCGTGATCGATGACGTATCGGAGCCGCAGTGTCGCAAACACGGTCAGCGTCCAGAATCGCTCGCTTTTCTAGACCCAATACGATGGCATGTCTTCATCACGAGCACTGCGCACTAAACAGTTGCCACACCTGCTTCTATTCAAAGTCCCATTTCATAACTGAACACAAGAGCCCGCACCTGCCAAAATACAATTGCTGTGGTGACATTACGACACAAATCTGGGATCGCTGTTAGCTCCAGCGGAGGCAATCGGCGAGCACCTTGGTGCGCACAACACACTCAAATAATGTGTGCATGCGCACAGGAGCACGTTCACTGGGCAAGCGATGACAAACGATGAATTGCGTCGCTAGGCTGCACGCTATTATTCGCAGTGTATCGCTGAGGCTTCGCACACACAGATAAACTGGTACATTGACACTGTGCTGCGTCACTACGGACCCTGGAACGCGTACCTACCTCCTTTTTGCAACGAATGCCGTTGCTCCTGTCTCTATGAATAGAGTGTCGTTTTTAGTCCGTAAAGCAGCAGCCTTAATAGCCTCAGTGAAGTGCCTGCGCTAAACAGCCTCACCGCAGTGCTTCGTGGCAATTCCGCTACTAAACAGAGAATGGTCAAATTATTGTTGGGACCGACTTTGGTGAGAATAGTACTGCAGCTCCATGAACTACTTACCCTATGAACTCTCTCGTGCACGCGACCCTCTAGAATGTCTCCGGTTATGAAATTTTCACCGCCTGAGCACTGTGGCCAGTCGTGCATAAAAGCACCAAATTTAATAATTCGCTCGATCTCTGTTTGTCATCAGAAATTTATAGCATTGAAAAGCAACAACACATATCTTAAGAAATCAAATGCTTATTTTTTTATTTATTGTATTTTAACGCATTTTATTGAGGGAAAGTGTAGGTGCAACAAAGCACTATATGTGCCCGGTTCGCATTCGACAGAAAATAGAAGGGTAGTGCCCGAAAGTGGCGGCACAGTCTTGACGCTCCCGAGAAAGGCTTGTCAAGGAGCTGAGGGAAAGTGTGCAGATAGCCGCACAGGCACGTATTGCTAAGTTTCGACGATACGTTGATAACAATGCGCGGCGCTGGCGCGTTTCGTTGCGCAGCCTTCTGCACATTAAACACGGAAGCAGTGTGTCGCGTGGAGTACGCTTCTCGACACTTCTTTCAGTGCTAGTTTTGCGCGTTCTATGCTATCTCCGTTCACTGACTGCCGCCTAGCAAACTCGGCAATATTTCTGCGAGAGAGAAACTCTGCGCATCCTGCATAAAAGCACTTATCTCAAAAAATTCTGCGCCAAACCAAACTTGTCGAGAACAAAATATTTACGAAACTTTACTTCGCAGTTTTAAAGTTTCCAGTTCTTCGGAGAGAGAGAGAGAAAGAGACAAAAGCGAAGAAAAACAGGTAGGTTAGGCAGTGTAAATACCGGCCGGCTACGCTGCGTTAGGGAAAGGGAGAAAAAATGTTAAAGGAAAAAAAGACAGAAAAAAAAACGAGAAAAATTCACACAGTAAAGCGATGCTACGCGCAAGAGCAGTCAAAGCCAGTCGAACAATTCGCACGCCCTTAAAAACTGCAGCAAAGCCCTTAAAGGCTTGAGTAATCTACACTTTTTTATGGCTTGATATAAAGGGTGTTCTTTTGGAGTGGTGATAATGTTGCAGATGGCATTTTATGTAATTTTAGTGTAGTTCCGTAAAAGTACAGCAGCCAGATCTCACAGTGTAAAATGACATCCTGCACGTAACCAAGATATTTTTGTCACTTGGTCGGAATCCATTTATTTGTTCAGTTGATCTTTATAAACAACATGATGTAACAGGTATTGCATGCATGTTGCTTTGTTGTAATGCTTGCATGTATTGATATGGAACTTTTCTTCCAGCAAACCTTGTTTTGTCCTTAGTTTAGGCTGCTGTATTGTGCGGCATACGACGAGTATTGAACAAGTTCTAAGCCTGGATCTGCAGAAAAAGTGAGAACGGTGGGAATACACATACACCTGATTTTTTGAAACAGGCCTGGAGTGCGGCCTGATCTAGGTGACCTGAACCCGTAAGGCACTCCCTTACCAGAGAAGGATTCGCCACCCTGCTGCCGCACTTGGCCGCAACCTCCTATATGAACACAACAATCAAACCCCAGCCTTCCCCCAGCAGCTGCGACGCAACTTACCATGGTGCTGGTCAGACCTGCCGCAGCAGAGGGTGCTAAATATCTCTGGATCCGGACAGGTCGCCATTGGAAGCTGAACCTTGCAACGTTTAACGCTGGAACGTTATCTAGTGAGGCGAGTCTACCAGTGCTATTAGAGGAATTAGCGGGCATTAAATGGCATATAATAGGGCTCAGTGAAGTTAGGACGACAAATGAAGCATATACAGTGCTAACCAGGCAGTCCTGTGCTACCGGGGCTCAGCGGAGAGACGAAAACATGGAGCCGTATTCCTGATTAATAAGGATATAGCTGGTAACACACAGGAATGCTATAGCATTAACGAGAGGTTTGCATGTCTTGTTGTGAAACTTATTAAGAGGCACAAATTGAAGGTTTTACGCGCCTACATCCAGTCATGACGACAAGCAAGTCGACAGCTTCTATGGAGACGTGGAATCGGCGATGGGTAAATTTACAACAAAATACACTATACTGATGGGCAACCTCAATGCCAGGGCTGACAAGAAGCAGGCTGGATACAAGTCAGTGGGGGAATATGTCATAGGTTATAGGAATAGCAGGGGAGAGATATTAGTAGAGTTTGCAGAACGCAATACTTTGCGGATAATGAATACCTTCATCCGCAAGCGGGAAAAGCGAAAGTGGACCTGGAGGAGGCCGAATGGCGAGACCAGAAATGAAATATACTTCATACTCTGCGCTAAGCCTCGCATCATATAAGATGGGCACGTGTTCGGCAAGGCGCTCTGCAGTGACCATTGAGTGGTAAGATCTCGAATTAGCCTACACTTGAGGAGCGAACGGAAGAAACTTGTACATAAGAAGCCGGCCAATTATTTAGCGGTTAGAGGAAAAATAGAGGAATTCTGGATCAAGCAAGACAACAGGCATTCGGCTTTAACTCAGGAAGGGGACCATAGTGTTCAAGCAATGAACGACAGTCTTATGGGCATCATTAAGGAGTGTGCAATAAAAGTCGGTGTTCACTTCGTTACACTGGATACCGGTAAGCTGTCGCAGGAGACGAAGGATCTGATTAAGAAACGCCAATGTATGAAAGCCTCTAACCCTGCACCTAGTATAGAAGTGGCAGAACTTTCGAAGTTAATCAACAAACGTACAATAGCTGAAATAAGGAAGTAAAATATGGATGGAATTCATCATGCTCTCATGAAAGGAGGAATCCTAAAAGCAGTGAAGAAGACACTAGGAATAGTAAAGAATTTAGATGCATGCAATAAGAGACAAACTTGGAAATAACATTACTAATATGGATAAGATAGTTCAAGTGGCATAGGAGTTCTATAGAGATTTATACAGTAGCAGTGGCCCCACCGACGATAATGAAGAGGGAATAGTCTATAGGAATTTGACATCTCACAAGTAACGTCGGAAGAAGTAAAGAAAGCCTTCGGAGCCATGCAAACGAGGATGGCAGCTGGGGATGATCAGGTAACAGCACATTTGTTGAAGGATGTTGGGCAGATTGTTCTAGGAAATCAGGCCACCCTGTATAGACAATGCCTCATGACCTCGAGCGTAGCAGAGTCTTGAAAGAACGCTAACATAATCCTAATCCATAAGAAAGCAGACGCCAAGGACTTGAAAAATTGTGGGCCAGTCAGCTTAGTGTCCGTTGCCTACAAAGTATTTACTAAGGTAATCGCAACTAGAATAAGGAACACCTTAGACTTCTGTCAACCAAAGGGCAAGGCAGGATTCCGTAAAGGCTACTGAACAATAGACCATATTCACACTATCAACCAGGTGATAGAGAAATGTGCGGATTATAACCAGCCCATATATATAGACTTAATTGATTACGAGAAAGCGTTTGATTCAGTCCGAGTCTCAGCAGTAATTCAGGCATTAAGGAATCAGGGTGTAGAGGAGCCGTATGTAAACATACAAAATCCCAATATAGAAGGGCCTCAGGCAGGTAGGTACGATCTCTCCAAGGCTATTCATAGCGTGTTTACAACAGGTAATCAGAGGCCGGGATTGGAAATAATTGGTTATAAAAGTTAATGGAGAATACCTTAGTAACTTGCGATTCGCTGATGATATTGCCTTGTTTAGTAACTCAGGGGAGCAATTGCAATGTATGCTCACTGACCTGGAGAGGCAAAGCAGAAGAGTGGGTCTAAAAATTACTCTGCAGAAAAATAAAGTAATGTTTACCAGTCTCGGAAGAGAACAGCAATTTACAATAGTTAGCGAGGCACTGGAAGTGGTAAGGGAATACATCTACTTAGGGCAGGTAGTGACGGCGGATCCGGATCATGATACGGAAATAATCAGAAGAATAAGAATGGGCTGGGGTAGGTTGGGCATGCATTCTCAGATCATGAAGAGCAGGTTGCCATTATGCCTCAAGAGAAAAGTGTATAATAGCTGTGTCTTACCAGTACTCACCTACGGGGCATAAACGTGGAGGCTTCCGAAAACGGTTCTACTTAAATGGAGGATGACGCAACCAGCTATGCAAAGAAGAATGATGGGTGTAAGGTTAAGGGCGATAAGAAAAGAGCAGATTGGGTGAGAGAACAATGGCGAGTTAATGACACCTTAGTTGAAATCAAGAAAAATAAATGGGTATGTGCATGCACTGAGGAGGGAAGATAATCGATGGTCATTAAGGGTTACGGACTGCATTCCAAGAGAAGGGAATTGTAGCAGGGGGCGGCAGAAAGTTGGGTGGGTGGCTGAGATTAAGTTTGCAGGGACAACATTGCCAGAATTAACACATGACCAGGGTAGTTAGGGAAGTACTGGATGGGCCTTTGCCCTTCAGTACGCGTAGCAATGATAATGATGATGATGATGATTATGATAATTTCTTGCACCGAGGTTTCATTCCTGGACGCTTAGACATAACTGCCCTGAGCCGTGTTTGGCGTGGCTGGAAATCAACTGTAATGTTCCACATGATTCTTCATTTTAGGCCTCAGTATTTCCGTAATTATTTCCAGACGGTTTCGCTGTGAGCAAATGTTTATGCGAGATCGTTTCTATGAACAGAGCACTGAGGTCAAGCACCTTAGCAACCTAGATAACTATTGCATACATTCTCATATAAATCAATGAATGAGATACTCCTGACAACAATGGCATCGTGACTTTCGATGGATTTGCACATTTACTTACCAAGCACTTCACGCATACATTGTATACTTGCATCGAGGAACAATAGCGCTGCGTACTTCTTCTGAAGTTCCTTCATTGCCTACAGGCACGACAGGGCTTCAGAGAGAGATGAGGTGGAATGAACGTCTGTTATGAGAAACAGCGAGAAAGTGTTCTTTCTTCGCCCTAGTTGGTCGGCTCTCTTAGTCCAGCAAGCCGTTGGCTAATGCCACAGCCCGGCCCCGGTCAAGCAGACTTCGCTGATCTTCCAGGCTCTGTACCTTTAACATTGCCTCCCACGTTGCTTCGATGGCTTGTAGCGATTCTGGGGCATCACCTTGACTGTTTTTCTCGCGGTTTGGGCACAACAACACCATGTGTTGGAGGGTGTCTGGTACATCACAATATCGGCATAGGTATGAGAATTTCGGGGGGTGCATCCGGTGCAAGATAATTCCATGGACATGCGTATTTGTTTGTGGTCTGTGGAGGGTGGTGGCTTTTTCCATGCTTAATTTTGCATGTGGTAGAGGATATTGTCTTCTTTCCAGTCAGTAATGTTGCAATATGAAGGCGTAGTTTATGGGAATGTCCTCCACCCTCGTCGTTTTGGGGAGACCGTGCGGCAGGAAATCCCGGCTGGTGTGCTCTCCGGCGACAGTATGTGCTGCTTCGTTTCCTGCGAAGTGTTCGTCGCCTGGGGTCCATGCGACGTAGGTTTCGGGTAGTTCTTGGCGTCTAGTTATTTCTTTCAGAACATTCGCTGCTGCGGCAGAAATTTGGCCTTTTCGTAGGTTTCTACATGCTGTTTGCGAGTCGCTCAAGATGATCGTTGTGTCTTTACATGTGGCGATGCCGCGGACGATGGCCACTTCATCCGCCGTTTCTAGATTTCCGGCCGGTATGGTGGCAGCGACTAGCGCATTCTCTTGGTTGTTGGTCACGGTAATTGCGCATGCTCTTCTACCTGGGTATTTTGCGGCATCTCTATATTTCGTGTTCGTGTTCTGTGAGTATTTCTTGCTGAGCACTCTAACTTTTGCTTGTCTCTAACTTATGTTGCATGCATGTTGCGAATTATTGGAGCGACTGAAATAGAGTCACGAAGAAGTGGCAGCCATCGGCGTTTCGTGTCCGAGTCTGCTATGAAGTTTTTGCTGTATGTGAGTTTGCGAAGTACTCCTCTGCCTGTTTAAGTAAGCTTAAGGCGTTCCAGCTGGGTGGCTTTGTGCGCTTCACTTCAGCGATGTTGGTCGGTAGTTGCTAGTGCCAGACGTTGGGCCTCCTTTATGTATAGGCGCAATTTTTGCTCGCTTCGAGACAGTGGGAAACGAACGACTAGAAATGGATGATTGAAAAATTAGTGTTAAAATCTTGGATGACCATTCGGTATATCTATAAAGGAATTCATTCGGGATTTCTTCAAGACCGGGACGTTTTTTTCTATTAACGCGATGCAACAGATTGCAAACGCCCTCTTCTGTAATCTTGATATTCTGAATAGGAAGTCTGTCCGCGTAATCATTGATGGTACGCAAGATACCGTCATCCATTGTAAAAACAAAGGAAAAAAATGAGTTAAATGCCTCCGCTCTAAACTGGCTACTTTTGTCGGTGTGCATGCTACACGACGTAGCCGTTGGATTCAAGTACCTCCAAAATTTATCTGAGGCTTCCTTGAGAAATCGTTTCAGCGTTGAGTTATAAAAGGTATCTTTAGATGTCTTCAGGTTATGCCGGAGGTTTTTACCTGAAAGATGAATGTAATGTTTCTGTTCGATACTAGTACTGAGGGTGCAAGCCTTTCGCATACGTTTAAGCTTTGTTTTAGTGTGTTATTTTCCGAGTTACCCAGGGGTTTCTTTTTCCTGCAAGTTTAGAACGCTGAGGAATGAGATGTTCTATGCAAAACGCTGTCATATCATGGAAACTTTCCTAGAGTTCCTCAGTAGTAGCAGATGATCGGTACAACTAAAAAAAGAATAAAATAATTGCTCCAGATGTTCCAGTATTGCCAGGTCATTGGCGGCTTTAAAGATTGCAATCACAAGTTTCTCATTCTTACTATTGAAATTAACATACACGTCTAGTGACATCATAACCATCTTGTGATTAGAGGGACCTTCAAAAATTTCACACATTTTAAGAAATAGGAGCAGCCAACCAGATAAGAATATTAAATAAACGATTGAGAAAGCAGTTTGATCCACCCGCGTACAAGCTGAGACGACCTGAGTCAAATAATCAAAGACAGTTATCTCAAGTAGTTCTTCACAATTAGCGACGTCGTGCTCCTCTTCACAAAGTGTCGACCAATATTTTCCAGGAAGGTTGAAGTCTCCTAACAAAATAATATTTTCGTTATGCTTTAGCTGTGCGTCCATAAAGCTTCTTAATTTATTAAGCACATTCACGGGGGAGTTTGGTGGTCTGTACATAGCACCAATGAATACTGTACGATAATTAAGTTTGCTTTTAATCCAAATAGCTTCGACATCAGTGACATGCGGGAGAATACTGAACAATATGCATTTCATGATCAACAGGGCGATGCCTCCTCCTCTCGTTTCGCCGTCTCTTCTCACGATTTTGTATCCAAGCGTGTGACTTCGGCACTTAGTATTTCTTTTTTAAGCCATCTTTCGCTAAGTACCAGAATATCGGGATCATGTTGCAGTACTAGAGCCCCAATATCCGTAACTTTATTTAAGATGCTTCTTTCATTACTTTATTATCTTGAACTGTTTAGAAGCACAGTGACGCCGTCAAACGTTGTTACCACGCCTGTCATCTCTATCGGAAGGTGCCCTACTTATGTACCTCCAATTAGTAGCCTCATTCCAACCATACACCACATCATTTATTTCATCTTGTCAAACATACGTTTCACATTGATTCTCCTTTTCCTCTCCTTAGAAATAGAGTCTCATAGACGTTCGCGGACCTCCACAATTCTTTAGAAATGTGTTCGTTAATGCTGATTTCGTTACCACAGAGCATAGAGCAGTTTCGCAGGATTTTAGTTTTATCTAAAAAATTTGAGAGTCTCAAAATTATTGGCCGATCTTTACCACCCTGTCACATTCCTAAGCGATGAATCCTTTGAATTGAATTATTTTTATGTTTAAGACTGTATGAAAAATATCAACATTGACATTCTTACGTATTTCCCCTTCAGTTTCATTCACATCTTCCTTTATCCCTCTGATAATGCGATTATTTCACCGAGAGAAATTTTCGAGGTCATCAATTCGTTTGACGAGAGCATTACTGTCATTATTTGATTTAAGGACCAAGCGGTATAATGTTCTACCAAGAGTTGCCATTGCAGTTTCAGTTTTATCGGCGAACTTCTCAAGGTTAGCAAGCCTGGGTGAGCCTTCGCCCAAGATATCTCATCTTTGCTCTATTTTCGAAAGCCGGCCCTCTATTCGAGCCTCAAAAGATGCTTGGTCTTTTTCAATATTAGTTACTTTTTCGAAGATCACCGTTTGTGTCTTGAGCATCTCGTTAAACGGTTCTTCAGTGATAGGTCCGGCATTTTCTTCAACATCTCCCGAGCGGGCCATTAGCAAACAAGCAACGGCAAAACACTCAGATATAAAAAATAAGAGAGTATGTGGACATGGCAACACAACTAAGCATAGAAAATTGCTGCGAAAACCATACTTTCGATCACCGACCTGCAGAAGGAGCAGGAAAGTAGGTGACATTGCCACGGCAGTGCTGCCGTGTCCACTGATGTTTGCTGAAACGGGCGTCCCCTTTAAAGCCAGAAAGTCAGCAGGTCCGAGATATTCAGGTGAGGTTACGGTGCGTGCTGATGATGCGCTGTAGCAAAAGTCTACGCGTGGCAGCCGCGATGTGATGGGATCACCGAAGGGTGCGCCTAAGACGCAATGCGGCAAGGCCAAAGGCGATGCAAGCTGGCATCGTTTATATACCGTGAAAGTTGCAGCCGCGCTGATATAAAAGCAACCGGCTAGAGCCTGCACAAGGAGACGAAAAGTCGGTGACATGGCCACGGCAGTATTTATTGCCGTACCCACTGATGTTTGCTGAAACGGGCTTCCCTTTACAGCCAGAAAATCATCAGGTCCGAGATATTCAGGTGACGTCATAGTGCGTGTTGATGACGCGCTGTGGCCATAGTCCACGTGTGGCAGCCGCGATATGACGGGATCACCGAAGGGAGCGCCTAAGACGCAATCCGGCAAGGCCAAAGGCGATGCAAGCTGGCAGCGTTTATCCATCGTGAAAGTTGCAGCAGCGCTGATTTAAAAGTAACCGGCTAGAGCCTGCACAAGGAGCCGGAATGTCGGTGACATGGCCACGGCAGTATTTATTGCCGTACCCACTGATGTTTGCTGAAACGGGCTTCCCTTTACAGCCAGAAAATCATCAGGTCCGAGATATTCAGGTGACGTCACGATGCGTGTTTTTCTTTCTTTCTTTTTTTTGGGGGGGGGGGGGGGCGGGTTTGACAGTGCCAAAACCAATTTCTGATTATGAGGCACGACGTAGTGGAGGACTCCGGAAATTTCGACCACCTGGGGTTCTTTAACGTGCACCTAAATATAAGTACACGGGCAGTTTCTCAATTCGCCTCCATCGAAATGCGGCCGCCGTCGCCGGGATTCGATCCGCGACCTGCTGCTCAGCAGCCTAACACCATGGCCACTGAGCAATAAGGGCGGCTGATGCGTGTTGTCGACAAGCTGTGGCCGTAGTCCAGTGGTGGCAGCCGCGATGTGACGGGATCACCGAAGGGTGCTCCTAAGGCGCAATCCGGCAAGGCCAAAAGCGATGCAAGCTGGCAGGGTTTATGCATTGTGAAAGTTGCACCAGCGCTGATCTAAAAGCAACCGGCTAGAGCCTGCACAAGGAGAGGAAAAGTCGGTGACATGGCCACGGCAGTATTGCCGTGCCCACTGATATTTACTGAAACGGGCTTCCCTTTATAGCCAGAAAGTCATCAGGTCCGAGATATTCAGGTGACTTCAAGGCGCGTGTTGATGACACGCTGTGGCCATAGTCCACGTGTGGCAGCCGCGATATGACGGGATCACCGAAGGGTGCGCCTATAGACGCCACCCGGCAAGGCCGAAGGCGATGCAAGGTGGCAGCGTTTATCCATCGTGAAAGTTGCAGCAGCGCCGAAGCTAAAAGCCACCGGCTAGAGCCTGCACAAGGAGCGGGAAAGTCGGTGACATGGCCTCGGCAGTATTGCCATGCCTACTGATGTTTGTTGAAACGGGCTTCCCTTTATACATCAGAACACCGTGAAATCAAAGTGCGCCGCAATAGCAGGCCTTTGGTGGCACGCCGGAGATGTGTCCCAGCGCATTAGAAAAACTTGGACAAGGCTGGGCGAAAGGCGTGTTTCGCTTTTTTTTTCTAACCTGTCATTTTCGCTGTCTCGATTCAACCAAACTTCAAAGACCTCATGCAAGTGCGAAATGGCCACACTGGCAGCTGTGCAGATTGCAGAAGCGAATGCATCGGGTAATGTTAGATATGGGGCTGTTTCCTGTGCCTACTTCGAGTTCCCCAGACCACATCGAATCGCGCCACTGCTAAGTAAGGAATGCAGAAACACGGAAAGCACATTCCAGAGAAGCGCACGTGCAAACAAGTTGAAGGTCCCCACTTCGTTCGCCGCCGGTAGCTATTCACTGCTTGGTTCTTCCAGAAAGCGAGGGGATAGCCCGGTACTGTTCCAGTTAACGTGAGTCCCGAAGCCAAACGGCTGTGATGTACCGGGAAGGCCTGGCAGCGTCGCACCGGTCGCCTTTGTAGAATGTATTTGCCACCACAGCGGGGCCGTACCACCGGGAGCAGGTGGGCCCTCGGACAATGGAGCCCAATCATCCCCCCTTCGCCGCCTTTGAAGAGAGCATTGCACCACAGCAAGGCAAGACCGCGGGGAGCCGCCGGGTGTGACATCACCGCACGGGTGCCTACCATTGGCCGAAGGTGGCGTCATCGGAGCGGCCTCTCCCATTGGCCCAACATGACGCGACTTCCAGTCCTCGAAGGGTTTAAAAGAAGCATTCCAGAGAGACCAGAGCATTCCCTGATTCCCTGATTCACCTCTCTCGAACTTCTTGCCGCGGGCCGCAGCGTCCGAGTTGCTGCCGGCCCGTTATGACTGTACTACTGTTACTTGACTCTCACCTCTCTGTGTATAATGTAAAATAAACCCTCCCAAGTTTTGTTTTTCATCCCGAAGTCCGTCCCTCAACCCCTACAGTAAGTACGCTATTACTTTTGTACAAACAGCGCTTTATGCTAGAATACATGTGAGCTGCAATATCTCCGCATTTTTGGCACGCAACCTGCAGAGGAATATGCAGCACATATTAATAAAGCACGCAGAACATTGTCCTCTGTACTTGCAGTTTGGTCTTGTTTTAATGCTCACTACTGGGTTGGCCGCGTTCGGCAACCAACTGGCGAGGTCATTTGACTGGGCTTACAGCCTGCTTATTAGCAGATGTCTGCCCTTCACCACCTGGAATATGAAAACAAAATATATGTAATAGTAATAAAGGCTATAGTTTTTCCCATGCGGTCACTGTTGCGAAGATATAAAGTCATCTCAATATGAAATACAAAATACACCAGGCCAATTGCATCGTGCAAACACTTAAGAGTACAACATTCAGAACACAAGCCTACAGCACTCGAACAAGCAGAATATGATGCTAAACCTGCACTCAGTGGTCAATGAGAAACTACAGTATTTATAATGTTCAACTACATGTGCCGTCAAAGCCCGTTTAGCAGGGTGAACGTGACCGATGCAGGTGACGTACAGTTGTTGCGCCAACCATGACGAGGCCCATAAAATTACCATCCCTACTTAAAGTTGCATCATCAGGAACCCCTTTGGTACAAGACAACGCCTGCACCTACATTCCAAGAAATTAGCCCCACCAACTGCAGCTACCTGGTATCAGACCTGTTTCACTTGTGCGAGGCGATAGCGCATTGTTGGCGCTCCCTTAGAAAAGAAAACAGTATAAAAATGAACTGGTGAGAACGAGCAAAATAGTGTTGCAAAATACAACAATAATTAACCACCTTATTTTCCTCGGTATATGAACGGAAATATATTGAGTTTGGCCGCGCATAACCGCCCGCACGCAGCTTAGAGCTCAGTTGGCTCAAATGAATTCGTTACGAATGACACCTGCCACACCAGCTTGCAAAGACAGGCGCACTGCAAGAACACCTTCGGCGACGAGCAGTGGTCGTTTACGTTTTTGTGGACGCATGCTACGTGACGAGCCGACTTCGGTTTACTTTCATTAGCAATAACGCTCACCAGCAGGGAAACATTCTATTGCCTGCAACTTGTCGTTCACGCTTAATGGTCATGCCATGCACCAGCTGCAAGTATCGCTAACCGCAAACTCAACTGTTCCGCTTAACCGTAGGGAGCTCTGCATGAATGAAAACACAATATGGCTTGCCTTTTTATTATAGCCAAGGCGAAGCACCAGCACAGGATTCTGCTCTGTAGGCTTGTCCAGAGAGTGCTCGAAGCAAACTTGCGTGTTACACATATTACGTTTGTAGGGCGCAAAGTTGAACGTGGCACCAAAATATACACAGATCGAATAGTCACTCGTGCATTTTCACTGGGTTGGTAGTTCTTCCTATTCAGTGCAGCTATCCACCGGTGGCGTAGCTTAGAATTCTTCGTTGCGGATGGAAATCTGTGCAGGCTTAAAACACCGCACCGGCACGACTCCCTACGTGGGTTGTGCTCTTCGCAAACAGCGCTAAGCAAACTGCTCCTTTTGCGTTTGCTGTATTGGCATCCAAACACGACGCAATGATGCCCAGATGACTTCTTGTACTTTGGATCCGCGTGAAGGGGCACATTTCCGCACTTTGAAGTCCTAGAGCTGGCGCTTACTATGTATACCGGTCGCCGGCGAACACACTTTGGCAGCCCAGTAGAAAAAGGCGCAGGTCGACTGGGCAACCCTGGTGCGAGAGTATGCGTGTGCGAGTAGTCTGGGTGCGAGACTATCGTGTTCTAGTCTGTAGCCAGAAAGTCGTCAGGCCCGAGATATTCATGTGACGTCAAGATGCGTGTTGTTGACGCGCTGTGGCCATAGTTAAGGTGTGGGAGCCGCAATGTGACGGGATTACCGAAGGGTGCGCCTAAGACGCAATCCGGCAAGGCCAAAGGCAATGCAAGATGGTAGCGTTTGTCCATCGTGAAAGATGGAGCACCGCTGATCTAAAAGCAAGCGGCAAGAGCCTCCACAAGGAGCGGGAACGTCGGTGACTTGGCCAGGGCAGTATTGCCGTGCCCAATGATGTTTGCTGAAAGGGGCTTCCCTTTATAGCCAGAAAGTCATCAGGTCCGAGATATTCAGGTGACGTCAGGATGCGTGTGGTTGACGTGCTGTGTCCATAGTCCACGCGTGGCAGCCGCGATGTGACGGGATAATCGAAGGGCGCGCCTAAGACGCAATCGGGCAAGGCCAAAGGCGATGCAAGCTGGCAGCGTCCACCCAACCTGAATGTTGCAGCGGCGCTAATCCAAAAGCAACCGGCTAGAGCCGGCACAAGGAGCGGGAAAGTCGGTGACATTGCCACGGCAGTATTGCCGTCGGCACTGATGTTTGCGGAAACGGGCGTCCCTTTTAAAGCCAGAAAGTCATCAGGTCCGAGATAGTCCGGTGACGTCACGGTGCGTGTTGATGACAGACTGCAGCCATAGTCCACGTGTGGCAGCCGCGATGTGACGGGATCACCGAAGGGTGCCCCTAGGACGCAATCCGGCAAGACCAAAGGCGATGCAAGCTGCCAGCGTGCACACAACGTGAATGTTGCAGCGGCGCTATTCCAAAAGCAATCGGCTAGAGCCTGCACAAGGAGCGGGAAAGTTCGTGACATGGCCACGGCAGTATTGCCGTATCCAGTGATGTTTGCTGAAACGGGCGTCCCCTTTAAAGCCAGAAAGTCATCAGGTCCGAGATAGCCAGGTGACGTCACGGTGCGTGTTGATGACAGACTGCGGCCATAGTCCACGTGGCAGCTGCGATGTGGCGGGATCACCGAAGGGTGGGCCTAAGACGCAATCCGACAAGGCCAAAGGTGATGTAAGCTGACAGCGTTTATCCATCGTGAAAGTTTCAGTAGCGCTGATCCAAAAGGACCCAGCTATTTGATCACAAAGAACGGGAAAGTCGGTTACAATGCAACGGTAGTGTTGCCATGTCCACTTAAAGTGATATGTGCACCCACTGAAACTGGCAAAAAGTAGGCCTATGTAGCAGCTACATACTGACCAAAAAATTAGTTCCACATTGCCTGGGAGCTTCACTGTAATGAGCAAAAAATGAAATATTTTCTTAGAGAAACAAAAATATACTTTATAAAGATAGGTTATGACTCTATCTTATTTGTTGTTTAAGCAACTTCCTCCCTACGACATAGCAGTGCATGTGGTGGATTTATTAATGCATACATGTAGTTAGTTTAGCGCTCTAACACTCCCCATGTATTACTATAGGCTACACGTATTTAGTGGAAATCTAGAGCTAATGCACCTTATGTTCGCAGATTTTCGCCAAGGACTCTGGCTAATATTTTTATTGACGGACCTTCAATTTTTCTTTTTGAGCATGCATGTTTCAGACAACCATGCCGCATCCCCTTCATTTACGTTCCATTTGTCTGTTGGTTTTGGTTATGTTGAGCTGTGGCCCGTGCAATACTATTCGAGAACTTGTGTGAAACAATCATATTTTACGTTTCCTGTAATCAAAAGGCCAACGTGAAAGCACCTACCTGGTCGACATTACGCCAGTGTGACATGTTGGATAACCTTTATGAATTACGTTTCTTTTTCACTTTTTCGTACTTTTTTGTTTACATCAATGTTTAAGTGGCTACGGATGACGAAATCGCTGTGTTAAAGGCTTTTGGCTTTTGAGGCTTCAGAAGTTGTTGTGAATGTGAATAAACAACCCTGAGGCCGAAAGTTTTACAACTGATGTCATAAGCGTAATGACGTAGTGTCATCTACGACACTTGAGCGATGTATTTCCGTTAATGTTTCCCGTGTTAGGCACTTGGCTGTTGCGGATCCTGCGACCCAATGTCTAAACTAGGTGGCGTTGTCGCTGCCACGTCGTTGTTGATATTCACACCACCCAGGCTTTCTGTGTCCTTTTCTAGAAACTGCCTGATTGACAGCGCACACTCAATTGCGAGTATGTGCCTTGTTTGAGGGTCATCATCATCATATGTATGTACGCTTGTCGCCGCAATGTGCCGCCGACGCTGTTTGCAAGAGTATGATAACGAATACTTTCACGGCGGCGCGCAGCTATCTTGTCCAGAAGAATTACTCTGTGTTACACATATTGCCATCTTCATCCGCTACATTATTGATTGTTTGGCCACCGAAATATATGCACAGGCGCCACCGCTCCCAAGTCGTTTTGGTGCGTAATACCATGCAGCAATTTCACTGCGCAGCTTTTGAACGATAGTACCATGGTTAACCACCCGGCTCTGAAATGCGCATTGCTCCAGTAAAATCTGTTTGAGTCTCAGCGGTGGCAGTTCTGGATTGATTTCATTTTTCTTCGCCCTGAGCTGATAGTAAAGTCTGGATTGACGAGATGGCTTCACGATGACAAAATTGTTGTCACCACAACGGTTATCGTCAGCGTACCCAAAAAGACGTGCGGATTTACGGACAAGGAAAATTCGATTTCGAGCACTTAGCTGCATGCCGTTGTAGCAAAATAAATTCCAATTTACGTCTTCAAGATAGAGCGCTTGTCCACAGGTATCGCTCAAGCAGACCAATCTCTTTGTTCTACACCAATAAAAGCACACCTAAAGCACACCAATCGCGGCAATCGTGCTGTGTACTAGTAAGCGTTGTCGTGTCGTTATAAAGAAAATTGCAGAGCGTGGCTAGCTTTAGACTTGCCTATAATGCGCCTATTGATAAGACTAGTGCCTCTAATATTTACTTGGCTTATTTCCAGTTCAGCAGTAACAGCTGCCACTGTTGAAAAATTTTCATTTTACTGTCATAGGTATGCTCTCTTATTGTTTCGATGTGCAGTTTTCATTTCCCGCATACTGTTTGGTCACTGCCTTATTTGTTTTTATTCCTTCTAGCCATGCGATTGTGTGATGAAGCAGTATCAATAATGTACTGGTTTCATCAAGTGAAAGGTCCCTTGCAGGTTGACAAGATATATATATATATATATATATAGATATATATATATATATATATTATTTTTTTTTCTTTATGTGGGGAGGCTAATGTCAGCCACGTCGACCTGACTCACTTTGCGGTATCGTTCGACAATGTTGTGAAGAGTCAGCTGACGTATTTTGCATAATCGATTGACATTCCAGTTAGTGTCACTGGCCCCACTTTGAATGGTTACATCATTTTTCTCTCGAGAGTCTCCTAATTTCAATTCAAAGGTCCCTTGACACTCTCAGCGAGTCATACGACTGCCTCAGCATTGGTTACATGACCCTTTATGTAAGCCTTTTTCTTCTTCCGCTTTCGTTTCATGAACTGCCAAGACGTCAAGATTGTGATCAGCCATTAATAAATACACATATGCACGTCCTAAAGAGAAGCTTTCATTGCAGCAGCAGAAGCAGCAGAAGAACAATTTATTTTTGTTCTTCTGCTTCTGCTGCTGTCACTGTTGCTTTCTTGCATGCCTAGTCATGAGACGGTTGAGAGCGTAGTGAAGGTGTGCAGCTGAAGCGACACGATATGTCAGAAAGTGTGACTCCATTAAGTGAAGCATGGCCGCAATGTCCTCCCTCGGACTCACAACAATGCCCCCCCACCCCTCCCCCCCGAACAAACATTGCGGAAGCTTCAGCGCTTGCTTTAGCGCTCAAGCGCACTTGTCGGAAGAGAAAGTAGAGAGAAGAGGAAGAGAACGGGTAAAAACCGGATGCCCTACACAAATCACCAACAACGCAGCTGCGAAAAGCATTTTGCCTACGTTCGTGGGAGCGGGGAACGCGACGTCAGATAGCGCGCGTCATTTGGGGTGTCTACAATGGCGCAATGGCAGCTGCTACATGTAGCAACAACTGACGACGGAGTTCATATTGCAAAGTTGTGGTATGGTAAAGTACGTTACGGCTATTTCTGAAAAATAAAGATCTGGAAACTTCGTCTTACAGAGGATGGACATCGGACGTGCACACACAAAGTTGTAATAAAGCACCGTATTCATACAAACGTTCTCCAATATCGTCAGTGCATCGCGTAGTGTCAGACAGCCAACTCTTTGTTCACCTGTTTATTACAGAATAAGGATGTTATTAGGATCAAACAAATTTCCAAGAAACAAAACCGGGCCAATGTTCAAGTACAAGTAAGTTAGCTGTAGTTACGCTGCCGTCCAAGCATTCTAATCTTTTGATTCCTAATCCATGATTTGCCCTCCGTGATAGATCAAAACAGACAGGGCCACAACCCTGTGCCCACAGCAGTTGCCCAGATTCGACGGCCCGAAGCTTGTTTTCACTTATCATGGGGTGAAAATAAAAAATCTGAATAAAAACTCACTTGAATAGTTTTAGGTTGTCAAGACCTTCAGAAGTTTGGCCACGGGTACATGCCTAGACTCGGGAAATATAACATCCTTAAGAGTCCCCCGCGTGCGCGTCACCGGGTTTTAACGATTCAATTGCTTTGCATTCATAAACGGCGACTAAATTGAATTACACAGGTTTCCGGGCCAAAACCACGATCTGATTATGAAGCCCGCTGTAGTGGGGGACACCACCGCGGCCGTGATTCGATCCCGCGACCCCGTGCTTAGCAGTCGAACACCATAGCCACTAAGCAAAACCGGCGGGTGTACAGGGCGACAATAATTTTGTCTGACCAAAAATTTATTTTATGCTGGGAACTTCATTAATGTTGCAAACTGGTTAACCGACACACCGTTGTTTCCGCAGTGTAAGGACCTTAATATCAGGCGCACTTTCCTGAGAGTCATGAAACATCAAGCGTCCGAAACGTCTCGCTCGACTATCTGAGCTTGTGCTTCAAAAGTTAGATATATTTACTAACTGGCTCAAAGTACTTTCATAATACCTTTCTGCTGCTTTTTGTCAAATGGGACTCTGGCTCAAGGAGCTCAACAATCAAGTTTCCGACTCTGTTTCTAGCCATTTTTGAATCCACTGCAGACCAACATTACAGACAAAGTCTAGGACACACAAGCTATTATTCGCCACAACCGCAAACAATCTCAAAAGAATATTGAACCGCATGCAATTGACAAATCTGCAGAGGCTTGTGCAAGTGCCCCTTCATTGTCACTGTGCGATAAGAAGTGCAATATTGGGAACACGATAAGCATCCTGTTTGCTGGAAGGAAAGTTCCTAACGCGTCATACCAATCTAAATTTTCTCTTATCCAATAGCATGGTATTTAAGCCGGATTACCTTCAGAATAAAAATTCTTGAAAGTCAGCGCTTTTTCCTCTAATTTCCATTACTTGCTAAGGAGACCACCGCGCTAGTAACCAAAGGTGAAAGTCGTAATTCTCAAGCAGCTGGCACACGAGAGTACGAATCAAGTAGGTCGTGGCCGGAGAAGTGTTATGCGTGGTTAAAAAGTGGGTACTGGAAACGCAGCTTCGAATTCACGATGAGCGATACCATTGAGGATACCGCATGGATACGGCTGTAGTGAGAGGTTATCGCTAAAAAATGTCGTGGCGTGTGGAGATGGCGATTTCTTTTCGACGGCGCTTGATGGCGACATTCTTCGAGTATAGCGTAAATGGTGGTGACGTTGTTGAACAGAAGGAAATCGAAAACGCCGTCATCAATTCCCTAATGACGTTTGAAAGTTTATTGAACTCGCACATCTGCAGGTCCACTTTTCAAGAAATATTTAATGCCTGTGGAATGAAAGAAAAGTAAGGTTTCGGTGACGTCAGCACACTGATAGCAACGACCTTCTCTACAGGGAGCCGTCAACCAAGTGCGTTGGCGGAAGGGCGAACCAGCTTCTCATCGAAAAGCTTCCAGCTATTTATCTTTTCTTTACTTACGATTAACCCCACCATTCAAGTGATTTTGAGGCAGTAAAGAAAGTTAGCTATCATAGACATTTATACTGCTTCTTTTGGGTGCTGATATGTGCAAATGTCTTTGGTTCTATCGAAAGTGTAGGTCGATTTTCGCTGAAGATGTGTGTATGTATGTATGTATGTATGAATGTATGTATGTATGTATGTATGTATGTATGTGTATCTTGGCACATGTACTTTATCGGCCGACCGCGTTTCACCCCCTAACAAATGTCATCGCACAGCGTAGGACCCGCCGGCATGTATCGCAAGTTTCTGGAATGTTATCGATACTTCCATCCGATGTCTTTCACCAAACCTTGTGTCATCTGATTACTTGTACGCGCAATGCGAATAATGTAGAACTTTGAATAAAAGGAAAATGAGACATCCATCCAAACGTTGCTAAGTGCTACAAAGGAAACCCATACGGGTTCCTCGAAAGAAAAGTTTCGCAGTTGAAGAAAAACCCTGGACCACTACATTTCCGGGGCAGCCGCTCTACCATCTGGGCTAACCAGGCGGCTAACAGATGGCAGGCGAAGTCTAATTTATCAACAACACTTCCCTCACGGATTTCCGCAGCACTATTACGTCAAATTCTTGCCTTTGCTTCTGTGTTGTTGATAAACCCCAGGGGGTCCAAATTTCCGGAGTTCCTCACTACGGCGTGCCGCATAATCCGAAGGACTTTTGGCACGTAAAACCCCACAACGTTTTAACTAAACTACACAGTAAGGCATGGCGTTAGCTTTGCTGTATTGGTGTACATACTGTCACTGTTTCTTTTCACAATCGCCCGCCCTGCACTTCAGGTGCCTCCGATATTGGTGTGTGGATGAATTATGAAAGCACCTGGACATTAAAATTAATGCGTGTAATTGTTTTGCTTGTGAAGTACTAAATGTCAGACCTACAAGAATAAGGTAGACAGCACAAAAATTGAATATACAACGCTGCTTGCCATGCTGACGTAGTACTCTTGGCGTTGCGCTGATGAGCCTAAGTGCACGGGAACAAATCTCAGCTATGTCGGCTGCATGTCGGTGGGGGCGAAATGAATGAAAGCCTGAGTACCGAATTCTTGATGCTCGCTAAATACCTCAGATGCTCAAAAAATAGCATGGAGTATACAACTAAGGCATGCCTTGTCATCATATAACGGTATTGGCGCGCAAAACCCTGGCATTTTTACGCGTTGCCAGTGTGCGGTAAATACTAATGCTTGGCCTGAAAGAAGCAGCGCGTCCCACATAAAAAATAAGCAGTATGTTAAGGTTTAGTTGATGTCTGGCTTAAAATATACGCATTAATTTACATTTAGGTAACACAGCATAGTTTTTATGCGAGCTTGATACTATATTTCCAGTACACTTATTACGTAAATGCGCACATGCGAGCCTCTTCAACGCTGGGGCAAAAGGCCGAGCTAATACTTAAAACTCATTTGATAAAGCGTTCACATTCCACCTTGTTTCCAGTTCACGGCCTAATAATGCTTTATTATTATTATTTACTTTATTATTAGAGCCTTTAGCAATACTAACGGAATAATGTTATAACAAAGCTGATCGCCTAAAAGAACCCGTTCATGCGTGGTGCTATGTTTGGAGGGCGGCTGTTTGCTGTCCGAGCCTATGGAACTCTTACGCATTCGTGAAAGTGTTTTGAACACAAAACCACCTTAATCTATAAGTCAGTTGTCCTGACCGGACCAACTCTTCCTCGAAATGACTGATTTCAACAAAAGCGGGTTTTGCTGGAAACTGTATTCATTAAAGATGTAAACTGCTTAGCAAAGGCATAGTTCACAACAGAGATGCAGCCTAATAAAGCTTTCCGGTCTTTTTAGCCTGCGCGCCCTGAATACTTTTTTACAATTGTACCATATTAAAAAAATAAGAAATGTGAAACAACGGCTCTCGTTACAGAGGAAAAAGGCCATCATTTGCATGTACTTTTTCCATAAAGTACATCGCGTCATCATGCATGTCAGAGCGCTTTCCAGATATGCCCACTTTATGTATGTAAGATTGGCACCATGCCCTGTTCGCTCCCTTTTAAAAAGTAAACATATTGTACACTGTGCTAAGTAACTGCACAGGTGGACAAATAACGACGACAATCACGTTTTTACGTAATATGTTTTCACAGATTAGGCTGTCTCTGCTTTTTATCAAGAAGACTACACTGTTCCTGAAGATGGTATTTTCTTTTCAAAAGAATCTTCTCATTCCATGGTAGTTCATAAGATTGTTAACTCCACAACACTGTACTTATCACGCGCGTCACCAGAAATGTAGCGAGGGTTAACGATACTTACATTCATAAAGAACTTGTGTAGTAGGTCCCAAGCCTCTACGCCATATATCTTTCCTAGTCATTAAAAACCGCTTATTCTTGTGAGTTCTTGTCTACCAAATTGAAGATATGATAACTCCTGTTCGAGATAATTTTATTCACTAGAGTCCCCTCGAATGAATGGGAACAACCTGAGTTGGCTCCATATCTGGAGAACAACTTCATTTTACAAATAACACAGCTTGATTCAACCAATGAGGGAATTGTTGCGATGCACTGTATATCTCACGGAATTACCTTATCATAAATGATACCATACAATACATATAGATTGCACGAAGTCTACAATAAAAGCTAACCACCTGTGCGGAATTTTATACGTTGCTTTAGTATTCCGGATACAGTTCGGTTTACAATATACATTTCAGTATGCCCAACAGAGTGCATGGTTGGGGTGCTGTGAGATGGATAGGATAGGATAGGAATAAACTTTATTTGTCCAATGGTTGTTGATGTTGGTGCACGGGGCTAGGCTGCCAGGGGACCATCGCCCGAGGAAGATCTTTCGAGATCCTCCGCCACGGCTCTGGCCCGCTGGACGGCCCACTCCTGGTCTTCGGGTGCCTCGCTGAGGAGGGCGGCTTGCCATCTCTCAGCGAGGCGCCCTGCTTCAGAGGGTTCTGCTGTTGTATTCCCCCTTCCTCTTTGTCCATGTTCGACGTGGCGTTGGCATTCCCAAAGCATATGGGCAATATCGGCCCGTTCGTGCTCGCACCACGGGCAGCGGGGCGACGGGTGCAGCGCGGGCCAGCGCAGTGCAGGTGGTAGGGGTTTGTGAAAGTGCCCGTCTGCAACCGTCTCAGGTCGACCGCCTGGGACCTGTCTAGACGCCCGTGGGGTTGTGGATATTTTCTTCGTTGTTTTCTATAGTGACCAAGCACCTCTCTGTATGTTGCCGGAAACTCCTTGACATCGCAGTCGGCGTCCGCGTGATCCCCAGCTCCGTCCGCCGCGATTTGTGTTGCATTGGTAACGACAGCGGCCGCGTCAGACGGGGTGGCAGCCGCCGTCGCCGTCACTCCTCCGCTGGGGTCCCGCACAACAACGGCAGCGGCTGCCCTCTGGGTGACCGCGTCGCGGCGGGTAAGCTGCCCCCGCGACGAGGTGGGCGCGCTCGTTGTGGTTGGGTGGAGTGACGTTGCGTCTTCGGCCGTTAGCAATGTTGGTGTCATTATTGTCGTGGCTGTTGTTGCTGTTACTGCCAAGCTCCCCGACGTGCGCGGGGAACCACTTGAGGGACTTGTTTGTAATGGTGCCGGATCGGAATTCCCCGGCCCGGTCGTTGAGCATGCGCGCCACATCCGCGGACCCCCAACCTTTGATGTAATTCCGAATCGCTGATTTGGAGTCGCTGATAATCAGGTTATCTTCCGCACCTCCATGGAGTACCGCGAGGGCTATGGCCATCTCTTCCGCTGCTTCGGCCGACGGCAGCCTCGCTGATGCCGTGACTCGGATCGTTCCGTTTGTATCTACGTCTGCCATGGAGAAGGCGGGCGCCGCCGCCGTCGGCCGGCCGTGTCGATGTTGCCGTTGTTGCTGCTGCCGTTTTTGTCGTAGTAGCAGTAGTGGTTGTGGTGCTGGTAACTGCGGCTCGTCTCGCACATTCCCTTGTAGCGGTGGTGGTGGTCGACGTTCCTCGTCGCCAACAGAGCCACCGACTGGCCGCGGGTACCTGGCTGCATCGACGAACAAGACGCCTTCTTGTCTTCCATGCTTCTCGAGGATTGCTACCGCCCTGCGTATACGTCTTTGCACGTCATGCACCGGGTGCATATTCTTCGGCATGTTTTCCGTCTGTATGGCGTCCCTGACTTCTGGTAGCAGTGACTCTTTCAGTCCACGCGCCTCGGATATCGAATCCCGAGTAAGTCCAGGATTCGTCTTCCCGTTACGGTGCTCGACAGCCTCTCCAGCTGCGCGATTCTCTGCGCCTCGGCGATCTCCTCGAGCGTATTGTGTACGCCCAACTCAAGGAGCCTGTGGGTAGGCGTGTACTGGGGTACTCCCAAAGCGGTCTTGAACGCCCTGCGGATCGCCACGTTCAGCTTGTCGGTTTCGTTCCTGTTGCAGTCGGCGTATGCGGCGACGTACGCTATGTGGCTCAGCGCGTACGCCTGTATCAGCCTCGTAACCTTGTGTTCCTTCATTCCTTTCCTCCTGTTCGCGACCCGCCGCACGAGGTGTGTGGCGGCGGCCACCTTCTTCTGAAGTCGGGCAACGAGCTCGCGGTTGGCACCGTTCTCTTCCAGCCACAGGCCGAGCACTCGCAACTTGGACACCGTCGGTATTCGGGTCCCCTCCCTCGTCGTGACGCGGACGCCCAAACGACGAGCGTCTAGCACGGCCTGCGGAAGGGGTCCTTTCTTGCGCGGCCTGTGGAGCAGGATCTCCGACTTGTCGGGTGAGCAGATGAGTCCCGTGTCTTTGAAGTGCCGCTCCACCTCCCGGACGGCCCGCTGCAGTCGGTCTTGCATTTCGCCGACGCTCGTGTTCTCCGTCGTCCACACCGTCACGTCATCTGCGTATATCGTATGATTGATGCCCTCTATCGCGTCAAGACGCTCCGGCAGGCCGATCATGACGAGGTTAAAAAGCATGGGGGAGAGTACGGAGCCCTGCGGCGTTCCCGCACCACCCATTCGGACCGTTCGTGGTGGGGCCCCATTGATCTTGACTGTCGCCTCGCGCCCATTCAGGAAGCTGCTGACATATCGGTGGAACCTCGCCCCGAGATCGAGTCGGCTGATCTTGTCCAGTATGGCCATGTGCTTCACAGTGTCGAAGGCGCTCTTGAGGTCTAGCCCGAGTAGGGCGCGCACGTGCGTGCTCGGAGCGTTCACGACCTGTTCCTTGATCTGCAGCATGGCGTCCTGCGTTGCAAGGCCCTTCCGGAAACCGATGATGTGGGTGCCGAAGGCGTCCTGCTTCTCGAGCAGCGTCGTCACCCTGTTAACGCAGGCATGCTCCATCACTTTCCCTACGCAGGAAGTGAGGGAGATCAGCCTCATATTTCGCACCTCCAGCGGTTTGCCCGGCTTTGGTATCAGAATAACTACCGCGGTCTTCCACTCTTGCGGAATTCGGCCCTCCTTCCAGCACGCGTTGATGTACTCGCAGAGCTTCTCGATGGCGTCGTCGTTCAGGTTCCTCAGGATTTTGTTGGTGATCCTGTCAGGACCGGGCGCCGAGTTGGTCTTCAGTAGCTGGAGGACCGTTCTAATTTCCTGCACGGAAAAGTCCGCGTCCAGCTCCTCGTTGGGAGCCCCGCAGTACTGTGGGTGACTCTGCCCTTCCGGGCGTGCGAGGTGCGTCTGCACGATCTCTTCCGCGAAGGCCTCTGGGTCGTCCTTGTACTTGTGTCGCAGCTTGGCCATCTCTGTACGGGTCGCCGTTCAGGTGCTTGCAGGGTCGAGCAGGTGCCTGAGAATCTTCCAGGTGCGTCCAACGCTCATGTGCCCGTTCAGCGTGTCGCAGAGCTCTTGCCATTCTTGCTCGCACAGGTGGGTGCAATGCGTCTCGATCTCCCGGTTGATTTCGGCGATCTTCTTGCGTATCTTCCTGTTGAGTTTTTGCCTACTCGCTCTCCGTTGCATGGATTTCTTGGCCGCAACAAGATGTGCCAGCCGGCTCTCCACTCTGGACGGTTGGGGAGCGCCGTCGCCCACGCCTCCGCGGGATCTGTCTGCCTCTTCTTTGGGTGGTTCTTGTCGCCAGTCCGTCCATTCGATCTCATCGGTGGCTTTCTCTACGTCCGCGAGTAGTACTCTGCACCATTCGCTGATATCTTCGATAGGGCCCTCCCTCTTGTCTTGCTCTCTATTATTCCGGAATCTGTCCCAGTCTATGATTCTCGCCTTTCGGCAGACGCCCTCCTCGCTTTCATCCTCTCCCACGGTCCTGTGGTCACTCCCGAGGTCCTCGAAGGAGTTCGACCAAGTGACCACGCCCGCGCCTGACCAGACGGAGATGGTGATATGGTGTTCATGGCAAAGACGACATTTCCGACATAAAACTGCCCGCGCAAACCCTGCTAAACAAGCCAATATCGCTGAAAATTTACCCTAAGTAAGCTTTACAGTTAAAAATATTTTGTTAGTTGTCGCTTAAACCACTATGAAAATTTAGGTTTTATTTTTCAAGCTTGCCGCTGATGCGTCAGCTGTGCTTAAAGCACCCTTTGGCAGCAGTTTGGCTAACCTCAAAGGAACCATGACATGGTTGTCCAGCTATTCTCAATTTATTATTGTAACAAGGAGGGCGGGGTCGAGTATGGTTATGCAAACACAGAAATTGGACTCTCAGGTAACTTTTCAACTCGATATTTTATTTAAAATCACTTACTCTCGATAACTACTATCAACAGCGTCTTCCATTTTTGGCATGGACTATGTACCGTCAGTGCGATTGCAAATAGTAAGTCTTGTTCTTCTCAGTCTGACACCCAATGGGGCGAGCAAGGCTCGCCATTGAATTTAGACGTCAAATGTTTTCCTCACGTGATACAATACTGCGGAAATTCACCGAGTGTCTCAACGAAAAAGAAAACTATTGACATTTTTATGTGATTTATGAAACGTGCAGCAGTACGGCTGCACTGCATGCTTCCTAAATGAATTGGCACCTCCTTAAGCAGCTCCTTCGAGTGAAAGAATTCGATCTCAAAGGTCGTGCTTCTGCTTGCTACAAACACTAGAAATGATTGCAGTAATAAGAAATAGGTCATGACAGCTATGCGTCGCCAAGGTGGCCTCGCTGACACAGACGAAGGCGAACGTCACGACGCATAGCTGCCTTGACGTATGTCGCAGTTGCCGAAATTAACTTGCTGTACCTTTTAAATGCCGAAGGCACCGAATTAACGCAAGCAACGCCATTGAAATATACGCAGGAATATTGTGGACGTTCGCACAGACCGATACCGGTGAAGCAATCTTAGCTTTGTCTGAAATTTCCCTAATACGTGTAAAAGCAGCCATGTCCTTTCATAACTCTATTTGAATACTGCGAACTGCCCAGCCTCTTTATTATCTGGTCAACAGCACAGCACATGTTCTCATCGAGGAGCCTGTCTATTCTATCGTATTTCCTCTGCTATGTCTTTCATCCACAATGTAATTCCAGGAAGGAATTCCTTTCACCGTGACTTTCCTCGTGCCTAGGCGGAATATTGTTCTTAAATTCAGTGCGCCTGATTGACCAACGCTCTCTTTCTCAGCGAATTTTCTTTTTTTTTTGAAATCCTGCAGGTGATCTACATATGGTTCACAACGCCTATGGAGGCCCAAATTGTTAGCCACATTTTTACTAAATTTGGTTACAGTGGCTGCTATAACTGTAACATGATAATGCTCAAATCGTGAAAAATTCATAAAACACGCTAAAAATTATTACAAGTGCTTACGCTGGCAATGAATTGCAAATGTTTCAATTTGGCGAAACAATTCGTTTAAGCCTACTCCTAGAAAATAAGCTGCCCTTTACTTTCACTAGGCAGAAAAATATTTATATACAGGAGACCATATGAAGCTTTAGGCCATAACCTTGGCCTACCTTCTCAATTCTTGAAACTTCAATTATCACTCTCGTTAGTTTTCGTTTTCTGCTTGCGCAAGTAAAATAATCAAGGAAAAGAGGCGAGAATCCACACGTGCTGCTGTGGGCTGCTAATCAGCAAACACAACATTTCTTCATATTGTTGCAGCGCTCACCGAGCTTTTCGGTCAGCCATCGCACGGTTACCGGACGTAGTGTGTCAAACCTAAAAGCTAAATCTAAAACTATATCACAGATGTCGCTCCAAGAAGGCCAAAAGTGAATCGTGGTCCTAGAAGAAAGTTATTTTCTTGGCAGTGGACTACTGTTCCTGCTTAAAGCCTTGTGTCGAAATTTAATAAGCATGATTTAATACCGTTGGTGTGATCTCGGGTATTCTATAGAGTGGATTCTGATACAACGACAAAACTTATCCCTCTGTCCTTACGTAACATAAGACGAATCACTTTGAATAACTTTATTGGATCCGACAAAGTAAACCTGAAAGGAAAAGCAATAATGTCATCTCAGGTATTGTACAGAAAGTAATTCTGGGGCTAATATTTTTATTGCTCATAAAGTTGTGATTTATAAAATTCGTTCAGCCTGGTGGGAATTTCGGGACCGTGAAGTAAGTGGAAAAGCGTGATTTCTGTCATTTCCTCAGGTGCAGTATTTGAAGCGAGATTTATGTATGAAAGCACATCATCGACGTTATTGTGGCCATCGGCAGCGTACATGGACAGCACGTCGGAAATTTCTTTATTAAAGCACTCGATTATGTCTTTTCTTTCGCGCATCATACCCACTATCTCGATGGTGCGTAGTGATACAGCGTCTGAATGTTCGATCTCGAAATGTATAAACATGGGTTAGTTAGAACAATTAAATTTCTCTGTCAATTACTACCGTGCATATGTATTAGCGTCCATAGCATATGTGCAAGGTCAGACGACCGCAGATTTTTTCTTTTTTTTTGCAGGACAATGCTGGGCTGTGTGAATGAATAGCGAAAAACATGTACTGCGAAGAGGATGTCAACTAAAAGAAAATGTGAGAAGGGCCATTCTGCTATTCTGGGCTTCAAGTTAGTGGCTTTTTTTCGATTCAGATGCCTCGTGCACGGCTACATCATCCTGCTAGACCATGGGGCGTTTTGTGTAATAATGTCAGTGACCTTCAATGTCGCTCACTGAGCGTTGTTCGAACTGCGCTTTCTAGAGCTTCTACAATAAAGGTAGGTAAAAAAATCTATATAAAGCCAGGTATGCGTTAAGCAAAATTGATTGTCCTCTAGCTTTCACTCGAACTACCTGCGCGTGCAAAACAAAAGCAAAGTACACTACTATGCATGGCACTGACGTTGCTTTGAAGGCATAATTGACGTATATGCCGGGTACTCACATATACTACCACATCAACGAGACGACATCTCCTTCGAAGCATACGGAAACTCAGCCAATATTGTACAGAACACGATTTTCATTTTATAGCCATGGTTTACCACCTCAGTAACTGTAAACAAAACGCTGTGCGAAAGCAAAATATTATTAATTGTTCGGAGATAAAATGTATGCGAAACCTGAAAACTAGACAGGAAATACAATATCTTAGGAATTTTTACTTTCTGCTTTGGCTTAACTGAAAACCTAAGAGTGGTACACTAAAAGAAAATTAGCCGTTCGCAGTTTCGAAATAACAATGCACAATTCGCAAGCAATGTTACGCAGATTATAATTATGCCGAAAACAACACATGCAGTACAAACAGACCAACAGAAATATGCCAAAATAATTTTTTCTATATTGAATTCACTTTTCTGCTATTCGCTAAATCAAGTTTATTAATAGAACGCCATGTTTGCAGGTATCTCATGTCAGGGACGAAAAAGGTGTCTGTCCAAAACGACATAACTGAATTGTGCAAAAAACAAGCACACAACGAAAGAATGCGAATGGACACATGCTAAGCGGTGTTTGGTGGAGTGTTTCTTTTTTGCGCTCTTCAATAATATCAAGTTTGAACCAATTTCACTAGGAAATCTTTTTTGATTTTCTGTGTTTACAACTTTCTCACCGTACTGCTACCAAAACGAGAACAACGAAATTCCTCAATGAGGCGAAAGAGACAACAAAAGATTTAGGCAAGGCTATCAACAACACTGGCGGTTCGGCTACACATTTTCAATTACCAATAAATTTTAACCCATCTCTTTAACGGTGACATATTGGTAGAGTCACAGGTAGAGAAAGAAGAGGCAGCTCCGGAGTAAACTTTTTCGAGGCTGTCCGGTTGCGTCGAAAGTCAGGAAAACTGCTTACACCTCTATTGTAGCCTGCGTGACCCGCAACCATTAGTCATGAAGACGCAGGTGCCGTAACCTTGGTACTTTTTCTCGCACCGACATGTTAGCCTTCAGTGAATTCCTTTGCACGCGCCAGGGTTTCACTACGCTAATTTAATGGGATCTGACAGCGATCCACCCAAAAGCAGTTTTCTGTATTTTGTAGAGCGCGCATGCTTGGTTCGAAGACCATGAAGACGAACTGACCAGCTGAAACAAATGGAAAGAAAGGTTGCTTTATTTTGTTTGCGGGCTGGCCTGTCTCTAGCACATCGCTGTGAAATAACTCTGTTGTATCGGCCAGGCAAAAAGCACAACGTAAGTCACTTACATACTTGTGACGCCATGTTGAGATGTAAACGAGCTTGGAAAAATGTTCAGAATAGGAAAGAGTGTCACTTGCAGCTAAGTTGATCTGAAGCCGACGCGATCCCGTTTATAGGAGAAGGTGGCAATGTGCGGCAACAAATTTGCGGCTTCATTCAATAAAACAGCTCCGAAAGTATAGTTTCTGCTGTGAAAAGCCACAGACGTATCGCTTGCGCAGACGTCACCTTTCATAAAAGAAGCCTCGATTAATCGCCGTGCCAAGGAATCTTTGTTTTTATCAAATATGTGGATATTAGAAAGATCTGGCCCACATCCGCAAGGATCGCAGTACGTAGGAAAATGTGCTCTAATCGTATTCTTCACTGACATATGGTGTTTACTTGCCCTATCATTGACGCAATGTCGTGTCTGGCCTATCCATATCCTGCCGCAAGTAAGTGTTATTTCGTAGACCACGCCGATCGCGCTAGTCACATACGGCCTTGCATGCATTTTTACACATATGGTCAGCTCCTGCAACCTTGACGTGCGTGCGCACAAGCGAGCGAGTTTCCGTGGAGCAGGGAAATAAGAGGTACTTGGTACCTGTTGGCCATTACCTTTGAATTGTGGGCCACATTAGGCACACACGGAAAAACCTGCGCCCATTTCTCTACTAGCGACCTCGCTTTCCGCTTACCTTCAATTAAAAAAAAGAATTATGGGGTTTTACGGCCGGAAATCCCGATCTGATTATGAGGCACCCCGCTGTTGGGGACTCCGGAAATTTCGACCAACTTGGATTCTTTAACTTGCATCTGAGTCATATCACACGGGTGCTTTCACAATTCGCACCCGACGAAATGCGACCACGATACCGGGATTTTGACCATTGATAGCCGATCATTGTCGCTGCGAAACTTGAGAGTGAAAGCTTTTCTGCATTTTGTGAAAACAAGACCTCGCCAGCGGCGCCTAATGACGCACGAAAGCTATTGCCCTTTTATTATTCTCAGTATCTGTCGAGTCGAACGACAAAAGTGTTTTGCGTGTGCCCGGCCAGTAAGTTCAGCATATGCGTCACGTAGAAAAGAATAGGCAAAAACATAAAAACTGAAACTTCTAGTCTAAAGGAAGTCCACGCGTCAAGGAAAGCCTTTGTCATGTTGGTCAAATGGCGTAAAAGTTCATCGGAAAGCTGAGGTTGCTTCGCCGGTATGGGCCCGTGCGAAAATCTGAATCCTTTGAAGTATATTTGAATGGCGTTGCTTCAGTTATTTCGAGGTCTCTTGTATTTTAAAGACCACGCAAGTTCGTTTCAGTTAATGCGACATTTATTTTCCCCAAGCCGTAGCGGTTGGCCAGAGACACTACGGTGACAGAGCGCCGGCGTGGAGTTAGAAAACTACAGTAGGAATATGGAGGCTGTATCGGACGTTAGAAGAGGTTGTGGAGATTGGGGCACGTACGTGCTCATAAGCCGTTGAAGGAAAAAACCAGTCACAAGACGCAAAGGAACAGAAGGGAGGTTCAAACCACACCGAAAATAAAGCACAGTTGATAGTCCAGTCGTTGTGGTGTGAACCTCTCTTGTTGTCCTTTTTGTATTGTGACTGGTTTTTTCCTTCAATTATGGATCAACTGGCCCGGATTTCAACGCTTCTTTTCATAATTCGCTGGTAATCATCAAAACGCGGTTTGTGGCATCGACAACTGCACGCCACGAGTACCACAATTCTACAATCTGTAACAAATTAGGCGTTTGTGGGCTGCGCTGAGATTCTGGCAGACCTGGCAACTGCCGTACAGATTTAAAAACTAACTAGAGGGCGGTTGTGCAACCACTAGGAGGGGACGAGAAGAACGAGAGTTCACCAATGGGCCCGAGTTTTAGTTCTCCTATCAAAAGAAGTCAACAAACAAAGTAGCCAAGGAATTTCCTGGGTGTATTTATTTGTTACGGTCTTGTGATGTGATAAATTGGAGGCAAGGACGTCAAACAAAGAGAGCCTATAGAACAACGTTTGCGTACATCAAGGATGCCCCGACGGTAGGCTGTGGTATGACAGCAGGCTGCCACTCGCTACTTACTCCGTCATGAAGTTCTCCAGCATTGTCGCTCGTTCGAAAAGTGCACCAGGGACAGCTGGCGCGCAACTCCTTCACTCGCTGCCTCGTTTCCCTGGTGCAACAGGGGCGACACTCTTGCACCTAGTGCAAGACGCGAGATATAGTCATCTTGGGAGGGTCAATGACGTCCGACTACTCGTCCTATGAAGTTCTTTATATGGCCACGTGTATTTATTTATCCTTTTCTCGAAGAAGTAGTGTCTTTCACCACTAACAACTTAAAGTTATCACTCAGCGAAAGACGCGCCAGGTTGTTTGGAAATTTCCGGACTGTTATCCATGCTTCTATGCGTTGTCTGTTGTTATTGAAGTACGTGTAATCGGAATGTATGCGCGACGCGAATGGTGTAGTACTTTTTGGAAGACAAGCGAGCACCATCAATTAGGAAACGATGACGACTCATGTATAAATACCGACTCGCTTGACCGGCAGATAAGAGTTTCGATGGTAGCCGACTGTGTTTCCGCTCTAGTTGTGCTTGTAGCGTAACTTCCTCTTGTGGGCACAGGTTCGCCAAATAAAAAGTTAGTGAAGTTATTCACAGTTTTCCTACTGTGTTTTTCACCGCCACTACTGCGCGACATCTTGTGGAGGTACCGCACGCCCCCGCAAAGCCGCGATCCAGTTTTGAACCTCTAAGACAACACTAACGTCGCCAAGGACAAGGGAGTGGGCCGCAGAGTGCAAAGACTGCTGACTGAGCAAGGACTTCTGCCTGATACTACCAGGAATATTGTAGCGAACACAACAGCTGGATTGGCAGCCCCAGCGTCCGGCATGGTTCTTCAACAATCCAGGGAGCCACGTACCTTCCGTGGAGTTTCGTCGGAGGATCCAGAAGACCTCCGAAAGGATCTCAACTTTCAACGACTGACATCTGAGGATAAGCTACGCTGGTTGGAAGATGGCACGAGGTTTTGCTTCGATAACTGGGTATATGTGCGAGCGTTGTCCGAAAAGAAAGGGCCGACGTTCTGCTGAAAACCCTATGGCAACCACAGAATGAAGACTATCGCCTCCTTCAAGGAACAGATGACCTCTCTTTTCCGGCATGCCAATCCGGAAATGAAAGTGGAGAAAAATGTCCGCTTCCTTATGCGAGGCGTAAAGCAAGAGCTTTTCGCCGGACTTATCCGCAACCTGCCGAAGACGGGGCTGATTTTTTGACAGAGGCAACAACGCTGGAGAAAACACTGGAAATGCGCACTAGGCAATATAATTGCCAAATGCTCATGCCGCAGTGCTCCGGTGACCTCCAAAAAGCCATCAGGACCATCCTGCGTGCAAACCTGCGGAAGATCTTGCCTTTCTCGCAACCTCAGGTGTCCTTGGTCACTGACAAAGTTCATCTTTGCGTCTTCGCCAGGGCCCCGTAACGCCATGATTCTTTCGTCCGCCGCCGTCGCCGCCAGCTCGTATGTCTGTCCCCCTGCGCCTCGGCGCAAGGAATACAGACCTGCTGTGCTATTACTGTGGAGAAGCTGGCCACGTATACCACCGGGCTTTGAGGCTTCACCTTCAACGCGCCGCACCCGCAGCAAGATGAACGTCCTCGTCATATCGCTGACTACTTCACCGCAATTCAGTGAGCTCTTGACAACCGTCCCGTTCACCATCATCAGGCCGCTACATGTCCCGCAAAGCCGACCATACACTAGTTCAACCCTTGGCTGGTCTGCAAGGCCATATCGGGGGAACTAAAAGCATCAACCGATAGAGCTGCACTTGCTGTTTGTCGATCTGACGAAGATCCTCCGCCGCCAGCGAAGATGCCGAGAAGACTATCCCGAAGACGTATCAACGTCACACCGCCATCCCAACGGAGCCTAGATTCAAAGAATGCGCCTACAAAAGGAGATCTGACGAAGCGATGTTCCATCCACAGGTCAACACGACGCAACCATGATCAGACGAAGTCCTAACTGCTACGCATGACGAAGCACTGCCGACCTTTAGATGCTTCTCAAAAGCCATGCAGTCATCACCTTACTGAACAAAAAGAATGCTATGATTTGACGCGTCCCCACCCAATTGAAGACGCTAAGGCTGCATGGGAAGGACTTCAAATTGGGGCAGCTTGCGGACACCTAGAAACGCCGAATAGGATCTCTACGGCAAGATTTACCATTCCTGAACGGACCTACCCTGCCAGCTTCGTGGTCCTCCAACAGCGTTCAGAAGTGGTCATTCCCGGCATGGACTTCCTGAACCAACACAGCGCAATCATGGACCTGAATTCGAAGTCAATAACACTGTCCGAAGCTGAGTCGATACCACCGGAGAGGTCTCGTAGTCATCACTCCTTTAGTGTGCTCGAAGAGGAAGTGAGCGAACCACCTCGCTCTGGAAATTACAATTCCAGAGCGATATTTCTTTTGGTGTATTTGTATTGCATGTGTTGTTTTCTGCATAATTAAAATCTGAGTAACATTGGTTGCGAATCGTGCCTTGTTATTTCGAAACTGCGAACGGCTAATTTTCTTTTAGTGTACCACTCTTAGGTTTTCAGTTAAGCCAAAGCAGAAAAGAAAAATTCCTATGATATTGCATTTCTTGTCTACTTTTTAGGTTTCGCATACATTTTGTCTCCGAACAATTAATAATATTTTGCTTTCGCACACCGTTTTGTTGACAGTTACTGAGGGGGTAAACCACGGCTATAATATGAAAAGCGTGTTCTGTATAATATTGCCTGAGTTTCTGTATGCTTCGAAGGAAATGTCGTCTCGTTGATGTGGTAGTATATGTGAGTACCCGTCATATACGTCAATTATGCCATCAAAGCAACGTCAGTGCCATGCATAGTAGTGTACTTTGCTTTTGTTTTGCGCGCGCAGGTAGTTCGAGTGAAAGCTGGAGGACAATCAATTTTGCTTAACGCATACCTGGCTTTACATAGATTTTTTACCTAGCTTTATTGTAGATGCTCTAGAAAGCGCAGTTCGAACAACGCTCAGTCAGCGACTTTGAAGGTCACTGATATTGTTGTACAAAACGCCCCAAGGTCTAGCAGGATGTTATAGCCGTGCACGAGGTATCTGCACCAAAAAAAAAAAAAATGCCACTAACTTGACGCCCAGAATAATATAATGGCCCTTCTCACATTTTCTTTTTAGCTGACATCTTCACAGTACATGTTTTTCGCTATTCATTCACACAGTCCAGCATTGTCCAGCAAAAAAAAAAAGAAAAAATCAGCGGTCGTCTGACCTTGCACATATGCTATGGACGCTAATACCTATGCACGGTGGTAATTGCCAGAGAAATTTATATTGTTTTAACTAACCCATGTTTACGCATTTCGAGATCGAACATTGAGACCCTGTATCACTACGCACCATCGAGATAGTGCGTATGATGCGCGAAAGGCATAATCGAGTCATTTAATAAAGAAATTTCCGACGTGCTGTCCATGTACGCTGCCGATGACCAAGATAACGTCGATGATGTGCTTTCATACATAAATCTCGCTTTAAGTACTGCGCCTGAGGAAATGACAGAAATCACCCTTTTCCACTTACTTCACGGTCACGAAATTCCCACCAAGCTGAACGAATTTTATAAATCACAACTTTATGAGCAATAAAAAATATTACGCCCAGAATTACCTTCAGTACAATACCCGAGATGACTCTAATGCTTTTCCTTTCATGTTTATTTTGTCTGATCCAATAAAGTTATTTAAAGTGATTCGTCTTATGTGACGTAAGGACGGAGGGATAAGTTTTGTCGTTGTATCAGAATCCACCCCTATAGAATACCCGAGCTCACACCAGCGGTATAAAAGCATCCTTATTAAATTTCGACACAAGGATTTAAGCAGGAACAGCAGGCCACTGCCAAGAAAAATAACTTTCAACTATGACCAGGATTCACTTTTGGCCTTCTTGGAGCGACATCTGTGATATAGTTTTAGATTTAGTTTTTACATTTGACACACTACGTCCGGTAACCGTGCGATGGCTGACCGAAAAGCTCGGTGAGCGCTGCAACAATGTGAAGAAATGTTGTGATTGCTGATTAGCAGCCCACAGCAGCACGTGTGGATTCTTGCCTTTTTTCCAAGATTGTTTTACGTGCTCAAGCAGCAAGAGAAAACTAACGAGAGTGATAATTGAAGTTCCAAGAATTGAGAAAGTAGGCCAAGGTTATGGCCTAAAGCTTTATATGGTCTCCTTTATATAAACATTTTTCTGCCTAGTGAAAGTAAATGGCAGCTTATTTTCTAGGAGTAGGCTTAAACGAATTGTTTCACCAAATTGAAACATTTGCAATTTATTGCCAGCGTAAGCGCTCCTAATAATTTTTAGTGGGTTTTATGAATTGTTCACGATTTGAGCACTATCATGTTAAAATTATAGCAGCCACTGTAACCAAATTTAGTAAAAGTGTGGCTAACGATTAGGGCCTCCATACGCGTTGTGAACCATATGTAGATCAACTGCAGTATATCCAAAAAAAAAACGCTGAGAAAGAGAGCGTTGGTCAATCAGGCGCACTGATTGTAAAAACAAAATTCCGCCTAGGCATGAGGAAAGTCACGGTGAAAGGAATTCCTTCCTGGAATGACATTGTGGGGGAAAGACATAGCACAGGAAATACGATAGATTAGACAGGCTCCTCCATGAGAACATGTGATGTGCAGTTGACCAGATATTAAACGGCGCGGGCAGCTCGCAGTATTCAAATAGAGTTATGAAATGACATGGCTGCATTTACAGGTATTAGGGAAATTTCAGACAAAGCTGAGATTGTTTCACCGGTATCCGTCTTTGCGAACGTCCACAATACTCAGGCGTATATTTCAATGGCGTTGCTTGCGTTAATTCGGTGCCTTCGGCTTTCAAAAGGTACAGGAAGTTTCATTTCGGCAACTGCGACATACCTCATGGCAGCTATGCGTCGTGACGTTCGCCTTCCTCTGTGTCAGCAAGGCCACCTTGATGACGCATAGCTGCCATGACCTATTTCTTATTACCGCGATCATTTCTAGTGTTTGTAGCAAGCAGCAGCACGACCTTTGAGATCGAATTCTTTCACTGGAAAGAGCTGCTTAAGGAGGTGCCACTTCATTTCGGAAGCATGCAGTGCAGCCATACTGCTGCACGCTTCAAAAATGACATAAAAATGTCAATAGTTTTCTTTTTCGTTGAGACACTCGGCGAATTTCCGCAGTATTGTATCGCGCGAAGAAAACATTTGCAGTCAAATTCAATGGCGAGCCTTGCTCGCGCCGTTGGGTGCCAGGCTGAGAAGAACAAGGCTTACTATTTAGAATCGCACTGCTCAGAAAGAAACGGTGCAATAATGGCCCTTTGCTTCTTGACGGTACATAGTCCATGCCAAAAATGGAAGACGCTGTTGATACAAGGTATCGGGAGTAAGTGATTTTAAATAAAATATCGAGTTGAAAAGTTACTTGAGAGTCCAATTTCTGTGTTTGCATAACCATACTCGATCCCGCCCTCCTTGTTACAATAATAAATTGAGAATAGCTGGACAACCATGTCATGGCCCCTTTGAGGTTACCCAAACTGCTGCCAAAGGGTGCTTTGATCGCAGCTGACGCATCAGCGGCAAGTTTGAAAAATAAAACCTAAAGTTTGATGGCGGTTTAAGCGACAACTAACAAAATATTTTTAACTGTAAAGCTTCATTAGGGTAAATTTTCACCGATATCGGCTTGTTAAGAGGGTTTGCGCGTGCAGTTTTATGTCGGCAATGTCGTGTTTACAATGACCACCATCTCACAGCACCGCAACCATGCACTCTGCTGGGCATAGTGAAATGTATATTGTAAACCGAACTGTATCCGGAATACTAAAGCAACATATAAAATTCCGCACAGGTGTAGCTTTTATTGTAGACTTCGTGCAATCTATATGTATTGTGTGGTATCATTTATGATAAGGTAATCTCGTGAGATATACAGTGCATTGCAACAATTCGCTCCTTGGTTGAATCAAGCGGTGTCATTTGTAGAATGAACTTCTTCTCCAGATATGGAGCCAACTCAGGTCGTTCCCATTCATTCGAGTGGACTCTAGTGAATAAAATTATCTCGAACAGCAGTTACCGTATATTCAATTTAGTAGACAAGGATACACCAGAATAAGCGGTTTCTAATGACTAGCAAAGATGAATGGCGTAGAGGCTTGGGACCTACTGCAGAAGTTCTTCATGAATGTAAGTATCGTTAACGCTTGCTACATTTCTGATGACGCGCGTGATAATTACAGTGTTGTAGAGTTAACAATCTTGTGAACTACCATGGAATGAAAAGATTCTTTTGAAAAGAAAATACCATCTTCAGGAACAGTGTAGTCTTCTTCATAAAAAAGCAGAAACAGCCTAATCTTACATACGTAAAGTGGGCATATCTGGAAAGCGCTCTGACTTGCATGACGACGCGATGTATTTTACGGAAGGAGTACATGCGAATGATGGCCTTTTTCCTCTGTAACGAGAGCCATTGTTTCCCATTTCTTATTTTTTTAATATGGTACAATTGTAAAAGAGTATTCAGGGCGCGCAGGCTAAAAGGACCGCAAAGCTTTATTAGGATGTGTCTCTGTTCTGAACTGTGTCTTTGCTAAGCAGTTTACACCTGTAATGAATACAGTTTCCAGCAAAACCCGCTTTGGTTGAAATCAGTCATTTCGAGGAAGAGTTGGTCCGGTCAGGACAACAGACTTATAGATTATGGTGGTTTTGTGTTCAAAACACTTTCACGAATGCGTAAGAGTTCCATAGGCTCGGACAGCGAACAGCCGCCCTCCAAACAGCACCAACCATAAACGGGTTCTTTTAGGCGATCAGCTTTGTTATAACATTATTCCGTTAGTATTGCTAAAGGATCGAATAATAAAGTAAATAATAATAATAAAGCATTATTACGCCGTGAGCTGGAAACAAGATGGAATGTGAACGCTTTTTCAAAGGAGTTTTACGTATTAGCTAGGCCTTTTGCCCCAGCGTTGAAGATGCTCGCATATGCGCATTTACGTAATAAGTGTACTGGAAATATAGTATCAAGCTCGCATAAAAACTATGCTGTGTTACCTAAATGTAAATAATGCGTATATCTTAAGCCAGACATCAACTAAACCTTAACATACCGCTCATTTTTCATGTGGGACACGCTGCTTCTTTCAGGCAAAGCATTAGTATTTACTGCATAATGGCAACGCGTAAAAATGCCAGGGTTTTGCGCTTCAAAACCGTTATATGATGACAAGGCATGCCTTAGTTGTATACTCCATGCTATTTTTTGAGCATCTGAGGTATTTAGCGAGCATCGAGAATTCGGTACTCAGGCGTTCTTTCATTTCGCCCCTACCGACATGCAGACTGTGACAAGGAACAAGAATGTTGGCGGCAAATGCTACACAGTGAATCACTCTCTGACCGATTACGGGCAGTCCAGAAGGCCCGCGATGTGGCTGAAGGGCTCGGCCTGACATTCCCAACGTGGGAGCGGCCCGCGTCAACGTAGGGTTGACCTTCAGGCCCCAATAAAGTTCTCCATACCATACCATACCGACATGCAGCGGCCGTAGCTGAGATTTGTTGCCGTGCACTTAGGCTCATCAGCGCAACGCCAAGAGTACTACGTCAGCATGGCAGGCAGTGTTATATTCTTGTAGGTCTCACATTCAGTACTTCAGAAGCAAAAGAAATACACACATTTTATTTAATGTTCAAGTGCTTTCATAATTAATCCACAGACCAATACGGAGGCACCTGAAGTGCAGGGCGGGCGATTGTAAAATCAAATAGAGACAGTATGTACACCAATACCACAAAGCTGACGCTATGCCTTACTCTGTAGTGTAGTTAAAAAGTTGTGGGGTTTTACGTGCCAAAACACCTTCTGATTATGATGCAGGCCGTAGTGAGGAACTCCGGAAATTTGGACCCCTGCGGTTCCTTAACCTGCACCTAAATCTAAGTACACGGGTTTTTTCGCATTTTACACCCACCTAAATGCGGCCACCATTGCCGGCATCCGATCTAGTGACCTGGTGCTTAGCAGCTAAACACCATAACTACTAAGCAATCACGGCGGGTGTGTGTAGTGTAGGTGCAGGAAGAGGAATGTGATGGGGTATGGGAGATGGTCCGTGAGACGAAAGACGGCAATATCACCGTCAGTGGCATTGCTGCGCGTTGAAAAAGGTCACACTTTAAACATATGTAGATGAGACGAATGTGCACGATGAATGTGCAAACTCCATCAAAAAGGTCAGTGCTACAAAGTATGTTTAGTAGGGGACATCGAGTGCAGGAGCTCATAAGTGCTTAGTGCACTTGACTGCTGAACTGACAGAACATGAAAGCACTGGTTGTGAATGCACTCAGGGTTAGCGCTTAGCGTTAAGAGGAAGCTTTAGCTCGGGTGCTCCTATCTAAGTACATGTAAAATGAGAATTCGTTTTTCTCGGCAACGACTGCACCAAATTTGACGGGGTTTGCTGCATTTAAAAGAAAAGCTTAAAATCTAGTGACTGTTGGTTTCGAATTTTCGATTTAGGTCCTCAAATTTTTATAAAAATTTGGCAAAAATCGCAAATTTTCAGAAAACGAAACTATCAAGTTTACAACTCCGTAACTCAGCAAGAAAAAATGATATCGCAATTCTGTGAATTGTACTGATAGCACGTCTAAAGCGGACAAAATTGGTATGTTACACATGATCCTCGAAAAATGGAGTAATGTGTAATTACAACTTTTGCAGAACCCTCGTAAACAACGTAACAAATTCACGTAAGATGTAAACTGACATATCAAATTTGTCCGCTTTGAAAGGTCGATTGGATGCCGTTTACAGAATCGCGATATCTGTTCTCAATGCAGAGCTATTAGTTTGTAAACTTCGTGCTTCTATTTTTTTCATACGTCTCAATTTTTGAAAATCCTTTTAACAAAATTCAAGCCCTAAATCAAAATTCCGCTTCCAACAGTCACTAGAATTTAACTTTCTCTCTCAAATTCAACAAATTTCATTAAAATCGGTTCAGGGGTTATCTCAGAAAAACGTTTTTGCGTTTTTACATGTATTTGAATGGGCCGCGTCGGATTTGGGCCCGAGCTAAAGCTTCCTCTTAAGGCCAGCGGCACTGGCACGGGAAGCGCACGTGCGTATGACGGCCCTGTATTGTTAGCGGACGTAGAACACACAACGCCCCTGAGGTCAGAACATCCAGGAGTCACTTATCAAAACATGCTCTTTCGAGAAAACCAGCACTGCTTTAACTTATTCTAAAGACGTTTGGCCATGCTGCTAAAATTTTAATTTGCTGCCTTTTAGAATGAGCGGCCTCTATTGTTTACAAAGGCGTTTAGATTCGCTCCCCAGATTTTCTTCTCACATATATTAAAACGTTTCTTTTTAAACTCTCCGTCACCGCTGGTTTTCATTGCTGCTGCCTTCCGCGTTTGATCTTTACTCCTTCGCTATTGTCATTCTTTCGGCTACTAGGGACGCCGACGCTCGCCAAAGGAACGAGAGCAAAAAAGCTGCGCTCTATCAGCTTCATAGAAGGTCACCTCAAACCGTATGTCACGTACCCAGTGCGCTAAGGCGGCGAAAAAGGGGTTCGTTGAAAAGTGGGACCTGCCCAGTTCTGCATCTACACTGACTCATGCCGGCGGGAAAGAGTTTAGTTCATGAGCCACGTACATATACAGATAGCCATCAAGTCAGTGATCCCAGTTAAGGCGACGGTTGCTTTCAATCCCTGTTTCCTCAGTCCAGCCTCTCGATGCGCTTCACGTCCGACCACAGACTATCCAGTGACCAAGGAGGGTGCTAAAACGGTTACATACATACATACATACATACATACATACATACATACATACATACATACATACATACATACATACATACATACATACATACATACATACATACATACATACATACATACATACACACACACATACATACATACATACATACATACATACATACATACATACAGTCACGTAGTAGTGACGGTAAAGAAGGCAGCACAACAGAGATTATCGTAATTAGCGTTTTATTGGGCAAACTTGTGCCCTCAAACGCAGGCTACACTCAAAGAACAATGATAGCCGCGAACACACTCGGCGATGGTCGAAAATCTTATCAGCGGGTCAAGCGCGTTAGCTTTTATACATCAGTTGTTGAATGTTCCAGAGTAATCGCTGGCACCCGCGTGTCCTCCACAAAGTTCTACATTATTGAGAGGTGAGGCGAGGGAGGGGGGATTGCGTCTCCGGCGGCTGCTGGTTACGGCGTGGCCATGCGGGCACCCTACCTTAATAGCGATCTGCGACGTGGCCGAAGCACGTGCCCGCGTGAGCCTCACCGTTAATGCGATGTGCGATGTATGCACAGTGCGTGCAATGCCGGTAGCTACGTATGCGCTGTGCTTTCAAAATTCGTTCGCTTTGAAGAGATAGATGCATGAAGCGCAGTTCGCTAGCTGTGACTGCTGCGATTTCTCACTTGAGCATTTTCACTGCTAGTTCCCACGTTCAAGGAGCGATATCTGTTTATGTTTACCTGTGCACGCGTAAAACGAGCTGGTGGGCTAGTTGGGACAAATACAAGACAGAATGTGTAAGCGCCTCTGAGCGAGGACGTAAAAAGACACAGGGGCAGTGCTGTGTCTTTGTGTCTGTTTCATTGCACTTCCTCGTTCAGTCGCGCTTACACATTATATCATTGGTAATTTAGTTAGTAAGGAAATGTTTACATGTTAATACGGCCGAGAAAACTACCATTCTTACTTTATATAGCTATCTAATAATTTGCTATCGCAATCGGTCATTAGCCTTTCTGGCGAATATGGGACTTTTTGAAGTGTTCACGTTTATGTTTGTTCGTTTGTGTCGCTGAGCAACTTGCATAGGATTCATCAAAACATGTTTTTATAAGTTTTCGCATGGGCACCGCATGAGACATTGAAGGACCACAAAGCCAAGAAGGGAACTTTAGGTTGACTACCGGACCTCAACCATATATATAAGATGGCTATGTTGAGCTCGAAGGTAGGCTGTAACGATGTGTTTTTGACTGCTAATCCTGTACCATGTTGGTCGCGCTTGAACGAGCGTTATAAATTCATCTTTTAAGTAGCTTAATAGCTGAGCTACAATTGTCATTATTGGTTGACTTGCGTGTTTCCTGTATGCACCATGGAAATTCACAGCGATCTGAACGCCAGCTGTGTCACCCTGGAACCTGTCACCCTGTCACCTTGGAACCCGGAACGCCAGCGATTATACCTACGTTTATTAGGGTCGTCAGCATTTCACACATTCTTGACCTTTTCCGCTTCTCCAGCGTGAATTGATCTGCACTTTTGATAGAACCAAAGACATTTGAACATATCAGCACCCAAAAGAAGCAGTATGAATGGCTATCATAGCTAACGTTCTTTACTGCCTCAAAATCACTTAAGATGTGTGGTTAATCATAAGTAAAGAAAAGAGAAATAGCTGAAAGGTTTTCGAAGAGAAGCTGGTTAGCTTTTCCGCCAACGCACATGGCCGACGGCTCCCGGTAGCGAAGGTCGTTGCTATCTGTGTGCCGACGTCACCGTAACCTCACTTCTCTTCCATTCACATGCTTTTAATATTTGTGGAAAAGTGCACCTGTACATGTTCGAGTTCAATCAACTTTCAAACGTCATTATGGGATTAATGACGGCGTTTGCTATTTCCTTCTGTTCAACAACGTCACCAACATTTACGCTATACTCGAAGAATGTCACCGTCAAGCGCCGTCGAAAACAAATCCCCTTCTCAAGACGCCACGACATTTTCTAGCGATAACCTCTCACTACAGCCGTATCTATGCGGTATCGTCAATGGTATCGTTCATCGTGAATTCGAAGCTGCATTTCCAGTACCCACTTTTTAACCACGCATAACACTTCTCCGGCCACGACCTACTTAATTCGTACTCTCGTGCGCCAGCGCCTTGAGAGTTACAACTTTCACCTTTGGTTACTAGCGCGGTGGTCTCCGTAGGAAGTAATGGAAATGAGAGGAAAAAGCGCTGACTTTCAAGAATTTTTATTCCGAAAGTAATCAGGCTTAAATACCATGCTAATGGATAAGAGAAAATTCAGATTGGTGTGACAAGTTAGGAACTTTCCTTCCAGCAAACAAGATATTCATCGTGTTCCCAATACTGCACTTTTTTATGGCACAGTGAAAATGAAAGGGGCATTTGCACAAGCCTCTGCAGATGTGTTAATTGCATGCGCTTCAATATTCCTTTCAGATTGCTTGCGTTTGGGGCGAATAATAGTTTGCGTGGCTTAGACTTTATGTCTGCAATGTTGGTCTGCAGTGGATTCGAAAATGGCTAGAAACAGAGTCGCAAGCTTGATTGTTGAGCTCCTTGAGCCAGAGTCCTATTTGACAAAAAGCAACAGAAAGGTATTAAGAAATCACTTTGAGCCACTTAGTAAATATCCTTGACTTTTGAAGCACAAGCTCAGATAGTCGAGCGAGACGTCTCGGACGCTTGATGTTTCATGACTCTCTGGAAGTGCTCCTGATGTTAACGTCCTTGCACTGCGGAAACAACGGTGTGTCGGTTAACCAGATTGCAATATTAATGAAGTTACCAGCATAAAATAAATTTTTGGTCAGACAAAATTATTGTCGCCCTGTACACCCGCCGCTTTTGCTTAGTGGCTTTGGTGTTGGGCTGCTCAGTACGGGGCCGCGGGATTGAATCCGGGCCGCGGAGTAATCCCCCACTACAGCGTGCTTCATAATCAGATCGTGGTTTTGCCCCGGAAACCTCCGTAATTCAATTAGTTGCCGTTTATGAATGCAAAACATTTGAAGTGTTAAAACACGATGACGCGCACGCGGAGAATTCCTAAGGATGTTATATTTCCCGAGTCTAGGCTTGTGCCCGTGGCCAAATTTCTGAAGGTCTTGACCACCTAAAACTATTCAAGTGAGTTTTTATTCAGATTTGTTATTTTCACCCCATGATAAGTGAAAACACCTTCGGCCCAGACAATCTGTTCAGGTGCTGCGCGCACATGGTTGGCGCCCCGTCTATTTTGATCTATCACGGAGGGCAAATCACGGATTTAGAATGAATGGATTGGAATGCTTGGACGGCTGCTTAGCTACAGCTAACTTACTTGTACTTGAACAATCGCCTGTTTTTGTTTCTTGAAATTCGTTTGATCTTAAGAACGTCCTTATTCTGTAATAAACAGGTGAACAAAGAGTTGGCTGTCTGACACTAGGCGATGCACTTACGATATTGGAGAACGTTTGTATGAATACAGTGCTTCATTACAACTTTGTGTGTGCACGTCCGACGTCCATCCTCTGTAAGACGAAGTTTCCAGATCTTTATTTTTCAACAATAGCCGTAACGTACTTTACCATACCGTAACTTTAAATTTATCAATTCCGTCGTCAGTTGTTGCTACATGTAGCAGCTGCCATTCCGCCATTGTAGACACCCCAAATGACGCACGCTTTCTGACGTCGCGTTCCCCTCTCCCGCGTCATATAGGCGAAATGTTTTTCGCAGCTGCGTTGTTAATGATTTGTGTAGGGCATCCGGTTTTACCCATTCTCTTCCTCTTCTCTCTACTTTCCTTTCGGACAGCTGCGCAGGAGTGCACAAGCCAGCGCTGAAGCTTCCGCAATGTTTGTCGAGGGGGGTGCGCATTGTGGTAAATCCGAGGGAGGCCCAACACCATAGCCTCTGCGCAACCACGGCGGGTCGCTCACCATTCACAGCATGAACCAACTGCTTCACGTGGTACAAGGTTCCAGGAAATGCCGGAGCCCCCAACACTAGAACACTTTGCCCCCGGTTAACGAAAATCACTTCCAAACCTCTTCCTTCGTGTTGCTGAAGCATAAAAAGTGCCCAATTCAACCTGTTAAACTTTGTTCCAAAAAGTTGAGGCTATACTTAAATGCACCGTGCAACAGTTTTCAGAGCAAATAAGACGTGCACTGAATTTCTAGTTTTCTAATGTACCAGTTTCTCTTACTAAGTTGTTAAACTTCAACTTACTTCAAGGCCTTTTTGACAATATTCGCTCACAGTACCAAGCAGTACAATATGCTAAATATAAGTTTCCTTACACCGAGGCCCAGAGGTACATATATACTGACAATGACTGAGCTTCTTTCTACTACGTTCCTGTAGGCAGAGTGCAGAACAATTTTTTACAGTGCAAGTGTATCTATGAACCGATAATGAAGCCTCAGGTTGCCGAAGCAACTGCATCACGAAGGTATCGTGAAGGCAACATTTATTAGCGGCGAGAATTTGGAGTCGCGCCCTCTCGCGAGTGACGTCACGGACAGGACGCCGCTGGCTCCGGCTCGCTCGGCTGCCGCGCGCGCTTGTTTTCTTGTTGCGTGCTTTGGGTATTGGCGGCTTGAGCGGTATTTAGAGAGGGTATTTCGGATTATTTCTGTTGCCGTGCGTGGACCGCAGTTTCTCCTTTGAAACTGCGTGAGTCATGAAAATTTGCGTCTTGGATATCGCAAGCTATGTAGCGCTGAAGGGGTCTATGGTCTTGCAATGCATATATGCACCCTGTTTGTTCATACATTTTGCTTAAAAATAACGTCTGCAAATTCAACACGCGAAAGTATTTATGGTGCTCCTCTAAACACTTAACATTCCTTCATTACTTAAGTATCAGAGACATAATTTTACGTGGAAGAAGTACCTTTAAATTTGATGTCAACTTTATAAATCTGTGTTAGGATACTGCCCCGTGAAGCTTTTATCCTAATTCTTATCACTCTAGCGAGTTGTTTTATTCAACTCTGGCAACTGTATTAAGGCCTAAATGGAAGAGAAAGGCGCGCATTTTGTGTGAAAAAGTTCGGTACTACTTTCACCATTCTCTGAAATAGGCACCCAGAAACGCATTGGCTGCGAACACGACGCCTCATCGAGTATAGTGTATGTATATACTTCACGAATACCGTAACAGCAATAACATGAAAGAAAATTTCGTGTTTAAAATCGAGAAGCAATCAAATGCAAGCGATGAAATGTGCCATAGTGACCCTAAGTAGCTTTTATCGACGATATCGCACACCCCTCCCGCAACAGAAGCAACCAACTATGGTTATGGCGAGGCGCGCTTTGTTCGCGAAACCCAGCAGTTCACTACAACTTCGAATTTAAACCGTATAGTAGCTCTTTACAGTTCCAGTTACAATGCCTATAGCATACACAAGGCACTGCAGCGCAGCTTAGGCTGCGTTTAAATGGAAAATGCAAACACATTCGGCCACGACATGTCTCGATCCCGCGTTGTTAATTACAGAGTGAAAACTATTTGCTTCGTCCGTGCATAACAAAAAACCTCGCGTACCCACCTCTTAAAGAAGACATCACAAGTCTCACATGAACACTTATTTGACCTCCACTGGGGAACAATATCTTAAATATGTGCAACACTACTAATGAATGGGCCTTCGGCTTCTTGCTGGCTGCAGCGAACCCGTCCAAAAGGCATATTTCACTCAAATATTTGACCGGAGCAGCCTGTGTCTGTTCTCCAAACAGATTCGTCTTGTCTGTTTTTCAAGTAAGAAGCACCAGTAAATTGCTGAAGTGAGCTGAACTTGTAGCACGGAAAGGGAATAAATATTGGTGCATTCCTTTCTTTGTGCTGCAGACAGCTGTAAACATAAATCAGATTTGCTTCAAGTTACCGCCAGTTAAATTTAACCGGTGAAGGACGGCCTAATTTTGAGAAACAGGTGAAAAAGCAAGTGGAGTTGGCGGAATCTAAACTGCAGTGGTATTTAAGTCATCGTGTTACTGCCGAGGGTTGCTGTGAATATAAAAATTCGATATTATACCGTGAACTATTCGTCGTGATCAAACATGTTTTAACGGCATAAAATCAATACAAATGTTGTAGAAGTCATATATAGCCAGCGTTTAATTGTGACACGCATATTGCGCCATGGTTGGTATGAAATCTTTACTATATTCTTATGTGCTGTGATTTTGCGTCGATGCTTTAGTTATTCACGTTAGCTATCACTGGAAACTGTAGATCCGCACATGAAAAACCTGTAATGGGCTGGTCGGAGCTCCCTCGGGTGGCACTATAGCGTTGCCTTCGAGAAATGTATTGTCTAGGAAATAAGCTCCTTGATTACATTTTCGCGAACGAAGACATCGTAAAATATATATTTGAGAGGCCCGTCATAAGCACACAAGCATTGGGAACGAGAACAAACAAACGGCAACACTGCAGAAGGCGTCCGGACACCGCCCGAACTGCAGCAGACGACAGGCACGAGTCCGTGCCCTGACGTCACTCGAGCGGTGCTCGCAGCGCCCCTCTAGGTCGTTCTCAGGGCTAATAGGAAGCATGTGACTGACACGCTTAGAACTCTAATGAGAAGCTGCTTTATCTTTTATTGTATACAGATGAGCTTGAAATCGCTCACCCAATTGGGGCAACCAGAGGTGTGCACAACTTCTGGCAGCCTATTACAATATACCCCATGTGCCTGCGGCGTATCTTTCACAATTAAAAATGCTGCATCTCGCAATTACGGCAACGTATGTAGATGTACAACAGCATGGCATAGAGGTTGTACTTAGGCATTCCTTGCAGAGTTAAAAACTTTGCAGGATTGGGGCCTCAGTGTCATGTTCGATGGAAAGGAAGTCTGTGTAAAGGACTAGTATTAGCATTCTGTGGAGACTTGTCCATGCTTCGCTTAGGTGGTTTCTCCTGCAACTTTGCTCATGGATCTGTTTGCTGGTTTTGTACGGCACGAATGGAAAACCTTTTATCAATAACAAGAGAAGACTCATGCCAAAGAACAACTAAAGAGCTCCATGAAAACCACCTGAAAGCCATTCAGATAAACCCAGCAGTAAACCGGCTGTATGGCTTGAACGGTGAGTCACTAATGTCTTCTCTTGAAGTCTTTGACGTTTCATCACAATTGCCACCAGATATCATGCATGATATGTTTGATGAAGCCTTGCGATTTCTAATACAAGATGTGCTAAATGGATTGTTTGATAAGCATATTTTCACCTCATCAGACCTTGCAAAATTGAGCAAGTTCCAATATGATCGAAATAACGTGACAAACAAACTGCCACCACCAAGTGAAGCCTTTGTACAAGGTAAATGTGCCCTGAACGGCACTGCATCACAAAAATTGCGCCTTTTCCGACTATTGCCCCAAATATTTGGGTGCAGTGTTCCAGAGGAAAATAAAGACTGGGAAGTGTACCTCCTTCTAAGAGAAATTTTAGACATGTTTACTTCAGACAGTCCTCCATCGCAGTCTCTTTCATACCTCAAAATGAAAGTTTAAGAGTTCCTTCGTTTCTTCGTCAGTCACTACCCATCTGTCCATCTCATTAAAACAATTGCGCTATCTCATACATTACACCACATGATATCTCTTCTTGGGCCACTCAATCAGTTGTGGTGCATGAGGTTCGACACAAAGCACCGAAATTTTCAGTGCCTTGCAACTCGCCTCAAAAATTTCAGGAATATCTGCAGGGCCCTTGCAGAGAGGCACTAGCTACTCTAAAGCTTTGAGTTCAGTGAATTAGCTTTAGACGATGTGCTGTCCACGAACAGTGAAAAATCTGTGAAGAAGGCTGAGCTGCACCCATGCATAGTGAAGTCCAGCGAACCACCTGGCAGGCAAAGTCAGTGACACTACAGCAGATAGCCTACAAACTTGAAGATGTGCTTGTGATGGACAGAGGGGACGTCCCAGAGTATTCTCAGATTATTGGCATCTTCAATGTCCGCAATGAAGTTGCTTTTTAGTTGAAAGACTTGAAGTACTAGAATTCAGAAGGCACCGATATTCCTATCTGGTCGCAAGTGTGGTACAACGTATGCTGCGAAAACTGGAGATGAAGTGCTTCCAGAGTGCCTTGACCGTTATTTGGGAGAACATGTAATAAGATGTGAAATTGTTTTGTTTGATTAATGTTGCTTTGAGACTGTTACTGAGTTGTCCTTGTGGTTATACCTTCTGTAATGTATCTGGTAATTCATATTTTCATTATCTTGTCTACAAAAATGTTCTTCAGTTTAGTTTAATAGTGCATGCATGTGCATTCCGCTTGAATTACCTCTATTGCTATCATTCGAATAACTAATCCAAGCATATATCGCTTGTTGAGTTAAGAAAATACAAGTGCCGTTAATAAATCCTTATTTTTGTCATGCACTTAACTGGATCAAATAAAACGCTGTATTTGTTGTATGGATATGCAAACACCGAATTCACATTGTATACATACTCTGCTTAGAGATGAAATTATGGACGCACAATTCTTTAGTATAGGAAGGTTCTATGCATAAAATTATTTTCTTGATCTAAATTGATGGTTCTTTAGTTATTTGTAACACGCCATATTTGAACAGTTTGTTGTCATTTGCGCCACAGCGCCCTTCTGTTCACTATCAAGAACAATTCCCCCCTACGTGCTATTATATAATTACTATATCCTATTGGTTCGAAGTTAAAACGTAAAACATGTGTAGAACTGCGTAGTAACCGTATTACGATCATTTAAGTAGTCAAGAGTTTGACGAAAGTTCGTCTGGTCCGGTAACATGATGATGAAGAAATTGCGGTCACTTAAGTAATAGTTGAATTAAAAGCTTGTATTTGGGAACATGTTTACGCACTAACTCCGAAAAATTGGACTAACAATTGGCAAGCTTTCCTACTCCTGAAGTTTCAGCTTTCTCTTGCCGAGGCTCTTCTCCAGTCGCACATTAGTCGCGATATTTCACGACGACTTTTCGCGTGCCATTTGGAGTCGAATAACCCTTGCAGAAATCTTGACTATTATTTTCTGACTCTACTCGCGCAAAAACGACTTCTGTAGAAAAAGAGAGTCCCGGTGCCGTGACTCACTTTTTACTCTCTTTCTTCGTAGAGTGTAGGTGAATGTTCTGAGGTGTCACGGAGGTAAACTGTACCTATTTTTATTGGCAGGGACGTGCGCGTTTAGATTGAGGGTACTTGTTTGTCGAATTGACAAAAGAAATGTTCTGGTTACGAATTATCTGTTGTTCATTTTTGATCACTGCCCGGTAACTTGTCTTGTGAGGCCCGGGTAAAGGCACGGTGAAGTCTTACGGGAGCTTTGGAAAATTAATTTGGTGTTACTGTGGGGGGCAGGAATTCATAAATCGTGACTGCTGGAATAAAATTTCTTAGCTAGTAGTGTGGCAATTAATAAGTGAGAGCCTTTTAAGCAGATGATCAACATAAATGTTGCAGAAAGTGCTAGTGTTCCAGCGTCTGAAGAGAGAAGTTAAACAACAGTACTCAATACAATAATTGACAAGTACACTGCGCTAGTACACAAACGGCCAAGGGTTTATGGTGACGATATGCGCAAGATAAAACAGGAGCCTCCAGAGTACGAAGAAGGACTTTTTCGATGGGGCCTACTGCGTGAAAGAGCAGAAACTTACGAAAGTTGGGAGGCGCCCAATGAAACCGCTCTGAATCCCGAGGGTATACATGCAAAGCAGATGAAAATATAGGCACTCATGTTTGAGGGAGTCGAGGTCACACAAACTGTACACATTTCTGCGACTTACACGTTACCCGCCCTTCCCTTTTGAAGAACCGCACCTATATATACTGTGCTGAAGAATGTCCACTTGTCCACAAGTCCACTCGTCGAGACGTTGGCTCCTGCTTTAACCTCGTTCTTGTTTTGCTCATTTTTTGCCCCTAAGAAGGTCGACGTCAAAATATCTAACAGACGGTACATTTATCACATGCAGGTGGCTTTCATAGGCAGTGGAGGCCGATGCCGGAGCTGTATTCCTGAACAATAGGTGATAGAAAACCAATCCCAGAAAATCTCAAGGTCTGGACTGCCTCAATTCTGCGTTATAGCACAAGTTTTCGCTGCAGTCTTTAATAAGGCGGATCATTTAAATGCGTTACCCCTGTCATTTGATGATACATATACAGATTTGGTGGTAGACAGAAGACAACAGATAAACTGTAACACATTTATTCCTAAGTGAATATGCCAATGAAACTATAATGTTTTTACGAAGCTTCTACTGGTGCTCCTTCTGAACCTGATAAAAGACACCATTCGGCTGCAACAAACCTGTTAGATTCATACTTCCTTCGTTGCCATGAACATGCATTCACAGCACGCGGTGCGTAGCAATGGAGTGTTGTGGCTCCATGAAAGGTGGAGCCGCTTCATTGGACAAAGCTGAGCTCCCTCAGCAGCGCTGTTTAGCCAGAACGGCCCCTCGCGGCATTGAAACTCATTTATCAAACAAACCTCGAAAAGGCCTCTGACTGGGCAGATCGCGGGATTTTGTTCACAGTGTTACTTCTATTAATCTTACTCTAAGCACCATCATAACTAAGGGTGTTACCACGGGATGTCGGGACTTCATCGCAAGATTAATAATCATTAATAGATTGGAGAACCCCATAAAAGTAAAGCGTTACGTGTGAAATGAATGGGCTCTCGGCCTACCTTTGCTCAATATATTGTTACGTGTGGAAAGACACAGACGAAAGATGCTATTTACACGCTATTTACACTGGAGCTAGGCAGCCAGGCTGACACTCGCTCGTGCGAAGAGAACCGACCAACTTCTTCGTCGTTCTCGCGGCGGCTCGTCTCTTGAGCATCGTTCGACGGTATCGTAATATTACCCCCCGGCGGCAAAAGCACCGTCACGGTGCTGTTAAATATCCAAGGTGCATGGAGAGTTGTAGGGCTTGAGTCGGGCTGTAGGGCTTGAGTGATACATATAATATGTATCAAAACGCCGTGTCCGGCTATTATTGAAAATCAATTCGTTCATCGGTTTTGTGTGCAAGTTATCGAAGATTCGGGCGTATACAGAAGAGATTGGTGTATGTTGCATGGATAAAGCGAGCATCCAGACACTGTTCAATTTTCTCTAATCCTTTGCTGACGTGACGGGCAGCGATGTAAACTGCGGAAAGTACCCGGAGTTGTGGCACGGCAAAAGTCCGTCGGCACTTGACACGTCCGCCGACATATAGTATGTCAGAATAGCACTGCATGTCTGGGTGATCCAACTGCAGCTAAAAAGAAAATGTAGAATCTGCGCAAAATCAAACAAAGATAAATAAAAACGAGTCTGGTGGATGACGGGACATATTTCAATATTTATCAAGGATGCTTTATGTAACCCATTGCCTTTGTCGTAGCTTTGGTACACAATGGAGCTGCTTCATTGTTCCCTGGTCCAGGAGCAGAAAATGCATCCAGGATTTCCCACCTTTGTGTTGGCAGCTATCTGGGAGTGCTCTATTTGCAGGAGCTTATTTCGACGTGTGATGGATGGACATGTGGAATTGGCACACCGCATTTAGCGGCAGATGGTATACTGGCAGTTTTTTTTTCTTGTAACCAAAATCTTTTTTCTGCGGAGTATGATTGAGGTGAGGCTCCAATCTCCATTTAGTACTTTGTATTTGGCACCGAAGGCACGCCGTGCTAGATTTTGGATTAAATAAAAGAAGTGGTGACAATTTTACGTTTTATTTTTTGGCGTAAACACTTTCGAAGGAATATATTTTAGCACAACTAAAAAGGAGCTCTTTCATCTTGTAGGTGATGTAGTATTGGCTGTCGCAAGGCGTGTGACCATGGGCACTTAAAGCTAAGGCACGGATATGTTAAATGGAGTGAAAATAACGCAAAAAATGTAGGTTCGACCTCTGTAAACTGCGTACTAGAACATTGACTGTGAGAACGTCTTAGCAGTACGGAGTTTCATTCTGTGGTGGGGCAGGCACCACCTCGTCTGTAAGAAGTGGAATAGAGCAGATAATCTATTTCTTCACGGCTGAATGGAAGGATCAACACCGATCGCAAATAAAGACTGCTGACTACATTTACATACCATATGATTTCCGAACCTTGGCGATGAATATAAAATGCCATACGACTCGATAATGCTGACTGGCCTACACTATGGCGTGCCAGTATGGAGTAAGTTCCCTGCCACCTGAGTTCTGCACCCACCTGGCTGATGTTGCACTACTGGATGACAATTCTTGTTGAAATGCAAAGGCCGCAAGAATATGCGTCTGGATGGCCTGTAGAAATTCAGTCCTTCATAACACTCAGGAAATATTAAATGGCGACGTCAGTCAAGCTGAATGACAATTCACACTGTGCAGTTGTTTGATATTGTTTGTTTGGCAATTATTTTTTTGTCCTTTAGGGCACGTCCTGAAGCATTGCACAAACATACGGAGACACAAAAAGAAGACACGAAAGATGAGTGCTTCGTAACAGCTCGTTTTATATCACGGAAATATCATACTTATACATCACATAGGTATTTAGGTCAGCCGTGAAACAAAACCATTTGTTAGAAAATGCTTGTTTTTCTCTCTTCGCTTTGTATGCGCAAATTGTCCGGATGAATCAGTTCCAATTCGGCGGACTCGAATCGATCCTTTAGGGTTACATGTCTACGAACAGTGGCAAGCAATAGAGTGCCGATAGTTGGAGTGCCGATCTTCTGTGCTAAATTAACTCTATTCGAATCAGTCTACCGAATATATATATATATATATATATATATATATATATATATATATATATATATATATATTCTATAGGAGAGGGCCTTTCCTCCTTGCGTAACAACGATAGAACCTTACGTCTCTAACATTTTAGAAGCGTTGGGTGTTTCTTGCAAAATTTACCAGCACATAAGCCAGTGCAGCGGCGCCGCACGGAAGTGATGGGAAGCACACCGCCACCCATAACTTGCGTCTTAAAATCAGGGTTCGTGTGTAGGCATGGCCTAGTAACGTTTTGCTCTAGGTAACCTTCGGAGGCAAACAGAATTTATGGTCGGGGTCGATCATATGTAGGCGTCTGTGGATGTTGTCATCGTGGCCTCTGTGTGCCTTCGTAAGGTCCTACATGAGCGCCTTGATCGTAGAGTTGACATCATGTTGCGAGTAGGGAATGCGTACTTCATCAGAAGAAGAGAAGGCCAATTTTGCCTCAGTGTCGGTGAGTTCATTGTCAATCACACCGCTATGCATAGGCAGCCATTGAAACGGGATAATGTGGCCACCTAACTCGACATTGTTATGAAGTTCGGTGATTTCAAACACGACCAGCTAATACGGCCATTTCTTTAAGAAAGCATTTTAGAGCCTGGAGCGCTGATTTGGCATCGAAGAACACCGTCCATTTATGAGGTGTCTGCGTTCTCATAAAAGGGAAAGCCCCTTTATTGCCGCATGTTGCGCAGCCGCAGATGTTGATTATTGGTCTAATTGAAATCGCCGAGTAATTACAAGTTGCAGGATAACAAATGCTACCATTTTGGTAGAGTGTGTGACCGAACCATCGCTTTATACTTGTACAGTCCCACTATATATTCTAAATATATGACACAGTGTGCACGTGATCCCAAAGTATGTATGCACCAGGTTCGCTGTTTGCTTCACTGTACTGAGTGCTTGTAGCATCCGCCTTACGGAAGTATGAGTCCTTGCATCTGAGGACACGGGCCATTGATGATGACTGCTTTCCATCGGCGTCAAGCCACGAATAAATTCTGGGTTCCTAGCCATAGACAGCTTCGCTGTAATCAGTGTATTTTATTGACCCTTACTCTAAAGTAATCCCCATGAGAGTGTCTCAACGACAGTGGGCTTTAGCTCCTGAGCACGACGTGATGAATTTCATATCCCGCCCCGTAGGGACGCCCCGATGAGGAGGACACGCAATATGGTGTTACGGGGATGGCCTTACGTGCCCGATTCCCCACGGAGTCCTATATCTCGTACATCCAGGAAGTGTTGGCACTTTGTCGTAATGCTGATCATGACATGACAGAAGCTGAGAAGGTCGGGCACGTGCTTAACGGCCTGTGCTCTTACTTTCGGAGTTTCGTCAAACATTTCGCCGACGTTGCTCGGCCCTTGACCAATACTGAAAGAAGAAGAACACGTCATTCTCATGGGTCCCGAAGCAGGCTCACGCGTTCGCCACTCTCATCTGATTTCTGACCACTCCTCCAATACTTGCCCAGTTTGATCCATCTGCACCGACCGAAGTTCACACTGACGCCTGCGGCCATGGCACCGGCGCTGTTCTCGCCCAACAACAGAATGGTACCGAGCCCGTGATAGCTTATGCCAGCCGCCTGCTGTCACCTGCCAAGAGAAATTATCCATCACCGAGCGGGAGCGCTTCCCTTCAGCTTTGGCGGTCGCCAAGTTCCGGCCATATTTGTAGGTTGCACGTTTTCGGTCGTTACAGACAACCACGCAATCGGCTGGCTGTCTTCCCTCCGGGACCCGACAGGACGGCTTGGTTGCTGGGCTTTGCGGCTGCAGGAATTTTCATTTATTGTCAATTACAAGACTGGACGCCTATACAAGGGCGCTTACTGCCTCTCCGTCACCCCGTGGGTCCCCCTGATCCTGCTGCGCATGATCGGGTGACGTGCGTGATGGGTTTTATTGGCAGTACCGACATGCTCGCTGAACAACAAAGCGACGAATCCTTATTGTTCATCATCGCCGGAGTGCAATCTGGCAGTACTAACGCCGCGTGCCGCATGTTCGCTCTGCACAACGGCATCCTCTACCGTCGCAATATCAACCCTGACGGCCTTGAGTTGCTCCGTGTCCTTCCTTGTCATCTGCGATCCGTCCCTCTCGAACAAATTCACTATGCACCAACGGCGGGACACCATGATGTTTTGCGTACATACGACCGCGTACGACGCCGGTTCTTCTGGCCGGGTCTCTACCGCTCCGTGCGTCGTTATGTCGCAACTTGCGAATTGTGTTAGCGCGGTAAGATACTTCTGCTGCCACCTGTCGGACGACTTCATCCAAGTGAAGTTCCCTCTGAACAGTTCTTTCGCGTAGACCTTGAACGGCTTGGCCCTTTTCTGACAATGACTAGAGGGAATAAGTGGATTGCAGTCGCTACTGATTAGGCGACACGCTACGCGGTACCAAAGGCGTTGCCAGCTAGTAGCGCAACAGACGTCACCGATTGAGTAACCTTTACAGTTACTTACAGAAGGCGGCCGCTCGTTCTTTTCTCGAGATGTCGACGACCTCCTTCGCTCTTGTGCCACTGAGCGCAAGCTTTCCACCGCCTACCACCCACAAACGAATGGTTTTACGGAACGTCTCAACTGAACAACCACAGAGAGCCTGTCGATGTACGTCTCCAACGATCACCGCGACTGGGACGCCACGTTGGCCTACGTGACGTTCGCGTATGACTCGCCCTGGCATGACACCGCAGGATATTCGCCCTTTTATCTTTTGTGTGGTCGCGATCCCACATTGCCGTTTGAAACCATCCTCCCTTCTATGCCACGTGTGGCAACTCAGTACGTTTGTGAAGTCATCGATCGTACTCACATGGCACGTCATGTCACCTGATCTCGTTTATTAGCCTCGCAGAACATACAAAAAGAGCGTAATGAGCCGTGCCATCGCAATTTTATGTTGGGGCCAGGTGCTCGGGTGCTCCTTTGGTCACCATGTCGTCGGATTGGCCTCTCGCAGAAGCTCCTTTCTCGCTACACAGGAACTTATGAAATCCTACGTCAAGTTAATGACGTAAATTACGAGATTGCGGCGCTACAGTTTGATGCATCTTCAAGTCCGATGCCTGTTGACGTCGTCCACGTTTCGTAGCTGAAGCCATACTTCGCCCGCAATTCTTCCCCTACCATGCACCGAGACGGGGCTTCATCATCCGGTGGTCCTGTTACGGAAGGATGAAATAAGACAGGAAGAAGATCGCAGGACGCTGGCTGCTGCGTGTTGTTGGTCAGCCGTCTTAACTACTGTTGACTCATTTTGTATGTGTATATAGTGCAAATACAATCTCCTATACTCCCAACATCCCCGTAACAATAGCATGTGCATTAAAATTTGCACGCGCAAATTCAAATAAATCGGCCTGTATGTCCCATGTTAATCAGGTGGCCGGAATCACGGGTAACAAAGAAGTCATTTGGAGGTTTTGAGAGATGGGTGCACCACAAATGTGGCCAACGAATAAAAAGTCCAAATATGTTGTTTCTTGTTCAACAATGGCTTTAAAATTAAGGTGGAAGGTTCTGTGTCGTGCAATTTTTGACGTGGACTGGCTGAAGACTGACTTTGAGCTCGTGATCAATAATCCGTGTAAGCGTTCTCTGGCGTATCAGATTAGTTGAAAGTGGGGGTCTTTACACGAGTGAGCGTTCTTGAAGATGAGCAGGTTTATAACGTGAACTCCAATGCCCTTTAATTTGTAGCTCCTCTTCGGTTTCCTTCGTGTTTCTGTCGGCTATACGATGGAGCACCATCATGTCCTAAATAAAGATCACGCAAGACTCTGCTGACATTTTAGTCCTAGTATAAAGCACCTTTTTCGCTCGAGCTGACGACCAATGGGCTTGTAGAGAACCGTCCGTCATTTCATTCTCCCCGCCGTTGAGATCATTGTACCCTGGTCCAACCGAAGCGTTTGTCAGACAGGGGCATAAACACTACCACAAGGCAAACCCGCTTTTACTTTTGAATAAAACCACTCAACTCCCCTGTCATCAACCTGTCAAAGCCTGTATTACTTGTCAAAGATAAACCGTGCTTGCAATAACTGGTGACCCAGAACATATAAGTTTTTTTTTTTCTGAACATTAGCCGTAGACGACGCTGCTCCTACTCCTGCTGACAGAGACCACGCCCCGATTAGGGCCCCTTTCATTGCCACAGAACTTCACCTTTCCAGCTTCCGGCCCCAAAATCCTCGAGTTTGGTTTTCGAAAGTACAGTTCCATTTAAACTCTAGAGCATCCCTTCACACACAGCAAGGTACTTGCACATTGCGGCCGCCGTAGTCTCCAAAATCACCGATGAAATAGGCGACTTGCTAGTTCATGCACCTTCAGCCACAGCAAACGACTACCTGCAGCACCTCGAGCCATCGCAATAGAGTAGACTCCGAAAGCTCCTCTACGAGCAACTCGGCGACCAACCACCGTCACAACTCCTGCACCGGTAACGTCAATTGATGGGTGGTCACTCCGCAAACGAGAGCCAGCGTCCAATTTGCGCGAGCTGTTGTTCTTGCAGGGGTTCACACAGTCCGCACTCATGGTGGTGGCGAGTTCCGTAGTGTCGAGTCTTGATCGGCTAGCTGCACTCGCTGACCGCACATGCGACTGCTTGCCTTCGTCACAGCTACCTATCGCCGCTGCGAGAGCCTCAGAACCAGCAGACCGACTCTCGCGCCTAGATGAAACACTCGACCACCTTACCAGTGCATCGAAGAAGCTTACGACGGGTTGCAACGTTGGCGACCAAATTCAGTGCAACTACTCGCCTTCACAATCTCGCAGCGCACTTCGATACTCGCCGCAGCAATTGTGCTCGTACCACCGTCGCTTTCGCGAACAAGCAAGTCACTGCACTCAGCCCTGTTCCTGGACAGGAAATGCAGCGACCAGTCACTAACGACGGCATGCGACATCAGTCTTCGCGCAAGCCGCCTATTCCTGTAGTCGACCGCATCACCGTCACCCGCCTCCTTGTCAACACCAAAGCCGAGCTTTCTATGGCTGCAGATCTCCAATGCCGCAAGTCTACACCCGCGCTCTACGCAATGCACTTGGTTACCATCGCGTCGTATAAGCTCCGGCCAATAACACACAGACACCGGACTCCGGCGCTTGCACACATGGTTGTTTGTGATCGCAGACGTCCGCTTTGCCACACTCAGAGCGGACTTCCTCAGCCATTCCTCAGACTTCCTCAGCTTGACGGAGGTTACATGTCGCCCGCTGTGAGTTCAAAAACAGCTTCAGCAGGGCGTAATTCGTCGTTCCTCCACCAACTGGTCTTCTCGTTTCTGCTAGTTCCAAGGCAAGGCAGTGTAGACTGGCGGCCTTGCAATGATTACCGAGCTTTTAATCCGTTACTACTCAGGATGAATATCCCCTTCTCCACATACATGACCTCGGCGCTCGGGTCGCAGAAACCAAATGTAAAGCCAGATCGACGAGATGAGTGCGTACCACGAAATTTCTGTCCAACCAAGCGAGATTATGAAAACAGCGATCACCAATCTATTTGCCCTATTGGAGTGTATTCATTTGCCGTTACGAGCGAACTCCCGTTCATTTTCGCCTACCTTGATGACATTCTCGTTGCAAATCGCGTGCACAAAAAGTAAAGAGCACATTCGCCTTCAGTTTGAGCTGATAGATGAGCATGACCTGGTCCTTCAAAAATACTTAATTGACCAAATCGAAAATATCAAGAAATTAGCAGCAAGCTTAATCTACTCGGACTACTCACGATACAGTAGCGCAACTAGCCTGGTAGAGAGATGAAATCTTCAAGCACTAAAGAGAGAGAGAGAGAACAATTTTATTGTTTGCCCGGGACGGGGTCAAGGGAAGAGGAAGAGGTGGGAGATACTCTTCCGTCATCTTCCTCCTTTAGGCGGCAGCTAGGTTCCCTTAAGCCCCGGCCGCGTCTTCAGCCATCCGGATGAGTCGGACGTGCACTTCCGCATCAGAGCTGAGCCGCGCGGTCTCCCACTGTTCCACAGACGTGATTTCCAAAGAAGAGTGATCTTTCTGTTTGGACGTGACTACGTTTAAGGGGGAAGGGCCAGACCACGTGCTGTAGGTCTGCCCTGCCTTTGAAGATTTTGCATACGGCTGCATACACTCTTGGGTAACAGCGACTGTAGGCTACAGGGTTATGGAAGGTGTTGGTTTGGAGCAAACTCCATGCCACCCATCGCCGTTTAGGGAAAGTTCTGTGCGCTATAGGATACTTGGCCCTCAGATGTTTATGATGATCAAAGATGTCCTGATAGGACACTAGCCTGTCCCACCCCAACCGGCGAAACGAGTGAGCGTCAACGGTGGAATGGTGGGCGTCGACCAGGTTGGTTAGACCTCGAACCGCGTCGTGCGCGCTCTCGTTCTCGTTCTCCAGGAGGGCGGAGTGGGCCGGCGCGCAGACGATTTGGACCCCCCATGACTCGGTTGCCACGAAAACCGGTCACAAGTATGTTGAGTGCTTCGGACGACACACGCCCCCTTCTGAAATTTAGGATGGCTGACTTGGAGCCCCTCACTATGAATTTATATTTGGAGGATACCGTCATTGCCAGGGCAATGGCTGCCTCCTCGCCAACTTCACGCGACGTCGTGAGAAACGTGCCGGACGCGGTTCAAGCGCCCTGTTGACTTACTATTGCTTGGCCATGGCGTCGCGATCGTCATAATCAGTACCGTCCACGTAGACCGCGTCCTCAGAGCTCTCGAATCTTCTCTGCATTATCTGCGCTCTTTCCCGTCCGCGTTCCGCGACATTCACTGGGTGCGTGTTCATGGGTGGTGGCAGAACGTAGATGTTTGTCCTGATCTCCGCTTGGATGTCCAGTTTGGCTCCGGATCGAGATTCGTGATTAATGCTAAGGGATTGTAAAATGTGCCGCCCTGTCCGGCTCTTGGATAGCCTTTCCAGTTGAGCGGTCCTCTGAGCATCAGTCAGCTCTTCTAGGGTATTGTGCAGCCCAACTGCTTCGAACCGTTCATTCGAGGCTGTGACGTGTATGCCTAGTGCCTGTTCGAAGGCCATCCTAATTATCGCGTCTATTTTATTCTTTTCGTCCCTCTTGAGATTCAGGAACGGGGCGACGTATATCACGCGGCTCAGGATGGTATCTCCTCACGTATGTAGACCGGTAGTCAATGTGGCTTGAGAGGGCGCCTCTACAAAACATCATGGCCTGGGGGAATCATGGTGGAATCACGTGTTGCTACGTGCGTGTCGCGGTACGGCTGCCCTTTGCACATAGCTGCTGACTGAGGCCGACAATACCAAAGCTCTTTTCTTTCTGGCCAGGCGAGACTGCTCACCACGCTCCTTCATAAAATCACGGCTTACCATCCAAAGATCAACGGCATCGTCGATCGTCTTCTCCGACAACTGAAGGCGTCGTTGACCACCACGCTACCCCAAGTACTACTAAGGCTACGAACAGCAGTCAAGGATAACCTCGGAGCCAGCGCAGCCGAGATGTTCTACGGGTCAGCAATATGCGTTCCAAGCCAGTTTTTTATTACCCAACAAGGCACTCCAGCAGCAGTTGCACAGGACTTCGAGAGGCTGCATTCATGGCTCGGCCAGCTTCGACTTACACCCCACGCATCGCGAGCGGGCAGTGTGTGTTTTAGTTCCGCGACAATGGACACAACCAGGTACGTATTTCTGCGGTGCGACTCTATCAAGCCACCATTAGCTCCTTCCCTATGAAGGCCCCTTTCGTGTGGTTTCTCATTCAGAGAAAACCTTGAACAATGACGATCGGGCCATAGAAGAGACCATGTCGTGCGACCACGTGAAACCAGCCTATGTTGAATTTTAACTCCTGATTCCTTCCAACATTCACACCTAAGCCTTTCGCGTTATTGGGAAGGTGGGGGGAGCCCTTGTAGCGACCATCCGTCACTTCGTTGTCCATTGTGCGGGTCATAGCGCCTGCTCGAATCGAAGTGGCTGTCCGACAGGGTCACCATCACTGCAAGTCAGCATGTATGCTTTTACTCTTGAATGAAGCCAGTCAACTCTTCGTTTTCAACCTGTTTCAACCTGTCAAAACGTGTATTACTTGCCTCTGATAAACCGAGACCAACGTGCTTCACTAACAGGTGCTTCCTTTGTAAACGCCCAGATTTTGACGTGGTCTTCGTGTGTCTCCAGCTGGACTCTTGCGAACTACGGAGGTAACACTCAAAACTGGCAAATATTAGAGTTTGGCCATATTGTTTCTCGTTGACTACGCACCCATATCACAAAATTTAATCTGTACAGTCGCCTCCATTGCTGCTGAAGATGATTCCTAGGACTCGCAGCTGGGACTTAGATGGAAGTCAGTCTGCGGGGCCTACGGTAGGCCATCGGCCATCATGGTAAAACTTGCGCGGTGTCCGCTGCAGAATTGCGTTATCCAGCACTCCCACCAGGCGGCAGCCGGCTATATTATTGTTCAAAAACAGAGGCGTAGCAAAGAATGTTTAATGGTCACGTCAACGCCTTAAAACACCGCACCCCACACTGCAGCAACCACTCAATTTTGGCTTCCTTGTGTCTTGTTTGGTAGTCTTGGTCTTTATTGCAACAATGTCGGTAAAGCGATGTCTGTCCTTCAATATGGACATGTGTTGTGGTCGGCGCCAATCTCAGCTCTCGGCTTTAAAATGGTTGATTTGACAAATATTTAATACGCATATACACATAGGAGCACGCATCCATAGGCATTTGTTGGTCGTTTTCAAAGTGTCAAAAATGTTCATGTTTTATATGTGATTTATATGGTACTATTTTTTATATGTTTCGTTACATGTTATATATTTTCGTTATTGTACTTCAGGATATCTGTACCTTTCGATTATCTGAAAGAAAAAGCCGAGAAATACGTTAGTATATATTAATACACGGTAAAGTTGGGGCCATAAAATGTAGCAATATTCCGATCACGTTCGTGAGATGTGGAAGAAGCATGAATATTTAATTCGCAAGTTTATTTGCAGGAACTTTCTGGAAAGTTTTTTTGTCAACAAGTGGTGCACAATTCGAACGCATTCCCGCCAGTTTTGATAAGAGTTGAAATTCAGATCTCCCCCTGTCGTGAGCGTCGTAAAAATTTATCATAAGACATAGGACATGTACTAGAGTTTTGTGTTTGGTTGTTATTCTTTTATTATCTCCATTTCCTACGTCTTGCTTCGCTGTGCTTTTTTATGATACCTTGGCTCGCAGTTGCTGTAGATGGTAATTGTTTTATATATAAAAAAATGTAGAAGCAGTACAGCCGGACGCTGACGTCTGGCTGAGTGAATGACGACGTCCAACACCAGGTTAATGTAACTAAATGCTTCTGAAATGCTGCCATTTTAGGTTAATGTACCTAAATGCTTCTGAAATGCTGCCTTTTTCCTTTCCCCTTGTTCGACAAACAAAGCAGGCTACTATTACTGTAGCGGGTATTTTGGCTTATCTTCTTAATACCAATGACGTTACAGGTGTATATCTATGTATATATAAAGCACGTTGTAACCGCTCCAAGCACACTTCGACTAACCATAAGTCTACGAACACTGGAAGTTCACATGTAAGTAATTATTTTCGTTACAATTACCTTACACTGCTATAAAAATCATATAAGGTGTATTATATGACTTCATTTGCGCTAGGGGACATGGAGAAGATAAGTGAATAGGTAAATTTGGAGGATCATATAGCGGAGGCTGATGAAATTATTATTGCGATAAGCCTTTTTATTGGACTGAATACGGACAGAAAAGATAAAATTGACCGAGACCAAACGTTTGGAAGACACGACATGCCGAAGCTTTTCATACATCACGGAACCAAATTAATGGAAATGGAGGCAATATTTCATACGTGTTGAGCTACTAGTCCCTCATACTAAAACACGCATTTTGCTTGCGTATATCCGATAGTTTATTAAAGCGCACCTTTCATATCTCTAAAACAGGTGACATGGGGAAGGTGCTTTACGAGATTAATAACGACGGGCCTGCTTCAGGATAAATATTACCACCATTAATTGGTATGCTCAATAAGCATCGCACGCTGTTACCTTTAAAACTTAAACGTCAGTTATACTTTTCTACTATTCATTCTAGATTCCACTATTGTCTACTTATCTGGGGCGTCACTTCTAAGGCTAACTTGGAAACTCTATTCCGAATGCAGAAGAAGTGTGTTCGTATTATTCATAACCTATCGATGTACGAACATACCTCTGCGTACTTTCACCAGGACAGTATTTTGAGTGTCGCTAGTCTATATAAACAAAAGTTATCCGAAAAAGCTGTTTTAGAATTCATAAGTAATCGTGATAACTTTTTTCTATATATATTAATACCACAACTAACTACACCTTAAGAGCTAGGAACTTTATTAACGTAAAAACTAGAACAAACTACGGCAGTCAGCTTTTACAGTGGCAGATTCCTAATTTACTTAATGATGAGCATGCTTTATTTGATATCATGCAAGATTCCTCAACCATTTCAATGTTCAGAAAGAAATCAAAACTGTATTTTTCCAACAATTGACACCTGTCTTTTGTAATTTATTTTCTGTTTTTCGACTGATATGCAATTTCATGCGTTGCAAGACTTTTTTGTTCCCATTTGGCTTTTGGCCTTCCTGTATCTTTCTGTACGTACTTTATTTCTTCATTTTCATTATTTATGCTTATTGTGTTGCATTGATTTATTGTATGTGTAATTGTATCATTCTTATATATAAGTATGAATATGTGTGTATTATGTGCATATATGTATACATTTTTTTTTTGCACTGTTGTCTGCTGTGCTCGTGGCGCCAGGGGCCTAGTCAGGCGTGTATAGTCTCGCATTTTGCTCCGGCGCCATGACAATCTTGTATTGTCAAAATTATAATAAACTTCAAACTTCAAACTTCAAACCCATGTCACCCTGAAATGTACAATCTTCCTGAAAGACAGCGCTGTAATGACATATTTAAGCATTTCCACTTCTAGTTTAAGCAAGCTCTTACGCAGGTAAAGTGTGCTATGGAAATCTTATCTCTTGGCATGTCTCATAAGAAGTCGCAACATGGAAAGCCTGTAATAACCACCGGCTATTGCTGTATAGGAATCAAATAGGTGCGAGAGAGAGAGAAAAAAATAACGTTTATTTGCACCCGTAAAAAGAGCCCCGAGGAGTCAAGAGTCTTCCTGTCTCGTCGGCTTGCTCCTCCCTTTTCAGCTGGCTGATGCTCCTTGGAGCTCAGCGGTGTCCTGCGGATGACTTCTCTTTGATCATCTTCCTTCGAGCTGGTCATTAAAGTCTCCCAGGATTGTCTATCCCTATCCGGTTTATTGTATCTGGAACAAGTCCATATTATGTGGATCATGTCCGCCTTTGCCCCGCAGTGTTTGCAGTTCATGTTCTCAATGTTATCGTGTCATCTCTTCAGTATGTAGGGGTCGCAGATCAACCCCGCTTGGAGTTGCCTCCACGTTATCTCTTCTTGCTTACTTAGTTTCTTATGCGACTCTGGCAGCGTTCTCCTTTCCATTTTATAATAAGTGAGAATTTCACTGTAAGTGTTTATGCCTTGTTCTTTTTGTTGGGGCTCCCTGGCTGGAGAGGCTGCATTAGTGTAACAGCAAATAAGCTCTCGGGCCAATGCGTGCGCTTGTTCGTTGCCGGGTAAGCCTTTGTGGGCAGGAGTTCATATAAGGTTTACTAATTAATCTAGAATTGGTCCTTTCTCCAATATGTTGAGTGCCTCTTTGGAGATTCTCTCTGCGGAATAATTCCTGATCGCTGGTTTGGGATCTGCCACTATGATTTTGACCCCTTTTTGAGTGAAAGCTAGGGCTATGGCCACCTCCTGTGCAACCTCCACTCTGTTTTGCGTGGTACTGCAGCTCTTTGAGTTCTCACCGCTAGCCTGTGTCGCCACTGAGACGAAACCTGGTCTGCTTTCATATTCTGCTGCATCCACGTAGATCACCCCTTGCTTTTTACCTTGCGATTTTTGTAATGCTATAACCCTGTCTTTCCTCCTCTCCTGGTGGTGACTGGGATGGATATTCTTCGGGAGTGGTGGTATGCGTATCCTGTCTCTGATTTGTGGCGGAATGGCTCCCATGTTCCTTACTTTGTTGTGGGTTTTGTATCCCAGTCTCTCTAGAATTCTCAGACCACCTTTGCACCACACACGCACATCCTCGAGTACTGTGGCGGGCCTCTATTGTTCGTTCACAAACACAGGAGAAACGACGGCGCCCGGCAATATGGCAGCTGTCAGCGCACATACTCTGTCAGCAATTCGTGGACACAGCATTGCACAGAGACACCACATATTTCGGGGTATTCGCACTCCTGCTTTCTTAGTAAGCTTCTCGATCTACGCGCGCGGCAGAAAATACACAGGCGCTCTTGCAAAAAGTCGCCGGAACGTCACAGTCACGCCGATGACGCAGGTATTCCTTGAAAAAGCAGTTGGGGAGTCACGATGGCGCCGACGACAAAAGGCAATAATCTCAAAACCTGCCTCCGAATTTTTTCAGCCGCTTACCCGAGTGGCCGGCAATAACCCTCTCACTCGCAGGTCCCTATTTCCACGACCTTTTGGCGCTCGTTGATCGGTGCTTCGCGAATCAAATAATGCTGCACCGTGACAGCTCCGCCCCCCCCCCCCCCCCCCCGATTTCAGAATATTAAAAAATAATATTCGCTTTCACGAGTGGCATTTTCGAGAAAAAGAAAGAGAAACACAGTTCCCGGTATACAAAACCCTATGCACACAATATACAATGTGTACTATACCACCAAAAAAAGTGAATAGAACAGAAAACTACGCGCCAATGTATACAACACAATGAACTCCAACTGCAGGATAACCCTACATTCGGCTCAAATAATTGATTCCCACATTCGTGTCCGATGCGTTTGTATGGAGGACGAAGGACTGATTTAAATTCGGCAGCCGCAATATCGGGTCTTTGGAAACCTGGAGTTTCTGTTCCCTAAACACTTCTTCCCATGCTGGTGTCCGTTGGACAGAGTTTCTCTCTACCTTCCGGATTCATTCCGTGAGGGGACTGCTGACTTTTGCGTAGTTCGGGATGAATTCCCGATAGCAGCCACTGAATCCGAGGAAGGCGCTTACCTGCCGCTTTGTTGATGGGTGTGGTGCAGGCTCAATCTTGTCCAGCGTCTTCCTAAATGGTTGTATAGGACCCACTCTGTCGACAGCCACTCGTTTGAATGAGGTTTCCGTTACGGGCATCCGCTCAAGGGGAACGCGTGGCACTCTCCCCTTTGGAACCGTGCGCTGGAAACCTTTTCACGTCGGCCATGCTGCCCGGCCACTAGAATTCCTCAGAAATCCGAACCTTATTCTTCTGAGTGTCTAAGTGGCCAGGCATTATACCGCCATGTTCCGTTTCTAACACCGCGTCTCGTTGGCACTTCGGCACAACGAGCTGCCGCACTGACCGTCTGTTTTTCTCCGTGTAGCACCGATAAAGTAGCCCATTTTCCTGTTTGAATTCGGCACTTCCCTTCTCAGTTGAGCATGTCTGCTTCTGGTTCGTGTACCCGTCCTCCCCTGGTAACTTCGCCGCGGCCTCGGGAGCCTGGAGTTTGGGAAGCATTTGCTGCTGCGGCTGCGCCTGGGAACGGATGATAGCTGCCGCCACGGGTGCTCGTTTCGTCTTTTCCTCACCACTGTATTGTTCGGTCTCCCATTTTGCATCCTCCGGGGACCTGACGCCTTCTATATTTGGAACAATCAGGTCACAAAGCATTTGTCGCCCATATAGCGCTATAAGGGCGGCCGGTAAAGTACGGGGTGTCGACTTCAATCTGGGCCGCGGGCAGCAGCTTGGCAGTCCCGTAAACCAAGTAGACGAGGCTGCTTGCACCCGTTAGCTGGCCTTGCTTCACCAGATCACTCTTTATAACCACCACGTTGCAACCTGTGTCCCGCAACACTGACATCTCTCTCCCTCCTAGGGTACCGGAAGCAACCGGAAGGTCCCTGGCAGGAAATTTTGGCTGCGTTGCCATTGTCGCGTTGATGACGGAAAACCTTGTCCCCATTTCTCAGCTAGAGATAGCCATCGCGTATCTGATCCTGGGGATCTAGTTTGGTGGGGCGTAAACGCACGATGCCTGTAGTCTGTTATTAGAGCCCGCTTAGCTGTTGTGCGATATGTGACCCTTTCCACCACACGTGAACCGACGCGGGTTTGTTGTGACATAGGTGGGATGGGTGGTCTCAGCGATTAAAGATGTAACAACGCGGTAGTGGCGGGAGCCCGTTTCCCCTGTTTCCAGTTACTGATCTCTCGGCTATGACTGGATCACTTTTCTTTGTTTTCGCGAGATTCGCCCCACCCTGAGCTTCCAAGAACTGGTCTACCAGCTCTAACATATCGTCCAATGATTCTGCCTTCCTCTCCTTCACGTAAAGCGACAAATTCGGACCACAATCGCGCAAAAATCTCTTTCATCAGCTGTGCGCGAAGGGAGCTCTACTCGATATTAGTTTTCGAAATTTCGACCCATCTACCGAAATAATGACTTAGCCGAGCTGCATATTGGGTTGCTCTTTCAGCCCCAACTGGTTTCTCGTTATTGAACCTGTCTTGAAACCCATCTGCTGTGAAGCGAAAGCGCCTCAGGAGAGTGGTCTACACTTTTGTGCAGTCCACCGCATCGTCCGGCGCTAACTTTCCCTAAGCGCTTCTCCGCCCTAATAGGTCGAAAGCGCTGTCGACCACTGGCCTTCGGGCCACTTCTGACCTCTGGCAATACTCTCAAATCGCCGCATAAATGCGTTCAAATCGTCCCTTCATTCATCTAAGGAGACGAGAAGCCTGCTATTGCTTATCCATAAACTGTGCTCCTCCGGTACTTCAAGGTGCTTGCTGCTAGCCCTGCTTCCGTTTCCACTTTGGTTAAGCTGAATCCTTAATTGTAACAACTGTAATTCCCGCTCTCCGGCATCCTTCGCAGCCACTCAATCCCTCTCTTTTTCTTTGCGCTCTTTCTCTTTTTCTTTGCGCTCTTTCTCTTTTTCCTCTCGAGCCAACGCCCGTTAATCTCGGGGATACCCCTACTCTTCCGCAACCCATGTTTTCAGCTCAGCGCCCTCTAGGCCTAACTGTTTGCCTTGTTCTATCCGCTTGTTGAACTCCATTCCCTCCAAAATGCACTATACTTCCAAAACATGCGCGTCGCAATTCGTATGCACGGGCATTCGACATTGGACAACAATGTGCCGTAGCACTGATCAATCAATATCCCCAATTCTCGTTCTTCGCTCACTGCGCTGCTTTTGTACAGAACGTCCTGTCACGGACGCTAGTTTAATGTCACGCCTTGTCACCTGTTCGCCGTCATCGCGAAGTCGTCGACGGGGTATAAAAGACGGTTGGTCGTTCCATACCGAAGCGAACACAGCGAAAAGTCAGAGTAGGGAGAAAGAGATAAAAAATATTTATAGACTGACAATGATACATGGATTAAAAGAAACACCAAAAACAAGAACACTAACACACGTGAACGTAATCTAGATCAATGATGCATAGAAAAGAAATACAACGAACACTTAACAGTAAATATGTAAATTAGCACTACACAAAACAAACTTAATGGCGGTCAACTAAACAGAGTTCAAAAGCAAACAAACGAAGGCATAAGCATGGCCGGGCAGCATCAGCAAGTGCATAATGCGTGGAGTCGACGGCAGAGCTTTCCCGAAGAACGCTGGCAAGCCGATCTCGTTGCGGCGGAGGCGACTGCTGGGTTGGCTTTCCCGGGAGTCTAGGTTTGACGTCTTCCCTCGAGCAGGTTGAGCGAACTTGAGGGGAACTACTGCGAGCTTCGTTGCAGACGTTGGTTTGTCGTCTCTTACGTCAACAACTAACTCGCAGTTCAGACGCGGCTAGGCAGCCCATGCGATATTGGACAGCACTAGCTTCTTGGCGCTTCTCAGAAGATCATAGGTTCAGCTTCTAGACTGCTTGGCTCGGTCTAAAACCTGCGTTAAGATAACTTCTCCTTTTTCTAGATCCCTGTGTTGGTGAACGGCAGATATTGGTTACGATCCAATTAAGTTCACCCAATTGTATCCCGGCTCCCCTCAAGGTCATGGCTGCGCCGCTTTTACTTAGGGACGAGAGAACGGGTGTTCCCCCCCTGCTGCTCGAAGTAGCGCGCTTGTATTGCACCACACACGCACATCCTTGAGTCCTGTGGCGGGCCTCTATTGTGCGTTCACAAACACAAGAGAAACGATGGCAGCCGGCCATGGACGTCCCCACGCCAAGTTTCGTCCTAGACGCCAGCGCTCGTTTCTCCCCTAGCGGAACGATTTCACCTCCAACGGGTGTAGGTTTCCGCCGCCGCTTCCCTTCACGGTCGCGCCCGCGTGCAGTTCGCGCTGCGCGGGAAATGTCTCTTGTTTGCGACAGCGCCTCTTCGGATGGCCGGAAATTATGATTGCGTTGTTAACTGTCACGACAGCAATGTAAACATGAAAGGGTTGATGCCACCAGTGAAATTCTGCCGATTCACAAGAAAATTGTACGAACAAATCAGATGACAGAAGTGGATTACTGCGGTGCGCCGAACGAAGTAAACAACTGGCAAACGAAACGAGCTTGTTCATCGATCACTCCTGAGTGTATGACGGTTTTTATGTGTTTCGTTTGTGTGTCCCCTGCCCAAGAATGGAAACCACTTCTGCTGTATGCGCTAGCAGTGACCGAAGTTCACGCGTGCCGAAAAATTGAATATGTGCACGATGCATTGAACATGACCAGCATTCATTCCTGCATGAACACTGCACCGATCAATCGAGTTACTGGACGATACACGCCCGCGTCTTGGTCGCGCCGGCATTGCTGAAGCAGAAATGATTACTAATACTTTCAACTTCCCTCTTTGAGCACTGTTAAAAAATGTCCAAGCTATTTACATTGCTGCCTCTATTTTATATTTTAGGGAACGTACTAGTTAAAGTTGTGAGCCCATGTTGTACTTGTGCTATGCAGCAATATATTTTGTTTATTTCCGCACAGTGTCGATGGAAGTCCATTGTTGCCATCAGGGACAACACGGATTTGTAGCAAACATGTTGTGAGAAACTGCAAAAATGACTTCAGCTCGTATGTGCTGCATCGTATGGGCCGAAGATTTTTTCGGCGGCACATACGATGTCGTTTCCAATTGCTCAGCGTCACTCACATGGCTAAGCAGGCGCTGCCCTTTCGCCGCATTGCAGCCATAAAATAATCGTCAATCGTACTGATCTTCTTAAAGGCAAATAGAAGCGTGTACAGTTTGTTTCACACTTAGGGGAAAACTCGGAACGTATTGCATCGCGATGCGGCACGCAATAGAGTCGTGCGGCGGCAGCAGCTAGAGCAGGCGCAGGCGCTCGAGGGGCGGAGTCGTGGTCTGCGTCGTCTTCTACGGCGGCGCGCGCTGGCCGCATTGTCGGGAAGCGTACTACTGTCAGGGGCAGTGCATCGATTTCATCGGTAGTGCGGGAACTGAGCTGATATTCTTTACTAAACGTTGTGCCACGCCAAACTTTGAGCCTTCATTGGGGATAATGCAGTTCCACAAACGTCTTTTGACAGCATGCTTCGTTTGTTCTTTCGAAAGGCCGGGGTACTGAGCGCGTACACGTATATTTCTTCAGTGTCCGTGCTACCGTAATAAGCAGCGCCAAGACGCACCAAGATGTGCGCGCAACGTGCTCAGTCTTTATTTGTCTGGAAAGGAAAACAAAGCACTCAACAATAATAATTATGGGGGTCGAACACGATGAAACAAACGGATACGATTAAAGGAATGTTTTAGGTTAAGACAATGAGTTGGAAGTGATTTTTTTCGACAGTCAATCACTACACCAGACAGACCCTGCCCGCCGGCGGGCAATTGGACACGTCACGCTCCGAACTTCTATTTAGCATCTCGTCCTGTCCCCAGCGGCAGAGATGACAGCGCTCATCCTGGAAGGCAGTGAAGTGTAGAGTGACTTGATCAGGAATGTGTTCATTCGCAGCACATCTCAGTCGCTGACTATGGTGGATCGAAGCCTATCCTCGGGCGAGTCATAGAGGGGATCGTGCGCCAGCGATACTTTCAACGAGCCCTAGGCATTTCAAATTATGTTGGCGCCCCGGTATTGAGGCGACTACTCCAAGAGAGTGAAGGCGCGCTCTTCCAGCAGCTCTTGCACAACACGGGCAGTGTGGATCGGTGGCCTATCGTGTTAGAATATATAGTCGCCTTCTAGGAACGAGCCGTGAAGAATGTATGGAATCAGTACGTCGTCTGTCACTGCCCTGCAGCTTTCACTGATGAACTTACCTTCGAGGCCTATCAGTGGGCGTCCCATAACGTTCAGTAAAGAATGCCAGCTCATTTCACGCAGTAACGATGAGATCGGTGCACTGCAACTGACAGCAGAACGCTTCCCGACAATACGGCCAGTGCGCGCAGCCGTAGCAGACGACGCCCTTCAAGACCCCGCCCCTCGAGCACCTGCGCCTGCGCGAGCTGGTGCCACCGCCTGACTCAAGCGCTCGCCGCATCGCGATGCAATACGCTCCCAGTTTTCCCCTAAGTGTGAAACAGACTGTACATCGTCCTTCGAATAAAACGTCCACGCACACACACATAGGCACACACCGCGCGCGGAACGAAACGTGTCGAAACACGCGCAGTGCAAGAGGTAATCAAGGCAGTGCGAACGAGAGATGGGAGAGGCGTACCACCCGCGAGTTGAATTTTGCCCCGCATGCTGCGCTCTCACCGCCGGCGTGGCAGCGCCCCTCTCGGTGCCGTTCTTATTTATTAGCGGCGAGAATTGGGAGTGGCGCTTTCTCGCGAGTGACGTCACGGCCAGGATGCCGCTCGCTGTGGCTCGCTCGGCTGCCGCGCGCGCTTTCCTTCGCGTATATCTGGGGTATGGGTGGCTCGAGCCGTACTTATTGAAGGGTATGTCGGCTTCTTTCTGCTGCCATGCCTGAACCACAGTTTCTTCTTCAAAAGTGCCTGAATCGAAAAAAACTTACGGCTTGGATATCCCAATCTACGTAGCGTTGAAGGGGTCTGCTGGTTTTACAATGCATATATGCGCCGTGTCTGTCCATACATTTTTGCGTAAATATCAACACGCGAAGTTGTGTATGATTCTTCGCTAAACGATTAACACTCCCTTAGTATTTAGCTATGAGAAACATTGCATTTTACATGGAATAAAAATCTTGGTAATTAGCGTCAACATGTTATCCGTGTTAGAAAGACACTGCCCAGCGAAGCTGTCTTCATGATTCTTATTACTCTGGTGAGTCGTTCAAGTATGGCCATTTATTATAGCGTAAAAAAAAGAGTTAGGTGAGCATTAATGCGCACCTATCTCCTTCTTTTACGCCTTAATAAATGGCCATACTTGACTATCTCTTATGAAAAAGTTTGCTGCTACTTTCACAAACCCTCTCTGAAACAGGCCTCCAAAAAACGAATTGCTCATGGCTGCTAACATGACGGCGCGTCATGTACAGTATTTACATAGTTAATTCACAAATACCATAGTATAGCAATTACTTCAGAGAAACGTTTCGTGGTTAACATCGAGACCCAATCAATTGCAGTCGTTGAAATGTTTCATGGTGGCCCTCAGTAGCCTTTATCGACAGTATGGCACACCTCTCACGCAACGGTAGTACCCGACTGTTAAAGTTAAAGTTAAAATTAACCTAAAGTTAAAGCCCAAATTACTGCAAGCAGAATTGAAGCAAACAGAACAAAACAGTGAATACATCAAAACAGAAGAATGGCAACATTAGACGCACGGCACAAGCTGCTGATGGCCCGATAATGCGATTAGCAATATTTTTTACCGTCTACAGTAGGAAACGTACCTATGTTAATACTCAGTTGTTAAAAGCATGCGGAACATTGAAGTGTAGACTGGCCGAAATTGGAAATGAATAGATGATTTACTTAAACAACTCTAAAACAGTTGTTAGACAAGTAGTGACCATTCAGAACGCGGCCTCAAAGCATGATTAGGTGCGCCTATTTGCAGATATCCCTGCCCAGGTATTATACAGGCTTTTCGTATTTTGACGCCTCAAAACGTTGACTTAGGCCGTGAAAATTGAACGGAACCATACAGATATCCCTACCCAGGTATTATACAGGCTTTTCGTATGTTGACGCCTCAAAACGTTGACTTAGGCAGTGAAAATTGAACGAAAAGACCATACCTGCGTTTAGCTAAACTACAGTGCTTGCAGCTATCTTGATATGAACAACCCAATAGCCTATGGTTACTTTTCATTACTAAACTTTACCACTCTCCATCCGCCCCTCTCGTCTGTGATAGTGCCTCTTCGTAGCATAGGAAAAGGAAAAAGCTATATTTCATTGTTAATTTCCATGTAGTCCATGCAGAGTGGAGGCTTCTATCTTCCTTAGGTGCAATGGTGATGTGCGACGCGAATGTAGACGTGGAGGGACGAATGAAATGGCATGCAACATCTTCTGAAGCTCCTTCTAGAGCACATTCTCTTCTCTCGGGACATTATGGGGATCCTTTCTCACCACTATAGTGTCGCCTAACTTAAATGGTACCTCAAACTTGGTAGTTCTCATGGCATTCCCTACAAGTATTGCAATTCCGAGTAGAGCATCTTAACACCTTCACCTGACGATGGCTTCTGCAGGCTGCTCGAAGAGGAAGTTGGTTAGATCTCCAGTCCAGTAGATGGTAAGGCTAAGGGCACTGATGGCTGAACGTGAAAGGAGTAATTTGTAAGGTACTCCATCGAGTACTAGCGCCTGCGCAACAACACTGTTGCCAAAAGGCGATATGTTTAGACATGTAAATTTATCGTGAACATCTCGCCTTCAATCATATCTATGTAATTTCACAGGCCGTCCCTGTCGTCCTTTCTCACTCTCAACAATACTGGTGTTTATAATTGTGGCGATTGCTGGGCTGTTAATTAACGCACTCCTGTCATTTCCATCAACAAAAATAGATGTGTACAAGAGGCTTCCATGTGACAGATAAGCAGCTTCTCTTTGCGTCGTCAGGCGGACTATGAATCTCTCTTCATTTTCTTTTGTCACATTATCTGACTGTTCCCATTGGCTTGAGCTTCCTTGGTCAATAGGTCGAGGTATCGCATTCCCTCCAGAATTCTTCAATCGTCTTGGGCCCTCTCACTTTTATTTGCTTCTGAAGGTCCGGACTCAAACCATGAATGATAAGCGGAAACACGCACGTGTCAGGCAAGCATGTGCCGTAACGGCGCCCGCCGCTATTAGTGCGTGACAGACGAAAGACCAGAGACGACTGTAGTCCAGCCCACCAGCAAGCGGAAAAAGCCCCGTCTTTATTTCCACAGCCGTCTAAATAGAACCAGCGTGACGTCAGCGACATGTGGTTTCATACATGCGTCAGGCACAATGACTCGGCACACCCTGCGGGAGCGTGCTTTCAGCCGCCGAGAAATACATTCCAGCACAGCATGAGCCAGCCAGCTGGAGTAACCTACATTTCTCATAAAATTAGCTGAGGGGAGATCCAGATCTACACTTGAAGGCGATAGCTTTGTCCCATAAGAATACCTTGTTCTTACCAAAAGAGGTGAGAAAAGCTTTCCTTACGCTCCATCCAGAACTTCTTGGTGTGAACGTTGACACACAATTCGTTCCAACCCTTCGCTATTCCTGACAGGAATAGTCGCATGTTCTTGATTTTATCTTCGTCACTGTGCCAGTTGATTTTTTTGCAAGTATATTCATCAAATGTTAGCCAGGATTAGGGACTACTGGACTATCCATCAAATATGTCTGGCTTCACCTTTTCAAGATTCGGTCTGCTTATTCTTCTTTCTGTCACATTTACAAGCAAAAGCATCATTTCATTTTACTGTTAGTTCTGTTCATCTTACACGTCGAGAACTTAGTTGACGGCACTCTTAGACGCTGGTGCCAGCTTCTGCCGGACTTCTAACGTTTCACACGCATGGCGATGGACCCACAGAGCAACAAGCAGTAGTATTCCACAGCGCATGGGACAACGCCTACAACGACGGTGATTTTCTTCAAGTGACAGCACGCAGTATCAGACGTGTGACGTAACCGACAGTACTGGCTATAAAACTACGGCAGCACTCTTGGAATATCCGTGGGCTGGGCGAAACCAGAGCGAACGGTCGGCTAAGCATGGCTCCCATCTTGTTACAGGCGCTGGTGCTAGCCTCTGCTGGACTTCTAACTTTTCACATGCACGGCGATGGACCCACAGAGCAACAAGCAGCGGTATTCGACAGCAGATGGGACAACGCCTACAACGACGGTGATTTTCCTCAGACGACAACACCCATTATCGGACGTGTGACGTCACCGACGGCTGCACGCTTGGAATCTCAGTGGGCAGGGCGAAACCAGAGCGAACGGTGTGCTAAGCACGTCTCCCATGTTGTTACAGGTTACTTACCCCTGCTGGTTAAGAAGTGATGACAGATGTATTATTGTTGTGCCGGGCCCACGCACTATTGTGCTTCAGGCTGCTGATTGTCTCCATGTTTGTAAGTTACTGCGAAAACCCTGGTCCTTCTATTGCGGAAACGCTTGAATCTCTTTTGGGAGGTCAGAAAGCGATTTGCATTGATATAGCGGAAGTTAAGGATAGACTAGAAAGGACTGAAAAATCTGTGTCTTATTTTAGTGTGCGGGTCGATAAGGTTGAGGAGGATGTTAAGGCAGTGCACAAAAACTCACAGAGGATTCGTGGGTTCCAAGAAATCGTTTCAAAATATCGAAAATAGGCGAACTCGCTCAGATCGCGTTTAACAGGTCTGGAAGGTCGCAGTCGAATAACTAATTTTATTGTTTTCGGTGGTAATGAACAGGAGGAGGAAACTGAAGATAATTTACGACGGACGGTAATTGATGAGGTGTAAATAGAAACAGCAGGAGTTAACTGCACGTCCCTGGCACGTATTCATAGGTGGGGACACGGTACTTCTCGCCAAGTGATTCTTTGCTTCCAAAATTACCTTGCGAATCAAATGGTGGGGCGTAATGTGCTGAAACTAAAAGATTCAGGGATGTCTGTGCAAATTGTCTTGTCGGTGGAAATATTGAGGAAACGAACATTGCTCTGGCAAAGCCGAAAGGCAGGGAAAGTCATGAAGGACATCCCCAATACCGGCCGACGTGTCGCGGTGCCGGCATGCAGCCAACAGGATGGACGTTAGATGTCGCCCGCTATGAATTCGAATACATGCTCCTGCTCAGCGTTATTCGTCGTTCCTCCAACAACTGGTCTTCTCCTTTCCATCTAGATCCAAGGCAAGGCAGTGACGACTGGCGGCCTTATGATGATTACCGAGCTCTGAATGCCGTCACTCAGAATCAATATCCCTTTCTCCACATGCATGAATTCGCCGCTTGTCTTGCAGGAACCAAATATAAAGCAAGATCGAATTGATGAGCGCGTACCACCATATTTCTGTCGAAGCCACCGAGATTCCGAAGATAGCAATCAGTGCTCTGTTTTCACTATTTGAGTTCGTCCATCCGCTTTACGGTTTGAAATATGCGGTGCAATCTTTTCAAAGGTTTATCGGCGAGGTTACGCGCGGACTTCCATTCATATTCATCTACCTTGATGACATTCTCGTTGCAAGTCGCATAGATGAAGAGTAAAGGGCACCTTCGCCTTCTGTTTTAGCTGCAGGATGAGCACGGCCTGCTCCTTCAAGAGTACTTAACTGACCAAATCAAAAATATTCAGAAATAACAGAACGCCTAATCTACTCAGGCTACTCGCGATACAGTAGCACAACTACACTAGTAAAGAGAAAAGTCTTCAACTAATAAGAAACCGCAGAATAATTTCTAAATTTAAATTTATATGCCTTCTCTACCAGGGGCATTACAAACTTCCTTGTGCTCGCTACTTACAAGAAGCCTTTAACCACTCCACCAGATATAACCAGGGTAAAACCAACGGCCAACTATTTAATAGAGTAAACTCCCATGAATATGCGTTATTTACCAAATCCATATTTTGTTGGAACAAATTACCCAGCCTTGTAGTGAATTGCACGACAGTTGATTCATTTATGGTAAGTAGTATGGCAAGTAGTATCTACTAGAGAAATGGCGGCCTCAAAAAAAAAAAAAAAGATACCCAGGCAGTTGCTGGTTGCGTACATGCGACGCTCTTAACTGCATTCAATGGCTGCTTTACAAGCATACCTTTAGCCACAACAGTAGTGCACTGCATATATTGCTTTTCATCAGTTTTAAATATTTACCAATAAATTCGTAAGTATGCTTAGCCACCCCTGCTAATGGATTTGCTTTCCTTTCAGCATCGGCTGTCACGTTTCAGGCAATGAAATTATTTACTGCTGTCTTCCTCGCCCTGTATTCGACGTTGTGTTATTGCAATTGTAAGTAATTTATTTTTCAAGTATTCGGCTACTATATAATATATAGGCATGCAGCATGTTTCACAAGACTATATAGGCATACATGGTGTGGAAACATAAGTAAGGCGATGAATTCACGAGGCTGAGGGCTAGATTTTCTAACTAAATTTGAAATGGTTCTACGTCTCTGTTACATCATAGAACAAAGGTTCGAGTCGCACGTATATAAAGAGCATGGGAGTTTCTTTTTAGCAATGACAAAACAAACATGAATCATGCTGAAAAATGCTGAGCAGTTTGGTGTTGGCCGATAATACTACCAGTATGGAAACTATGGAATGTCCGCCGTTTGTTTAGCATATTGCTCTAAAATCTGTGCGCTACGCTGGTATCGTGGTTGGACATCTATTGACTAAAATGTTTTCTCTTGTTCTTGTTTTCAACACCAGCACTTAACCTCCCGTGGGAAAAGTCTTTGACCACGTACACGCGCGGCCGCTGTTAGCGGGAGCACGAGAGCCCGTGGTAGCGCTCCGGAAAGCGCACCCACAGGCGCCTCGTGAAGTTTTTATCGATGACTCCTCATAGCAGACGACTCCCCGTAATTTTCGCCAATCTCTTTGATTTCGCCTTCGTCGCATGTCCTACTGAGGCACCGGGGTTGGGTCATTCTGCGGAGCGATGCGATGGCTCGTGTTACAACTATCATTAGCCGCGCCTCTAGATCTCACAAGGTAGAATCGGAAGCAATGTGTTGCCACTGCGGCCGGACTGCCTGACGCATAGGACTATCGGGTCACACAATCTTCTTGCGGCGTTTTTGTGTGTGCTACAGAGTGCATGTAAAGTACAGCGGAGTCAACGTATTGTAGAGACAGATCAACAAAACTACTCTTACCCTCCGCGGTGGCAGAGCAGCTGTGGCACTGCGCTGCTGATGACGAGGTCGTGGGATCAAATCCCGGTGGCGACGGCCACATTTCGTTGGCGGTGAAGTCCGACATCGTGCCTGCGCCGTATATCGGGGCCACGTTAAAGATCCCCTTGTGGTCAAAATTAATCACAGTGCCCCAGTACAGGGTGCTTCATAATCAAACATTAGTTTTGGCACGTATAACCTTAGAATTCAAACCTACCTATGCACATGACCCGTCGGCGAATGCGATCTGCATGTCGAGCAAGCGTAAGGACGTGGCACTTGCTGTCATTTGCCGTTATGGGATCTCAGGGGCGAAATCATTTTAGCCATGGCTGAAGAGAGATGAAAAGTTTAAAAGCTTAACGGGAGAAAGAAAAATAAATAACGGAGGCAAAAAAAATGTCCGGTGATTAGGATGCCCCCTAAAGCAAAATCAGAGCGCAGCTGTAAACATGGTTTCATTCCGCCATATATCGGAGGGAAATGGTTTTAGACTGACTTTACCACACCGATTGTCATTCAGCCAGTGCCGTCAACGCCTCAATACACTGAGGTGCAGTGTGGGAACGCTGGCATGATAAGCGGCATTGGAGCAAGCTGTGGAAGACGACGACGACAAAGGCGCGAGCGACATATTTAGTCAAAGAATCTGAAATAGAAAGTAATGTACCGCCTGGCAGCGGGCCAGGGCCATCAGCACATTTGCAGAGGGAGGGACAGTATGAGAGCGCTAGCATGATGAGCGGCATCGGAGCCAGCTGTGGAAGAAAACGACGTAGGCGCGAGCAGTGGTGCGAGCGCGATGGGCTGCTTGGTAACGCTGGAATTATGAGCGGTGTCGGTGCCTACTATAAAAGAAGATAACGAACGTGCGGGCGGTGGTACGAGAGCGTTGGCCCGTTACGCGGAAGGACGGCGATGCTCAACCCAGGAAAGGGTGCCTGAAGCTGCGCTCTAAGAAATTGGCTGAGGTTGAACTTTTTGTAAATCTAGATATTACGAGCGAAAGGTCTGTTTGGCTTGGTTTTGCAGACTTGCGCACAGTGTTTCACTAAAGTTAGGCTGCAGTCTTTCATACACGTTACACAAGCTGCCGAACAGGTTGTCCCTGAAACCACGGCTAAACCTGTCCGTTGCCTTTGAGCTTGCCCCCACTCGAAGGGTGTGGTACGTGAAACGTACGTAGTGGGTGCCATTACTTGCATCCGCGGCTTCCTCTCCTTCTTGCTGTTGTTCGTGTTGCTCAACCATGGCGACAACAGATGCAGTAGCTTTGATTTTGTCTTGCTTCCGCGCTTGGTAAGCTTCTCTATGAAGTGCTGATCTGGCCTCCATTTGCTCCGCTGTTTCAGCAGGCACCTTTGCCTTTGCTTGAGATTTCTCAACCTGCCGTCTAGTGGATGATTGGATTCAGCCTGTAGCTTACGCTGAAGCACACGTACAGATGGCTAAGCCGGCACGCCATCCATGGCGAGACTGAGCGAGCAAGCGCCAGTGAAGCAGCCGTTAAAGGCGCGTTCATAGTCCGACGTTATGGGTGGTGGCGTAAACATTTATAAATATGCAGCTATAAATTAGAAATTAAGTGTGGGGTGGCATTGCTCACGGGCGGTGGCCAGCAGCCTGTGGCGTGCGGTCACCTGCTGCGCCCAGCTGATCAGCCGCCTCTGCGCTGCGGGATCGGAGCTTAAAACCGCCATCTGCAATTTTTCTAGGTCCGTGAGTCTACATTCGGAGGGTGGCTGAGATTCTGGGGAAATGTAGAGAATGTGGTGGAAGTCGGCAATTGAAGCTCCACAGAGGGGAGAAATTCTGGGAAGAATTGCATGTGAAAGCGGGTGAAATAAAGGAGCGTGTTTGGAGTTGCAGCCAAGTGACTAGCTCTAGCGTGCTGAGATTTTTGGGGTGGGGGTTTCACAGTCGTTCTTCGCAATACTGGAGAGTGATTCCCTTATGTGCAAGAAGTCGATCCCTAAAGAAGCCCAGGCTTGTTGCGCGCCCAGCTTGGCTGACGGATGCCCGAGCAATACAATGGTTGGCTTCATTGCCAGGATTGACCGCGTGGACCGGCACCCAATGTAATGAAATGGTTCTAGAAGGAGAGGTAGATAAATTGAGAATTTGATGGGACCGCTGTGTGTAGCACGCCCTTGGTAGAGTTTCTGATGGCTGCATTTTAGTCATTGAATACGGATGTGGTAGTGGAGGTAGCGAAAGCTAGCGTTATGGCAGCTTCTTCCGCTTCCAGGGAGAATGGCGCGCCTACCAAGGTTGTAGCCTGGTATTTACCGAGGGGGAGACAACGGTGAGCGCATATACTGGGGACTCGCTGTACTCTGCGGCATCAACGTATACCGCAAGAGCATTCTGGCCGTGTTGTTTCTGAAGTGCTCGCGCACGCGCACGCGCGCACAAGTTTGTTCGCGATGTATTCTACGCCCTGCGTAGACGGGGTGCAGAGTTGAAATGGCGGCTCGAACCTCCTGTGGGAAGATGTCTGCTTCTAGCTGGGTATTTGCAGGCTTGTTGGTTGGTCATCATTGAAAGGTATCTGGATATTGCAACAAAAGAACAACACAAACAAGGCGGCTGTTCGGGATATCGGCTTTTGGCGTATTGGGGATTGCGGAGGTGGATGAATTGCCATCCTGGATAAGTTGGCGGGCCCAGCCGTTGAGATCGTCCACCGTCTCCGGGGCCGTAACCCTGAAGCTATCCCAGTCTTTGATCTGCTGCTGTTTCCGACGGCTAAAGAAGATTGCGAGTAGCGTGTTTAATGTGCTGAGAAAAAAGGGATCGCTGCCAAGGGATACTTGCGCGTCCGTCCATTGGCATGTGGAGGATGCTTTTGGTCACGGTCAGATATGGGCTGGTGTTTATCCGTGCTCCATTCCCTATGCGGGTTGGGCATTTAAGATTGATCAGGGAAAAACCTTCGTTCTGGATAAGGTCCAGAGGGATTTACCCTTCCTACAATTTCTAATAACCTCAGTGGGTGTGATTGGCGGAACGATCTCCAACCACCAGCAACCGGTGTTCGGCGGTAACTTGAAGGGCATTGCGTAGGACGGCAGAGAGTGGGGCTACCGGGCTCTAGGGAGGGCAATGAATGTTAACAATGAAGATGCTTTCTATTGGGCGCTTTTTCGGGAGCACCTCTATCATGTGCCCGTCGAAATTATCTACTTCAAGTGGATTATTGGTGGCTCTGAATGATTTATGGACGAACGTTGGGACGCGTGGGTGGCAGAATTAGTCCATTGATGCGGAGTGTAGTTCTGTAGCTTGGCAAGCATTTGTGCTTCTTGAAGGCGATTACTGCAGAGGCCTCTTCTTCGACGAGGGTGCTTACGCGTAACTGTAAGGGGTCTCGTTTAAAGTGGAAGCTACGGCAGTTCTACTGTCACTCTTGTATCCAGTGCGCTGTGCAGCTATGCGGGGCTGTGGAGAGTTGAATGGGAGATACCTGTGTTCTAGGGCCGACCAGGTGGGTGATCGGGGTTTGTAACTGTCCCAGGGTAGCTTCCTGCGTGCCCAGACGCTGCTCCAGTGAGGTGAGGCGTGTGGCAGCCTTAGTCATCCAGGCCGTCGTATAAGGTTGGCTAGATTAAAAGCGGCGATTTGTGCCTTGATTGCCTCAGTTCGAGTTCTGAGGCGGTCCGTATCTGCTGAAGGGTGTGTGGTTCGTCAAACGTTCCGTGTTGGTGCCGTTGCTTGTGTCCACGGTTTTGTCTCCTTCTTGTTATTGTTTGTGTTGCTGAACGACGGCGGCTTTTGCATTACCTTCGATCTTTGCACGCTTCCACGTTTGATGAGTTTCTCGATAACGTGCTAACCTTGCTCCCTGTGCTCCGCTATTTCAGCAAGCAACATTGCCTTTGCTTGATAATTCGCAGCCTGCTGTGGAGCTATATGTAGCAGATGATTGCATTCAGGCTGTCGCTTGCTCTGAAGCGGGTGCACAGGGGGCCCAGCTGGCGCCCCACCCATGACGAGACTGAATGACCAAGCGCCGGCGAAGTGGGGGGGGGGGGGCAGCCGTTTAAGACGCGTTTGTAGTCCGACGTTATCGGAGCTGGGCGAGCGTCCCTCGACGCCGTGCGCGTCGGAGCGCGCTGGCCATCACCCCTTACGTGCGCTGGCTAGTGCGTCGCACCACCGGTCAAACTATGGACGCTGTCGTTCTCGCCAAGGGTACGTAACTTGTGGGCGCGCCTATGCTACGTCGGGCTATAGTTAGCCCTTTAACCCTCACCTTGTCACCTGGTACCGCAGCGGCGAGGCTCTGAGCGAGGGCAGCAGCGACTACTTATTTGCTGTGACGCATCTCCGCAGCGGAAAAGGTGGCATGTTGTCACAGCTGCCACAATTGCGCTCCGACGGATCAAGATCATTGCGACGCGAAGAATGACCTTGAGATACACTGCGTATTGAGCTTTGGCCCTAAAAACGCTTATACAAGGAATCAAACCGTGACCACTTTGTGACAAGCGGAGACGTCGCCGGAACGCCACGACTGAAGTTGCAAATTGCTTTTCTAGTTGTAGTATATTAGTTGTATGTAATACATTGTGTTAATTTTGCCGTTTGAAGGCTGATTCTCCCGCACTCAACGTACATTCTACTCTAACCTCCCGTCCTATAAGTTATATAGCACCTGGAGCCAAGTCTAAAAGATTAAATTCTAATCGACGCGTCCTCCACCGCATTATCGCTGACTGATATTGAACTGCACGACAAGCACTCTTCCCTCTTGTTTGTGCAGGTCCCTATCACACACATATGATGTTAGCGTCTCTCGTCATATCACTGTAGCGCAGTGCTGACTCCTGTAATTTTGATATCTTCTCTTAATTGTCTAACAAGGTTTCATTTAAACTGTGAGAAACCTCTGAGAGGATGTGCAAACAAACCTTTCGTCTACAAGTAGCTCGCGACGATCTGGTAAAATCGCCCTATGGTAGCCGTGTTGAATAGCGCTGGGTGCCTTTTTTTCTTGCTGTTGTTTCATTGTTTCTTTTTGTTTTCTTATTGCTTAAGGCACTATGGAGTGGCTAAAATCTTTTCTCTGCTTGTATCTCAAAATGGAAAGGCAACTCAAAGCAATGCTTCTTCGCTACCACCGGCCGGCCATATGTATTTGATCGCCGGGTTATACGCTTGAGCATACGTTTTTTTGCCTGTATTTTCAGAATTTTAGCCGCTGTTTTCTACATGTGCTCTCTATGAGCACACGTAAAAGCAGTCTAATACACTTTCTTAAGCGCATAAACTCACTTATTTGATAGTAGTGAAGACGCAACACCCAATGTCATATTGCCCTTGTCAGATAAATTTATGAAAAATTGTTGTCGGCTCATGAGGCAGACTGCCAGGGAAAAAAATATTATATTTGATAAACAATATTACTGGCTTGGTGCAAAACCGAACCAGGGTACTGCAGCGTGACAATCGGAGGACAAAACTTCACACCAAGAACGGACTGCTTGCACTAATTTCTCTACTTCCGTTATTACCCACTGTCTGCGATGTGTTGACACTCCTGCCGCATGGTTTTGGTGATTTCGGCATTTCCAGAGTTGAATGCATGTGTCATTAAGGTGCATTCTATACTCTTGCATTCTATTTATTACATATAGCAGGCCCACAGCGACTTCTAATCGTCTGCTTCGTTATAAAAGCTAGCCCTGAACCACGCAGCCATTGCACGTAGATGCGACCTCATGTGTAGCGTATTATTGCACCTAAAGGATTCACTACTCGAGGAAGACGAAGCAGCAAGGGTGTGTACATGCGTACGGGTAGGTGGCAGAGTATGGACATGTGCGTTTCGTCTCGTGCTGAAGCGCTGATTGGCTGTGGCACCTCGCGGCTTCGGTGCCACAGGAGGCCGATTCCGGTGCCTCCTGGGCCTCGACCTGAAGAAGGCCTTCGACAATGTCGCCCACGCAGCGGTGCTCGAGGGCCTGACCCAACTGGGTGTCGGAAACCGAGCATACCAATACGTCCGAAACTTTCTCACCGACCGGAAGTGCCGGATCAGAGTAGGCGAACATGAAATTGAATTTATAGAGCTGGGGAGCCGAGGCACGCCGCAGGGATCAGTCATCTCCCCTTTTCTCTTTAACGCGGCGATGCGCGGGCTCCCGGAACTGCTGTGCTCTATCCCTGGGCTTCACCACAGCCTATACGCTGACGACGTAACGTTATGGGCAGCGGCGGATGATCCACAAACTCTTCAAGAGATCATGCAACGCGGCATTGACGTCGTACAAGCTTATCCGGAGTCGAAGGGCCTGACGTGCTCACCGGAAAAATCCGAATACCTCCTGATCAAGCCCGGCAGAAGTAGCTGTCCCAGGGGATTACCACGGAGAAGGCGCTTCCTTGAACTTAAGGTCGGAGAACTTACCATCCCGGAGCGCCCCAGTATCAAAATATTGGGGCTAGACTTTCAGAGCACGCTGCGCTGCGGGCTCATGTTAAAGAAACTCCAGAGGGCGAGCAACTACACACTACAGCTCATTCGCCGGGTGGCTAATCGGCACCACGGCATGGGCGAGGGCGATCTGCTTCGACTTGTGCAGGCATATATAACCAGCAGAACCATGTACTCGACACCATATGTCAAACTCGCAGCCACGGACTTAGCCAAATTAAACAACATGATCCGACGAAGCACAAAGGCAGCCTTGGGCCTTCCGGACCACGCGGCCACCGCAAGGCTAGAGGCCTTAGGCATGCATAACACGATCGAGGAGCTCTCAGACGCTCACCACACAGCCCAAGTCCGTCGTCTCTCGCTAACCCCGGCTGGCCGCACAGTCCTCCAGAATCTCATTCTCGAGGCTATCCCCGAGGGGACAGAGTACATTACGATTCCGCGAAAGGTCGGGGGCATATTTATGCCCCACCTCTACCCCGCAACATGGACCCCGAGTTCCATCAGGGCCGTCGGCAGGCCCGTAGTGAAGCCATTTGGCGACGCTACGGCTCGCAAGGTGGAGTGGTCTACACAGACGCAGCCAGACACCCTCGGGGCGACCTCATGACCGCGGTGGTAGCGGATCACAACGGAGGACTGATAGAACAAACAACAATCACGGCTGGCCGAGTGGTGGAAGCGGAGGAAACCGCGATTGCCATGGCCATGCATGCGGAAGCTAATACCGTCATCAGCGACAGCAAGCAGGCCATCGACAATTTCATCCGTGGTAGAATTTGCAAACAGGCGTACCATGTCCTCACACGACGCCCCCTAAGCGGCTTGAAAACCCTCGTATGGACCCCCGCTCACGCGGCTGTGCCCGGCAACGCGTCGGCTCACAGTTTGGCTCGAGATCTCGCGCGCCGAGCCTCGTCCGCGGATGTGGACGGCGTGAATGAGGAGGAGGGACATGAGGAACCCTGCGAGACTTATTATGAAATAGCCCATCGGTATCGCTTGAGGCGTCGCGCGCTCCCACCCCCGGCCAAGCAACTCGACAAAACGCAAGCGGTCGCGTTTCGGCGACTTCAGACAAATACATACCCACACCAAAAATACATTAACAAAATCACAGGGGCCAGGGAAAGCGACAATTGTAGGCTCTGTTCAGAAACAGGAACACTCACACACATAATGTGGGAATGCACCTCGCTCCCGTTCTCTCATCCCCCCGTCAGCAGCGAGACTGACTGGACAGCCTGGCTCAGTTCCGGGGACGTCGACCGACAACTTGAACTGGTGGACTGGGCGGAAAAGGCGAAGCAGGCCCAGGGCCTTACTTGAACCCTAACCCTCAGCCACGTCCCTCTTTACCCTTCCCCCTTTCAATAAAGTTTATCACCACCACCACCACCACCGCGCAGCCACGCTCGGCCAATCAAAACTTCAAAGGGAGACGCAATGGGCACGTTCACTAGGTGGACTCTTATGAAATACCTCCCCAGCTGCAACAGCAGCTCCCCATTGCGCCTTTGCAACATTGATTCACGTGAATCTGTAGCAAAGTGTAATTGTATCATTACCCCATTTTCCAGAAGCATACGAGGTGTGTTCAAAAAGCACGAAACCTTTGTTCAGTAGAAATAAATTTATTGATGAGAGATATCAACCTTGTTGCCCTTCTCTATGGTGACGCACGCTGTTCTCCCAGCGCTCCCAGGATTGTTGGATACACTTCTAGAACGCGTCTTTTGGAATGATGATCAACCATGATGTCTTCTCTTGACCTAAATCAGGTTGTTTCAACTGGCATTTCCAGCTTCTGAAATAGCGAAAAGTCACACAGAGCCATGCCGGAGCAGTCGGTAGCCTGATGAACCTTACTAATGCTGTGTTTGGAGCATAAAGACTAAATCAGATGGGGAGCAGAAGGCATTATCATGATAGAGCTGCCAAGTTTTTGGTGCCCATAGATCCGGTCGTTTGCGCCGCACAGCATCACGAAGGCGACGAAGGACCTGCTGGTTGTATTCATTTCATATGGTTTGACCTGGTGGTGCATATTCATGATACACCACCCCACGGCAGTTGAAGAAAATGGTCGTCGACATGCCCTTTACAATTGAGCGCGCTTTTTTGTTGGCGTCGGAAAAGTTGGATATCTCTACTTGATTTCTGAGTCGTAGCCATAAACGCATCGCTTATTGCCTGTGATCCCGGTGTGCAACAAGTGGGGCTTACTGCACGCATAATACAGCAGGTGCTGTGCTATTTCCAGGCGCAGTAGCATGTTAGTAGCTTAATTCACTTCACGTTTTCAGTAGTTAATTCTTAGCGGTTTCGGTAAGAATTTTGCGAACTCTCTCCTCATGTCAAAATTCACGGTCAAAACTGAATGCACTCGTCTAATGCACTCGCCCAATCTCGTTCGCAAGTTCTCCGACTACGGTATGACAGTCATCCATCAACAAACTACGCACTAGCTCAATCTCATTCTCATTTTGTCTTATTCGGGCTCCGCCTGAACGCAGTTCGCTGTCCTCTCCCGTGAGGTGCTCATGGCATCGTCCCCGAAAACCTTCTGACACTTACGAAAGGTTTCCATTGGGTATGTCGAAGTTTTTGGCAAAAGTTGATGCAATATTGTTGCTGATGTTATTTCGTCATTTTACAACGTACTGTAATCCAATAAGCGCTTACTAGACGGCCTCGCTCATAGGCCGGCTGCAAGCAACTGACACTTGCTGTGGGCGGAAAGAAATCACGTAACGCTTGAATGCTCCCTTCATATTTGCACCGAAGGAAGCCTTCCGCCCTTCATTGGTTTACGTGAAAAAAAGAAGGTTGTATGCATTTTGAACACACCTCGTACGTTGTCATAGGGTACTCTCGAGATGAACAGAATGAAACGCGTTTTGTTTTGCGCGGATGCGCGCCTCAATATTTTGGAAGAATATACGGTACCTGTTGCAGCAGTGATTAGCTCGCCCAGTGGCACCTATTCAGGCACGCTACACAGCAACACACTAAGCAACAACGTGGACACGGAAAAAGAGCGTCTGAATCTGTTACATGCGCTTATGGATGACGCATTTTAACGTGAAACAACCCCAAGCCAAGGCATTCATCAGACGGTTGGACGATCTTGCACAAATAAACATCCGCATCTGTGCAACCTAATTAAAAATTTGAATATATACATCTCACGTACCATAAACCAAACAGAAACTTCTACATAAGTAGGAATTTCGTGAGGGCAGAAAATTTAGCGAGTTAGGGAATGTTGAAAATCATTAACTACAAACAATTAAATGAAGCATATCCAGACACTGGAAAAAGAACACGTGAGTCTTCATTCTCATCTTTCTATTCCATGATTAGCTTTATACGCTTTAAGAAATTATGCCACGATTGTAGCCGATTTAGGTAATTCCTCTTTAATGATATCTGTGGAAAAATGCAGAATCATGTCCATCTTTCCATTTTTATTTGCTTTTTTTTAACCTTCTTCTGAAACAAAATCTTTCGTTTGTAATTCAGGCCAAACGCAGCCGGATACGTATTGGCTATAGAAAGATTCAATAGATCCTTGGCCTCCAGGCACTCTTATTACAAACATTTGACATTATAATCGTTCACAGCTCCGTTATGCCAGTGCAAAAGCAAACGACACCGTTTTGATGAGGGCCGTGTGACATTCGGAAACAAAAATTTGGAACATAAGAGTCCTCGCACTTCAGCGTCGCCAAACAGCTTAAAGGGAGAAACATGCGCATAGATAATAATAAAACTGTTCTTGGGCACTTTGATTGTTACAAGGCATTGTCATGCAAGTTAAGGGGGACGCTACCAAACACACGTGCACTTTATGCCTGTAATCGGAGAAGCGTATTTTCTTTTATTTTCTCTGGTGGCGAAAAACTGTTATAGGACAATGGCTAACGAAGAAACTTTAGCAACTCTATGATTTTTCGTTATATTTATTTTCTTCTTTGTTCAAACTCGATACATATTAGGGTTTATTGCTTGAACGTAGCAACTTTCTGTGATAACTGAAAAAAATAAATTGTGGGTCGTTTGTCACGTTCTTCATGCAAGCGAACAGATTGTCATGTAAAATTTCTGTACCGGTATGCTTCTTTGTTCCAGCACAACTTTTTCGTAATCATTGTTTTTCACGAAGTTTGTCAACACTTAACATTCCCGCGCCTTAGGCTTTGAAGATTCTAGATTCAATATAACAAAATTATGATATAACTTGGCATCCTATGTCATAAAAAAAGAGGCCCACTTAACATATATATACTTCCTCGTATATATGCTTTTTTCTGATTTGTGCGCACCATTACTGTGAATTTGTTTCTTTCTATTCCTAAATATACCATGTATTAAGTAACACGAGCTTCATTTCTTTATGCTGAAATGATTTCGTCTTTTTTTTTTTTATATAAGATGCTCTATCTGAGGTGTCCGAGGACGATAAAAGGAAGCTTGAAATTGCCAAGAAGGCAAGTAACATTTTCTAAATCTTGCCCCCTCTCCATTAACCTGCAGTTTAGAGTCCACACATATAGGGTAATGAAACTGCACTGCTTACGTTCGGAATTCGTTTACATACAGCTAGCCTACTTATCCACCGCTGTATAACACGTTATTCGTTACGTCACTAAATAGCAAAATTCTTAACGTAACACAATCGACGTCCACATCAGTTTTACATATAAATTCGAGCATTCACGCGTTCATCAGGTATACAGATAAATTCTCAATTTCACGTGATTAGTTTTTTAGCGATAGTTGCTAAAGAGGCTTGAATCGATCAACAGTGTCCTCAGAAAGGCTTACGTGCTGCAAACGTCCATATGCCATTTTCTGGCGCTATTGCCCACAATCTTAACAAGCAAAGTGCACGGCTCACCTAAAGGAGCCTTGGAATGCACCTTGAAGCATGTGAACCATACTACTTTTGTTAGAAAGTAGACATGTACTATACTCATCTAGTTATGAGAAAGCATTCGCCCAGCCCGTATACCTTTTATTACAGCCGATTCAGCACAGCGTGGCAGTGAGTCCGTTCCGCTTCTTCATTTTTGCAACCAACTGCACTTTTGCAATGAGGTTCTCTGCAGAACTTCTAACCACGCACGCACGCGCGTCGACACCGTGAGAGCAGCTCGTTGACGGTACTCTTCCGCTTTATTGTCACAGGTACCCCGCGTCTCTTCCCAAGTGCTGGGATGGCGGCGACCATAGATACTCGCTAACCGGGTTACAGGCCTGGCTTTAATCTTTTGTAGGGGATAGGTTGCTGAAATTCTTTTACGAGGTCATTGCATGGAGGCCGCCTTGGCGGACCGAAATGAGGTAGGCTAGCCACAGAAATGCTCTTACATTTGTAAGTGCGATTGTTCCCTCAGTCTGCCTTTTATACATGAACATATTCAGGGGTGTCCTGCAGACCTGTACGTAACTACCCTGAAAGTGCTCACAATGCTTCGTAGCTTTGTGTTCTCATTATTCATGGCATTTACTTCAAATGGTAAAATCAAGCGAGGGTCACCATTCAGCGTCCAGCATCTGAATTGTTTTACTTCTGTGAACTATTGACACAAGCTTCGGTGTAGTAACAAACCGCTCGTAAGCCTAATAAGCATGTAGGTAGTGCGTCCTTTAAACAGCCACGCTTTCTCTTAAAAAAACCGCACATAAGCAAGACGTAACATCTACGTGATTTCAGGACGTTGATGTTTGGATCAGTCACATAAGTTGAATAGACATGGTTCACAGGGTTATCGAGACGCTCCTCCAGCATATGATGAGGATCTGGTGCGTGTGCCGGGAAGGCCTGTGACTTTTTTTCGTGAAACGTGGTGAAGTGATGGAGCAAAAACATTTCTTGGCGATGGCTCCGACATGGCATTCTTCATCCCAACAGGCTGTAAATAACAATAGGGGGGCACAACTACCTCGAAACAGGCGAAAAAGGCGTACACTGGGCTCGTATTGCTATTATTCTTGCACTTGACGTAATGAAATTAGCAAAAATTGTAAACTGAGCCGTCGGTGTGTTTTTGCTATCTTTTGGCGGGATATATCGGCAGTTAGGGGCATTGATATTGCTACGAAACAGTGTTTACAATGACAAAGGGGCGAGCAGTGAGAAGACAACGACGACGATTGGAGGCTAGCACGGGCTTTTACCTCTTGGCCAAGTACGGCGTATTCCCTTGTAAATATACTTGTATATAGCTTTTGTCTGTGTCTTCCTACGTAACATATCTGGTGGAGGTGGACGTTCCCTGTACCTCGTCACGGAGCTTCGCAGTGGACGGTACGTCCAGCCTTCCTTCATGGCTCCCGGAAACGACAACTCGACTCCGCCGGCTCCGACACCTGCTGCCACTTCGACGACCTACATCACTCTCCCCGCTCCCCGTGATCCTGGCGTATTCTCGGGCAAAGATGGGGAAGACGTCGATGACTGGATCAGCCTGTAACAACACGTCAGCCGCAATGACCGGTGGGACCCTATTACCGTGCTCGCCAACGTAGTCTTTTACATCGGTGGCAAACCTCGAGTTTGATTGCGGACGCACGAAGATGAGCTCGCCAGTTGGGATTCGCTTATGCAAAAGCTCCGAGTCTTGTTCGGCAACCCATATGGTCACCAACTTGCCGCGCAGAAGGCGCTTTCCGGTCGTGTGCAGACGTCAACGGAGCCCTACGTCAGGTACATTCAGGACGTCTTGGCTTTGTGCCGCAAAAGTTGAGGCACACATGACTGAGTCCGACAAGGTCTCCCACATCCTCAAAGGCATTGCCGATGACGCCTTCAACTTCCTCGTTTTTAACAACGTGGCGACGGTGGATGCAGTTATAGAAGGACGCCGCCGCCTGGAACTCGCTAAAAGCCGACGTATTGAGCAGCAGTTTGCCCGTCTGACCAACACCCCTGCGACATCTTCCTGTGCCGACGCTCCTCGTCCCACCATCACTGGCGATGTTACCCGGATGATCCGGCGTGAGATCGAGGCCGCCTATTATGCTGCCTTCGACTACAGCCCCTCCAACGCTCCTGCAGTCACGGTTTCCCTTATCCAGGCAGTTGTCCCCCAGGAATTCGCAAACATGGTTCTTCACACCATCTGCTCGACCCATCGACCTGATACCCGCCCGGCTTCATCGACTGCGTCCCGTCCGGCATCTTATTACCCAGCACGTTTCCGCAACCCATCTGAATGGCGCACTGCTGACGACAAGCCCATTTGTTTTCATTGCCGTCGAATCGGGCACATTTCTCGGCACTGTCGCAGTCGCCGGAGTTCCCTGAACCGGTCTACTTATACTGACTACTCTCGCCCTCAGGTGACCCTTCTCGTCCCTATGTCGCACGCTCCGATAATGCCGCCACTGATTCTCCTGCGCCGAACCGCCCCCATTCTCGTTCGCCTTCGCCCCAACGACGACAATCTCGCTCTCCCCAACCACGTCGCTCATTTTCGCCGACTTCCATCGGATGCCGCCAGATGATGCAGCGCCTCAAGGTGACGCTGCATTGCTCCGTACGCCACCAGATCCTCTACTGCCGTTGCCCACTCATCTGAACCATCTTGACGTGCAAGTCGGTGGTGTTGCTGTATCCGCTCTAATAGACATTCGGGCGCATTTGTCGGTAATGAGCGCTTACCTTTGCAACCGCCTGAAGAAAATAATCACGCCCGCACGACGCCTGTTGTCCGTGTCGCCGATGGCGGAACAGCCCCTGTAATTGGTATGTGCGCCGCCCGCATCTCCTTCACCGATCGCTCCACTATCGTGCTGCTTACAGTCATCGCCCACTGCCCCCACGACATCATCCTTGGCTTAGACTCCCTCTCGGCACAGCCTGCTGTGGTCGATTGTTCTGCCAGTACTCTCAGCCTTGACCTGCCTGTTCTGGATCCCGCTGAACCACACCCTTGACGCCTCAGTTCCGTCGACTTCGTTCGCTTGCCTCCTTCGGCACTGGCTTACGTTGACTTAGTGTCATCCCCACCAGTGACCGACGGTCACTACATCGCGGCTCCTACGCAAGACGTCCTACTTTCACACGGGATCACAGTACCTCATACAGTTTTATCTATTACGGCGAATTGCGTCTGCACGCCAGTGGTCAATTTTGGCTTGGCGACACAAGTGCGGCCACGCGGGATGTCTCTGGCCCAGCTTTGCTCATTCGAGGATCACTCAGTAGCATCTCTTGCAGCAGACGACTATTCAGCGGATCCCCCTCTACCGTCGCAGTAGGCAACTTGTACCATCGCCGACTTACAGAACATGATTGCTCCCTACATGCCGTCCGAGCACGCTCGTGAGCTCTACCGCGTTCTGTTTTCCTACCACGATATTCTTTTACTTTGACTATCGTCCTTTGGCCCAAACTACAGCTGTTAACATCGCATTAATACTGGCGATGCCCCTCCTATTCATCGCCGGCCGTATCGAGTGTCACCGGCTGAGCGTCAAGTTATTCACGCAGAAGTTCGCAAAATTCTTGCCAAGAACATTATTGAACCGTCATGTAGTCCATGGACGTCACCTGTTGTACTGGTAAAAAAGAAGGATAGCTCATGACGCCTTTGCGAGGATTATCGGTACCTTAACAGGGTTACCAAAAAGGACGTGTATCCCCTAGCTCGTGTTGAAGACGCCATTGACTGCCTCCATGGTGCTCGCTACTTCTCCTCTATTGACCTTCGCTCCTGCTAGTGGCAGATTGCCGTGGACGTTCTCGACCGCGAGAAGACTGCTTTCGAAACACCAGACGGTCTTTATCAATTCAAAGCGATGCCGTTCGGTATATGTAACGCTCCTGCCACTTTTGAACGCATGATGGATTCCCTTCTTCACGGTTTCAAATGGTCCACGTGCCTGTGGTACTTGGACGAGGTTATAGTATTCTCCCCAACGTTCGCTATGCACCTCGAGCGCCTCTCAGCAGTCCTGGACGTTTTTCGTCGAGGCGGTCTGCAACTCAACGCATCGAAGTGCCAATTCGGCCGTCGCCGTCCTTGGGCATCTCTTTGACGGGAATGGAGTGCAACCGGACCTAGGCAAGATCTATGCTGTTACGCACTTACCTCTTCCCAAGTGTGTAAAGGATGTGCGCAGCTTCATCGGCCTTTGTTCGTACTTCCGCCGTTTCATGAAAAACTTTGCGGCCATAGCACGACCACTAACCTAGCTTTTGAAAAAAGACGCCCCTTTCCAGTGGGGCGATAACGAGGCCTCATTATTCTCGCATCTGATCGCCCTTCTCACGACGCCTCCGTTCTGGCCCATTTCGATCCTTCTGCACCTAACGAAGTCCGTACTGATGCCAGCAGTCACGGAATTGGCGCAGTACTGGCCCGACGCCAGCGTAGCAACGACCGTGTTATCGCTTACGCCAGCTCTCTCCCTCGGAGAGCCACTATTCCATCACTGAGCGTGAGTGTCTGGCCCTAGTTTGGGTGGGTGCGATGTTGCGCCCATAATTATATGGCCGACCCTTTTCCTTTGTCACAGACCATCACGCGCTTTGCTGGTTATGCTCACTGAAAGATCCTGCAGGAAGACTTGGGCGCTGGGCCTTGCGCTTCCAAGAGTATTCACATACTGTCACCTACAAATCTGGCCGACTACTCAAGGACTCTGACTTCCTGTCTCGCTACCCGGTAGACGAGCCTGACGACCCCGATAGTAGTATCGCCAGCGCCATTTTCTCTGTGTCTGCCTTCGCTAACATCGCCGATGAGCAGTACCGAGACCTATCGCTTCGAGCACTCATCGAGCGTCTGCGCTCTACACGTACCGGCGCATCGCTTCGCCCATATGTCCTTGAGGGCGGCATTCTGTACCGAAGGAACTTCCTCCCTGACGGTTCTGATCTTCTTCTTGTTGTGCCAAAATATCTACGACAGACTGTGCTCATTGAGATGCATGACGCACTCTTTACAATAGCTCCGATATGGCAGCTTTTGTTTTGGTTTCGATGTGGTGTGCTTTCGGTTCGACTTGCAGGGTGCCAACATGCGCGGCGAATTTTGCCTCAGCTGCTGCAATTAGACCGTAGGCCCCGTCAAGGTCGACATTGGCTTCCCGAATGAGCTTTTAGGCCCAAAAATAAGCTAATTATAGTTTATAGTTATTCTGCTATTCTCATTATATGCCTGAGCCAGATTACCAAAATAAACAATGACCGCATGAAAGTGCTTTGTTGTGCAAGCTGTTAACAGTGGTTATCAATTTCACGCCGACAACTAATATTTCATTTTAAGGCATGCCAAGCTCCATGGTTGTGGGCGCCAATGAGTTATTTGGGCCACACGAAGTTCTTGAGGGTTAACAATTGTAGTCGCATTTGGATTTGCTACATTTAAACATGTTTCCATTCTAGTACCTAGCTTGGACAGGATGTGTGGTGGACGTTGCTTTATTAGAATGGAGGTAGCATTCAATGAAATATACCATCGGATGCGCTGGCTATTTATTTCAGATTTTACGGGGTGGTTGTTCGGCGAATGACGCGACGCGCCAAATTTTGGTAGCCCTAATAATGGCCGTTCTTTCATTATAAAGAAACTGTTAGGCTTCGTCGAGTGGCTCAAGGCGGGACAGCTTGTACTCCTAGTTGCTTTTTTACTGTTATCTTTACCCGCTTGGATAACCATGGGTTGGATGTGGTCACTCCCAAACTTGTCATGTCGCAACTTTGCCTCCAGGTATATCACGTGCTGAATTTTGTTACTCGATTCATCCGCCGTTACGTGCTTGATTTTCTTCGGAGAGATATGTTCGATCGTGAACAGCTTGAAGTCTCTGTTGTCTCCTACGGCATCGTTGATCTTTGCACACACGAGCTAAATGGGATTAAATTCACACTTGTACGGCGGAAGCCTAAGTACAATGCAACCGGTCCTTTCAGCGGAGTTGCCAATGATGTAGCTCAAAAAGCGTCTCTGAACAGATGCCAATGATGTAGCTCAAAAAGCGTCTCTGAACAGATGCCATCAACTCAAGCAACTATTCCTTAACCATGCTTTCACTCTATGCGATGCTCTTGCTTTTGAAGCTCTCCTGTATTCTTTCCTTCTTCCTGGCCGTCGTCGGCAATATCTCTTCACGCCGTCTCTGAAGGGCGCATTGTCCATAACAATGACTCTACCAGCTGGCACCTTCTGCAGAATGTCACTGAACAAGCCCTCGAGCGATTCCCATACTTTCTTCGTGGTCGTCGCCTGTTTTGTGGCCCAGGAATACATCCAAGCAGCATCGACGAAGTCATTTTTGCTGCCGATGTGCATGACAATAATGCGCTGGCCTTTCCGAGAAGGCTGTTTCACACCCGTCGACAGGCTATTTGCTCGAGCGCACTGGCATCAACGTTTATGCAGCCTGGTGTCTGTCCACGTGATCGACCGAGTGTGTCCCGCCGTTGCCCGTGTCTCATCTAGGAATAAGATTTTTCGGCCTTCTGTGCGGGAGCGCTTCGCGTCATGAAGGTAACGATTCCGTAATTCGGCGATATCACCCCCCTCGATGAGCAGCAAGTTTCGACTCCTCGTGCTTGAAGTCCATCTCAGCAAGTAGGTGAAGCACAGTACACCACTGCAATGATGGCAGATCCATACGCTTCAGGAACTCGTTCGTTATCTTTTCGACCGTCAGTATGTCGCTGCGGCAAAAGAAATCCTGCACGCATGACCTCAGCGCGCACACGCGACAATGTCCAACTCCATGCTGCGGCTTCTCTTCTCCACATTTCGTGGGCGCTTTCACGTCTCTTCGGTCACTCTGATAACTTTTCTGAAACCGACCATCTCAGTGACAAACTTCGGCGTGTCCTCTACGCTGCGTTGATGCTCTCCTTTACGCTAGTACGTGAAGGAGTTCAGGGTGTGACCATTCTTCTTCTTCTAGCCGAGGCTCCTTGATGTGGACGTCGAGCCAAAATAAATCTCGTATGAACACAAGGGATCGCGTTCCGATGTCTCCCCGCTGGGCCCCAATGCGGAAAGCTCGCATGGAACAACAAGCGCAAACTAGAGCACGACGTGAAACGTAAAAAAAATTCAGTGCCATTCCACCTCTGTGAAGATCGAAGGCCAGTGAAACGGTGTATCTGGGCCCCAATGGCGAACTGTCCATTATAATGCATAAAACGCCGTATTCACAAAAATGGAAGGCTCCTCGAGGATGTTGAGCCTCGTAAAATTATGAGGCAATGGTGCGTATACACTCCCAAGTATTGTTTCAAAACGCATCACGACACTTTTTCATAGAGAATCCTGGCACGTAGAATTGACACGGCCCTCACCGCACTCGGAGGGCACAGACTGCTTTACCGTAGCCAAAGCGATCGTGCGTTGTTCCACGTTCCGCAATGCGGTATAGCTTGTGAGGTCCCTCGAAAACCAGAAACTGTCACACACACACAACAGGGTACACAGAATCTATTCCCCACAGGCTGCCTCTTAAACATGGCTGTTGCTCCAGTGAAACGTTGAAATGTTGCGGGATCGTGGCCACATGGATGGTTCGCATCTTTTTCCCGTCTCGTGGTTCTTGCGGGCAGCATGCATGAGGGACTGGCACCACGGGAGATCGGAAGAAAAGGAAACGAGATACGGAAGTGCTTCGACTACCGGCAAAGAAAAGGCGGTGCGAACGTTGACAAAGCCGGCGCCGGTCGTAGTGTAGTATCTGTTCTTATCAGCTTAATATCTGGAGCGGGTTGTATTTGGAACTAAGATATTAAACTTATGTTTGCAAGCTGGCGGAGTGTTTAAAACCTGTTTCGCGGGTAGGGCCGGTATTGCACTATCTTCGGGATAGGTCGACGTATGGGGAGAAGACCTCGACCTGCATGGCTCGAGAGATGGACGAAATGTTTTTCGAGGACCTTGCCATATATAGCTTCGCTGTTTCGCTGTATCTTGGTATTTAACACCAAGAGACAAACATCCGTGCATTTATTTAGAAAGATGGACACGATTGTTTCTACGTTTTCTGCCTCGCCTTCTCGCCCCAGGTTTGCAATGGTTTGGTGAAATGCATGGGTGTTCTTTTTTTCAGCACATCCTAAATAGAAACTGATTAGTTTTAAGTTCGAAAGGCGAGTAATAAATGTTCTGTGTGCGTGCAAACTAACGCAAAAGCCATGCAGCGCTGCTCTTTCTACTTTTGTCCCTTGCAACAAAGCTAAAAATAATTATTAGGTGAGGCTTAACGTCCCAAAACTACTTTATGAAGGACTGCATAGTGGAGGGCACTGGATCGGATGGGACTACACAGGGTCCTTAACGTGCACTACAACGCCACAACACAGGCTTCTTTCTTTTTTTTTTTTTCATGTCAGCCGCCGTGGTTGCTCAGTGGCTATGGTTTTGCGCTGCTGAGCACGAGGTGGCGGCATTGAATTCCGGCCGCTGCGGCCGAATTTCGATTGGCGCAAAATGCGAAAACACCCATGTACTTAGATTTAGGTGCTCGTTAAAGAACACCAGGTGGTCGAAATTTCCGAAGCCCTCCACTACGGCGTGGCTCATAATCAGAAAGTGGTTTTGGCACGTAAAACCCCATAATTTAATTGTTATTTTTGCATGTCGCCTTTATCGATATGCGGCGATGTAGCCTGGATCTTAAACCACAATTTCATGCTCACTCAGCTTGCAACGTAGCTATATCCTACGTAGTTTTCTTTTTCTGTACTATAAATCAAACATTTAAATTTCATAATCATGGAACGGTGCTCCTCAGAAAATAAACGTGTCCATTAAACCAGCGACCGCACTTCGAAACCGGCACGTGCGGCCGTCGATCTCGCACCGTAGCCGATGACGCACAACATTGTAGAGCTTGCAGTGCTTATCCTACTGCTTGTCTGTCTTCGAAAACAGCAACGAAAACGCAACATTTCACTGTTGTTGATGCCAAATAATGGTTTACTAGCTGTTTTCATTAGTGCTGCTCTAGCTTACACATATTCATTCTAACGGTTGCCGCAAAACGTGACTGTGGCTTCTAGTAGAGAAGTAACAGTGAGGTGATAGCTTCCGCTACGTGAACGTAAGTTTAGCTAGGATTTCAAACAGCGGTCGTCCAACATGGCGAGTCAAACGAAAAATAATATGTCTATGTTCCGTCTGCATTCTGTCTTTATATTGTAAGTCGCACAAGTTTTGTATGAATGCCTTACTTGTATTTTGTTTTACACGCACTTGGAGACTATACAAAGGGACCCATTTGGGCGCAATACCTGAGGGTCACAATAAGGATACTGAGAAGCAAGAATAATTCATGTGTAAATTTATTCATGAACAAACATAAATTCAGAGTTGGAATCAATTCAACTTTCAATAAAGTATTTCGCTAGGCAACTAGCTGTAAACTTTCTTATTAGAGAATTTTTTTAAGGATTCATGACGTATTCTGTTAGCTAAGCGTGACAGCATTTATATTCCGCAAGCATTAATATGATAGTTTGGGCCGACCAATAACTGGGACCTAGTACTGTTCATAAGCTATAAAATTAGCGTAGATAATGATTTTTGGAAAAGTAACCCGCTGTTCTTCCTCTCGCTATAATCTTGACAATATGATTCTCTTTTCACAGCTTCTGGGTGGCAATGACCCACTATTTCTTGTTTTCTCAGCAAATACCTGGTACGAAGGTCGTTATATCTGCTGGACTTCTAACAAAACCGGCACATATAGAGGTGGATTTGCACACAATATAACCTACTACAATGTCACCGATCCGGTAAGCACTCAAGTCGTCTATCAAATCAGTTTATTCAAAATGACTTCGGGTAATTAAAAACTGACTGAAACATTGAATCGTGTATAGAGAACAAACAAATAAATGTAAGTATTCCTCATACTCTTGCAGATTATTTCACGGCATATTTCTAACCTCGAATTCGTATACATTAATAAAAGTTTATAGAAAATGGTTGCCACTAGAAAGAAAATGCCACAGGACGAGCGCCTCAACGCCTTTGACACCAAGAATTGCCATAAGCTGATACAATATCACCCTCCAATACCGTATTGTAGGATGAAATGCGCTGAAAGTTTCTTTTTTCTTGAAAGATGTGCAAACTTTGATCCAACAGAAGACTAGTAGTGAGCCAAGCAATGTTTGTTTCGGCCTTACCTTGGGTCTTTGGCGGATGTTTCGCTTGAATGCCATCCGTCTCTATACTTGTTCATGCTTCATGTTAAGGGCATATAAAGACGACCGGAAAATAGTGAATTATGGTTTCATTTATCATACATGTATGATCAATTAATGGGGCTACAGAAGGTCCCAGGACTGATATATGTGGATGACATAGTACAACTGAAAGAGGTTACAGAAACTGAAAAAAAAATGAAAGAGGTTTACAGAAACTTTTGATAATGTGTGGTAACGCGGACACAAATCTTGGTCTTTAGCACAGCGAAGTCGAGCATTATGAACTTTAATGAAGACAGGAGCAATTACGTGGTGTCAAATAAACAACATGTCATACCCATAGTCAAGCAACATGACTACCTTGGCGTACACATAAACGAAGGAAACATTTATTCAAGCACCCACGAAGAGAACACGAAACTAAAGGGGAAGCGTAATGCGGCAATACTGAAACCCAGAGCACCGTGGGGCCAGAATAAATATGACATGGCGCGTGGAATCTGGAAAGGAAAGGAGTAATGATGCCAGCGCTCCTGTTCGAAAACCTCATTCCGTGCTCATAAACGAATATCACGGAGGGGATGGAAGTTAACCAAAGATTGGTAGGGCGGTTTGCTTTGGGAGCCCGCGGCAAAACCATAAATAATGCAGTGCAAGGTTACATGGGTGAGACCACGTTTGAAGTAAGAAGCGCGGAGCAAAATAGGTTTTGAATAATGACTCAGGAAGTCAGGAAGACTGAGGTAGATAGAGACTAAATGGGTGGCTCAAATGCACAAGTATCATTGGCTGAAAAGGGTGGACACAGAATAGAGCAAGAGGTCAAGAAAGTTGGCAGCCAAGTACAGGGCATTGGAAAAGTGTCACTCGACAACCAGGAGTCATCACAAAGAAAGTGAGAGAAACAGAGACAGTGAATTGGATGCGAAGAATGGAAACAAAAAGTACCAGGAAGGCTTTCAAGAATAAGAAGGAAATTAGAAGGGAATGTCTGCAGGGTAACGCGAAGGGAAGCACCTTGCTATATGAGGCTGGAGCTGGTTGCCTAAGGGCAACAAACATACGGGAGCAAATATGCGCCATTCGATGAGGGATGTGTATGCTTCAGCAAAAATCAGGAGACCTCTCGGCATATCCTAATTGAATGCAGATGTATTCACCCAATGAGACCCGTAGGTAACGTACACCTTCCAGAAGCGCTTGCAATTAAAGTGGACGGAAACATCAGCCGGTCACCACTCGAATTAGGCAAGAGACGTCTAGTTCATCGGTGGAAAAATCCAGGGAAGGGATTCACACAACCGGATCCGTTACAAGCATAAGCAAGGGTACAATGTGGATAGAGAAATATTGAGGCAGAGAAGATAGGTTAAAGATATGTATACAATAACGCAAGAATGAAAAGCATGTATAGCACACCTGAGTTACTCAAGCAGGCTAGGGGACTACTTGTCAGTGCCCAGTTTCTAAGGGGATGCAATAAATTATCGTCATTAGTCGATGAGGCACGTGGAGGCTGCAGCGAAAATCCGGAAACCGCTCAGCCCATCGTTATGGAATGCTTTATGGTTATGGTGTACTCAGTGAGATCTGGAGGCAACGTTCACTTTGAACGGATACATGAATCGGTCAGCACTCGAGATTGGCAAGGTACCTATAGAGTATTGATGAAAAAAGAAAGAGGGAATAAATACGAGAGGATCCATTAAATGCATACGTTGCGTTAAAAGATACATAGAGAAATTTAAAAAAAAGTACTCGTGTCCAACAATGCTAGAATGAAAAACATATACACTATAGCTGAATACATCGAGCAGGCTATGTATCTATTTGTCACTGCCCAATTTAAAATGGGATGTCAATAAATCATCATCAGCAGCAGCAGCGATTACTTCGGCGCATTCAACGTTACCCGCTGTTGCCGCAGCGCGTGAGGCTATGCGCGCAGTGAACGAGCGAGTTTCCATTGCCGAAGGCGCAACCTCACCGCACTTTTCTCAATGTACCTTAACTCTAGGCCAAGGGCTAGTGGTCAGACATTCCAGGTCGCGATGTGCTCTGGTCTAGCGTCGTCGTCGTCAGATGTCCCCTTCCAACGCCGGCCGCGTCAACGCCCGCGGAACGCCATCTGTCACGCGATCTGCGACGCGACGCTCCACTGTAGACAGTGCACTTTTGCCGGCGTAGCGCAACCAGAGTAACCGTGAGGCGCGTGATGCGTCCACATTAAGGCTGATTATATTAGGGCGCAGTGTCTGGACAAAGGCGACACGTAACGACCGTACGATATAAGCTCTGCTCGAGAACCATGTTTTCCTGCAGAAGCTACTTTGAAAGTGCAGGCATTGTACAAGCTCAAGGAAGCAGACGGCATGGTTTGCTACTAATATAAATTATGATGCGTGGGTGTAAAATTCTCCTACTTCGGTAACAACTGCTAGCATATAAATGTGATTCACAATTTGGATGCCTCAGCGATTGTGAGGACATGTTAGTAAACCCTTCTGACGCGTTAAATTCCTTTCGATGATATGCGTTTCCATCGGAGAACAGGAAACCACATGCGCTCCCATCATTTCTTTCTCTAAATTTAGCACCCTCAGGATGTCGATTATTATGATAACAGAAACTCTTACTTGCTGATAACACTTAGTTTCGCTGCGTATGCTTTTGATGCATAAATTAATTACAGGCTTACATCCAGTAGATGGGAGCGGCGGCCAAATTGCGGAATGTCCATAGAGGAGTCAAACTTTGTGCACAGCCCACATGAACGCAAAATATTTCTAGAACGTTGAGAAGTTCTATTTGCTCAATAATGCACTTGTACCCGGCGGAGCGCCCGAAACAAAACGGCACCTGTAAGGCTTCGCGCTGGATATGTTTTTTGCGTATATTGGAATTTCAAGCTGATGCTGTAATGTCTGCCAAATGTGTGCAAGTCGTACTTCAAGAAATGACTGACGCATTTTACTTTGAGAAATTCAATCATTTTAATAAAGCAATTGCGCTATGTGCAGGACCTACAAAAAGGAGGATGTAGGTTGTTCTAACCGTAACGTCACGTAGCGCCCGCTGCCAATCTGACAGACGTGAAACAGCAGCTGCAAAGTGGTTTGTTTTTCAGATTCCGCGTAACAGGTTTATGTATTCACTATATTGGAATTAGAATCCGAAGCTTGTGTGTAAGTCGTACTTTACGCATTATTTGAAGCAATTAAGTTTTTAACATTAGTCAAAAAAGTAAAGGGACCTTTACGTGGCCGAATGCGAAAGCATTGCGACCACCGCACGTATAAATTTTGCCACAACGCAAGGGCGTGGCTTCGACTCCCACCAAAGGTAGAGGGTTTGACTCCCCCAAGAAATGTTGTGGATTCGAATCCCTAATTAACACTATCTTATTTTACTATGACGCGATTAAAACCACAGGTCGTGAATTCAACACCCACCAAAGGTAGAGGGTCCGACTGGCAACTTAGGTCGTGTTTTCGCCTGAATTAATTAACGCTATCTTTATGAACGGTGTCCTAGTAAGCTTAGCCCTATTAACTGCAAAGGTAGCGGATTCGACTTCCACTAAATTTTCAGAATTCGATTAGCTTAACTAACTCTATCCTAACTAACTCTATCCTAATCCTAACTGTTTGCCCTAATTAACATAAGACATCCTGGGTTCGACTTCATCAAAGGTCCGGGGTTCGTAGTCATTTTGCACCATCGTGTGGTCACGCCACCAACGGTGGATTTGCCGCCTCATGAGCCAGTTAGTGCCTTCCAATTATTAAGCCGTTTGCGCTTCCCGGACATAATAGAAGAATGAGGATGTAAGTTGCACGTCTGCACACGTGTGTGCGCGTGGGACGCACGTTACTTGCGGTGGTAGTGGTGCTCGCGTAACTTCATCTAACGTCAGTTTTTTATGCAAAGAACCGGTTTTCTTTATAACGTATCTTCCCTTTGCGCCTAGTCGTGCTTCAGTCGCTGCTCCCATAACCACAGCCCGTAACCGCCGTTGTTGATGACGGTGAGAAGTGCCTCTCGACCGGTTTTCGCCGGAAGCTTCACGGCCTATTTAAATCGACCTTGGACGTTATGCTGGCGTTGATCGCTGGGAATGGAAGCCATAGTTTCGCCTCGCACCTCACCAGTCGTGCAATGGTATGACGTATAATCCAAAGCGAAAACAGTTTTATAGGTCATTAGTCCGTGTACACATTACTTTACCCGCGGCGCTCCCTATCTTCTACTGATGAACGCTATTAGAAGTGACGCGGGAACTCCTTGCATTACCTGAATAGTGCAAAGCAAAGACTAAGAGGGTCAGTGTCGTGACAATTTATATGCCAATTTGTTAAAAATAAATCCGCCTCTATTCAACCCTGCGAAATTGAATGCACAGCGAAGCTGGTGCGGACGTTAAACAACTACTAAAACACCAACTGATGTTAGGCGGTGTTAGAAAAGATATACCACCACAAGTGATTTACGTCACACACACACGGACATGTGCATAAGTGTAGCGTACATCCTCATTTTTCTAGGCCATCCACCAAGCGCAAGTGCCTCTTTGAATTAAATAAATGTTTAAAACATGAATAGGTGAGGCAATGCGTACAATTAACGTACGACTTAGACACAAGCTTCTGAAATGATAACTTCGGATCGTTAATGGAATCTGTGAGAAAACATAAATATTTTACGCGGAAACCTAAAGAGAAAGTCCTTTCGCAGCTGCAGCTTGAGGAGGCCTGTCTGATTGGCCGCGGCCGTAGGTGGCGGAGCAGTTATCACAGCACACATTCTCATTCATGTAGGATTTCCGCTTAGCGCAAGGCGTTATTGAAATTAATGAATTCCTCAAAATAAAATCTGTCAGAAAATTCGTAAACTACGATATAAATAGAACCTGCAGACATGATAGCATCGGATTGCAATTCGAATACAGGAGACAACATAATTCTGTTACGTGTGAACTCAAACATAGTGTCTTAGAGCTGCAGTTTGTTTATGGGCTCTCTGCCTGGCGCAGGCGCGTTATTGAAATAATTGAACTTCTCAAAGTAAGCTTTCGCAGTTTAAACCGAAAGGCGAAGCATAGATTGCGATATCAAATTAGTAGACAGCTATGCGAAGTAAGGATAGTAGTTTTATCGGCTTTATAAACTTGTAAACATTGTCTCAGTAACTAAATTATCCAGCACGGTGCCACGCACAAAGGAAAACATGAATGCATCTCACTCGGTCACCACGGAAACTCGGTGTCCAAATGTGGGAATGGGGAGGTGCGGCAGCAGCAGCGAGCGAATTCACGTTCGTGCTGCTGCTCGCTTCAAAGCGAATGAAGCATCAGAAACGCAGCGCATGCGAAGTTACAAACACTCGGCGCATTTTCGCTTTGAAGATTGGGCACACGAGCGGCCGGCGCTGTACGAGGCAGTTAAATGCGTGCACTCCCCCTCCCTTCCCCCGCCCCTCCTCCCTCGTAGCTCACCTCCTTTCGGCACCTCGCGCGTGACAGAAGACGGCGTGTTTCCTTCCACTTTCCTCCTCTGTGCGCGCGCGAGATTCAGCCGCGATCATTGACTAACCCTCGAAAGATTTAGCTCGAACAGACAGCATACGGCGCGCGGCAACGATGTTATCGTGCTTGGACTTTATACGGACGATCGTGGCGACAGCGGAAATGAGCATGGAGTTTCCATATAATTGCTATTGCAATAACATATGTGAGAATTTTCTTGAGGTGCGATTTGCGCCCTACCTACAGACATAATAGCTTCGGATAGTAATTTGAATATACCACAAAACGAAATTGTGTTTTGCACGAACTGATACAAAAACCCCTTTTTCGGCTGCAGTTTTTTTTTTTTCGTGAGCGAGTCCCGAAAAATCTCGAGCTAGAGGGTAGCAGATTTGCCGTGAAATAAACAGGCGCAATGGTGGAGACAGCCGCGTATTCGTGTCACTCCGCACTTCTGCAGCGGTTTAGTCGTTTGCTTCTCTCCTATGCAACTGCTGTGGCTGCTTGGATGTTGCAAAGCGTTGAGAATTCTAGATTCAGCGTTTCCCTTATAACGATAACAACGCTTACTGGACGAGTAACAAAGGCAAAAATGCGGCGATCATGAAGTGGCAACAAAGAAACGATCAAAAGTGGCGACAATCTTGGCATCGATTGCCCATGAAACGTTCCTGGGATATAATGCGTGATTTACGCATTGCTAATGATTTGAAATTCTGTGAACGGAGTCAGAGGAGGTTGCGAATGCTGGATGCCTGAGATTGTGTTCCTTCGTAGATCGTTTTTTGTCCCCTCCACTGTGAACTGAAAATAAATGTTAAAGAAAACGCACAGAAGTTATGAGGGGTATGCATTTTGGGACGATGGAAAGCCGAATGATAGGTATTTTCGATTTAGGCCATTTCTTTTGCGCACTCCACACACCAAAAGTTATTGTTATTGACATTGATACTGGTTGAGTGAAAGACTGCTAGACACGATCGGTTGGTTGGTTTCCTTGAGATTCGCAGTACTCACTCTTCTTTTTTTTTTTGAGAACGAGATCTAAACATTCTTCTATAGCATCTTTAAATCATTAGGCCGAGCACTTGCACTAATCTAGCAGCAAATACGAAATACTCTGCAATGCACTTCACAATTTCTTATCATTCCAGGAAAGCCCGCCTGAGTTTTTGTCAAGGTAAGTGTCAATGTTTTTGCATGAATTTGTATTTGCCAATATGTAGGTATTCAATTGCTTACTATATTGTATAATAGTTGTAGATATTAACGTACTTAGGAGTTTGAATCTTTCTAATTTTTTTAGCTTCAATGAAAACATAACACCTTTAAAGCAACACTTAGCAGGATAGATATTGGTCTTTTGCAGATTAGTAATTTGGCAGGCTTGTCATGTGTTTTCTGAACTAGTTGTCCTTACATCTCTTAAAACTATGGATGCACATAAGCAATTGTTCTGAGGTGTAAATGGGAAAGCTTTACTTGTCGCTGCGTACTTGGCGTCGCTCAATTCGCACAGTTCTCTGCTGTTGTCGCCGCTGTTCCGGCTCTCGCTGGCTCTACTGCCACCTTGCTCTCTGCACCGCCATGTTCGCCGATTCACAGCTCGTGAGGAACTTGCGGAGTGCACGTTGCCTCAATGCAGCCGCTGCAGCTCTTCGAGCTCACTCCGCAGCCGCTCTCTCTCTCTGCCTTTCACGTTGTCGGGAACTTGGGGAGTGTATGTGTGCTCACTGCAGTAGCTAGCTTCGCACGGTTCGCTGTGATTCGATGGCCTCGTAGTTCGCCTGCAGTGAAATAGCGCCTCCGGCCCCGCTTTGCCGTCTCGCCTGATAATATATGGACACGAGCGATTCAAATTAGGACAACGAAAACTTCATAGCGCTGACAGTAACACCTGTCCTGTCATGCACAGTGAATCCCCCGCCAGGTGAAGCCCAACCACGTGCACAGCCTCGAATATATTGACACCTGTAGGCTACTTGTTTAACCTTATCGGGTGACCGTGTTTCGCCGTTTAACAAATGTTATCGCTCTGCGCAGGACGCGCCTGCATGTATCGGAAGTTTCTCCGATCTTATCCATGGTTCTAGTCGCTGTCTCTTGTCACCGAACCTTGCATAATCTGATTGCATGTATGCACGGCGCGAATTGTGTAGTACTTACTGGAAGACACACGGGAACGGGTCATTACCCTGGAACCTTCGACGACTCATCTATACCAGCCGACGTGCTTCACCCACTGATCAGAATTTCGACGAACGTCGACTGTGTTCGCCGCTATCGCTGTTCTTTGAGTGTAGCTTGTATTTTGAGGGCACAGATTCTCCTCCCCCCCGCAAAAAATAAAAATAAACGAATGTTTCCTCATTCACGGTTTTGCTCGCTCCTTCACCGTCACAACTACGTGAGAATATTCATCCCTGTTGCCTCTTGCAACGGGCGTGCAATGCAACCGTGGCGCAGTGGAGAGTGAGCTCTGCCACGGAGTTTCTGGTGGGGATCAGGATCGAATCCTTACCGCCTCGAAGTTTTCTTTAGTTACATGAAGGTGACGTAATTTGTGTGCCGTTTTCCTGCCACGGCGTTTGTGCCGCCGATTTCTGCCACAGCTTTCTGATGACGGGGGGAACGCGCAATGACCCAAGTAATTTTCTCGCAATAAAAGACATTGTGATGAAATTTCGTGCGTTTCGACGTCGCTTTCACAAGCAGATGTCATAATGACGGATGGTACCTTGAAGGCAGGCATACAACGTATTTGCATGCAACGAAATGGGGAAAGCACACATTATATTCTGCCCGATTTACAGTGCACCGAAATATAGGCAAAAGGTTGGCATTTATTCATCCATGCAAAACTTTGTGACGCCTATTTCATGGGTACAACGTTGGTAAATTTATGGTGACTCTCTGTTCGAGATATAATCATGAGTGTCGCACTTATGCGGGGCAGAAGCTTCTTAGAATGTTTTCTTTCGTGTAATGTGCACCATGCTTACATCCAACAAGAAAAACTAATGAGTGAACGCCACCACCTGAATATTTGCGGCGAAATCCTTTATGAAATTCCTAGGAGCACAAGCCCCTCCAGAACTCCACGCTTTCATATTCCTACGAAACACTATTTGCGATCACGAAGAGGCGATCAGTGGGAAGACGACGACGATGATTAGAGGCCTGCGCAGGCTGTGGCCTCTTGGCCAAGTGCGGCGTATTTTCTTGTAAATATACTTGTATATAGCTTTTCTTCTGCTTCTTCTTACGTAACATATCTGGCGGAGGTGGACGTTCCCTCTACCTCATCACGGAGCTTCGTAGTGGACGGTACTTTCAGCCTTCCTTCATGGCTCCCGGCGACGACAACTCGACTCCGCCGGCTCCGACACCTGCTGCCACTTCGACGACCTACATCACTCTCCCCGCTCCCCGTGATCTTGGCGTATTCTCGGGCAAAGATGGGGAAGACGTCGATGACTGGATCAGCCTGTACGAACACGTCAGTCGCAATAAACGGTGGGACCCTACTATCAGGCTCACCAACGTAGTCTTTTACCTCGGTGGCACACCTCGAGTTTGGTTTCGGACGCACAAAGATGAGCTCACCAGTTGGAATTCGCTTAAGCAAGAGCTTCAAAACTGGTTCGGCAACCCCTACAGTAACCAACGTGCCGCGTAGAAGGCGCTTTCCGGCCGTGTGCACACGTCAACAGAGCCCTATGTCACGTAAATTCAGGACGTCTGGGCTCCGTGCCGCAAAGTTGACGCACACATGACTGAGTCAGACAAAGTTTCCCACATCCTCAAAGGCATTGCCGATGACGACTTCAACTTTCTCGTTTTCAACAACGTGGCGATGGTGGATGCAGTTTTGAAAGAGTGCCGCCGCCTCGAACTCGCTAAAAGCCGACGTATAGACCAGCAGTTTGCCCGGCTGCCCAACACCTCAGCGACATCTTCCTGTGCCGACGCTCCTCGTCCCAACCCTGGCGCTGCTACCAGGATCGTCCGGCGTGAGATCGAGGCCACCTATCCGGCTGCCTTCGACTCCAGCCCCACCAATGGTTTCCCTGATCCAGGCAGTTGTCCGCCAGGAGTTCGAAAACATGGTTCTTCACACCATGTGCTCGACCCATCGCCCTGACACCCGCCCGGCTTCTTCGACTCCGCCCCGTCCCGCATCTTTTTACCCACCACGTTTCCGCAACCCATCTGAATGGCGCACTGCTGACTACAAGCCCATTTGTTTTCACTGCCATCGAATCGGGCACATTTCTCGGCACTGTCGCAGTCGCTGGAGTTCCCCGACCCTGTCTACTTATAGTGCCTACTTTCGCCCCCCCCCCCCCCCCCCCCCATGTGGCCCTTCTCGTCCGTATGCCGCACGCTGCGATAATGCCGCCTCTGGTTCTCTTGCGCCGAACCGCCCCCATTTTCGTTCGCCTTCGCCCCAACGACGAAAATCTCGCTCTCCGCAGCCCCCTCGCTTCCATTCGCCGCCTCCCTTCATACGCCCCTCCCAGCCGGAAAACTAGACAATGCAACGCCTCGAGGTGACGCTGCATTGCTCACTACGCCGCCAAAACCTCTACTGACTTTGCCCACTCATCGGAACCTTCTTGACGTACAAGTCAACGGTGTTTCTGTGTCTGCTCTCAGAAACACTGAGGCACATTGGTCCGTAATGAGCACTGACCTTCGTAACCGGCTCAAGATTATAATCACGCCCGCCACGATGCCTCCTGTCCGTGTAGCCGATGGCGGAACAGCCCCCGTAATTGGTATGTATGCCGCCCGCGTCTCCTTCGCCGATCGCTCCAGTATTGTGCTATTTACAGTCATCGCCCACTGTCCCCACGACATCATCCTCGCTTTAGACTCCCTCTCCGCACAGTCTGCTCTGATCGATTGTTCCGTCAGTACACTCCACATTGACCTGCCTGTTCTGGATCCCGCTGAACCACACCCCAGTCGCCTCAGTTCCGTCGACTTCGTTCGCTTGCCACCTTCGGCATTGACTTACCTCGACTTAGTGTCATTCCACCAGTCCCCGACGGTCACTACATCGCGGCTCCTATGCTAGACGTCCTCCTTACACACGGGATCACTGTACCTCATGCAGTTTTATCTATTACGGTGAATTGCGTATTCCTGCCAGTGGTCAATTTTGGCTTGACGACACAAGTGCTGCCATGCGTGATGTCTCTCGCCCAGCTTTGCTCATTCGAGGATCACTCAGTAGCATCCATTCCAGTAGACGACAATGCAGCCGATCCTCCTCTACCATCCCAGTCGGCAATTTGTACCATCGCCGACTTACAGAACATGATTGCTCCCGACATTCCGTCCGAGCACGCTCGTGAGCTCTACCGCGTTCTGTTTTCCTACTACGATATTTTTTTGCGTTGCATATTGCAATCACTCAGTTCAGCCCTTGGGCGCGGCTGGGCAGCCACCTTTGACCTTTAGCGCAACCAGTTGGCGTGACGTCACGACAGCCGGAGGAAAAGCTGGGCCCCAACACAATATGCAACGCATTCTTGGCTTAACCAAGCTAAGCCTGGCCATTTTTACTTTAACGATCGTCCTTTGGCACAAACTACAGCTGTTAAACATCGCATTAATACCGGCGATGCCCCTCGTATTCATCGCCGCCCGTATTCATTGTCACCGGCTGAGCGTGAAGTTATTCACGCCGAAGTTCGCAGAATGCTTCCTAAGAACATTATTGAACCGTCATATAATCCGTGGGCGTGCCTTTTGTACTGGTCAAAAAGAAGGGTGGCTCATGGCGCTTTTGCGTGGATTATCGGCACCTTAACAGGGTTGCCAAAAAGGACGTGTATCTCCTACCTCGGATTGATGACGCCCTCGGCTGCCTCCACGGTGCTCGCTATTTCTCCTCTATTGACCTTCACTCCGGCTACTGGCAGATTGCCGTGGACGATCTCGACCGCGAGAAGACTGCTTTTGTAAGACCCGACGGTCTTTACCAATTCAAAGTGATGCCGTTCGGTCTGTGTAACGCTCCTGCCACTTTTGAACGCGTGATGGACTCTCTTCACGGTTTCAAATGATCCACGTGCCTGTGCTACTTGGACGACGTTATAGTATTCTCCCCAACGTTCGCTACCAACCTGGAGCGCGGCTCAGTAGTCCTGGACGTTTTTCGCCGAGCCGGTCTGCAACTGAACGCATCAAAGTGCAACTTCGGCTGTCGCCAGATTACCGTCCTTGGACATCTCGTTGACGCGAACGTAGTGCAACCGGACGGAGGCAAGATCCATGCTGTTACGCAGTTCCCTGTTCATGAGTGTGTCAAGGATGTGCGCAGCTTCGTCGGCCTTTGTTTGTACTTCCGCCATTTCGTGAAATATTTTGCGGCCATAGCACGACCACTAACCGTGCTTTTGAAAAAAAGACGCCTCTTTCCAGTGGGGCGATAACGAGGCCTCTGCAGACTCGCATCTCATCGACCTTTTCACAACGCCTCCCTTTCTGGCCCATTTCGATCCTTCTGCGCCTACCGAAGTCCGTACGATGCCCGCGGTCACGGAATTGGCGCAGTGCTGGCACAACGCCCGCGCGGCGACGACCATGTTATTGCTTACGCTAGCAGGCTCCTCTCACCCTCGGAGCGCAACTGTTCCATCATTGAGCGTGCGTGTATTGCGCTAGTTTGGGCGGTTGCGAAATTCCGCCCATACTTAAATAACCGACCCTTTTCCGTTGTCACAGACCATCACGCGCTCTGCTGGTTATGCTCACTGAAAGATCGTACAGGAAGACTTGGTCGCTGGGCCTTACGCCTCCAGGAATATTCGTATTCTGTCATCTACAAATCTGTCCGACTACACAAGTACTCTGACTGCCTGTCTCGCTACCCGGTCGACGAGCCTGCCGACGCCGACAGTAGTACCGCTAACGACATTTTCGCTGTGTCTGCCTTCGCTAACATCGCCGATGAGCAGTACCGAGACCTATCGCTGCGAGCACTCATCGAGCGTCTGCGCTCTACACCTACCGACGCATCCGTTCGCCGATATGTCCTCCATTCTGTACCGAAGAAACTTCCTCCCTGACGGCTCTAATCTTCTTTTCGTGCCAAAACATCTACGAAAGGCTGTGCTCTTTGAGATGCATGACGCACCCACTGCAGGACATCTTGGGGTAACCCGCACGTACGAACGCCGCCGCTACTGTTGGCCTGGTCTCGCTCGCTCCGTCCGACGCTATGTTGCTGCCTGTGATCCTTGCTAGCATCAGAAAACACCTCAGGTGCTACCTGCCGGTCATCTCCAACCGATCACCGTCCCTGTGGAACCGTTCTTTGGTGGTGGATTAGGCCTCCTCGGTCCCTTTCCAACGTCATCCTCTGGGAACAAATGGGTAGCCGTCGCAACTGATTACGCCAACCGATACGCTATCACGCAGGCTCTGCCTACCAGTTGCGCCACTGACGTCGTACACTTTCTCTTGCGTGACAATATATTCCTTCATGGCGCCCCGCGACAGCTGCTTACCGACCGTGGTCGTAACTTCCTCTCGAAAGTTATCGCCGGCATTGTGCGTTCCTGCTCCATTCAGCACAAGCTGACTATCTCATACGATCCTCAAGCCAATGGCTTGACAGAGCCTACTCTTACCGATATGCTGTCGAAGTACCTTTCCAAGGACCACCACGACTGGGACATTACCCTTCGTTACGTCACATTTGCGTACAATTCTTCCCGGCACGACGCCGCCGGATTTTCTCCATTTTATCTGCTGTACGGTCGAGAACCGACCTTGCCCCTAGACGCGGCATTTCCTCCTGCTGCGATCTCAACAAGCAAGTATGCGCGCGACGCCATCACCCTCGCCGACCATGAACGCCAGCTTGCCAATGCTCGACTGACGGCCTCACAAGCCACTCAGCAGTGTCAGTACAACGCCAACCATCGTGATGTACAGTTTTCGCCTGGTTCGCTCGTGCTCCTGTGGTCGCCCTCTCGTCACGTCGGACTTTCAGAGAAGCTCCTTTCAGGATACACAGGGCCCTACCGCGTGCTGCGCCAGGTGACGCCTGTGATGTACGAAATTGCTCCTGTGGGTTCAACCTCGTCCTGTCCTCTGGCATCTAGTGATGTCGTGCACGTCGGTAGATTCAAGGCTCACTACACTGCTTCCGAGTACGGCCTTTAGTAGCTCCGGGACGGTGCTTTTTCCGCGAGGGGTAGTGCTACGGAATAGTATTTGCGATCACGAAGAGGCGAGCAGTGTGGAGACGACGACGACGAGTAGAGGCTAGCGCGGGCCGTTGCCTCTTGGCCAAGTGCGGCGTATTTCCTTGTATATATACTTGTATATAGCTTTTCGTCTGCGTCTTCCTGCGTAACAATATGAAAAAAACCTAGAAAGCAAAAGCTGCCTACTGGTGTTTTAAAAGCCCTTCATGTGTCCTAGACGACCCCTATTAACTGTGTGTTGCCTTGATTTGCTTTGAATGTGGCACGAAGTGCTATATTTTGCGTACCATATGAGGTTTACTGAAGGGCGATGCAGTTTTTATTGTCAGCCTATTATCTCATTGAGTTAATAATATTCTGCATGTTTTTTTCCGGTTTGGACACAGCGGTCGTAAATTTTCTTACATCGACGCTCATTACCAAATTTCAGGGCTAAAGTGGCTCAACATAGCTGTGCTTTATCATATACAGGAAACGTTCACTACCGTATCACAGTCACTCGTAGTGTCACACGTACGGCGCAGAAACACTTTGAGGCACATTTAAATGTCGTTTCTTACTGGCACAAGCATTGAGTGACACTCTTATTTCTTGCGCAGCACTTCCGCTTCACCTCCTGACACGACCGGGGAGAAAATTAAAGATAAATCGAAAAAAATAGAAAGAAATAGTACAGTACAAAATTGATGGCTTTCCTCATACATAAGATAAATGAGCATAGGTTTACTTACAAGATGAGTTACTGAAGTGTCTCTTATAATTCGAATTCATTAGAAATCATTGAGACCATGGGGACTAAGTTTAAAATTAAACAGGAAAATAGGAAAACAAAGTATAGTACAAAATTCGTTGGTTTCAGAATAAATATGGCATGGAAGCATAAGTTTCTTTAAAAGCTACTGAAATCAACAACACGACGGCGAACTAAATTCAAGATAAATCAGAAAAATTTGAAGAATATATTAGAGTACAAAATTCATGGGTTTTTGTGCTCCGATATTTGTCTGGAGAAGATAGACATTTCTATAATAGCGTTTGTTGCCTTAAGTACATAAAAAATAAGCACCTTTGCCGGACGTTTTAGTGTGAGTACCTTCAAGTTCTTTAGTTTAACGTACGGGAACGCAAATGGAAGTAAGCTTTATTGAGCATTTTGTAAAAAAATTCTCACTACCACCCGAAAGGTAGAGCACCGACGGGGATTGCCAAATAGAGATAGCTGTAAAAAGTAAGGATTGTAGCTTTATCGGGCGTATAAACTTCTAAACATTGCATTACTAACTGAATTAGCAATGATAGAATGTGTAAGCGTCACTCAACGAAGACGTAGAAAGAAACAGACACACAGAGACAGCGCTGTATTTGTGTGTCTGCTACCTTCTATGTACTAGTTCAGTACCGCTTACACATGCTACCATGGATTCAAACAATCTAGCCTGTGAACGTGTTTTAACTAAATTAACTAGCATGGCGTCACGAGCGCACATCGCACTCGATGAGGGCGGAAACTCCTTGTGAAAATTCTAGAATAAGGAATTGGGACAGCAGCAACCGATTTGACCTTCACGCATGTTTTGCTTCAGCAGGAATGAAACGTCGAAAGCAGAGCGCATATTCAACTATGGGCTTTACACGCACTATGAAAACATCGCAGACCACATCGAAGAGGGGGCCCGAGCGGGTGCGCACTTTCGCCACTTGGCAGATCGGTATCAAAATACACGAGCGCCGACCACGCGACCCAACTGCGTCCGCTAAAGGCGTCTACTACGGTGTCCGCGATTCGCGTGGCCGACGCCGTGGTTGATGCCGCAGTTGTCTCCACTCTGGATGGAGCGGCAGGCGAGGAGGACATCGAGGCACCGTATCAGCCTCCGGAGAAGAACGCCCCCTCCTCCCTCGCCTCAACCCCCGGCCTAGCGCGCCACAGAAGAGGGCCTGCATCCGGGCCACGTTCATCACTCGCGCACGCGAGACTGAACCGCGTTCGCCGGTTCAACCTAACACGGTTTCGCTCAGGCAGAACCTCACGACGACACCAGCGGCGACGGCAGAAATGCGCCTGGTGTGCCCAATAATTGCTAGCGCAATAAAACTAATTTAGCTTAAAGAGAAAATGCAGCAGCCGTCGGACCTTCCACTTCCACATCCAGTGACTGAGAATGATACAACACGTACGCGATGACCAAGTTTGCAAGCGCCGGCGCAGAAATCTTGACATCGAAATTAGTGCAGGCCTCATTCGCAGCTTGTTTCTCTGATATCTCGTAGGGTTTGTGGTAACAATTTAATCAGTTTAAAGCGCCAATAAAAATGGTAGGACAAGAAAAACAGACAAGCATTTACTTCGAACTGAGTTTAATGCGGAAAACCGGAATGTTTTTGTTTCTTGCCGTCCAGTCTTCTTTCGCGCTTTAGAGTTATTACTCCATGGAATACGAACTAGACCAAACTGCCCCCCCCCCCCCTCTCGGTCATAATCACGTTTTGTGATCACAGTCCCCGAAAAATGTTCTTTTCTCAGGCGTCCTATTACAGACATGGGCGGAAGCCCCACATTGCTGCATCGATGGTAAATATTTCGTAGCCCACAAAATAGGTGAAATTGACCTTCAGGAACTGTTCCTAAAAGCGTCCTTCGCCCGCATGTGGTGCTCCTCTTGTAGGCGCTGAGATAAATGCTGCTTTAAGCCCCCGTGATTTACAGTTCAGAGGAAAAAAATAAGTATGCTTGTTGGTCTTCCCTGAAGCAGAAATACCGACACTTATATTGCAACAGCAATTATATGGACACTCCAGGCACGTTCCTGCCGTCGCCGTCGATGCCGCCGTCACTGTCACCGTGAGGTTCCGCATGAGTGATAGCGTGTGAGGGTGAGCCGGCGAACGCAGTTCAATCTCGTGCGCAGGCGAGGAACGCGGCCCGGATGCGTGCCTCTCTTGGGGCGCGCGAGGCAATGGGGGTCAGGCGAGGAAGGTAAGACGTTCTTCTCCGGTGGCTGCCAGGATGTTTCAATGTCATCTTCTCCCGCCGCTCCGTACAGATTTGAGATTGCGGCGTCTACTAAGGTGCTGGCCATGCGAATCGCGGACGCCGTAGTAGAGGCGTTTGGCGTTCGCCGTAGGGACGCGTTGCCGCCGCTCGTGTGCCTTGATAGCAATCTGCGACGTGGCCAAAGTGCGCACCCGCGAGGGCATCATCTTCAAAAGGATTTGCGATGTTTGCAGATTCCGCGTAGGGCTGGTAGTTTCGTATGGTCTGTACTTTAGGCGTTTCGTTCGCGTTGCAGCGACAGATGCACGGATGTCAATTGGATCGTGGCTGCTGCCGCGACTCCTATCTCCTTTTCACAGACAGTTTCCGCTGTAACTGAGCGAAATGTGTTCATGTTTACCTGTGCGCGCGTGACATCGTGCTGCTCAATTTAGTTACAACACTTTGACGGGCTAGTTGTTCTGAATCCATAATAGCATGAATAAGCGTGACTGAACAAGGACGTAGAAAGAAGCAGACATGCGAAGACAGCGCTGTTCGGGGTGTGTCTGTTTCTACGTCCTCATTGAGTCAAAATTACACGTTATATTTTTGCTAAATTAGTTAGTAGGTGAATGTTTACAAGCTTATAAGGTCGATAAAACAACTCTCTCTACTTTGTACATCTGTCTACTAATTTACTATCGCAATTGGTGCTTCGCCTTTCGAGCGGAACTGCGAATTTTTGGTTCGGACTCCGCGTATTCACCATCAGAGAGGAGTGTCCGCTAACCATGCCACTCACCTTTTAGTTGTAGAAGCTTCCACATATTCACTGCTTTTGACGCTAGCTGCGTTAGGACTTTATCCATCAACGCTTCCTGTGAGCCTTTCTGCTCTGCCAAATGTACTGACCATGAGAATGGTAAAATGATCACCTCGAATCTCACTGCTGCTGTGGCTGAACAGCTCTGGAGTCCATTGCTTTCCTAGAAGGATATATTCGACCTAAATTACCGTACGCTCGGCCAGACGTCACTTGTCAAACAACTTATACATACAGGCAATAATCCACCCATCCAACGCTGACCCTATCGAATTTCAGCTTCCGAGAGCAACGTCATCAAAACAGAAGTAGACAAGATGTTAGCGAAAGACATCACTGAGCCATCATCAAGTCTCTGAGCGCCAACTGTCGTGCTGGTCACAAAGAAGGACGGCGCCTGTAGATTCCGCGCCGATTACCGCCACCTCGACCGCATCACGAAGGACAACGGCTACCTACTACCTCGTATCGATGACGCGATACGAGGTAGTAGATACGAGGCACAGTATTTTTCATCCACCGACCAACGGTCCGGATATTGGCACATCAATGTGCCAATAGAGGACTTAGACTGTGAAAAGACAGCCTTTATAAAGTCTGATGGTCAACGCTCCCGCTACATTTGAGCATATGATGGACTCATTACTCCTAGGATTTAAGTGGTCGACTTGTCTTCGCTAGCTAAATGATGTTATTGTGTTCTCGCCCTCATTCAGCACACACATAGAGCGCCTTTCAGCTGTACTTGCTGTTTTTCGCTGGGCCGGTCTACAGCTCAACTCCAAGAAATGTAACTTCAGCTACCGTGAGATTACTATTCTTGGACATGTCGTCAACGAGACTTGCATTCGACCGAACCCAGAGAAAATTCACGCCGCAAACGAGCTCCCTGTTCCATAGTCTGCAAATGATGTCCGACGTTTCGTGGGCTTTCGCTCTTACTTCCGCCGCTTTGTTAAAGATTTTGCCACCATAGCACGCGCTCTCACAGATCTGCTGAAGAAAAGTGTGCCGTTTTCATGGGGATTCTCTGAGACCTCCGCCTTTTCTCGCCTTACCACCATGCTCACCACCCCACTGATACTAGGACACTGCGCTACTTCAGCCCTTACAGAGGTGAGCACCGATGCCAGTGGCCATGGAATCGGTGCAGTCTTGGCACAAGTTCAACAAGGACATGAACGTGTCACCGGGTACGCTAACCGTCTTTTGTCACCTGCGGAGCGGAACTACTCTATTACCGAGCACGAATGCTTCGCCGTTGTGTGGGCAGTAGTGAAATTCCGCCCCTATCTATATGGCAGGCCCTTTTCTATTGTAAATGACCACCGTGCCCTCTGTTGGCTCTCGTCTTTAGGAGATCCCGCAGGGAGGCTTGGACGATGGAATTTGCGGCTACAAAAGTATTCGTATTTGGTGGTGTATAGGTCTGGTCGCCTAGACAAGGACGCCGACTGCTTGTTCCGTTACGCTGTACACACACCAGCCAACTCCGACCTGGACGCTTCCGCAAGTGTTCTTTCCATTTCCCAGCATTCGGACATGGCCAACGAGCAACGACATGATGCTATTTTGAGAACCCTCGTTAGCCGAATGGAATCTGCTCCTACTGATCCGTCGTTATGGTGGTTCGTTCTCAACGATGGGATATTGTATCGACGCAGTTTTCATCCTGAATGTCCTCCCCTTCTCTTTGTCATTCCTCAACACCTCTGCTCAAGCGTGCTTCAGGAGCTTCATGACGCTTCGGCTGCCGGACCCCTTGGGGCTCGCACTTACGACCGCCTGCGCCGCCGCTGCTACTGGTCCGGCCTCGCACGCTCCTTACGGCGCTATGTAGCTGCTTGCAAGTCCTGTAAACATCGCAAAAAGCCGGCAACGCTTCCCGCCGGTTACTTACAGTCAATCGACATTCCAGCTGAGCCATTCTTTCGTGTGGGTTTGAATCTCCTTTGCCCTTTCCCCGAGTCCAGCTCCGGCATCAGGTGGATCGCTGTCGCTACTGATTACGTGACAGGCTATGCCATCGCTCGGGCACTTCCCACGAGCTGCGCAACCGACGTCGTAGATTTCCTACTCCTGGATTACATTTTAGTACGTGGCGCCCCATAACAGCTCCTTACTGATCGCGGCCGCACTGTCCTCTTCCAAGTCATCGCCATTACCCTGCGCTAATGTTTGACCAAGCACAAGCTGGCTACCTCCTATCATCCCCAGACCAGCGACCTTACTGAGCGACTTAATCGGACTATTACTGGCATGCTATCTAAGTACGTTTCACCCGACCACAAGGACTGCGATGTGCCGCTCTCTAATCTCACGTTCACTTATAATTTATTGCGCCTCGATAATGCTTGGTATTCCCAATGTTACTTAGTCTTCGGTCATGACACTGTATTACCATTGGACACTTCCCTCACCTTGATAGGGGATGCGCGGGCCGAGTATGCCCGCGACGCCATCGCCCACGCTGACCATGCGCGCCAGCTTGCCCGTACTCGTCTGATGCCATCGCAGGAATCTCAACGGCAGGCTTACTTCAATCGCCTCCATCGTGACACATATTTTTTACCATGCTCTATGTGCTACTTTGGTCCCCATGTCGCCAAGTGGGGCTTTCCGACAAACAGCTTCCGTGTTACAAAGGCCCTTACCGCGTTCTACGTCAAGTGACTAATGTCACATAAATATAATCCCCGTGACCTACACCATACCACCCGGTTCCACATCACCTGACGCCGTACACGTCTCTCGGCTTACGCCTTACTATGCCCTTACCTATGGCCACGTCTGAAGCACCGGGACGGTGCTTTCTTCTACCAGGGGTTTTTTGACGGTGGGAAAAGAGCACAATGTCGACGGCAGTGAAGACGACGAAGTGATAACAGCCTCTCGGGACTCTCAACTGTTGTTCACGTACGCCTTGGAAATACATAGTGTAAATAGTTTTATACTAATCAATCAATCAATCAATCAATCAATCAATCAATCAATCAATCAAAGTTTATTTCACCAGAAAATTCTGGATGGTCTTCAGGGCTAAAAGCTGCTCTAGGCAGCTTGACCGAGTCCCACAAGACCCTTACATTGCCAGCATACGACGTTCAGAGCCCATATATACATATCGGATTATAATTATGCATATGTGAGTAATACTGTAACAAAGTTTACGTAAGGATAACTTGAAGTTAACATACAGAGTTACAGTAGGATTCACAGCAAATGTTTAATACAGTATAAACATCATCGTATATTGAATTTCCACTGGAAAAATTTAATTAAAGAATAATAAGATTCTGTTTATTTAACAGGTTTCACAAACCATAAAGAGTAAACCCGTGACAATATCTTAACCAAGTTGCAAACACGGAATAACTGTGACCTGTAGCTTCACATCGCGCACAATGACGGCTATAGACGACAGTTTTTCACTCCGTGTGCTTTCTTTGTTGCGTGCCGCCTGCCACAATCACAAGGCGACATGCGCCGTTGAGAAACCCCCCGAAAGCGCAATGTCGCTTTTGCGTCGTGATGGTGAGAATTGGCGAACTGCGCTCCAGACAAGTCGGTCAGCACGCCTACTCCTCTGGCAACTGTAATCCTGTTGTTGCTATGCCGTCGCGTCCAGTAGGCCGGCGGCCGCCTGAATCGCAGAACCATCTTACAAATTCGACGCCCTATGGGCTCATAATTAACGTTTTAGGTTACTTTAAAAAAAGGGAAAGCTGATTTCAATAGTTCCTGGAAATCAAAGCGGGGGACAACGTAGCCATCACGATAATTATGGCTGAAGCAGGAGGGTTCGGCCATGTTGGGCATCCCTATTTTTTTGCGTGCGTAAGCATTATATATCTGTGCTCGCGCCACGTTTCGACGTGTACGATCTCTCCTGCACCATCTGCGCATGCGTGAGGCGCGTACGAACGTGCTTTCCCGTGCCGGCCCCCGCACGTGTAGTCAGGCCGCTGAGCTCTAATAAATCTCTCTCTGGAGCTAGGTATGTAGAACACATACATCCTCGTAAAAAGACATTTTCCGTTTTCATAGGCGTACGAGTCGGACAACCAAACTTTCGTCACCCTCGCAAACAGATCGACCAGATTATTCTTCTTTTCCACGGTGAGCTTCAGTGCCGACGACGGTCGAGAAATAGATGGAGGCTTTATTTACGGTGGCCGTCTGTGTCTAGGGCGAGCTGACTATGACGCTTCGCCCTTCGTTCCTTCGCCAGCACGAGCGCTGGAGTTTTGTGGTGATCGAAATTAGGAAAGGAACAATTTATGGTAACTCTTCTTAAGCTGCTTACGTTTAGCCGCTTGATGAGGATGCCTTAGAGTGCGCAGTTATAAACAGAGGTGCACCGAGGAACAAAGTGCTTGCTGCGGTAAAGCTAGGGAAACGATGGAGCATGTTTTATTGGAATGTGAAGATATCTACCGAGCTGTCGCTTTAGGCTCCGCTGGTCTCCTTGAAGCCAGTGGTTTCAGGTATAGCAGGGGGAAAGTAAACATGTCCTCAATAGAATTCAGTCGGAGGGGATCGGAATTTTGGTGGCAGAAAAGTAGGGACACCACAGAAAGTGGAGTAGTGCAAGAACAAAGTTCCCAGTAGTGGTTCAGAAAGTTTGATGCGGGGAATCATTTGTGTGTGTGTATTTTCTTTCAAAACTACAGGCTGGACAGTAGGCAAGATAATAAGAGCTTGGTGGCACAGCCCACCAACTCACTTCAAAGGGGAATATATAGCACCCTTCCATGAAATACATTGTTTCCTGTCGTCTGCTAGCGTATTCAGGCTCTGCACTTAGGTATTTCGCTGCAAAACGTCCTTATAACACGTGATGTTACTTTTCTGACGTACTAAAACGCTTGCCATTCCTTTGTTCCTGTTCTCCTTGCAATGTGCAAAGCTAAATTGAATGTGCAACGAAAGACCATTTAACGAACTCGCTCATGAATCTTCATTTGCCAGGCGATCAACCATCGTCGAACAACGTCGTCGTTGTGGCTTCTCATGATGTTTTCCGCCTATGTTTGTCTCCATGTACTAGTGCGGTGTCTCAGGTGAAAACTGCTGCACCGTAGCCTCGATTGTTCGTTAGCGTACAGAAGGCTCGTACGCAGGATTTATTATTCAGCGAGGGGGGGGGGGGGGGGGACAAGCGAAGGCAACTTTTCTATGCAAATAGGGGGGCACCTTTACCAGTCCAAAATGTGAATATTGCCCATCGTTCACCATAGAGACGCGTAAACCAGCAAAAGAGAAATGAAATAAGGTGTATATCACAGGTACGCCTGTGAGACACACCTCTCAATTACATAGTAAACAAGGAACTACATGAAATGCACTCGCGCCGGAAACAAACACAGGAAGGACGCTGACAAAAACAAGTAAACAAGGGAAAGTGTGACATGACGATTTCTAGTAGTGTTTTCTTAAATTAGCTCTGGAAGAATTGTAGAGAAATATATATTGACGGAACAATCACAGTTCTTTTGTATCGCTCGTTTACTGAGCTACCGAGTGCCAGAACCAATTCGCATTCTTATTTGATAAGTTGCGTAATGATCCGTGGCCGCCAGTCCCGTACAACCGCGTAGAGCGAAGCCTGCTGTGGCTCTAGACGTACTGCGCCCACCGCAGAAGGTTAAAAAAACACCCACATAAGCCCAGCAGAAAAGTGGCTACGTCAGGTGGCTCCACTGATAACTGTAGCAGCGTCATTCAAAGCACCCGGAATCATTCTCCATTTCCGACGGCGCTTTGCTATTTTCTTTAAAAAATTTTAAACATGATTATTAAGCAAACACTGGCTAACTTTGTTAATTTTTGCTTTTGCTTTCTTTTGGCTTAGGGACAAGTTTAGGAAATCAGGGAAAAACCTGAGGAGGTAGCTGGTGACATTCATATTCCTTATGGGTGTGAAGGATACTGCAGGGTTCGATGATGGATGCTCTTTCACATGATCTTATTTTCCACCTTATCTAACGTATATTACGTGTATATGGTTCCGAGGATCTGCCAGCGTGGGGGCGAGTCGTCTCTGATGGAAAATATGAAACATAAGAAAACGTTAAGCGCAACAGAGCCGACAATTCAAGGGTGACCCACACGTAACGTACGTGGATGTGGCGGCGTACCATGTAGGGGGACCTTTCGCAGTAGCCACCGCGAACGGGAGAGACAATTTTATGACCCTCGCGGCCTCCGTCAGGGCAGATACCCGAGCTGCGGCTGAGACCATAGCGGTGGCGCTGGTAATAAAGCAACAAGACAGGGTAGGCAGGGAAGTTCATGTCGTTACCGACTCGCAACTGGTCTGCCGTAACTTTACCAACGGACGAACACCGCTTCTGGCGGCTCAGATTCTACGCTCGAGGCTGCAAGAATCCCATCAAATCACGTGGACGCCGGGCCACGCGGGACTGGAGGAGAACGAAAGGGCGAACACCTTAGCTCGAGCGCTAATCAACCGAGTGGGGCAAAACTAATCGTCTCATCAATCCGCACCCTTCACCTTCGTGCCCTTGCCATCCAATTACTGCGGCGGACTCGAGATGCGGCGACTCAGCCGCAGAATTTATCCTCACCCTCACAGAAACCTCAGCACTGAAGAGGAAGTAACTCTTAGACTTATTCAGAGCAACACATTACCACACCTTCACAGATACGACAAAATGTACCCACATACATATCGCAGCATCTGCCCCTGGTGCGGCGACACACGCCCTACACTTTTTCCTTTTTCACATCTCATGGGGGTGCGGGGGCAAACCTCAACACTTAAAGACGCCTAGCACGTCATTTGAGCGGTGGGAAATACAGCAGGCCGGCAATGCCCTGGCGGGACAAGAAGCTCTCGTACAGCAAGTACGTCGAGGAGCCATGGCCAGTGGAGTCCTGGAATGAGGACACCACCCCATCGACCTCAAGACTAACGACCTCGATGATCGAAATAAATGTTTTCTCTCTCCCTCCCGCCGCAACTCGTTACACGAGCACCGAGACTAGTTGACTATGCGCTGAATCTATTTCCTGGTCCTTCGATCAGTCTAAACAAAGAAGGTTGAAATTACGAAGCGAAAGCGACGCACGTGACCATTGCAAAAGATGACAAGTGAACGCATCTCGAGTTGATCGTGCGGGCACCGAATCTATGAGAAAACTGGCCTTCACGACCCAGGAGATGCGGATAGCTATATCGCCATCCAAAAGGACAGAAAAAAGGCAGCAAAATATTGAGCGCCGAATAGCTGTCAAGTCTCAAAGTTAATTTGGCGGTGCTTTAGCAATGTGTCTGAATGTGTACACTTTGGGAGAACTTCGGAATGACATTAGAATAGGTAGACCTTTGGATGACAACTTATTTTTCCTTACTCAGTTTATTGAAATATCGAGAGTAGAAAGCATAGCGTTATATGTGGCCTTTGTAGACATTACAGAGCGTAAGACAACGTAGAGCGCAAAATTTTGTGGGATATTGTGGAAGGGGAAGCCTTAGGCGACGATTGCCTACAGCTTTTGAGAGAGGTTTACCTTAAAAATACCATTTGCGTTGAATGGGAAGTGACGAGGAAAGAGGGACTGAAGCAGGGGTGCCCTTTAAAACCACTGCTGTTTATGATGTAAATGGTGAGGATGGAGAGGCTATAAGTAAGTAATATCGGGTTTAATCTCTCATTGAAAGAGGAGGGTGAAGTTGTGGAGCAGCAGCTTTATGTTTTATTTTATGCGGACGACATTGTGTTGCTGGCTAACATGCAAAGTGATTGGCAACGTTTGGGTAATATCTGTGGGCAGGAAGGCGAGAATTTAGGCTTGAAATTTAGAGTTAGAAAATCAGATGTTAAGGTATTGAATGAAAACAGTGACTGGACAGTGGCAATACAGGGCCGAAAAATGGCTCGGGTAAAATATTATAAATACCTTGCTATATGGATAAACGAAGGCAATATATATATGGAAGCACAGGAAAAAAAACAATAACAGTAAAGGGAGAGAGAGAGGCAGCCATAATGAAACACAGAGTGCTATTGGGATACAATGGGTACGAGGTGCTCCGGGGTGTGTGGAAAGCTGTAATGGTTCCAGCACTTACATTTGGAAATGCGATTGCTTGCTGGAAATGAAGGATACAATGAGGACTCGATGGCAACCTATCGTGTACTTACTCTTGTCTTTCGTCCGGGTTGCGCTGCCGACCACTAGTAACATGGGTAACCAATGGTCAGTTGGACGCCTGGCATTGGGCGCTCAAGCGAAGACTAAAAATGAAGCTGTGCACGGTGATATGAACATGTTGAAGATAGGGAAGCTCTCAGCAAAATTTATTATGAAGAATAACTGGGGAATATGGAAGGAAGTAAATGGCCTGGAAGAGTGTTGATGTAATTGTGCAGGAAAAGCATTGATTCACAGTGGAGGAAAAGAACTAGGAAGCTTACGAGCAAGCATGCGGCCTGTAGGGTGAGCAACACAGCAACAAATAACGTCAAGCTGAAAGTCAGAGAGGCTGAAATAATCTCTTGGGTGGCGGTAATGGAAAACCAACCTGCCACGAGTAGCTACTTGAGAGGAAAAAACGAAATCAGGAAAGAAACAATTTATGATAACTCAACGGGAAGTTCATTACTTTTCGAAGCTAGATCAGGATGCCCTAGAATACGCACCTATAAAGCGAGATATCTGGAGGAAGAAGAAGCACGTGCTTATAGCGGTAAAGCTAGGGAAACGCTGAAGTATGTTTTATTAGAATGAGAAGTTATCCGCCCAGCGGTCGATTTAGGCACCACTAGCCTCTTTGATTCCCTTGGGTTCAGCGAGAGCAGGGGAAAAGTAAACATATCCGCAACAGAGATTACTAGGAGGCGATTTGAAGACTGGTGGAAGAAATGTAGGGAAACGGCAAGAACGGCGACGTACAAAAACAAAGTTCACAGTAGGACGCCAGAAAATTTGGTTATGGAAATTCATCGTGTTTTTTCTGCTTTCATTTTTTTAACCTATGTAGGACATCAGGCTTTATAATTGGAAGAGCTTGGTGGCACAAGCATTTGCCCCGTTTCTAAGGGGACGCGCATAACATCCATCCATCCATGCTTCGGCAGCGGCGGCGCCGGCCGTGCGGGGGAACAAAAACAAGAAGAACCAGAAAGCTCGTCCTCGCGCAGAGCGTTCACCGCAAGCGTTTCCCGGTAAAATTCACGAGGGTTGCAATCTGGGCTTGTTGGTAATGCATCTTCAAGGGGAGTACGGTAGCGCGATTAAAAGGCGGGACAAAAGAAGACACATAGGGACACACGCAGCGCTAACTTCCAACAATGTTTATTAACGAAAACTAGGTCGTACTTAAACACTCAGCCAACATGAGTCACAGCCACGTGAACAGAGTAACAATCAGAGCGATACATTTTGTGATATGTTAAGCCATGCGCAAAAATTTCAGTTCTTTTTCAGAGAGAGCCAATGATGGTTTGCTGATACATGAATCCCCTATTGCATCAATCTGCTCGGCTTCTATTATAAGTTTAGTGAGTGCGCACTTATTTCTACCGGTAATGATTGTTGATTCGAGGAGAGGGGAGCACATATGTTGCTTACAATGAAGGGAGAGAAACCCATCTGATACAAGTTTATCGACTTTATTTTTGTGCTCGCGCAGTCTATCATTAATGCATCTGCCCGACTGCCCGACGTAATACTTCCCACACGATGAGGGTATACATATATAATTGATGTCTTACATTCTCTAAACTTCTTCCTGCTTTTAACTTGGCAGCTAGGGGCACTTTCTTTCTTTTCTGGTCTTGCATAAGCTGCAGATGCCGGGAAGCGGCGATGGAGGGGGTTCTACATTAGCGCCCTGAGACGCGGCGCTGCCAGTAGATGTAGGGATTTCAGTGAGATCTCTCGTGAGCTGCGATGGAAAAGCGTTCGAATTTAACTTCTCGGGTAGTAGTTGCATGCCCCTCCTTGGGTGGTCCATGCAAGCAAAAGAACGAGACTGAGGCGTCATCGGAGAGGCGCCGCAATGTTTTCGCCTCCATCCACGTAGGGATAGCTAAATGCTCTTAATTCTTTTATAGCAATTGTCAGATGTCTACTTGCTTTCTGAGTTGCAAGTTCTGTTATCCTTATTTAAATCAGAAGCAACACCTATAAAGTTCGATTACTTGCGGCATTTTTGTTTATTTCCCTCAATAAAATTTTAACGACTGCGTGTCCATGAAATACGCGCTGCGTTTGGCGGGAGCGTGTATGATAATCTGCAGAACAGGTCTGGCAAACGAGTCTGATGATTCCGGACAAAGCTTAACTGGAGATCGTTTCCAGCTACCCCTTGTTCTGAACGCTTTCACGGCTCTCACACAAATCTAAGACAGCCGCAAAAGTACGATAAATTGTTGTAAAGACCTCCGTAAATATTTTAGGAATATTACTTTGGTATAAGGACAAATTAGGCTACAGCCCGTTTTTGTTAATGCAGTAGGTTCGCAAAATCGCACAGCGCAGAGACAAACAGGCGTTTTCTCCCATTCATCTTGGGTTATTTATGTTCTTTTTTACTTTTCGTGCTTTTGTCTAATCATCGACTTTTAATCCTCGTCCCTGCACAAAAAGAAGGGAACCCAAGGTTTAGTTGTTACATTATTGTCGTCTTCTACTTTTATGTAGCTTCTTGTGACTCGTGTAGGCAAAACGCAATGTGATTTGTTTTGAAGCACCAGGGGCGCTATAACGTAAAACTATCCCAATTCTCCCATCAGCCCTGCGCAATTGATCAAAAACCTTTTTGTACCACCTCCATTTCACCTGCCGGTCACGCGACGTCACAAAAACCGCGATAGCACCCCATCTGATATAACGTGTATACACTGATTATGCATGATTTGACCGAACAAAAGAAAAGTTGTCATTTCTTATTCGATGCTTTTTCCCCATTGGCCCTCGGCTATTGGTCAAAAGCTTTTGGGCTGCACCTACTTCACCTACCTGTCAGGCGACGTCAAAAAACCTCAAAAACTCACCGAGTCAAAGCGACGGGTACGCATTAAAGATGCGTTAATATGCCGAATAAAGCTGAATTTTCTTCTGAATAGCCGCCGGCTGCCCAGTTCCAAAAAGAATAAAAGATTGCTGCCGCCGACTGCTCAGGCAGTGGCTACTCGCACCTGCCGGAGAGCATGGGTTTATTTGCGTAAACTAATATATTTTCGCTTGGCCGTGTAACGTTTTCGAGCACTTTCGGCACGTTTCCAACCTTGTTCTGCCAACTCTTCTTTGCTGAGGATCCGTTTCAGCGTCATTCTTAAGCGTACGTTGCACACCGCCGCAATTTTCCACCAGCCACCGCAAGCTAAGCAAGGGAAAGGGACCAGTCGCAGACGCCGGCACCACCCCCTCCATTCGGTTAGCCACATTCAGGGCAGTGGCTTGGCCCCATCGAATTCCTCTCGAGTTGAGCGTATTCCTCTCCTCTCGTCAGTCAATTAGCTAAGACAAGCCACTCAGTGTACGCAATGTTATTCGTTTCTGAAGCAAACAAAAGTAACCTCCTATGAACGAGGAGTGCGTTTCATTGGTCTGTTCAGACAATTCGGGTAAGCGCCCGATGTTTGCGTCGGCGGTTACGCAAATTTGACGTCAGGAGATTGGAATAGAAACATATTGGAATAGATTTAAGGTAAAGGGTCCAGGATACCGCTTAAGATATTTCGTCTATACTGTTGAACGAAAATAAGAACTCATGCTTTCCACTCGATCTAGCTTATTTAGAGTGATACCAGAAATGTGTTGATCTGTGACTTAAAGTATCCTTGATAAACGATCTTCTGTTCTGCTATGTTTCAGGTTCGCCGTTTGGTATACTTTCGAGGTGGGGAAACGTCCAATAATTACTCTCCAGGATAGCAGTAAGAATTTCCGCTGATTTCCTTATTGTCCATATATGAAGAGGAATTCTCGTTCTCTTTACGTGCTTATTCATTATCAGACGCTTTTTACTACACCAGCTAAATATTTGCGCTTAACAATTCACTACATAGTATAAAAATACGTATATTTGTTGTGATATGCCGCCTTATCTTCATTCCTCCCAATAGGTCACCCAGCAGCAACGCATATTTCACCTGTATTTCCATTGGTGTGTTACCATTGTGAGGCAACGACTCATATCGTGGCCAGTGAGGAATATTCTTACGTGGAAGTAGGCGGTCAATTATCTCTGGGCATCAGCAAGCGGGCAACATGGCGGACAGTGAAACAGCCCCTCCTTGTCAGCCATTCAGCAGCCACTATCTTCGTCAAGCATACGGCACAACGACTCGCACACGCATAAATCCCAGCCCGGCTCCTATAAGCAGCTGCTGCAGAAGAAGGGTGGATGAGCTTGGCTCTGCAGACGTGAATGACGTACTAGGACTGGCGACCACGATGTCGTACCTATTGAGGCTCACATGTCTAAGCACACTATATTTGGCCATGTAATGTGAAAGGGGCTTTTCGGCAAGACCACCATGGTTTGAAGAGGACCACGGGAGCGCTCTAACAAGAGGTTCGAGTCGTGGTCAGCCTCCACCAGGAGAGGAGGGGCCGCCATTATCAAGATATCAAGAAAAGAAAGGGTGGGGGATGGACTTGCTGCATGCTTACTATAGTGAGCACCGAAGTGCAGACATTCTCGGAGATTGGGATAGCACCACACTCCACGCTCTGGGTTGGCCATTGTTGAGCACCCGGTGCAAAGTGTGCGTCATGGTGAAAAATATCACCAAATATTTTCTGCGCGTCTTGAAAAGCAGCATACAAACTAGGAGTATACCGCTGCGCGTGGTGTTTCGGGGCGACTGCGTCGTGTGGACGATTAGTTGCTGATGGGGCAGCGTAAGGAAAGTATGCGAGGATGAAGAAGTTTTGAAGACGCGCAACAAGTAGAAGGAATAGTGCAGAGTTCTATTGCGACTTGAATAATTATATATAGGTGTCACGTATGGCAGTGAGGTGGGCGGGAGGCAAGTGTTTTACGTGTACCCACTTGGAAAGCACGTCCGCTATGGTCCTGTTTGATCGCTCCGTGAGCGGATTTTGAGCATCATCAAATGTGGCCATCGTGTGCTTTGTGGAGTCGCAGCGCAGGATTGCCATGGGGCACCGCACAATAAAAATAAGGTGAGCGACTTTTGCAACGGAGCTTGTCGGAAACCTTGGTGTAACTGCATAGTGCATGACGAGATTCGTAGCGACAACAGCGGTGTGTTTAGGAAGCAGATGAGGGCCACAACAAAACGTAAGAAGAGCTCTGGGGCCCGGCAGAGAGTCTCGATGGGTCGTTCTGGTGGTGACTGAGATCGCAGCCGTTCACGGTACGTGGCCGCAATCGAGCTAGGGCAAGCCAAAAAAAGTGGCCGAGCATGTGGTCATGTGCACGAGAAGTCCCACGGTGAATTTTCCAGTGCCGCTTCCTGAAACTCGCGGTGCAAGGTGGAGCACAGTTTTGTTGGTACAACTAGGGGGAAATCGTAAGCGTAGGCGAACATTATGAATACATACGTTGCCATACTTCTGGGTGACGACGCGCACAAAACATTCAGTAGAAAATGACTCAAGCTGCTATATTGTTGATGCACTTAAGTATCCCAGCGCAGCATGTTCCACATGTGCAGCATCTGAAATATCTAAATGCTATATTCAATTGCTTCTCCATCCACAGTCGCCTACGACCATACGGTACCAAGATTCGGAGAATTCGCGTTATGGTGCAAACGCCCTTTCTTGTGGATGAGAGATAGAATGATTCTTGCAGATGCAGGGCAGAGAGGACGGGTAGCAGTGTACTAATTTTTGAAAAGCCACTCAAGAAACTTCATGCTGGGTGGTCAATGTGCTCTAAATAGGCGGCCTTGAAGGTATATATCTTCATTGTTTTGGAACAGCACAAACCTAACGGACGTACTTGCGACGAGCACTTGAGTAGCTCACGTCTAATCCTGTCGCAAACACGATCGCGCAAGCCATAACGCGGTCCAGCCCTCGCTGGCATTTGGTTAAAACAGCGCCTTTGCTGTAAGTATTCTCATCATATTGATTTAGACAGAGTTGCTAGGTTGAAAAGTACTAACATGGGTGAAGGATGAAGACGGCTGGTGATAGGGACGAAGGAGTAGCTTGATTAAGTATACACGAAAAAAAAAACGTCTTGTTTCAGTGTTTGAATTGATGAATAGTGAGTGTCGCAGTGAACACAAATTTTCTTACGAAACCTCAAAACTGGGAACATAACCCCGTAAAGCTTCGAACATGGTTGACAGACTTAGCGTTAGAAAAGTCTGCCGTAGCCAAAACCAAGCTGCACTAGATTTCTGTTCATATGTGCGTTATGCTTTTTTCACTGTTCACGCCCCATCGCGCCCAAATCGTGCCACCAAAACCCTTTTGGTATTACTACCTTAATTTTTTTGGCGAGAGGCTTGTCGTAAGACTTCGGAGCATTTATTATTGTCGGTGAGCTGCGGTTTACCGCCAAATCATCTCACCATGTTCTTGTTTTTGAGAATCTGGTATTCGGATGCATTATGGAATGTGATGGTGACCCCTAGAGGGCCAACCGCTTGGTTATGCTTATTTTACATTGGTGAACCTCCATTGAATGGTGCTTTGAATATTCATATGCTGACGTATTTTGTGCGTGCTCTTGTCCTCATAGCAACTATGCAGAATAGTCTTGCGCGTTCCTGCTAACGGTGTTTAGGTGCATAAATTGTTCTTGTTAAAGTTCTGGATTGGTTTCTATTGAACTGCTAGATTGTCGCAGTCGACTGGCATGTAAGCTCATATTGTTTCTACCGCACCAACCAACGTCTAGACTTTCAGACCACAGTCGTGCCTCCAGTTTGCGCCGTAGCGTTTCTTTCTTTTGTCAGGACAGGTAGAACTGCTTGTTTATGTTGCAAATCAAGTTTTCCGTTTTCCCTCTCACATCTTGAAATCTTGCAAGTAAGATTATTATTTAGCACATAGTCCGTAATCACAGGACAAACCTTAGCAATAGTTAACTAAAGCTACGTTTATGCAATGCAATGAAGCAACATTTGCGTTTTGCAGGCTTTTCGCAGTAGGTAAGGACCTTTTACAAGAATTAAGACAATTCTTTAAACTTGCATGCATAGACACAACAAGTGCTTCGAATGCTATAAAAGAAGTTCTAGGTGTGCGCTGTGCATTTACATGATGAATACTAAGATTTGAATATTCGTTATTGTTAGTAGCATAGCCTCCTATGCCAGTGTATCGCCTTACCTCATGCGACTGATACTTCCAGATAGAGAAATACCCAAAATACGTAAGGATTATGGTCTGCTGGAGGCTGAGTCTACTTGTCTGCTGATCGGATTTATTGGGCAGCATACAAGTAAGTAGAATTTCGCTGCCTAATTTGCATGCATTGAAAAATGGAAGTAATATTTTTAGCGTTTAAGATAATCAATGTTTTACAACTGTCACGTTTTGTTCATCGAAGGAACCAGAAATTAGTATACTACTCTTCAAATAGCTTGTCAAGAAATTAGAGCACCCTTACTTTTAATTCAAGCTATTACTGATAGTGGCTGCATGATTTTCGAACTGTTCACAAGTTAACTTTGCTCAGCGATCGCCAAGCCGTGGATTGAACTTACTGCGATGTGTTTCATTTTGAAACCTGATGTCATGATCATGAAGAGTTGAGCATATTGCTTATATCTTGCAAACGGTACACCAAATTTATACGGCCCTATATTCTGCTGCTCAAGGTAATGTTGTTCTGAAAAAGTAGGACGTTCCTACATGCAGCGATTGAAGTATATTACTCGGGTGGACTTCCTTTATTTTATTTCACGTACCCTAGTAATGGGCTAGTCTTATGTTTACTACGAAGGCAACTATTCCGCCTTCTCAACAATAATTTCGGTATCGTCTGTTGCTTTAGTTCAGACTCGAAAGTATTTTTGGAAGGTAGTGTTCACTGTGAAGTTGAATTTACAATAAAGTTAATCTAACTTTAAAGTAATGTTCCCCAAACAGATGGTGCTGCAGGTGGAAAGCCTTAATCGCCATCGATTCTTCTCGTCCATGGAAGGAGGACCTTTTATATTTCCACTTCTTTCTCTGTAAACACTTCTATTTACAGGGGCAATTGTGGCGTAAGGGTTAGTGTCGTTGGCTGCGGTGTTAAAACAAAAATATTCTATTTACAGCAAAGTATAAAAACTTAAAGCAGTTCATCAATGCGAATGTTTGGACTAGGTCTCACTCGTACTTTTTCTCTCACCCTACGACGCAATCGCCGTGGTGTCACGCCTGCGTTTCTCCAGAACGTCAGCGAAGCGCTCCTCCTAAGCGACAAAAGTGTTTGGGTGCTGCCACAGTATTCTAGACTGGACAAAAAAAAAAACGATTCCGCCCTGAACGAAGTGTAGTATCATGCATAACGCAGGCGATTTCCAAGAATTCTGCTTCGCCTGCTTGGCACACAAAGGGCAATATGCTCTTTAGATTGTTGAGCAGCGGAGAAAATTTGCTCCTTTCGCACAATTTAGGTGTTCGAGGATGTACTCAGCAGATGTCACATGTTACATTGGTCCAGATATAATATATTCACAAAAATTAAGGACGTCCCAAATTATATATAATTCTGTTTAATGGTATTTATGCTTTAGAGGTTCTTTTGAGCCCGTAATATATGTACATACTGCATTCATGTTAAGGTGTATTGTTTTACTACACAGAACAGAGGTTCGTTCATCATTCAGACTACTTTTGTAACACAGCCGACTTTCAGTGCTGATAACCTGTCTTGCTAAAACATGTATCCGGTGCGCATATAGCAGCCACGCAGCAGCCAATTACAGCGGGTGCTCCGCCGTCAGTGACAGACCACAAGCGATGCAGCAATAATGAGCCGGTTACTCAGACGGGTGCAAAACTTAACACGCATTACTGATACGTGCGCAGTAGGGTAAATCAGGATTGTCCATTTGGAATAAGTACACCATGCACGTCCACCTGAGTGAGGTGCCGATGTCTACGCAGCGTTGGCAGAGGATTTTCGCGACGCGCAATTATAGCAACGATATGGTATAATAATAATGGCACCAAATGCAGCATAAGGAAAAGTATTTGCCCTTCATAATTCAATTACAAAATGATAAAGAACTGTAATTAAAAGCGGATAACGCACAATTGGCCGGAGCTGGGTTACGAACCCAAGTTTTCGCATTGTGTTTCCGATGCGCTTACTAAGTGAGCTGCCACGGTGTCATTTTCCCATACACTTTCTAGGGTATTTATGTGTACCTACTAGAAATAACCCTGGCAGTGCTAATAAGCGCCAGTTTCTCCCAGTTAGTTTACTGCCAGTTCCAGTTACCTTCTTTATAAAACCTCCTTTTCTGCATTGAAGCAAAGAACTAGCTGGAACGCTAATACATTTTTACGTAATGTTCGGGAATTATCTCGAATCTGGTGTCATCCTGAGAATTCGCTCCAAGTGGATCCGCCTCGCAAACTCCAAGGTCATAACTTGAAAGAGTGCAGTATTGGCCACAATATAATTGCATATAAAACTTATTTAGTGATTTTTGTTAAATAGTCGATTATTCAATCGAATTTTTCGTGCAAGTAGTGAGTGCCTCTTCGAGTAGACCAGCCCATAAACTAAAATTCTGCAAACTGCCACAGGCCAACTTCGAAAATTTTGAAAATGTTCTCTGAAACAACCGGTATGTGTATATGCTCATAGATGTGACAGTTGAGCAAGCTAGTGCTCTCATATGGCCGATAAAAAGTGAAGTTAATTTTCGGTCAACTTCATAGAAGCAACACTGACACATTTTTTTTTCTTGCCATATCATCTTCCTCGCGAAAGTAAGCCTTCATCTTCGATTGCGATTGGAAGCAATAAGAGCAAAACTATCAACTTTGAGAGTGCAGGTACACTTTTGGCAGTGAGCGGTGGGATCTCCATTGGTTTATTTAGGAGATCTATTTGCTGTGTAATTGGTACTAGAGCTGTTCGCATACCGTGTCACAAATTTATCTCCACAAATTCTCGTTGTCCGGCATCATTATTACATTTAGAAACACACAACAAGAGCAACAATAATAGACTACTCTGGCAAAGCCTTTTTCAATTTAATCTCGAATTTTTCTAACACTCCTAAAAAAGTAGCAAATGACGTGCACGAGGGCATGCTTCGCAGGTAATTTGGTGCATGGCATTATTTTACAGTGATCTATAAGTGTACAAGCACGTTACCATATGCAGTGGAAACATTTCTGCGTCCATCCTAGGCATTTCGAACCTTTAGCTCTTGTTTGTTGTCATCCTGGATTATTGGTCCCGAATGCGTTAATTCGCTTTTCAGTGCATTGCCGCTGTTTACGTGTTTGCGACGTGGGGGAAAGGCGAGGGAAAATGCTATTGTTGTATGCCTTTGAGGTTGCTAAAAAGGAAGAAGCTTTTGTTCACCTCGGATTGGCCGGCGCAGAACGTATTCTTACATATTCCGTTTTTGTTTGACTGCTAGGCGACCACCAAGGTATATACCATATTCGTTTGATTGTATTCATAGTATCATATGTGAATGACGACTTGTTCTCAAAACATTGGCAATGTTCAATAGTTTTGTGCGACCTGTACCTAATGTAATCCTTTACGAAAGGACAAACTTCAGAGAGAAATTGAGATTAACGCGATTTTCACAAACGTAGTTCAGGGAGCAATGTGGGAAATATCTGGTTTTGCCCAATACCCAGGGTCTCTATCTGTGCTCCAAAAGTCTATTGGTGATCAGGACTGCTTATCAGTTAACTTTTCCATCCGCTTTGAACCACAGCGCTCCTCAAAAGAGATCGTTCCTGACTGGTCTTTCTGGCTGCATATCTTTGCATTTTATTACAACATGCTGTGTGGCTTTCGGACTCGTGCCGGAGCAGACACGGGCCTCAGTCTGCAGGAAGTAATTCTTTCAGTATGTATTTGTCCTGACGCAGTCATATCGGGCCTCAAATACCCAGGGACTGCCCTTGTGTTATTGTACAAATCTTCCCTCCTGATTTCTTTCTGTACATATTTGTAATTTCCCGTGTTTGTTTCCTCCTTTGCGTCCAATTTACAGACTTATTTTACCTACTTTTCTTTTGGTGGCTCGTGATTTTATACTTTTATTTGTAATTCACTGACTTCAAAAAAGAAAAAAAAAACTCCCAGGCCATTTCACCTTGCAGTGCCTCATTTGTTCTTTTGACGACGACCCCCAATGCCAATCGGTCCAGCGTCATTCGATTAACTTCGAACTGCTACAAGTTCCCTTAATTTAAACACAATATAGGCATTTGGGGACATTCGTGCTGGAACCATTACTTCTTTCTAGATTCCTTGCACCCCCTCAGATTTATTATAGTCCCAAAGGACTCCATGTTTAATTTTTTCTGTATCTCACCATCCTTTAACCCTCGGAATGTCTTGGTGAATGTTTGAATAGGCCTTTCCTTCCGTCACTCATATGCCGAGATATTCATACTACTTCACTATGGGTGTGTCTTGATGTCACATTCATTACAGGCTGTTACTTGTCACTTCACTAAAAGCAACATTTCCGATTTCTCCCTAGTAAAATGGATCCCGGATAACTTTTTTCATGACCACGTGTATGTGCATGTCTCTGGGAATCAGTTGCAGTGTCGAATAGTAGTACTATGTCTTCTCTGAGACATCAGCCCAGGAACAATGTGTTTCACACTTTGCCCTCCATTACAGATTTAAGACAATTAAATACCTAATTCACGGCTTTCCAGACTTATTTCTATGCCGGTAGCGTAAGGCGTGAACAACAACAAACAGAGGACATGCTTACCCCAGAGATTGGTGAATTTCCACTAGCTATTCGCATTTCTGGCTTTCCGATACCAATTGTACTTGATTATTCTCAGAGGCTCTCCAAAACCGTAATGACTAGCCTCGTGCGGGAGAATATCTCCCAGCAATTTCAGGTCCGCTTTGTCGTAAGCTCCCTAAAGATCTAGAAATGTGGTTCATAAAAGCTAATTATGAGTTTTTGAATGCCTTACACACTCAGTTAGTACACAAACGTGCTTATCTAAGTGTCTGTTTGGACTGAACGCTTCATGTAGTTCCCCCAATATATCACTTTGCTCCACACACTTTGACAGCTCTAAATTTATTACTCGTATTGCAATTCTGTATATCGCCAACGTTCATGTCCCGTACGAGCGCATTTTATCCTTATAACCTTTGCCTTTATACGCAAGGTCCATTCTGCTTGAACACCACCCAATCAGATGTTTTGTTTTGTTCTTTATTGACTCATTCTAAAGCACTAGTAAGCGTGTGCCTTTCTTTTGGACCTAGCTGCTTGGTTAGCCACATTAGGATTTAATATTTTCCTACTACCCTGCTATTCATTAGATTTTCTTGTGCTTTTTTTAGTAAAAAAGTGTCTGTGTTGAAATCTAAGCCGTAGCTAGACTTCGCTGCTGCTGCCTCAGTGTCAATCTGGAGTAAGATATATTTCTTGCGCTGTTTTTCACTATTAACCTACCTCACTTACGGCAGTGCATCATTTACTCCTAAGGTATTGCGGTATTCATGACTTAAAACGTTTCTGAATTTTGAATTGTGCGTCTAGGGCAATTTCATGGTCACATATTGGTTTTTTGTGCGCCTGTTACAATTCTGCAAACACGAGGCACCAAACATTCACTTGTACTATGGTGATCAACATGAGCGGGAACACAGGAGCGCGTGTTACATAGCCTCGAACCCTGCTAGGGGCGATACGTGACGGCCGCCATCGGAAACAAAGTGTAAAGGAGGACGCTGTTCTAACAACTGTTGGCACTTCCACCATGCGTCTCTTCATACAAAGCGCGGAACTTCGTATCGCAAGCGCACATTGATAAAGCTGCTTGATATGGCGGCTCCTGATAACTTTGTGCGCCGAGGCCAATAGCACTGTTTTGAAGCGTAATCATTGGAGAGCTACTTCCCTGGGAAACCTGGCCGTCTGTCTGGAAAGCGTGATACGATTCGCTCTCTAAGATATACGCGTACATCAGGTCCTATGGGGGCTATATCTGAAGATACCTTACGCTAAACGCAGGAAAGGGCACATAAGAGCGGCGTTCTCAAAAAAAGAAAGAAAGCATGACTGAAAACAAAATGACTCGCTGTAAGTTACTGTGCACGTAACCATCTTATCGGCTATCGGCGGCCAGTGAAACGCCGTAAGCTGCACTTTTCGACAAACGCCGGCGCGGTGCGAGTGCCAACAGCTAGCGGATGAGCGCCCCCTTTTCCCCGCGTGTCGCTGTAACTCGGTTTTGAGGCGGTTTGCCAGGCGTTCGCGTGTTGCCACTGATATTGCTCACGATATATAGTACATTCACTTTTTCTTGCACTATTTCACTTACAAGTCTTTCCTTATCCCGCAATCGTTCAGCCTAAGCAGTATCTATTTTAACGAATAAGTGCGCGAAATAGACGTAGACCAGAAAGAGAGAAACGATAGACAAGGGCAGCGAGTAGCACCCATGTTTGTCGTTTGTCTCTTTCTCGTCTACGTCTTTTTCGTGCACGTTTTCGTTAAGATGTAACTACACCAATTCACCCAGCTCTCAGTTTTGATAAGCAGTATCTCATCTTATGGACCAAACTTTTGAGGTAATCTGGGATGCCTGGACGCCACGCTCTTCTGTAGCTGGTTTTACTTGCTTCTTCATCCATTCAGCTGGCTTCCTTTCTAGAGTTAAACAATTTTAGCTGTATTTTTTTTATCATATGCAGCAGGATGTCCACCTGGTAAGGTGAGACTACTTTATAAAAGGCTTTCATTTGGTCTTCTATGTTTCACTATCTCTGCTGCTAGTTTTCTTTAAACTTTAAGTATTCTGCTGCTGTCGCTGCCTATCTCGCGTCGGTATTGCTACGGGAGTTTAAGATTACGTGCTCATGACTGCTACCCAGGCGTTTCCTTCATGAATCGTCATTTCATTTAGTCACTCCCAAACCGTTCCTGAGACTAAGGCGTACTCTATATATAGCTTCCTATGGCCGCGTTGCTACGTTATCGGTTCATGACACCTAATCTCCCTGTTACCTACTGCAATATTCGCTTCCTCACATAGATCCACCTCTATAGAACGATTGTAACCTTTATATCCATCCTGATTCTCTATATGCCCCTTCGTATTTCTTTTGGCGTTGTTAGCGTAGAGAATATAGATTATTGACACAACGCACATGAATGAAGGGTATCTAAATAAAAGGTTCCTACTGTGGATTGTGCAAGAACTGCAAAAATGTCTTTAAATGGTTGTTGTCTATGACACGACGGTTGCAGTTCTTAAACCAGCTGCGACTTCAGTACCGCCTTTCCTAAATTCATGTCTGATAGCCCGCATACCAAGACATATCTAAGGCTGGTGTCTGTGCACCTAACGTTGTCACTGGAGCTGAGAAATTTGTGCACGTTCCTTGTTCGTCCTATGTCACATTCTAATATATCAATCCTTACGGCCCTATTTACTGAAGTTAACATTATCTCTTACAATATTATTTCAACATGTATTATGAATCCCTTGCTTTGATTCCTACTATCACTATCTATGTACAAGTAAGCTACTCTCAGCCAAGCCTTTTTCCTTTCCATGTGTAGATAATTCATAGGTGCTCTAACAATCTCTTTTACCCTGTTTGCCAATTCATATCTCACCTAATCAGCATGCCTACTTCTAAGCGTTTCCTTGGTCAAGTCCTTATCCTACACCCCTCCCATATAAAATTACCAGTATCAAGCCGCTGACCAAAATCTCGTCGATGTGTTTCAGCCAAGACGTACACTCAAATAGTTCCTTCACTAGTTCGAGTTTGAATTTCTAGCGATATGTCCTGTTTTCCAACACCCTGCAAGTTTATGTAAGAAATTTTTAATTATGCTTTGTGTATCTTCTCATAACTTCTCTAGCTTTAATCCTGTTGGTTTCTGACGTGTCTCATCATTCAATATTGTCATGACTAAAGGATAGCAAAGAAACACAAGAAAACAAATTGACGGACACGAGCATTAACCACGCTCCTTTTTGGAAAGAATACGAAGTTGGCGCGTCCTCTTCCTGCGTCCCGTGTTTTTGACGTCGGTACAATGGTGGGGCTGCTGGGCTTCAACACATCATCCCCGGGACTCCTCTGTGGAACGGGACTTCCAGTCGGAACCCACAACCAGTTCCGGCCATGAATACCGCTGTCCACCGCTACAGTCGCCGACAGCGAGATCTTAGCCCCGAGGTAATTCACTTGGAATTCTCCCAGCCCAGGAGTCCACAGTTTGAAGGAATGGCAATAGCAGGCGCTTGACAGGTGACTGTTGAACACACTTGAATTTCCGAGACCTTCCATGGTGACGTTTTTGAGGGCATCGACGACCGGCTCAAACAATATGAGAGAGTCGCCAAGGCAAATCGTTGGACCTCGGAACAGAAACTCTCGCCCGTGTACTTCGCCCTGGCGGACAGCGCTTGTACATGGTACGGGAACCGGGAAGGCACACTGTTTTTCTGGGATGAATTTCGGCAGCAACTTTGGATACCTTCGTCAACAACGATCTTCGCGATTCGGCTCAGCAGCTCATCGAATCGCGTATACAAGAGCCGAATGAAAGCGTCGCCATCTTTTCGGAGGTCTGGACCCGCCTCTTTCGCCAAGCTGACCCCGCGATGCCTGAAACGAAGAAAATCCGACATTTGATGCGAGGCCTGAAGGAGCAACTGTTTGCCGGTATTCTTCGCGACCCACCGACAACTGTTGCGGAGTTCATCAAGGAGGATACTGCGATCGAGCAAGCACTTCAACAACAGTGCCGCCGGTACCATCGACTGAGCAACGCCTCGATCAGCGCATCTGCACTGACTGCCGGCAGTGAGTGTTCCCTGCGTGAGCTTATCTGCGAGGTCGTTCCAGAGGAGCTTCCAAACCTTATGTTAACTCCGCAAGGACCTGTGCTGGCTGGTGTCGCAGAGGTTGTACGACAGGAAATCAGGCAAGCGTTTTCATTTCCCGAATCGCGACTAGACCAGCGGTCTATAAACTACGCCTCGGCCGTCCGTTATCGAATTCGCGCCCGCACTGCTCATCGTCTCTGCCCCTTCCTTACAACCAGTCGTTAGGACCTCCATACCCTACGCCGCCGTAACCGACCCTACAGCTTAAGGCTCCCGTGTAAACGCCGTGCTACTACACTACGCCGATTACCCATACTTGGTCGCAAAGCCGCCCATCAATCGACTACTTGTTCAAGACGGACTTCTGGCGCTCCATCGGCCTATATCCACTTTGTTTCCATTGCGGGGAAACCGGAAATGTTTACCGTTTTTGCCCGAATCGTAACTCCGGATGCCGGACCTTTCCAAACACCTTCCCTCGCGATCGTTGAGACAACCGACACGACACTAGCGTCTCCACGCCAGCACAGCCTTTCACTCCAGCGTATCGTCGACCCCGCTCTCCGTCACCTTCACCGAGCACTTCACCGCACCGTCCTGTTAAGCCGATGTAGTCCGGGCTAGGTCCCCTAGTCTTCGTCGCGGAAACAAAAAGCAGCGACCTGTATGGGGAAGGTTGTCGCCCGTCGAGCTGCTCCAACACCCCCAACGTCATCACTACTACCGCACGATGCGACGTCGCTGTCTCCACTGAAGATTGTTAGCGCCGACCTCGCCGTTTACATAGATGGACGCCCAGTGACAGCGCTAGTAAATACTGGCGCGGACGTCTCTATAAAACGCCAAAAAGTCACCGATTGCCTTAAAAAAGTCAAGACTTCGTGGACGGGTCCCCACATAAGAAGTGAAGGAGGGCAGTTGATGACGCCCAGATGCAAAGTTACCGCTCGTATTAATATTGGCCCGTCAGCCTTCGTTGCTGCTTTTGTCGTTTTGCGGGAGTGCTGCAAAGACCTGCTCTTGGGTATAGATTTTCGGCCTGAATAAGGCACCGTTATAAACATTCTGGACAGGTCAGTCACGTTCAGCATGGGCCCAGTTTCAGTTGTACTCTGTACAGAGCAACGACGTAGACCTTTACGCGTCGCCGATGATGACGTGTCTATGCTACCACAACAAGCTCCCTTCTGTCGATGACATGTGACATACCGAGCAACTCCGACGCTGTCGCCAAACAAATTCCTGCGCTGCTGTTCAGGCATGGCATATTCATTGCAAGAGGCCTCGTCAACAGTAACTGTGGACACGCAGAAATTCTTCCAACAAAGATTAGCCATGAGCGCAGGCATCATCCAAGAGGTATGACATTCGCGTACGTCGAAGAGTTCACTCAGGTCACCAGCTGTTTCACTGTAGAGCAAGGGGGTTCCACCAGCCTGCATCCCTTGCCCCCAGATTGACCCATCATTGGCCCAAATTTACTCCCTGCGCAGAACCAAGGCCTCCTGGAGCTTGTGCATCAGTTTCAGGACTGCTGCTTGCCGACGTCCAGGGTTAGTCAAACGCCGTGAACCAAACACCGAATTATCACTGATGACGCAGCCAGGCCCATGCGGCAGAACTCGTATCAGGTGGCCCCACGGGAACGCGAAGCCATAGAATATCAAGTGAAAAGAATGCTGGAAAACGACGTTATTCATCCGTCGAAGAGTCCTTGGACGTCGCCAGTGGTATTAGTAAAAAAAAGGTGGCAGCTTACGTTTCTGCGTTCATTACCGCAAGCCGAATCAGATCGCACAGAAAAACGTTTACCCGCTACCTCGTATAGACGATTCCCTCAATAGACTGCGACATGCCCGATATTTCTCGTCGATGGATTTAAGGAGTACGTACTGGCAAATTGAGGTGGAAGAGAGAGACCGAGTAAACAATGCATTCGTGACACCTAATGACCTCTTTGAATTTAAGGAACTTCCCTTCGGCCTGTGTTCCACGCCGGCAACAGGTTAGCGGCTAATAGACACAGTACTCTCAGGCCACAAGTGGCAAATGTGTTTAGTATACTTGGAAGATGTTATTTTACTTTCTGCAACTTTTCTCGAGCACCTGAGGCGACTGCACACGGTTTTTCAAGCCCTCCGATATGCCAGTCTCAAGCTAAAGCCGGAAACTGCCACTTTTGCTTTGAAGAGTTTCCGTACCTCGGTCATGTGGTCAGCAATGCAGGTATACGGCCTGACTTGACAAAATAGCGGCCGTTGCAAATTTTCCAGCGCCGTCTGACAAAAAGGCAGTTAGACAATTTTTAGGACTGTGCGAATATTACCCACGCTTCATTCTGAACTTTTCACGAACTGCGACACCGTTGACACGCCTCACAAGAGAAGACGTCGCATTCATATGGGGTGAAGAACAGCAACAAGCGTTCAACAAGCTGAGGCAACTACTCCAAGAGCCTCTAGTCCTCGAACACTTTGACTTAGACGCCCTGACAACAATTCACACCGCTGCCACCGATGTCGGCTTAGGAGCAGTACTCGTGCAGTGACAAGACGGTGCTGTACGAGTAATAGCTTCTGGAAGCAGAACCCATTCCCGTACGGAAGCGAATTATTCCATCACGGAAAAAGAGTGCCTCGAGCTGGTACGGGCCGTTATGAAATTTCGCCCGTATTTGTACGGCCGCTCCTTCGATGATGTCAGTGACCACCGCTGCCTTTGTTGGCTGATGAAGTATCTATCAGGATGACTGGCGCACTGGAGCCTTAAGTTTCAAGAATTCGACATGGTTATTGTTTAGAAATAAGGAAAGCGGGATGCGGATGTCGATTGCCTTTCTCGCGCCCCATTAGAATCTTCCAATAGGAAGATGTCAACGATGCAGTCTTTGTCGGAGTTGTCACCACCGCTAATATCGCACATCAGCAACGCGACGACCTGGAATTGCAACCCATTATATGTTTCTTGGAGGGTCCCACTTCCATTGTCCCAAGGCGTTTCGCAAGAGGACTACCAGCTTTCTGCTTGCGTAACGACGTCCTGTAAAAGGGAAACTTCTCGGCGAACAGAAATACCTGTTTACAGATCGTCCCAACACCTCTCAGGAGTGAAGTATTACAGGCATGCCACGGTAAGGCAACATCCGGTCGTTTGGGCTACACATGAACCCTGTCTAGTGTGAGGCAAAAATATTATTGGCCTAGACTCACGTTGTCCGTTCAACAATGCGTCCGGACGTGCCTTGAATGCCATCGGCGAAAAGTGCCAGCAGTCAGACCAGCAGGCTTCCTCTACCCTGTTGAAGCGCCCGAAACTACATTTGCTAAAGTCGGAATGCATCTTCTGGGCCCATTCCCAACTTCAACTGCGGGTCACAGATGGATTATGGCAACCACAGACTACCTTACTCGCTACGCCAAAACCAAGGCCCTAGAGCATAGCACGGCAAGTGAAGCAGCCCGACTTGTATAGAGAATGTTCTACTGATGCACGGCGCTCCAGCAGTACTCTTAACTGACAGGGGAAGTGCATATACAACCGAGGTATTGGACACAGTATTAAGACTTAGTGTAACAGCTCACCGGCGAACAATGGTGTACCATCCGCAAACGAACGGACTGACAGAACGCTTGAATAAGACGCTCGCGGATATGCTCTCGATGTACGTGGATGTGGAGCACAAGAAGTGGGATGAAATCTTACCGCATGTCACCTTCGCAGACAACACGGCTGAGCAAGATACAACACGAATGACACCATTCCGTCTCCTACACGGTCGTGAAGTCACAACTATATTAGATGCGATGCGGCCACATGAATGCGATGACATCGAAACGGATGCTGAAGACTTTACTTAGCGTGTTGAAGAAGCGCGACAACTTGCTCGCATATGTATTCATAGGCAGCAGGATTACGACTCAAGACGCTATAAGCTTCTACACCCATCAGTATTCTACGAGCCCGGAGAGGGAGTTTGGGCTAGGACTCCCATTCGCCGTCGCGGAGTTTTGGAGAAACTGTCAAAGCGCTACTTCATTCCGAAGGAAGTTCTTCGGCGGATCACTGATGTCAACTTTGAGGTTGCTCCTGATAATCCGCATTGGTCAAGACGTCGATGGCACCTACAGGAGGTTGTGCACGTGGTCCAGATGAAGTCCTATTCGTCCGAGTGAATTCACCGCACCGCAAGCGTGTCCCTGTCCTGTTGTCTTGACGACAAAGCGTCGGGACGATGCTTTTTAGGAAGAGAGGCTAATGCCAGAACTAAAGGATAGCAAAGACACCGAGGAAAACGAATTAAGCGACACGAGCAGCAACCACAGCCCCTTTTTGAAAAGAAGACGAAGATGGCGCGTTAGCTCTTGTGGACCCTGAATACAGAGGTGGTTTTGTTTCTCCACCACCCACTTCCCACCACCCACCTCCCACCAACTGCCATGGGTTCGAGCACCTTAATTAACTCCATCTTAAATAACGGTGCCCTAATTAACTTCGACGTCATAATAGCAAAGGTAGTGAGTTCGACTCCCACCAATGGTCATGGGCTGTACCAGCAATGGCGGGACCATCAACTTTGTTCTCATTAAATTTTGATTCCAATAATGTTCGAGCATTCGACTTCTACCAAAGGTCGTGGGTTCGAGTTCCTTAGTTAATACCAAAGATCGTGATTTCGACTCCCACCAATGGCCGTGGATTTGATAATAAGTGGTGGCATCATCAATTTTTGTGCCATTTAGTTTTCTTCCACGACAGGTAGAGGGTTCCTCCAATGGTCATCGCTACGAGTACCTAAATTACCTAAATCCTAATTACCCGTGCCCTAATGACCTTGGTGTTAACACCAACGATCTTCGTTTCAGCTTCTATCAATGGCACTGGCCTCCGCCATCAATTTTGGTGCCATTGAATTATGGTGCCATAACGCCGGAAGGTCAATATTTCGATAACGCCAGACAAAGAATTTTTGGACCGATAAGCCAATAAAGGCTTTCACCATAACAAAGGTTTGCGCCGCTAGCCTAATACCACTATAACAGGCTGGGTGTTATCTAATGACATTAGCTGCACAGATTTAAGATTTTAACAAGAAGGAAGGTGAGATGCTATAATTTTATCAAAGTTAGCTGCCCACTTAGGCGACGTCTTCTAGCAAGAAAATACCAACGCCGCAATGACACCTATAGCGAATTATGTGTTTTCTTTAAAAGTAGATGCGCCTGCCAGTGAGATACTGTGATGTAAGGTTTGTGACTAGGTCAGCTAGTTCAGTAGAGGGATGAACATGCGGTTCTCAGTGACCGACACAAATGTGTGGAGAAGAACGGCGTTGCACGCCTCGACATCGCCTAGACTATTATAACAGGCAGTGACGATCGGAGAGCGGAGGAAAGAACGACAGGGTTACATCACTTGAGCCTTTCAGCCTCAGAACAAAGTCAAAGGCACACAAATTTACGAGGGATTTATCGGTGGCAGCGGATAAATTAGGAGGTTCCAACTCATGGAGGCCGGTGGCATAATCCATTAGATCAGAATTAGACGTTAGGAAGTAATCGCCAACGATTACCTTATAAAAAGCTGATGGAAATGGTTAAGAGAACTCTAGTGTATCATACAGTGATGCTCACGCTGGCTGCACGCATCATATCAGAAGTGTATTGCTGTAGACGACTTGTATGACAAACGAAGTAGTAAAAAGTTTGTAAACAGCAATAACGTGCCTCAGAAAGGCTGGCCGTCATTTCGACAGGAAGGCCTATCTTCGTCAAAGGCAGCCTCGTCATCCTCGGCATGTTAGTGTTAAAGGGTTAGTGTAGTGAGGTCACGCGCGTTTGTTTTCGGTGGCGGTTGGTTATAAAGGGAGAGACTTCAGAGGTAATGAGCGCTGTCGCCTGACATCTTTGAGCGTCGTTACCAAGACGAGGGGACAAGAGCGGGAGAGTGGGAAGACGGGGAGAAAAGAAAAGAAAGAAATGAAGAGAAAAAACGGAGTGGGGGACGCCAAGAGGAAAAAAAAAGACGAGAGAAATGACAAGAAAACAGTAGAGAAGGTGGGCATGGGAGGGCTTTGGGTAAGCGAGAGGCTAGTGAGCATCCAGGGGTGTCGTTGGCGGCATGTCATTGTGGCATTAGAAGAGCTGGTCAGTCGGTCGTGCACGAATAATACAAAAGAAAAAAAAAAACGTGAGTTGAAAGGGTGACTTGAGTAGCATGGCAGCAATGTGTCGAGTAATATTGAAGTTGTTAAGATGGCGACGAGGAGTCTGGGGTGCAACATATAGGGTAACTGAAAGGCAGCGGCATGGTTTTTCAAGGAACGTTAGCCCCAGTAGTTCAACCACGGCGTTACGGCGGTATAGAGAAATGGCAATACCCCGTGTGGTGGAAGCTCCGAAAAAGGTGTGCTGACGTCTGCGACGTTGGAATGTGTTGGTGAGGGGGTTCCAAAAAACATATAATAAGAAACAGACACCAAAAAGGAAAGACAGCGGGGTACCGAAACCGGAATAACAAAGAGGAGGGTGACGTGTGCACGAGCGTGCTGGGGCAGGTGCACATTGGAAAAGGAGGTCGTACAGTTGATATAAACGCAAAAAAAAAACATCAAAGAGAATAATAAATTCAGTATAGGCAGGAAAGCAATTTTCTAAATTGAGGAATAGGTGAGGTTAAGAATTAAGGTTAGCTGATGGCATAAGGTGTTTTGTTTCTTGGTTGATGATAAGAGAACTTCAGATTTAAGTTACCGCTTTTAAAAATTCTAAGTTGCCATGTGCCAAATTAATTCCCGTCGGGTGTAGGCGATTAAACATGTGCATGAGGTATGATTCCGCGTATTTCCTTTTGTGAGGTGAACAGAAATTTGTATGTAGTATATAGAGCCTTGCTTTGTAAAATATATGACCATGTTCATTAAAGCGGCTGGCTACTGCTTTAGGTAAATTGTGTATTGTGTCCGCAGGTGACCGTTGAGTGTTGTATGAATTTGTTTTCCAGTCTTACCTATGCGTTGTTTGCTACAAGCGGCACTTTCTAGACAGTAGACTACGTTGCTTGATGTGCAGGTGAAAGCCGAAGTTAGCTTGTGTGCGTAATTCGACGCTGAACGTTTTACTGTAGTAGTAGATGAAATATGTTTGCAGATAGAGCGCCTCAAGCGGCCACAGTGACCAGTTCCCAACTTCGTCTTTGTTCTGAGATTGGCATGCACAAGAATATCTTAAAGTATGTGTTGCGTCCGTAGGCTACTCTGCGTGGGTCGGGAAAAATCTTATTAAGTTACTTGTTGCTGGTGAGAATTCGCTGGTATTTACTGAGGATGTTATTCACGTTTGGGAGTGCGTTTCAGAATTCAGTAGTAAGAAGAGGCGTCGTTGTTCTTGTGATCCTCGGGCGGGGCATGAGGACCTCGGCTCGATCAAGTTTGGTTTATCTTTGAAAAAACAAACCCTGTCTAAACAAAATGGGCAACACTCTGCTGAAGTCTACTTCTGTCTGCTTGAATTAGGTGTAACACATGACTACTTCAAGTTTGAGGAGAGTTAATACCTACAGATACATGGTACGAGCATGGGTACGCCTTTTGCACCAACCTACGCGAATATACTTGTGGGATTTCTTGAGACAGATTTCCTATCGCGCTGCACTGACAAGCCCCATACATACCTACGATACATAGACGACGTATTCACAACATGGGGACATGGTCAAGACAGTCTAGATAAATATGTAGCATTTCCAAACTGTTTTCATCCAAGAACAAAATTCCCATCAGAATCCTCAACTGAGCGCATGAACTTTCTGGACACAACAATATACATTGACAATGGGGCGCTAAAGGCAACGCTGCATAGGAAACCTTTCCGACAAACAACAGTACCTACAACATACGAGCCACCATCCCAGGCATTGCAAACAAGGCGTCTTTATAGGCCAAGACACACGATTACATCGCATTAGCGTTGAAAACCAAGACTACATAGATAGACTCGATCACCTTAAAGAACTCCTATAAAACAGAAACCACCCAAACAGTAACTTTCAAATAGCCTACACCGCTGCAACCAAACTTGATCGAGCCGAGGTCCTCAAGCCCCACCCGAGGATCACAATAACAACAACGCCTATTCTCAGGACTAAATTCTCAAACGCACTCCCAAAGGTGAATAACATCCTCAGTAAATACTACCCAATTCTCACCAGCAACCACAAACTTAATAAGATTTTTCCAGACCCACCCAGAGTAGCCTACAGATACTACACTAATGTTAAAGATATTCTTTTGCATGCCAAACTAAGAACACAGACGAAGCTGAGACCGGTCCCTACGGCCGCCCTAGGTGCTCTACATGCAAACATATTCAATCTACCACTGCAGTAAAAAGTACAGCGTGGAATTACTCACACAAATTACCTTCGGCTTTCACCTGCACATCTAGGAAAGTAGTCTACTGTCTAGAATGTGCCGCTTGTAGCAAACAATACATAGGTGAGACTGGACAACAAATTCATGCAAGACTCAACGATCACCGCGCGGACACAAAACACAATTTACCTAAAGCAGTAACCAGCCACTTTAATTAACATGGTCATATATTTGAAAGAGCAAGGCTCTATACACTACAAACAAATTTCCGTTCACCTCGCGTTCACCTATACCCGACGGGAATTAATTTGGCACGTGGCCGCTTAGAATCATTAAAAGGGGTAACTTAAATCTGAAATTCTCTTATCATCAACCAAGACACAAAACACATTTTGCCACCAGCTATCCCTAATCCTTAACCTCCCCTATTCCTCCTTTTTGAAAAATTTTTCCTGCGTACTACTCGATTTAATATACTCTTTCCTGTTTTTAAGTTTATATCAACTGTACGGGCTCCCCTCCCCAGCACACCTGCCCCCGGCCGCTTCTGCACACGTCACGCTCCTATTTGTCATTCCGGTTACGGTTCCCCCCTGTCTTTTCTTTTTTTTGTCTGTGTTTTATTATGTTTTTGAAACACCCTCACCAACACATTCGGAAGCCCCAGACGTCAGCATACCTTTTTCGGCGCCTAGCCACACAGGGTATCGCCATTTCTGTATACCGCCGTAACAACACCTACGTTGAGCTACTGGGGCTAACGTCCCTTGGAAGACAATGCCGCTGCCTAGCAGTTACCCCATACATTCCACCACAGACTCCTTTTACTGCTTCAAAATTACTCGACGCATTGCTGCTATGCTACTCAAGTCACTCTTTCAACTCGTGTTTTTTTTTGTGTGTGTCACTCGCGCACTGACCGCCCGACCGGCTCTTCTAATGCCATAAAAACATGCCGCCAAGGACACGCTTGAATGTTCCTAACCTCTCGCTTCCCCAACGCAGTCCCGTGCCCCCTTGTTTTTTTTCTTCTTATTTCTCCCTTGTTTTTCTTTCTCTTGGCGTCCCCCCCCCCCGTTTTCTTTCTCTCCTTTTCTTTGTTTTATTTTCTCTCCGCTTTCCCACTCTCCCACTCTTGTCCAGTGGTCTTGGGAACGACGCTCAAAGACGTCAGGCGACAGGGCTCATTACCTCTGAAGTGTCTCCCTTTATAAACAACCGCCAACGACAACAAACGCACGTGACGTCACTGCACTAACCCTTTAAAACTAACATGCCGAAAATGACGAGGCCGCCTTTGACGAAGATAGGTCCTCCTTTCGAAACGTTGGCCAGCCTTTTGGAGGCACCTTAACCCTGTTTACAAACTATACCACAGTGTTCTATTCCATCTGTCAGCTCCTTTCTTGATTTTAAGCGAAGTAGTAAGTGTGACGATATTGCGAGGAGAATTACGAAGTTGGGCACTTTTTACCGATATATGTTTGCCTGTGTCTATTAGCGCTGATATATTCACAACGTCTAATTGAAAGCCCAAACTGGTTTTAATGTAAGCACACTGAAGAGATGATTTTCGGCATGGGAATGCTAGACAGCGGTTCCTGCGGGCATCGTTTAGTTTGCCGATAAGAGTCATCCGGACCAACTGAGCGACTGGCTCCAACGAAGAAGCGGGGAGCGACAACAAAGACCCCGCGGCGGCGCCGACCGCTAAGGTTACGGGTGGGCAAGGCGACGTCACCATTTTGCAACTGGGAGCCGTACCTAAATAACAGTACTTGGATGTTGTTGGCTGTCGTTAAAAAAACACGCCGGCGACAAACATGTCCGTTTGCGCCAGTGGTACGCCCGGCTGCCAGTCCATGTTCAGTTGAATTAGGTGTGCATGCACTCACGTGTGCGCTGCTCGGTTGGGCAATGGTATCGGTGAAGAACGGGCCTAAACGGGGCAATGAAATAGGGCTGATGTCTTCGCAATTAGGCACTGTAATGCAATGTTCTAGGGAGGATATCGTTTACGCAAGGGCAACCTTGGTGCGAATATTGGACAGGGACGTTTGCAGAAGAAATACGATCTTTCCTCACTTAGCTTTCATAAGATTGAATAACATATATATACACCACATGCAGGGGCACTCAGAGTGAAATGTTCTTATAGCTGGCAACAATCAACAAGCAGAGTGCGATCATAGCTAAAGAGTTGCTCTGCACGCTTCACTAGTTCGCCCATTAACGACGCGATAATAGCAACAATGATCGTATAAACGCAAGTTCACTGAGAAAAATTACTTTGGCCCAGATACCGGGGTCGTTTCCGAGGCGCCCGTGGATGAACCGCAGGGTCTCTTGCCGACGGTGGCCTCAACGCGGCGCTTGGTAGTCGCGACCAGCACGGCCAATGAACGGGTCCCAGCTGGATTCTCCGGGAGATGTCAGTAGGACCGGGTGCTCGATCAGCACTTAGGAACAGTTAGTTGGCGCACGGGTCGTAGCCGTGCTCTTCGGGAAGCGTTGGTCGGGCCGTGGCGCAGGAGCAGCGTTGAGGAACGGTCAGCGGGGCCCAGGTTGTGCGGCAGGCCCGGGCCCTCTCGCCTTACCGGCCAGCCGGCTCCATCCACCAGGCTCAGCTCGACCGTGGACCGTCGTTCGTGGCCATCCGCGGAACAGCCTGGTCCCTTGGAATTTCACAGCTGCCTCCGGGCTTTGTCTAGGCAGGCCTTTTTTTTGCCACTCCACAAACCAGCACCGCCTGCTTGTCGCCAGCCTCCCGAGCCCCACTAGTGCGCGCTCTCTCGCCTCGTGCCTCCCGCTTCTTTTTTCTTCCTTCTTCCTCTTCATCTTTCCGCCACCTGTCTGCAATTCCATTTTTCCGGGCTGTTGCCTGTTTCTCGAAGGGGTGGCGTTGCAGTCATCGACGCAACGTCGCAACACAAGTCTGACGTCGCGCGCGTCATATCACAAAAGTCCCCCCCCCCCTTTGAAAATGTTTTTTGTTTGCTAAAAAAATCCTGCTGGTACAGACATGCGCGAGAAAAAAAAGTGTGTTCAGGGTTCAAGTAGATCCACACTGTCCACAGTGGAAAACTGCTCTGACCAGAGTACATGCATTTATAATGATTGGATCGGAAAAACTTTGATAAAAGTCCTGCAGGACGCACATCAGCGCGAAGTGGGCGTCTCCCACGCAGGGACCGACAGGGAATACCTGGCGGCCGCTGCGCGAGCCTGCTGGGCGGCCCATTGCTGGTCTTGTAGGAGCGGGCTTCTCAGGGTCTTCTCCCACTTGTCGGAGGTAGAGTCGGGCGCAGCGTTTCTGCACTCCCAGAGCACGTGTGCGAGTGTCGCCATGACTCGCACGAGGGGCACGCATCGTCTGGGTAGACGTCCGGGTAGATGATGTGTAAGGTGGCGGGGTTTGGATAGGTATCTGTCTGTAATAAGCGTAGCGTTAGCGCCTGCGGCCTGTTTAGTTTGGGGTGCGGGGGCGGAAAGAGACGTCGGCCCAAGTAAAAGTGTTTGGTTATCTCATTGTAGGTTACTGGGGCATCCCTGTTTGCCTCCAACTCATCGAGACGTAGTTGCCCGGGGGTGACGGCGCGGTCGGTAAGCGCGCGCAGCATCGTGGGCTGTCTCGTTGAAGTTGGGTGGGGCGCCCGGGATCCGACCCAGGTGGGCGAGAAACCAGATGACGGTGTGGTGTTTGAGGGTGCTTGAATCAGCGCCGCGGAGGACGCGTAACGCCTCGACGGAGACGACTCCTCTCTCGAACGCTTTAATGGCTGGTCTCGAGTCGCTGAATATTGTCGTTCGCTTATCGTCGAACATTGCCAGGGCAATGGCCACTTGTTCCGCCACCTCGGGATCACATGTGCGTACCGTGGCGGCGTTTAAAATCCGTTGAGAGGACGAGACCGCTACCGCGGCGAAGGCTCGGTTGCATCGGTAGGCGGTTACGTCCACGAAAGCGACGTCGTCCGCTTTCTTGTTTATTCGTTTGAGGAACGCGGTGGCCCGCGCTTGGCGCCTGCCTCGATTGTGTTCCGGATGGACGTTTCGCGGAATGGGTGCGATCGTGATCAGGTCGCGGAGCTTGCGGGGAACCGGCGTAAGCTCCGGTGGATCCTGGGTGTTCGGTGGGAAGTACCCGAGCTCGCTCAAGATGTGACGGCCGGTCTTCGTCATCGTCAGTCGTATCATCTGCACTCTCCTGAGCCTCAGTGATCTCTTTGAGGGTATTGTGCACCCCGAGCTCGAGGAGTCGATACATCGGCGTCGTGATCGGGAGCCCAAGGGCCCGCTCCACTACCTTTCGGATGAGTGTATTGAGCTTGTCACGCTCCGATTGTTTCCACTTATGCATTGCTGCGACGTAGGTGAAGTGACATAGGACGAACGCGTGTACGAGACGCAGCAGAGTGTCTTCTTTGAGGCCGTGGTGATGGTTAGCCACCCTGCGTACAAGTCGTATTGCGTTGTCCGTCTTTGTCGTCAGCTTGTGGACCGTTTGGATGTTGGATCCGCCTGCCTCGATAATCATTCCCAGTACTCGGATGGAGTCGACCCTGGGGATTGGGCGACCGTCTCTGGTGCGGACAGTGATGTTGCGCTCGGTCGGTGGTTTCCAACCCTTAGGCCTTTTGCCTCGTCGTTTTGGGCTGTACAACAACAGCTCCGATTTGGCGGAGGAGCACTTGAGGCCCGTGTGGTCGAGGTAGGATTCGACAGTTTCGACTGCTTCCTGCAGAGCGGATTCGATAAAGCCGTCTGACCCCGCGGAGCACCAGATGGTGATGTCGTCCGCGTATACCGTATGGTTGATGCTCCTGCAGGCCGACCCCAACGCAGCACCTCTTCGCGGAGCCGTTCGAGAACGCCGGCCCGCAAGGGCAGCCACCAATGCCGCCAACGATCGAGATCCCGATCCCGGGATGGCCCGAACAGGGCCGACCAGGCGCCATCGGCCGGCTCCAAAGACGGCCGCCGCTGGGAGACGATGGGGAAAGGAGGCAGTCGTAGCTCGAGCGCAAGACGCCGGGGGTCCCGTTCGAGGTCCCGGACCAGATCAAGAACCCGGGTCGAGTCCAACCAACGAGGGATACTCGCCGAGAAAAAGGTGGGCTGGACCAACAGGTCTTCCGTCGCTCTAGGGAACGACAGAGAGTTCCCACCCCTCAACCCTACCCCACCTCCCCCCTGTAACCAAAACGCCGCAACACGCCAAGAGTGCGGCGAATGTACAGAACTTAAAGGACTAATCGAAAGGCAAAACACCCAGATTCAGGAACAGAATGTGCAGATCAGAGCACTCATGAGTAAAATAGATGCGCTAGTTAGCGGCAACTCAGCAACTAAAATAACCAAAACGAGCACGGTGCTTGAGGACGCCAACGAGAAACGCAAGGTGCCGCGGAGGGACCCCCTCTCAACCCGTCAAGAGCGGAGAGGAGATGCGCAGCCCATGCAACAAGCATTGAATGTTCAAGAAGAGATGGACGCTGAAACCACCGCTGACTGCAAGACGGCAGCAGCGGCACCGCAGACGTCACATCAACAACAGCAACCGCCGCAAGAGGGCAAACTGGCAGCGATACTCGCAGCCATGAATCAAATTAACGAGAATCTCGGCAATATGAATGCCAGGTTAGAGGCCTTCGAGGGTCAAATAAAGATTCTGTCAGTGAAGCACGAACGACTGGCGGCGAAGACAGCGACAATAACCGTGAAGAACAAGTTCGCAGCGCTAAGGAATGAACGCGCCAATAAAGTCAAGGAATCGATCGCGTACAGGCGCGGTCGCATCAAAACGTTAAAGGAATATGGCGCAGACGCCGAACAGTAGAAAGCAAATCCGCGGGGGGGAAACAACGATCATTTACCAATGGAATTGCAGGGGCATCCGCACCAAGGAAGCCGAGTTACAACTTCACATAGATGGGCTCGACCAGAAACCGGATCTGATCGCGTTACAAGAGACACACGGCAGACCCAGACTCCCGGGTTACGTGACCTACACGGATCCGACGGAAGGCGGGACGGCGTTACTGGTGCGCACCAACATAGCAGCCACCCAGCACCTCACGGCGCAAAAGGGCTGCGAACACACGCTGGTCGAGGTTCACACAAGGACTATTGGCAGTGCCGGAAACATGTTTGTAATGAGCGCATACTGCAGACCGTCACAAAGGCAGTACGACTTCGAAACAACAGTAAGCCAGGCGAAGAGGTTGGCGGGGAACAGGCCGCTCCTGGTCCTAGGCGAATTCAACGCCCCTCACACTACATGGGGTTACAAATACCAATCTAAACGAGGCAAGGCTCTAGCACAGGCAATGGAGGACCAAGGAATGGCGCTCCTTAATGAACCGGGCGTCGTCACCCGAAAGGCAAACAGCGTCAACAGGGACACCACCCCGGAACTGTCGTGGATGGCGGGCTCCCTAGAAGTAGCCTGGCGGAACGAAGACGTAGACCTGGGCTCCGACCACAGCATCATAAGTGTAACGATCAAGGGACCAAGGTACCGGGCAGCCCTCGGCAAAGCCCGGATCACCGACTGGGACCGAATGCGCAAGCACACGGACGAAGAAAACGAGACCTCCGGAGAAAACGAGGAGGAGGGCAGACATCAAACGTACGCAGAATGGGCGCGAGAACAAAAGATCGCGCTCGACAGATTTAGTCAAGAAGTAACAACGATGCAGACGCCCTTCGTCGACGCCAAACTAGCACACATGTGGGAGGCGCGGCACTCGCTCACACGAAGATGGAAGCGTCAACGACGAAACAAGAAGCTCGTCAAACGCATCGCGCTCCTCAACAAACAGATCGCTGAATACGCAACCAAGCTGTGCCGAGAGAACTGGATGAGTACGTGCGACGGGCTGCAGGGAAAGCTCTCGGCGCGCAGGACCTGGTGCCTGCTCAGACACCTGATCGACCCGTTGAGCAGCAAGACCGCAACCAACCGCAACCTCACCAAAGTTCTGAACGCTTACGATGGCAACGGCCAAAGGCTCATTGAAGACCTCAAAGCGATCTATCTCAAGACGGAGAGAGGGCAGTTTCCGATACCGGACGAGTACGGGGGACCGGAAAATCCGGCATTGGATGAACCGTTCACCATCACGGAGTTATTAACAGCCATAGACGAGAGTAATAAGACGAGCGCACCCGGAACAGATGCCATTACATACAAGCTGCTCAATAACATGAGTGATGCGGCGGCACACGGGCTCCTGGGTCACATCAACAGAACCTGGGAAAGCTCGAAGTTGCCCACAGAATGGAAAGAGGCCTAGGTACGGTTCATACCTAAACCCGGCAAACCTCTGACGATCGAGAACATGCGCCCTATCTCGCTCACGTCCTGTGTGGGCAAAGTCATGGAACGCATGGTTCGCAGAAGACTTCTAGCACACCTGGACGAGACAAATCAGATGCCAGCGACCATGTATGGATTCCGCCAGCACCTGAGCACCCAAGACGTCCTGATCCAATTACACGAATTAGTGATTAAAAGAGCAACGAGGCACGCGCCCCGGGGTATACTGGCTTTGGACCTGAAAGGGGCCTTCGACAACGTGTCCCACGCCAGCATGCTCGAGAACCTGCGCAAGACGGGTTGTGGCCGCAAGCCCTACGGCTATATTAAAGATTTCCTAACTAATAGAACAGCAACTATCCGGATAGGAAATGAACGGTCAGAGCCTGTGGAGCTCGGAGACAGGGGTACCCCACAGGGGTCTGTCCTGTCGCCTCTGCTTTTCAACCTAGCACTCCTGCCTCTGCCCGAACTACTCAATCAGATCGAGGGCGTGGACCACGCGTTCTATGCCGACGATATAACGGTGTGGACGAACCGCGCGGGCTCCGACGCCTGGGCGGAGGAAGCCCTGCAGAGAGCGGCAACGACCGTCCACGAGTATGCCACGACCTGCGGCCTGAGCTGCGCTCAACAGAAATCGGAGCTGCTCATGGTACAGCCCGGAAGACCGAAGAAAGAGCCGCCGCCAAACATAATCATCACCATCGACGGCACAGTGATCAAACCAACGCAGCAGATCCGGATACTGGGCCTTCTGTTGCGCAGCGACGGCAAGGAGCACGCAGCCGTCAACAAAATCAAGACCACATCGGAGCAAGTTCTGAGCATGATCCGGAGAGTCACCAACCGGAACAGAGGAATCAAAGAAGAAGACGCACTGCGCCTGGTGCAGGCATTCGTCGTGTCACGCGTAACGTACTCCGCCCCGTACCTCCAGCTTGCGAAGGTGAACCGCGAGACGCTGAACACGACGATAAGGAAATCAGTGAAACTCGCGATGGGCATCCCAGTCTACTCGTCAACGCAGAAGCTGCTGGAAATGGGTGCCCACAACACGGTGGAAGAGCTGGTGGAAGCATACCTATCCCACCAGAGAGTGAGGCTGAGCCGGACAGAACACGGTCCTACGCAAGATAGGATGGCAAATTGAACAGCAACCGACAACGGAGCCACTCCCCACAACGTGGAGAGACATTAAGACGAAGCCTCTCCCCCGGAACATGCAGCCGGGGAGGAACGACTAGAGACGCTCTGCGTGGGCCAAGGCAATGGCTCGACAGCTGGAAAAGGACCCAGAGGTTCTCTACGCGGACGCCTCGCTTCCCAAGCACGGAACCAGAGCAACGGCGGTCGTCACCACCATCGATAAACTGGTCACAGGCGCGTCGATACGGACGACGAATATAGCCGAAGCAGAAGAAGTGGCCGTGGCCCTCGCACTCGCACAACCGGGAGTGAGGACCGTGGTCACAGACTCCCAGACCGCCTACGCAAGCTACCGCAAGGGGAACACCTCTCCCGCGGCATTAGCGATCCTCACCAAATGCAAATCACCGGGACGGACCGTTGAGCTCGTGTGGGTCCCGGCTCACTCGCAAGTGGAAGGCAACGCAGTCGCCGACCACTATGCCCGAGAACTGACAATCCGGGCCGAGGACGAGCCAGAGCTACCGCACCCCGTGACAAGCTACAAAGAAATCACGCAAATGTACAGAAGTGGCAGATGTAGGCTTCCCCGTCCGCATCCGCAACTCAGCCGACAGCAGCAAACGATCTTGCGACGCACGCAAGCGGGGTCGCTAGCGCATTCCGTGCTCTTGCAAAAGATGTTCCCGACAGAGCATGACACTTTATGCCCTTTTTGCAGAGGGTCAAAAGGCACTCTAGCACACATCATTGCAGAGTGCACTAAGCTCAAGAACCCCCCACCATCCCTACCCCCCACCCTCCCCTGCCCCAACCCCCCCGAGCGATGGGAGACCTTGTTGTCCAGCCCCGACCTACCGACCCAGCTCGCGCTGGCGGCTAGGGGCCAGGAACTGCTGGACGCATATGGGACCTGAGAATAAGGTTCCACCCCATCTGGTGCCAGCGAGCACCAACCGTCACTAAGCGCTCAGTTCAAAAGTTGATTCTCTCTCTCTCTTGTATCTTCGACAGGCGTTCGGAGAGCCCAATCATCACCTGGTTGAAGAGCGTCGCCGAGAGGACGGAGCCCACGCTGTCCGAGCTCGACTTTATCCGACGTGAGGTCTCCGGCACGGAGCACGGCCTTGCGACGTGTTAGGAAGGAGCGGACCAAATCGTAGAACCGGCGCCTGAGCCCTAAGGCCGTGATCGCCTTTAGTATTGCCGAGTGCTGGATGTTATCGAAAGCCTTCTCCAGGTCAAGGCCGAGTATGGCGCGGGTGCTCCAAGTAGCTCCGGCGTCTATCATGTGGTGTTTCAGGAGCAGCATCGTACCCTGACTGAAGAGCCCGGGTCGGAAGCCGATCATGTGGTGTGTGTAACAGTCCTTGTCTTCGAGATACCGGCCGACTCTGTTGAGTACGACATGCGCGGCCACCTTACCCACGCACGACGTGAGCGAGATGGGGCGAAGGTTATCGCCCCATACTTTCACACCGGCTCAGGTAGTCGGCACCAATATTTCCGTTTACCTTGTTGTGTTTCACACGGAAGGAGTGTTCCTGCAAGACCAAGCTCCAACGAGGTACCCTACTCTTTTAAATGTTAAGCCTCCGAAAGATATTGCAACGGCTCATGATCTGTCTGCACAAAGACGCGGCGCAGTGACTCTTGTATAGTCGACCGGAGATGTTATTCACATCAATTCTTTTGGTCGGTTCAATTTTAAAACTCGGAAGCGGTGTTTCGCTCTCTGCCTCTTCGTCGACGACAAACGCTGAAGCTTGACAAGATGGGATATAGTGTTTCCCGTAGCGTTGTAACATATTTAGGTATAATAGCTTCTTGTAATGGCCTAAATCCACGCAATAATTATACCCATTCTTCTTTCCAGTCACTGGGAATGGTCACTTCCATTGCATAAGCAAGTTGTTGTTATCTGTTGGGAGCAGCATCATCACTCGATCTCCGACCATCAGTTGCCGGCAGTTGGAACCCCTGTCAAAATATTTCTTCTGAGCCTTTGAACTCGCAGCCGATTTTTATTGCTTGTTCCAAGGTTCGTTCGAGACGCGGCGTAAGATCAACAACATAAGAGTATGTAGTCTAGCTCTCGTCAGTAAGGTGTTGTTTAGTCCAAAGCTCCTTTAGAACAGCCAGTTGTACCTGCACGTTCCTTCCATATATCAATTCAAATGGCGGAAATCCCAGGTTTGTTTGAGGTAATTCTCTGTATGCAAAAACAAGTGACGCAAAGAAACGATCCCAGGACGTAGGCTGTTCCTGGCATAACTTGTGCAGCGTCTGCTTGGCTGTGCCATTAAAGCGTTCTACCATTCAGTCGCACATAGGATGATACGGCGCAGAACTCAAGTGCTTGATTACCAGCAATTCATTCAGTTATATCATCAAGTTCGACGAAAAACAAGATGCCTGGTCGCATAAAATCTTTTTAGGAAAGCGAATCCGAGAGAAGATCTCCACCAATCCTTCGGCTACGGTGGCTGCGTCGATGGACGATAGGGGCGCAGCATCCGGGTATTCGGTGGAAAAATCCACCAGCGTAAATATATATCTGCTTGCTTTGTTTGAGCCAGGAGACATTGGGCCAATAATGTTGACGGCCACTAGCTCGAAAGGCGTGTCTATTAGTGGCATGCGTCATAATGCGGCTTTGCTGAAGTTTCCTTTGGGAGAAGTTTTTGGGCAAACACCGCATGAGCGTACATATCGGCGGGCTTCTGCCTGCACTCCGGGCCAGTAAAACGATGCGAGAATTCGGTCCGTCGTCTTTTTGATGCCTTGGTGTCGTGACATTGAGTTTGTCTTTGAGAGATAACACCTGAGTTCTCAGACTCTTCGGTACCACGGTTTGCTGCACTGATTTCCCCGGGCAAAACTGACAAGTTCTATACAAGACGCCTTTGTCGTAAAAGAAGTATGGATTGTGTGTTTTCCTCCAGGCAGTGTCTTCCCAATTTTTTTTCTCCACCTATCTTGAGATTTGTCCTTTTTCTCTTCAGCACAGAAAGTGAGTTTTCACACTTGTAACGAATGGAGACTTACTTACGGGTTTTCGCTTGCTTCCATGGCCCCGACAAAGGAAGCCGCAGCCCAAGAGGGTTGCAATGCGGACTTGTTACCAATGCGTATTCAAGGGGTCTACAGTAGCGTGATTAAAAGACGGGACAAAAAAAAGGTCACACAGGGACACACACAGCGCTTTGTGTCCCTGTGTGACTTGTTTTTGTCCCGTCTTTTATTAGCGCTGCCGTGCACCCCTTGCCATTGCCCAAGGCATATTCTTCTCGTCGACATATTTGTTCTGGTCTCTTGATATCAAGGAACCTGATATCACATTATATTGGTGATATACTGGTGGACAAGAATCGGGAATATTAGCAATGATAACATCGTACAAGGGATTTTACAAGCACTTGGCTGCCACGGTACCTGAAAAATATGGCGAATGAATTTCCACTTGGGCTTCTGGGACATCGATGCTCCGGCCATCCCCCAGTAATATTATTGTCGTGGAACCTGTGAGAGCAGTATCGTGTATGCGTCCACGGCGCACCAAGATGTAGTTGCTGCTAGTAATCCGCAGTACGCACATTACATATCCATAGAGTTCACCGTTCTGTACCGGCATTCTGTTGACTTGTAAGGACAGGTTCTTACCATCCATCTGTGCGTTACTGTGGAGGACACATGAGACCTTTTTCATTTCTTCCCCGTTTTGCGGCTACATACCGCAGGCTAAAGTATTATTGCGGCGCCTTTCCTCTTCCTGCAGTTCCGCGTGTGATCTCCTGGCCATTGGCAATAGTCGCAGTAAGGCTTTTTCTAATCGACCTGACAGAGAGAATGCATGTGACCACTTTTATTACAGAGGACGCTCTAACTGGACTTCTTTGTACACGCGTTTGGTCCTCCTTCTCGGTGCGGTCTACCGTTTTCTCCTTAAGATTCAGCAAATTGTTTTACCGCCGTGCTTCCAAGAAATGACCAGCGGTTTCTGCGATTGACGTCACTCTTTTAAAATTTATTTCAAGCAAGAACAGCATTAATCGGCTCTGGCAGTTATTAATGAACTGCGATGCAAAAACTAAGTCGCTGACCGAATCAAAAGTCTTTCCTGCTTTGGAGAGTCCGACCCATGGTTCAAATAAGCTAAATAGTCTAGCAGCATACTGATTACCATTTTCTCCATATTGAGGCTTCCTGTGGGGAGACGCTTCGCGGTAGCCATTCGCCGTAAACCTGAACCGTTGTAGCAATGCTAGAGCGCTATAGCGTAAAACTATGCCACATTCTATTAAAATTCTGCAATAAGCCCACCGCGATTGGTCAAAAACTTTTTTGGACCACCCCCAATTCGTTTGTCCGTCACGCGACGTCACGAAAACAGCGAGCTTCCCATTTGGCATGACGGGTACACACTCATTATGCGTGATTTGACCGAACAAAAGAAAAACAGATATTTCTGATTCGACGCCTTTCACCATTAGCCCTCGGTTATTGGTCAAAAGTTCTGTGGCTGCAGCCACTACACCTGCCTGTCACGCGACGCCACAATACCGCAAAAACTGACCGCGTCAAAGTGACGTGCGCGCGTTAAAGTTGCGTTAATATGCCGAGCGAAACTCAAATTTCTTCTAAATAGCCGCACGCTGCAGCATTCCGAAAGGAATGAAAGATGGCTGCCGCAGATCGCTCAGGCACTGGCTATTCGCACCTGCCGGAGAGCATGGGTTAATTTGCGTGTACTAAAGCTATTTCCTTGGCCATGTAACGTTTTCGAGCACTTTCGGCATGTTTACGACCTCGTTCTGAAAACTGTTCTTCGCTCAGGATGCGTTTTAGCCTCATTCTTAAGCTCCCGTTGCATGCCGCCGACATTTTCGCCTAGCCACAGCAAGCGAAGTGAGGGAAAGCGGACAAATAGCAGATGCCTGCACCACCCTCTTCATCCGGTCATCGATTGTCAGTGCACTGGCTCGGCCCCATCGGATCCCTCTCCACTTGAGCGTGCTCCTCGTCTCTTTTCAGCCAATCAGATAAGACAATCCGCTCAATGTTGGCAATGTTATTTGTTTTTAAAGCTAACAAAAGTGACTTCCTATGAACGAGGAGAGCGTTTGATTGGTCTGTTCCGACAACCCTGCGGGTCACCGCCCGATGATTGTGTCGGCAGTTACGCAAATTTGACGGCATGACATTGGAATATAAACACATGGGAATAGTTTTAAGTTATAGGGCCTTAGATATCATTTTTTCGAGCGTTTTCTGACGCATACATTTGTATTCCAGGTGCAGAATATTGGGCTGCTGTATGGCAATATAGGAGAAAGTGGGCCTTTATTTTGCCGAATATAGTGTTGTGTTTGGCTTTAATTAAATTACGTTGAACCAAAATATTCAGCACTGCCAGCTATTGTCTAATGCGAGTGATGAAAGGGAAGTCACGAAAGGGACGCTTGCACTAAAACAATTGAGCTTACTCCTCGTGTACGAGAAATACAGTAGCCACGTACACATATATACTGACGGATCGATCCCCTCATCCAGTTCTGGGGGTGCTGGGTACCGACAATGGGAGTAACAACACTACGATTGAAGACGCCATATGTCACGACGTCCATTTCTGTACAACTCACGGCTCTGCGCAGTGCCCTTCAATTTAATGACGCAGAGAGTGCCGGTACGTGGGCCGTATTTTGCGACTCGGGACCGGCTTTACACTGCATGCAGTCAATTCTCAGACGTGGAGCTCACGAACAGCTAACATGGAAATTCGCCAAACTTCAACACGACGTCAAACAGAAAGGCAGTGAAATTGTTTTCCAGTGGCTACCTGGCCATTGCGGCGTCAGTGGAAATGATCAAGCAGATGAAGCTACTCGACAGTCACATCATGAACAACACAGCGTTCCCATTCCTCTTTCCAGGACAGACGCCTCAAGGCAGCTTTGTCACCTGGCATGCAAGCGCTCTTTGACAGAGTGGAACATCCCAAACGTAAGACGCACCGGGTTTTACGAAGTAAACCATTTGACACAACTTCACCCTTCACCCGGGCTTCACCGACGTGAGGCATCGCTTCTATACCGCCTGCGCTTGGGAGTGGCATTCACGAAGGCGTACTCTACTTTGACTGGAATGACCGACAGTGCTGCATGTGACGTCTGCGGCGTGGAGGAGAACATCGAAAATTTATTCTGCCTTGGCTAGGAATTTCAATCGGAAGGACAAACATTACCTATCGCATTGCGACACCGGACGATCGGCCGTTGTCTGTGCAGGTGCTATTTGAAGACCGTACTTATCGCTCGTCGGCCCACAAAGTTATGAAGGCATTTTTGTGTTTCTTGAGGGCGACTGCCTTATGTCAACGGCTTTGACTCCCTCAGGCCCTCCATGTGCGTGCGCGAATTCATCGCGGCTTTCCTTCCCCCCCTCCCTCTCTATGTCTTATCTTGCTATTCCCGCTTTCCCGTTCCGCGGAGTAGCCTAGCCAACCAGACGCATTGCTGGTTAACATCCCTGCCTTCTCTTCTCATTTCCTCCTCCTCCTTGTTAATGATGTTAAAACATGTTTGTGCCGAGACTGTTTGAAATACTCTCTTTTGTGCTTTCAGGTGACACATTATGCGTGTACTTGGTGGCAGAAAGTCATATCAAGACTAATGGTACGCTGTGCGACACTGCATATCGACAGAAGTGCAAGATTGCTAGTGGGGTCAAGTATTTTTGGCGGAAGCATTGCACCTGGAAAAATATACCAAGGCAAAGAAACTAGTGCTACCTTTTGGTGAATGTGTGCTTTTCCGCGTTAACAAGCGCAATAAATAAATAAGTCATTTATTTTGCCATAGCTGGCTGTCGTACCTAAGTTAGGCATAATAAAGTTAGATTATTGCATAGCAGTTGTTATGTATTACTTCAAATCTTCATAACAAGAATAAGACACCCACATATTTGCAGCAAAATGTCGAAAATTCCATCAATCTTGGAATTCCTTACTTAGATCCCGAACATAACAGTTGCACAAGTTTTATCAATACCGCAAGCAAATCTGGCTATCTCTATAAAATGAAGCTACGAGGTCTCGGCTACGTCAATGAAGAAAATTGGCGGTTACCACACATATGTAGGTAAGAGTGGTAAGCCACCTTACTTTGTTGTTTACCGAAATGTCTTCACATAACATCTCTAACCCCTGAGTAGTTCAACTGTACTGACTGAGCGCACGCTCGGGTCATATTAACTTTATTTGACCACTTTCTCCACAGTCCACTTGTTTTATAGGCTGTATTCATCAATTCTTTGTATTTCAGCAATCCTCGCACAATGCACATTGTGCTCCGATTTCCCCCCCTTGACGTCTTCCTCCAAACTTTGTTGCTCTTGTTGACGACCTCTGCGCTTCTGTGTAGGCGACTTGTTCAATTTGTTTTTGTTTATGGTACTTTTCTTTTTGTCTCTCCTGCTTGTCTGTTTCAGCACTTAACCAGTGGAACATAACTATCCTATATGTTTAGCAGGTGTGTTAAAATACACAGCGCCACATGACCCACTCCACGCAACCCTAGTTGTCAATTTGTGCGCCTTTTCTTTGTTTCACTTGGGTTTCCACGTGGCATAATGTCGCTAAAAATTAGTGATAAGCCTGTAGGCCTGTCTCAGACAAAAACTACAAAAGCGAGCATTCATCATCATCATCATCATCATCATCATCAGCCTGGTTATGCCCACTGCCGGGCAAAGGCCTCTCCCATACTTCTCCAATTACCCCGGTCTTGTACTAATTGTGGCCATGTTGTCCCTGCAAATTTCTTAATCTCATCCGCCCACCTAACTTTCTGCCGCCCTCTGCTACGCTTTCCTTCCCTTGGAATCCATTCCGTAACTCTTAATGACCATCGGTTATCTTCCCTCGTCATTACGTGTCTTGCCCATGCCCATTTCTTTTTCTTGATTTCAACTAAGATATCATTAACTCGCGTTTGTTCCCTCACCCAATCTGCTCTTTTCTTATCCCTTAACGTTACACCTATCATTCTTCTTTCCATAGCTCGTTGCGTCGTCCTCAATTTAAGTAGAACTCTTTTCGTAATCCCCCAGGTTTCTGCCCCGTACGTGAGTACTGGTAAGACACAGCTGTTATAAACTTTTCTCTTGAGGGATAATGGCAACCTGCTGTTCATGATCTGAGAATGCCTGCCAAACGCACCCCAGCCCATTCTTATTCTTCTGATTATTTCAGTCTCATGATCCGGATCCGCAGTCACTACCTGTCCTAAGTAGATGTATTCCCTTACCACTTCCAGCGCATCACTACCTATTGTAAACTGCTGTTCCCTTCCGAGACTGTTAAACATTACTTTAGTTTTCTGCACGAGGCAACCTTAATACGCTGTGGGACCTAAGTACTTATTTATCATTTCTCAGAGCGTGCCTTAGAGGGGGCCCTAGCTAAAGGCGCACACACCCTGGTATGCCTGCGCCCCGCTTTACTATGTTCACAACAGTACACTCCAAGTACAAAGTATTTCAGACAAATAGAAATGAAAACAGCATAGAAACAAATGTACAAATACTGTCGAAATATACCGTTGTGCACAAATTCAAAGATACTTTATTCGTAATGTGCTGCTACTATACACCAAAAGAACACCACAAATAACCGTCATCTAACAACTCCAACAAAGACACAAACAATACTGATATGATTGGAAACTCTTTTACACCAAACCTGTTTTCGCCCAAATTAAGAAAACCTGAGAGCAAAGAACTTGCTGAATGCGAAATACAAAACAAAATGCAATCCTGTGTGGTGCAGGATTGCATGCATATTTTTAAAAAGTCTTGATTTTTTTTTCTGTGCGATAATGCCTCGTAAAAATAACAAAAGAAAATACAAGGAAGTCCTGCAAAGATCTTCTTTTAGGCAAAACAGCTGTGAGCCCACGAAAGGGTGAGAAATTATTCCAATCCCATGCAGAGTGATAATTGGTATAAGCCAAGCTTTCACTGCTGTTGACGAAAAAATCTGTTCTTCTAAGACATAATTTCCAAGTAAACCGCATTACCTAGTTTTAGAGTTGCGAGCAAATGTTTGGGCACCAAGCGTGCCGCGATTTCAGTTTTCGGGCATTTCGGCTGAAATCGAGAGCGCACGCCTACGTGCGCGTGTGTTACCCCTACGTTGTAATAAATTAATTCCAGGCCATGGAGCTGCGCTTGAATATATTACAATTTTTTGCTAATGCCATGATCTCCAAACTTTTGCTTACAACTTTACGTATCGCTCAAGGTACACCCTACGCAGCTCAACACTTCAGATAGGGATGACCAAATGCAAGGTCGCGGGGTGCTATGCAGGATGCACCGAGTTTGGCGAAACTCAGGATCTTCACGAGCTCTGGGACGCCTCGAGATGAAAGAGTGAATAGTACGTAGATAAAGCTTGTATCATGGCACGCTTCCACTTTCACTGGTTCGCCTATATTCACTCTGGGTGGTTGTCATGCCTTGGGCATTGCCTTATGGGCGGTAGACAAACTGGAGCTAACGTGACGATACCTTGAGTGCATGGTCGGTGCCTCCTTTTAGTTATTTGGCGTTCCACAGAATGCATTACACGTAGAAGCAGGTTATAAAGCAAATGCATTTAGTACAACATTATTATTCGATTTTATGTGGATTATAAGCATTTTAAAGTTTACAACACGTATACTGAATGTGTCTTATACTAATCTGTAATTTTTTTACGCATAGAGTTTCTCACTATAACAACTAGAGGGTAATCTGGCGCCACCGTCTATGGGAGTTTCTAAAGGGGGCACCGTGCCGTCATGGGAATGACGGTATATGTGTCTGCGAGGCTCGTATTGGCTGGTGTTGTAAGAGGCTTCGTCTAAAACGTGGATATGGCTACGCAAATAACGCGTTCTCAAAGTAAAATCTTCATAACATGTTTCCATTCACGCATATTACATCTTTACTCACCCACGATGCATGACCAAGCGAAGAAAAGCAAGAACAGACGACCAACTGTTTCAAAGCGAGCGCGAACCTTGTCGTCTGTCCTCCAACTTTAGCGGCCCGCTGATACTTTTTACGTAACATGTAGTCGTACACACAATAACAAGTTCTCATAGTTAAACAAAACATGTTTTTGCGTAATAATAAAGCTAAAACAGCTTTTCACGTGGTGTTCTAGTAGAAAATGAATCATTGTGACAGACGGAATGGTACTTGCCAAGCGCGTCTTCAAGGTGTCCTGTCTCTACGAGAACGATGCCAATCCGAATCCACAATATACCGGCATTCCCATGCATGCCACAGCGCAGCAGCGCCAGATTTCTCTCTAGGTAATGTAGTGAGAAACTCTATGTTTTTACGTTTCACGTTATAGCACGAGGAACCGCCCCCCTACTCCTTCCTCTGGATTGGATTGGCGCGGCTCGCTACGTGCTTCTCGAATTTCCGAGCACAAATTGGTGTGCTCCTGGTTTTTGCACTGGGCTTCCAACAAATTGCTCGTTGCTCGCGCTAAAGTAAGGCGGCGTGACGAAGTGACCTTCGGCCAGCACAGAAGTGGTTTTCCGCGCGCTAACGATGTGAGCACGCAGGAATGTCGAAACACACTAATACAATCAAAGGGCCGGAAATGTAAGCTTTATTTTCTCTTACTTTGTGGTGCATCTTCATACCGGGTAGATTCGAGCGATGGCTTCTACTAACCGCAGGAAAGCGTCTTCATACTGGGTAGCCCGTTTGTTCCATGGCTTCTAACAAATACAAGAAAGGGTACTTGCAGCGCACGTGGTCATTAATTGACTGACACCGCATCAATGTCTCGCGTGACTCCAGAAGCAGCGTAGTTGCCCTGTAACTGCCGCTCACGAGGTGGCGCTTTACTTTTTCACAATAACTTCTATTTTCTGCGTGTGAGCGCATCTGATGGGGTCCACAAAAATTACGCTGTGGTTGACTGCCTCGCAACGCACATTTAGGCACGCCCCGTTCGCATCTACGAAATTTGGGATACAGTTGATGCGGCCCATTTGTAACGGTGAATAATGGTACCCAGTGGAACAGTGGCTGCAGAATTGGGGCCTAGCGTCGCCCCGTCTCGTCGTTAGACCTTTAAAATGTAGCCTCCGCCCTGTGATCGCGCGGACCATGCCGAAGACGTGTGGTCCGCAATCTGCAACACGGCCGTAATTTTGCCGGCTAGGCGGAACGTTGTCGCCAATAATCAGGCGGCCTCGATTGTACTTTCGTTTGCCACGAAGAAGACACTCGTCAATTTGCGCTATTTTCCCAGGGTCACCGAGTGGAAGTCGTGCCACAGCTCGTCCCCCACGACCACATGGGCGTAGTTCATCTGGTCGGCGATGGCGTCCTCCGAAGAGGAAACAAGTCATCTGTAATCTCTTTCAACAGCCACACGTCCACGCATTGGTTAACGCAGTATGTGAGCCAAATCACTTGCCGCCTAGAGAGGTGGGCGTTCGGACGGCCGAGGCGGTCCGTGTCGGTGAAGTAGCTTCCTTCGTCTTTATGCCCGTGCAGGGCAGTGGAACCGCGTAATCGCGACAACTACTTTCGGCACCTGTTCATTCTTCCTCGCTATTGTGCGCACTCCACCCTCGCATGTTGGTTGGTCCGGGTTGAACCGCAGGTCCTTGCAGGTGCCACGCAAGTCCGATAACGCCACCCGACCTGGCCTTGTGCTGGTGCGTGGTGGACGCACAGCGCTAGTAGCGGGAGCAAGCCGAAGCCCAGTAACACCAATCTGTGCTCGGAAAACGTAATTTGCCCGCCACGCTGTCTCCGCTGATGGGAGTTTTCACCTAACATGTTACACAGCAATCACACTAACGTATTGGAACGGCGAAAATGACGCTGAAACTCTACGTCGGCCATGTATAGGTGAATAGGTCCAGACAGTCATATTGACGTTTCCGGCCGCTGGATGCGATGAGGCAGCCTGCTGCTGCCACCACCATATTCCCGAGTTCAACTCAGGTGGTTTTCGCTATTGTCCGAGTTTGGTATGAGTTCGCCAGTAAATCAAAGCCATGGTTTACGCCCCGCGCGAGAAATGTAACTCTTGTGCATGCACTCACCACGGTTGGGCCACACCGAACTTATTTTTCGGGAGACGTGACGTGACCCAGCGCTGAGAGACATAGCTTGACCGCCGAAATAAAACACCCGAAATGCACTGTCATCGGTGGTCCACTGAGCACCACTGCCAAAAATAAAACGTCGACTGTCACTGGCCTATGCACATATCTTCTAGTACGGTGATGCCACCCCAACACGGTCTTATTGTCTCTGTTGTGGCGACCTAGCGCACAGAAAATGATTATCGACACGTAACTCAGCTGCTTACAAGGCGTCGATGCGCCGTGGTGGACGACGAAGCTGAGGAGTGCTTAGTGAAAACATACCGTAGCTGTTCTTATGACTGTTTTGTCATCGGTGATGTATCAGAGCCGCAGTGTCGCAATAGCAAACACGGTCAGCGTCGGGAATCGCTCGCTTTTCTACACCCAGTGCGACGCATTTCTTCATCACAAGCACTGCGAACTCAACAGTTGGAACACCATCCTCCGTTCGAAGACTCATTTCATAACAGCATACCAGAGCTCTCGCATGCCAAAATGCGACTGCTGCGGTGTCGTTACGGTAGCCATCTGCGATCGCTGTTACCTCCAGCAGAGGCAATCGGCAAGCACCTCGGAGTGCACAACACACTCAAATGCTGCGTACATGCGCACAGAAGCGCATTCACTGGGCAAGCGATGACAGGCGATGAATTGCACCACTGGGCAGCATGCTCTTATTCGCAGTTGATCACTGAGGCTTCGAGCACATAGAGAAACTGGTACGTTGTCACTGTGCTGCGTCACTATAGACTCTAGAACGCGTACCGTACCATCTTTTTGCAGTGACGGCTGTTGCTCCTATGTCGTAGATAGGGCGTCGTTCTTATTCCGAAAAGCGGCAGCCTTAATAGCCTCAGTGAAACGCCTGTGGTAAGCAGCCTTACCGCGGCGCTTCGTGCGCATTCCCGTAATAAACGGAGAATGGTCAGATCATTGCCAGGACCAAGTTTACCAAGAATAGTACCGCAGCTGCATAAGCTATTCACCGTATGAACTCTCTCGTGCATGCAACCCTCTAGAATGTATCCACTTTTAAGCTATCACCTCACAAGCACTGTAGCCACTCGTGGATAAAAGTGCAAAATTTAAGAATTCGTTCCACCTCTGTTTATCATCCGAAATTTATAGCATTCAAAAGGAAAACCAGATACGTTAGGGAATGAAATTCTTGTTATTTTTTTGTATTTTAACGGATTTGACTGAGGGAAAGAATTGGTGCAAAGTGCACCATATGCGCCTATTTCTCATTCGACGGAGAATAGAAAAAGAATGCCCGAAAGAGGTAGCACACTCTTGGCGCACCCCAGAAAGGCATGCCAAGCAGCTTACGGAAAGTGTGCAGTTAGCCAGCCACACAGGCACAGTATTGTTAAGCTGCGGTGATACGTTGATAAAAATACGCGGTGCTGGCGCGTTTCCTTGCGCAGCATTCAGCGCTGCAAACACGGAAGGGGTATGTCACGCAGAAGACGCTCCTCAATATTTCTTTTCTAGCTTGCTGTTTTTGCGCGTTCCATGCTATCTCCGTTCACTGAATGTCGTCGAGCCAACTCAGTAAATCCGTGCGAATGAGAAACTCGGTGCATCCTGCATAGAAGCCCCGATCTAAAGAAAAATACTCACCGAACCGAACTTTTCGAGCACAAAATATTTCCGAAACTTTTCTTCGCAGCTTTAATTTTCCAGTTCCGCTGCTGTTCCTTCATTGCCTAGTGGCACTACAAGGCCTAAAAGAGAGTGAGAAAGCTTTAAAGATCCGAGATGCAGAGAGGCCAGCCTAAGGTACATTCTTCAAGCCAGCTACTCCGCGTGCTGGGAAGGGGAAGGGCGAAAGAGGGAAGGAAGAGGCCCATGATGGGTGACGATGACCAGAGAAATGGGATTGCAATTGACGACATGGGAACTTAAGGCTCGGTAACCTAAAAAACACCTTCCTCAACTCAATAGCAATCAAGCTGGTGGCCTCTCTACTTAATACTGGTCTACAACAGCTATCACTTCAAGGGAAGCTTTGTATTTGCTGACCAGTTTCTGAAGCTAATAGCCCCGAGAACAACCTAGAGGGGCGCTGCGAGCGCTGCTCGCGAGACGTCAGGGCACGGACTCGCGCCTGTCGTCTGCTGCAGTTCGGGTGGTGTCCGGACGCCTTCTGCAGTGTTTCCGTTTGTTCGCACTCGTTCCCAATGCTTGTATACTTATGACAGGCCTGTACAATATATATTTTACGATGTGTTCGTTCGCGAAAATGTAATCAAGGAGCTTCTTTCCCAGACGACAATATATTTCGCGAAGGCAACGCTATAGTGGCACCCGACGGTGCTCAGACCAGCCCGTTACGGGGTTTTTCATGAGTGGATCTACACTTCCCAGTGGTAGCTCACGTGAATAATAAAAGCACAGAGGCAAAAGCACACAGCACACAAGAATCTAGCTAAGATTGCATACCCACCATAGTGCAATATGCGTGTCACAATCAAGCGCTGACTATATATGACTTCTACAACATTTATCTTGACTTTAACCCACTAAAGCATGTTTGCTCATGACGAATAGTTCACGGTATAATATCGATTTTTTCTATTTTTTCACAGAAACCATCGGCAGTAGCACGATGACTTAACTACCACCACAGTTTAGATTCCGCCAGCACCAGTTGCGTTTTTAACTGGTTCTCAAAATTAGGCAGTTCTTCACCGGTTAATGTGGCGCTAACTTGAAGAAAGGCTGATTGAGGTTTACAGTTGTTTGCAACACACAGAATAGAATGTACCAATATTTATTCCCTTTCCGTGCTACACGTTCAACTCACGTGAGCAATTTACTGGCGCTTCTTGATTGAAAAACAGACATGATGAATATGTTTGGAGAACCGACACAAGCTGCTCCAGTCAAATAGTTGAGTGAAATGTGCATTTTGGACCGCTTCGCTGTAGCCAGCAAGAAGCTGAAGGCCCATTCATTAGTAGTGTTGCACATATTGAAGATATCGTTGCTCCCCAGTGGAGGTCAAGTGTTCATGAGAGACTTGTAGTGTCTTCTTTAAAAGGCGAGTACGCGAGGTCTTCTTTTATGCACTGACGAAGCAAATAGTTTTCAGTCTGTGTTATTAAACAACTCACGATCAAGACATGTTAAGGCAGAATGTGTTTGCATTTTTCTTTTCAACGCAGTCTAAGCTGCGCTGTAGTGCCTCAAGTATACTATAGGCATTGTAATTGGAGCTGTAAAGAGCTACTTCATGGTTTCAATTCGAAGTTGTAGTGCAATGCTAGGTTTCGGGAACAATGCGCGCCTCGCCATAACGACAGTTGGTTGCTTCTGTTGCAGGAGGAGTGTCATATCGCCGATAAAAGCTACTCGTGGTCACTATGACACATTTAATCGCTTGCATTTGATTGTCTCTCGATCCTAACCACTAAATTTTCTTTCATGTGATTGCTGTTATGGAATTCGGGAAGTATATATATATATATATATATATATATATATATATATATATATATATATATATATATATATATATATATATATATATAACTATAGACAATGCGCCGTCGTGTTAACAGCCAATACATTTCTGGGTGCCTATTTCAGAGAACAGTGAAAGTAGTAGCGAACATTTTCACACAAAATGCGTGCCTATTTCTTCCATTTAGGCCTTAATACAGTTGCCACACTTGATTAAAACAACTCGCCAGAGTGATAACAATCATGATGAAATCTTCGCTGGGCAGTGTCCTTCTAACACGGATTTATATTGTGGACAGCAAATATCAAGGTATTTCTTCCATGTAAAATGCTATGTTTCTCACACTTAAGTAATAAGGGAATGTTAAGTGTTTAGAGCAGCATCATAAATGTATTCGCTTGTTGGACTTGCAGACATTATTTTTAAGCAAAAGTTATGAACAGACAGGGTGCATATATGCATTCCAAGAACAGGAGACCCCTTAAGCGCTACATGGCTTGCGATATCCAAGTCGCAAATTTTCATGACTCACGCGGTTTTCAAGAAGAAACTGCGGTCCACGCATGGCAACAGAAATAATCCGAAAACACCTTCTGTAAGTGCGGCTCAAGCCGCCAATACTCAAAGAAAGAAAACGAGCGCGCGCGGCACACGAGCGAGCCGGAGCGAGCGGCGTCCTGGCCGTGACGTCACTCGCGAGAGGGCGCCACTCCAAGGGCGCTATAACGTAAAACTATTCCAAACTTTTCTATTCCAATTCTGCTATCAGCCCTCCACGATTGGTCAAAAACTTTTTTCGACCACCCCCACTTCACCTGTCCGTCACGCGACGTCACGAAAACCGCGATAGCTCCCCATCTGGTATGATGCGTACATACTAATTATACATGATTTGACAGAAAAAGAAAAACAGTTATTCATGATTCGACCCCTTTTCGCCATTAGTCCTCGGCTATTGGTAAAAAACTTTCGGGCTGCACACACTTCACCTGCCTGTCACGCGACGTCACAAAACCGCACAAACTCACCGCGTCAAAGTGACGTGTACGCGATAAAGATGCATTAATATGCCGAACAAAACTGAATTTTTTTCGGAATAGCCGCAGGCTGCCCCGTTCCGTAAGGAATAAAAGATAGTTGCCGCCGATCGCTGAGACGCTGGCTACTCGCACCTGCCGGAGAGCATGGGTGTATTTGCGTATAATAAAACTTCTTGCGTGGCCGTGTAACGTTTTCGAGCACTTTCGGCACGTTTACCACCTCATTCTGCCAACTCTTCTTTGCTGAGGGTCAGTTTTAGCGTCATTCTTAAGCTTCCGTTGCATGCCGCCGCGGTTTTCGACCAGCCACCACAAGCTAAGTAAGGGAAAGCCGACCAATCGCAGACGCCGGCACCACCCTCTTCATCCGGTCATCGATTTTCAGTGCACTGGCTCTGCCCCAGCGGATCCCTCTCCACTTGAGCGTTCTCCTCGCCTCTTGTCAGCCAATCAGATACGACAAGCCGCTCAGTGTAGGCGATGTTATTTGTTTTTCAAGCGAACAAAAGTGACCTCCTATGAACGAGGAGAGTGTTTGATTGGTCTGTACAGACAACCCTGTGGGTGACCGCCCGGTGCTTGCGTTGGTGGTTACGCAAATTTGACGTCAGGAGATTGGAATAGAAACATATTGGAATAGTTTTACGTTATAGGGCCCCAAGTTCTCGCCGCTAATAGCTGCCACAGGAGCATAAAAATACATGCTGACTAGAGCGCATGATATCATCTACCACGGATATTGTAAGTGCCTTGCTCATGTGGCGCCTCTTTTTTTTATTATTAAAGGGGAACAAGTTGGGGGGGGGGGGGGTCGCACCTCCACCGCGGGCTTCCTGCTGATGATTTTTTTATTGAAAATTGGTGGCGCCACCATCGCCTTCACCTGAATGAGTGGTTCCACACGCCGGTCGGACGCTTGTCGCATGGGAGACCCAACCGCAGGTGCATGGAGCACTGACAGGCGTTGCACTCTGCTGCATCTAGTTTTGATACTCGGCGGCGGAAACAGTGATTTTATTCCCCACCCACCTTCTGCCAGTAAATTGGAGAAAGAGCGACGGAAAGAATGCAAACGACGCAGCACCGAGGGTGCGTCGAGCAGGCAACAGCTACTCAGCCCGTGTGCTCGCCTCAGCCAATGGGCGCTACCGAAACAGTCGGAGTTTCAGGATAACACGAATTTAGCGTTTTTGCATCACCCGTGGCACTTGCCAAGGTCTCCGCTAGACCCACTCCCGCATTTTAATGCACTCTAGTGTCATGCCGCAGGAACATATGGCATATCCCGCGCATGTTTGCAAGTGAGGGTTTTACGCAGCAGGTGGCTCTGAACATATAACGGTTTCCAGCAAGTACGTACGCGAGCACAAGAAGTAGAAACGGACAGAACAACGCTGGTTGCCCTGGTTGGCCCTGAATCGCTCTGCGGTTCGAGTGTATGGAATTTGTGTTCCGCGTGCTGCCACCTGCAGCGCAAAACTCGGGTCACTCGTTTCACCTGACATTTTGCCGCCATATCGCTTCCAAACAGTGATGTACCGTGCACAGAATTTTCCCTTCTTCGGAGAATTTAGGCCACAATTTTGGAAGACGGGGAGAAATGGAATCTGTGATAGTGCAGGGAATTTTAAGATGGATGAAGCCCATAAGTGTGTATTGTAGTTTGGCGCCTGTAGGTGTCTGTTTTTTCTTCTACGTCCTTGAGCTGTTTGCGCTATAGTAAAAAAGACTGCAAAATGATGAAGGTAATATTAGGATTATGCCTTTGAGTAAGCCTCACTTTGACAAACGACAACCCAACCTTTACACTGCAAGAGGCAAACATGGAGTCGGTCGCCTTCAAGTTCTAATAGCCTTTATTGTGTAAAAGCTGGTGGGATGTTACGGTATAAAGCACGAACTGCAATTTGTTGCGTCGATATTCGATGAGGTGATTTAGAAACCCTAAAAAGATGCGAGCGGGCTTCGATGGTCGCTGATACTTCAGAGCTCTATCCACGGGAATATATGTCGGGAACGAACTTAGAAATTGAGTTCCCGTATCGCGGGATATATATACAGCGTTTAGTTGCAGTCAACATTTCACATTAATGCGCAGAGACAGTAAACGCGCGAGCGGAACGAGAGCGGGCACCAGCAACAGCCACCGTCTTCGTCGTCTTCTGCTCGCGCCCATATTTCTCACGACAATCACTCCCCGCCGAAAAAGAAGCCATGCTGGCTTCTTTTTGGAACAGGCAGCACTTGTGGGTCATAAAGCGGCTGCAGTCAGTCAATACGAACAGTTTCGCGTCCACGACGCCGTTGGTACGTAGATGGCTGAATAGGCTCAATGATGTAGTTTTCCGGAGACGTCTGTCGTAGAACCCGGTAAAGGTCGTCATACTTTGAGCTCAATTTTGTAAGGAAGCCGGGAGTAGAGGAGGAAACGCGGAGCCACAACAGCATTCCAGGTAAATACGATGGAAAGGACAAGCCAGCGTCATGGTCATGTTTCTGGCTGGCCTGGTCTTGCGCGGTAAGTGAACGTGCGAACTGACGACATTCCTCGGCATAAGTGGCGGCTTCCGATGGAGTCGTAGGTTCGGAAGCGTCGGGGCGATACAAAAAAAAGTTGTGTCTATAAACAAGGGAGGTTCGCGACCATAAAAAGGAAAGAAGGGACAGAAATCCTTTGGTCGACTGAGTGGCGCTATTGTAAGCACGCGTAATAAAGCGAAGGCTGCGGTCCCAGCTAGTGTGGTCATCGGAAACGTACATGGCGAGCATGTCGCCGAGAGTACGATTAAAGTGTTCAGTCATACCATTGGTGTGTAGATGTTAGGCGCTTGTAGTTCTGTGGACAATGTTGAATTCGCGAAGGATGGCTTCTACAGCTTCGGAGAGGAATGAACGACCACGGTCACTCAGTAGCTCGCGAGGCGCATCGTGTCGAAGAACAAGCTTGCGAAGGATGAACAAGCCGACCTCACTTGCTGTGGCCGCCGGGAGCGCTGAATTTTCGGCGTAGCGTGTGAGCTGGTCCACGGCAACAATGATCCAGCGGTTTGCGTCTAGTGTGTACGGTAGAGGCCCGTACAAATCAATGCCCATACGGTCGAAAGGTCGGGAGGGACATGGTAATGGTTGGGACAGCCCTGTTATCTTGTGAGGTGGGCTCTTGCGGCGTTGGAACTTGGAGCACGGGTGGACGTACTGCCGAACGAAGCAGTACATTCCTCGCCAGTAGTATCAAGCCGTAGACATGCATACGTCTTTAGAACACCGCCATGTGCGCATTGCAGATCCGCATGAAAAGAGGCACAGATGTCGGAACGCACGTACATGGCGAGGAATCACTAGCAACCATATACGCTATCAGGTAGGTACATGTACCGCCATGAGTTGCGGCGGTACAGGATCCCTTCACGGATGGCAAAGTGGCGAGTAGTGCGCCGAAGCGAGCGGTCGGTGGTGTGTGGTGACGGTTGAGATAAATACTCTAGAAAAGAGGCTATCCAAGGATTCCGGCGTAGCTCTGCTGGCATGTCAGGGAATGCACGAGACGAAGAATCGTAGCTGCAGACAATTAGAGCGACACACTCACCATGGAGTGGTGAGCGTGCGTCGGCATACGAATGCTTACGGCCTTACCGGTAGACAACATGGATGCCATAGTCCTGTAGACGAACCGCCCTACGAGCCGGGCGACCACATGGGTCTTTTAATGACGACAACCAGCCCAGGGTGTGGTGTTCATTCACGACGTCGAATGGACGGCCATAAAGGTAAGGTCGCAATTTTGTGATAGCCCAAACGGTTGCAAGACATCTTTTTTCAGTGACGGAATAGTTCGTTTCCGCGTTGGTGAGAGTGCGGCTGGCGTAAGAGACGACGTATTCTTCGAAGCCACACTTACGCAGAGCAAGAATAGCGCCGAGGCCTACTCCACTAGCATCGATGTGGATTTCTGTAGGACCGTCGGGGTCAAAGTGGCGTAGAATAGGTAGGGATTTCAGAAGATGGCTCAATATAGCGAACACGTCTTCGCAATCGGTAGACCATGCCGAGATGCCTTGGCTGTTCGCAAGCAGCTGCGTTAAGGGGGCTATTATGGACGGAAAATTACGCATGAATCGGCGAAAGGAGGAACACAGGTCAATAAAGCCACGGAGTTCTTTCAGCGTAGACCACCTGGGGAACTCGGCTACGGCGCAAAGTCTTGCAAGGTTGGGAATGGCACCATCCCTGCTAACAACATTACCTCAGATTGTAAGATTGTAAGTGGCACTTTTTCAAATTAAGCTGCTGTCCAGCATCTGAAAGGCAAGTCAGGACGCTTGCGATGCGGGTCAGGTGGGAGCCACTGTCCTTCGAAAAGACTACGACATCATCCAGGTGACAAAAACACGTATGCCATTTGAGGCCTCCATGAATGCTGTCCATGAGACGTTCCAAGGTGACAGGCGCATGACAAAGGCAGAACGGCATCATGTTACACTCATATAGACCATCTGGGGTAACAAACACAGTCTTCGGACGGTCAGTTTCATTCATAGCCACCGACCAGTATCCAGATCGAAGGTCTAAAGAGGAAAATATCTCTGCCCCTTGCAAGCAGTCGAGAGCGTCGTCGATTCTGGGCAACGGATAAACATATTTTTTCGTGATCATGTTAAGGCGCCCATAATCAACAGAAAATCTGATGCTGCCACATTTTTTCTTCGCCAGCACAACTGTGGAGGCCCAAGGGCACTGTGAGGGCCGAATAACGCCACGATAAAGCATGGTGTTGACTTGTTCATGAACGACGCAGCGTTCAGCATGCGCAACTCGGTATGGACGCAGACGCAGGGGTGCATGGGTGCCGGTGTAGATGTTGTGAATGATGGTGGATGTGCGGCCTAAGGAAGATTGCTTATTATCGAATGACATCCGAAAGCGGTCGAGGACATCAAAGAGTCGGGTACGCTGGGCAGGCGAGAGTTTGGGATCAATTGAAGGAACGAAGTCCTCTATGGAGGATGAATCGGCGGTGGTAACAGGAGTAATGCTGTCGACGAGAATATTTGAAGTGTCGTCAGAGCGTTGAGTAGAGCACACGGAATCACTATCGTGAAGCCTACTTATATATTCAATACAAAATAAGGTGGCTGAGCACGAAAACCGATTCGTGACATAAATGGCGCTGCACGAGTTTGGACTGCGAGAACTGCAAAAGGGAGGAGGAAGTTTATGCGAGAGGTGAAGGCATCGGAGGGCGCAAACAGGACGGTGGAAGAGGGAGCATAGCCGCAAGAAAGTGGCGCAAAAATAGAAGACAAAGGAGGTATGTCAGTGTCCGGTGTGACGACCACGATAGAAGAAGGTGGCTTGTCAGCTGAGGTGTCACACATCGGCGATAACTCAAGTTCGGCACGCACACAGTCGACAACAGCATGGTTAGCGGCAAGAAAGTCCCAATCCAAAATAACATTGTGCGGACATGGTGAAAAAACGACAAATTCGACTACGTACAAAATGTCCAGAATGTCAAGGTGAGCTGTGCATGCCACTGAAGGTTGAATGTGGTGCGCGGTTCCAGTGCACAGGGGGGCGTCGGAAAACGGAATCGTGATCTTTTTTTTTTTAATTGCGGCACAATTCTCCACTTAGAACAGACACAGTGGCTCCAGTATCAACAAGTGCTTGTACGAAAACACCTTCGATATTCACGGTTATTTCGTTTGCAGGTAGAAATCGAGGCCTTGAAATTCTCAACACGAGGGCAGTTTTTGCCTCCGGAACTGCGACGGCTAGTTTTCCTACGACGAACCACAGGGGAAAGTGAACGGCGACGTGAGGAGGGCGGCCGACGTGTCATAGCCAGGTAGAGTCGGTGAGCAGGTGTTCATGGTTGAGTGGGAGGAGATCGGGTGCGGTGGTTCAGAAGGTAAGTAGCGTTGATTTTCTGCACCCGCACTAGGATAGAAGTGACGACGACGACAGAAACGTGCGATATGGCCAGGTAGACAAGAGTAGCAGATAGGCGTGTTGTCCGAGGTGCCTAAGGATTAGGGGATGGCGGTGCAGGACGGCAAGAAAATGGGGGGGTTCGGGCGAACAGGCGCGCAGGCAGAGTAGAAGTCATTTTCAGGTCGACCAGGATCCGTGCCGGGTGGCACTGCTGCTGAATGTCTGCGTGTCACGTCAGCATAGGTGAGCGGAGCGGAAACAGGCGGATGTTGGTAGATGGTTGGTATCGCCTGAGAAATCTGTTCCTCTATGGCCTGCCGTAGCGTTGGAGCAAGCATCTGGGCGGACTCTGGGGCGAAGGGAACAAGGGACAATTGTCGGGACACTTCTTCTTGGACAAATAGCTGGATTTGCTCCATTAATGGTGTGTTGTCAGTGGAAACGGCGCCCACAGTTAATGCTGACATGCTAGCCGTGTCAGAGCTCGGGATACATGTAGAAATGCGTTGTTTCCGCAACTCGTCGCAGCTCTGGCAGTACTGAACAACGTCGGTGACACTACGGGAATTTTTGCAATGAGCATCTGCAAGGCAACGTCCTCAATCCCCTTAATGATGTCTTTGGTTTTATCAGCTTCAGACATAGTAGGATGGAGGCGGCAGCAGAGGTCGACAATATACTCAATGTAGGACGTGAAGCTCTCGCCGGATTGCTGGGCGCGACCGCGTAAGCGGTGTTCTTCGCGGAGCTTGCAAAAAGTGGGTCGGCCGAAGACTTCCGCGAAGCTAGTTTTAAAGGACGATTAGCTGAGTGAGTGAGTGAGTGAGTGAGTGAGTGAGTGAGTGAGTGAGTGAGTGAGTGAGTGAGTGAGTGAGTGAGTGAGTGAGTGAGTGAGTGAGTGAGTGAGTGAGTGAGTGAGTGAGTGAGTGAATAAACTTTTATTTGGTCCAGCAAAACGGATAAAACGCGCACGGTGCTAATCCCACGACGGGACTGGTAGATCTAGTTTGCCGGCCCGATTGCGGGCGCGCTGGACGGCCGGGATTTGGCCCTCAAAGAAGGGACTTCGCAGGAGCGCGTCCCACTCTTCCTTGGTGAACCTTGGGCCCAGTGACCCGCACTGCCAGAGCACATGAAGCAAAGTAGCAACCTCACCACATGCGACGCAAGGACAATGCGGATAAATCTCGGGATATATTCTGTTAAGGGACGCCGGATTTGGGTAGGAGTTCTTTTGCAGGAGTCTGAGTGTGACCACCTGCGGCCCGGTTACCTTGGAGAGAGGCGGCGGGAAAGCCCTCCTCTCTAAGTAAAAGAATTTAGTAAGTTCATTGTTGCGTTATAAAAGCGTCTCCGTGTTGGGCGAGCGAGTCGCCCGATCCTAGGGCAGCTCCATCGGTAAAGCCATGCGCAGCCTCGTGGGCAGAGCCGTTGAGGTTCAGAGGAACCCCATCAATCGCCCCGACATGTGCAAGGAACCGAATGATGTAGTGTATGGAGGTGTCGCCGTGTTTGGCGCCTTTCAGAATATGAATTGCCTGCCGGGCTACCCAGCCTTTCTAGAATGCACTGACGGCCACTTTCTAATGGTTATACACCCTTTCTCTCCGACCGTCTTGCATGGAGAGTGCAATGGCCACTCGCTCGGCCACCTCGGGGTTCGTCGTCCGGACGGAAGCACAGTTGATGATTTTGCCCAGCGTGTCCGCGACGGAAACCGCCAAAGCCTTGCCGTCTCGGTATGCAGCTGCGTCCACTTGCTTAGATCTTGTCCTTGTTTATGTGTTTCAGCATATTCAATACTCCTGCTTTGCGACGACCTCCGTTGTGAACGGGATGGACGTTGCAGGGCAAAGGGCCGACCACGATCTTCTCCCCTATTTCTGTGGGAATGTGGGTGTTTTCAGCCATGTTCTTGGTGGGTACGAATCCGATCTCCTCGAGGATAGGCCTGCCGGCCGGTGTGGTGGACAGCCGGTATGCGTTCTGACGGGCAGCCCGAGGGCTCTCTTGACAAATTTTCTAATGAGGGCGTTAAGCTTTTCCCGCTCGGCTCTGAGTCAGTTGTGCATGGCCACCGTGTAAGTGAATTGACACAGCACAACGGTGTTGACGAGCCGAAGCAGGTTGTCCTCCTTGAGGCCTGTTCATGTCTGCTCGTGGCCCTTCGGACGAGGTGAACAGCCTTGCTCGTTTTCGCAATTATCTTGCGTAACTCAGTGCCGTTGCCACCGCGTGATTCGATGAACATACCCAGGACTCTGATGATGTCGACCCTGGGTATCGGGTCACCGCTCCGAATGAACAGGTGAATGTCAGTTTCCGAGACCGGTTTCCAGCCTTTGGGTCTGCGGCCTCTTTCTTTTCTATAAAGCAGAAGCTCAGATTTGGTCGGGGAGCATCGGAGTCCGGTGGGTAGCAGGTAGTGCTCTGTGACGTCTACCGCCTCTTGCATGCTACTTTCCACTTGCCCTTCGCTACCGCCGGTGCACCAGATCGTGATGTCGTCGGCGTGGATGGTGTGCTTGTTACCTTCAACTTGGGCCAGATTTCTCGAGAGGCCGACCATGCAGGTGCTAAAGAGAGCAGGCGAAATGACCGAGCCTTGCGGCATGCCCCGTGGGTCCAGGGGCACCTCGTCGGAGACAAAGTCGCCGATCCGCAGCTTGGCTTTCCTCCCAATCCGGAATCAACTGACGTAGTTATATAGTCTGGCGCGAAGCTCGAGGTCTGCGACGGAGGCCAGAATGTATCGCGGAGAACGTTGTCAAACGCTTTCTCGAGGTTGAGTGCAAACAGGGCCCTGGTGTCCCTGGTACTGCCGTCGATGATTTGATGCTTGATCATCTTCATGGCGTCCTGCGACGAGAGGCCAGCACGGAAGGCAATCATGTTGTAAGTATAGATGTTCTCTTCGAGATATCTGTGCAGTCTGCTGAGGACAACGTGCTCCGCCACTTTCCCGACGCAGGAGGTGAGAGAGATGGGTCAGAGGTTGTCCACATTCGGAGCCTTGGACGGTTTCGGCATCAGGAAGACGTTCGCAATCTTCCATCGCTCTGGGACGCTGCCGTTTTTTGAGGTCTCGTTGATCTTCACGGTGAAATATCTGTTCAAACGGTCGTCAAGGTTCCGCAGCACCTTGTTGGTGATTCTGTCGCATCTGGCGCACACTTCCCTTTGAGCGCAACACTGGCTGGTCTAATTTCCCCCACGGTGAAGTCTTCGTCCAATTCCGGGGCCGGCTAGGCAGAGGTAGTCGGGAAACCTGTCTTCTTCGTCTCCTTGTTTTACGGGAAGGTACTTCTCCATGGCAACCAGCTCGTGGCAACCAGCTTGGCAACCAGCTCGTGCCCGGAATAGGATGTGGTAGCTTCGTGCAGGGCTCTGGCGAGCGTGTGTCTCTGACTGGATCTGGTGCTGCCTTCGTTGAGGAGATGCTTTAGCATGCCCCAGGACATGCCGTTACGCATCTTCCCGTGGATCGAGTCACAGACTTCGTGCCATTACTGCTTGCCGAGGGTCCAACAGTGATTTTCGATGGCCTTGGTAAGCTCTGATATCTTTTTCCTCAATCTTCGGTTAAACCTTTGTCCCTTCCATCTTAGAAGCAGCGCCTGCTCGGCCTAGATGAGATTGGCTAGACTGCTGTCCATCTTTTCCATCTCCAGGTCACTGACGATCTTCTTAGTGGATGACTGGGCGTCACTCTTGATTCGCTCGCACCAATGTTCCAGGGCTTTGAGGACAGGTGCGCTGTCATTGCCACGGAGATTGCAAAAAAGGTCCCAGTCCGTGACAGTGCACTCTCTGGATTTACTTCGGGTGGCTTCGAAGCGGGTCTCGGGCACGTAATGGTCACTACAAAAATATATTGCGGTGTTACTCCATTCGGCTCCCTTGACGTTCTTCACGAACGCCAGATCGGGGGTGGTGTCCCGGCTCACCGAGTTGCTGATTCGGGTGGGGAACACCTTGTGTTTGATGAGCGTGAGGTCCATTTCGTTGGCGTCCTACCACAGACGCCTGCCCTTGCTCGTGTCGTAGATGTACCCCCACACTCCGTACGCTGCGTTTAAATCCGCGACGACGACCAGATGATGGGTGCCGGCCAAGCCGACGGACTTCTTGAGCATCAGTTGGCAATATTAGTTTAGTGCTTGGGGAACTACCGCTGAGCCACACCCGCCAGCTTAAAGTTGACTTCGCTCAGTTTGTCGCCGCCATCCCACTTATTGAGGGCGCTTGCCCGCTCATACTAGGTGAGCCAGTCCTCGACGGCGTGATTAGTACTCCTCTGCAGGCGACCGCAGGTAGCGCGGTAGCACCTTGCTGTGACACGTTGGTAGGCATTGCCGAGGCTGGGGGTAGAGTCCGGGTACGGAGTTCCAGGGTCAAAATGGAACTAGCACACTCCACTAATTGATAGTACGCGTGTAGACGCGCTCGGTGTTTTACAATAATGCACAGCGACAGCCAACGACCCAGCAGAGCTAGCTCGGGCACCAAGAACAACCACCGTCTTCTTCTTCTGCAGGCGCTCGTATTTGACACTACTATATATATATATATATATATATATATACAGGTAACTTTGTAAATTAGCGGGTGATAATCATATTGAAATAGCGCAGGGAAAAGTTTCGCTACTAGGGAATTTCCGTGAATACATATTAGTTAGTTAAATGGTGTTTAATGGCGCAAAAGCGGCTAAGGCCAAACACGTGCATAAATATAGCAATTCCGCTGCAACCTATGGAACATAACTGCTGCCAAGCGATTTCAGTAGGCACGGCGAACACAAAGAGGACTCAACGCAGAGGGAGCACTTGCGCTTTGGGGCTGGCGGGAGCACTTTCTTTCTGGGGAACACAGGCGACAGAAGTTACCGTAACCTGGTTGCTGCGTCTTCGCGTGTAGCGACCTAGCGCAGTCCGGAAATCATTTTTCTTCATTCCGCGAGGAAAGGACGACCGGGACCGACGCTCTGCGTAGCTGCTCGGAATTGGCCGTAATAAGTTCGTGCCCTCAAAAAACACCCGTTTGTGCGAGGTAAGCTTGTTCAATAACTTGCGCGCAGTTTGCTGTACAGTAATTGTTTTCAATCGATTGTACTTGAATGAGACCGCTAGACTTTACCTGTCCGGTTCGCGCACCTCGCTCTGTTGGTAGCTTCTTAAAACGATGGAGTTTGTACAACTGGTTTCGAGTGAGCTGTTCAGTTCGCGCCGTTTGCTTTGCTTCATTCTTGAAAATCATGTACTACCTATCTTTCAAGTGAGCTCTTCCGTTCGCGCCACGACCTCTGCTTTGCGCAATTTTTTATTCTACGTTTCTTCTTTCGTGGAACAAAAATGAGAAAGCCTGCCCGGCATCGGAGGCATGCTAGCTTTGGAAAATGGACGGCAAATGCATAATCGAGGTATCAGTAGCGTGAACCACCAAAGAAATACACTTCCTGGATGCATACATGGATTGAACTCGTGATCATGTTTATGGTGGGACTTTCAATTTCGGGAGGTTGCGCATGCGTGAGTTTTTTTTTTCCATAAACGTTGACCAACGAGCATGCCACGAGCCGACAGCTGATAATCCAGAAGGTTCAGGTGACACAACACAAGGAACAGGGAGTCAAGGATATAGGTACTGTGAAATGCAGAGGAAGCTCAGGGACTGGCTCCCGGCTATGCCCGTTCCGAGGAACATACACCCAGTACACAAGGTGGGCCTAAGGCGAGCTAGAGCCAAAGCCCAGCCCGAGGAAGCCATGGAACGAGTAGAACAAAGAACTTTCGTCGATGCGGCAATCGTACCCAGCAGGCGAGCGTTCACCGCGGTCTGCCTGGATGGTAGAGGAAACGTCACGAATTCTGCTTCTCTATATACGACGCGTCCACAGACAGCCAAACAGGTAGCCTTCGCCCTAGCACTCCTCTCTGGCAAGAGAAACAGGATACACAGTGACTCGAGAACGGAAGTGAGAGCCTTTGCCAAGGGCACCGCTTCCAGACAGGCCCTGGCGATCGTCCGTGCCAAGAACGTTAACCCGCACGCAATCATTTGGTTTCCCGCGCACATGGCAGAAATTAATGGAGTCCCGACTAATCTCAACGTGTCGGCCACGATGCTGCGCGAAAGCGTAAAGAGCGCGTGGCGCTGGGACAACCAGGTTTTGAGGTTAGGTACTGCAGGGATACTCTTCTCTCATACAACGAGCTCACGAAACACTTTTACTTGGCGCGCAGATCACGTGCGCATCCGCACATAAAGCTAAACAGACCCTAAGATCACCTTGAGGCTCTTGCCGACGGGAGCACATTCTAATCCCCTATGAATAAGCAAAATATTTCCCGAAGCCTTGGCTTCATAGACTTGCCCGCGATGGCGTAGCGTAGCAGACTTAAAACATACGCTCTGGCGGTGCTCTGCGTTACACAGCGACAAGAACAAGGCAAAAGAGCGTTGGGACGCGGCATGCACTCAGTAGCCCCGAATTAGAAGAACAGACATATGCAGTCCATCGGACGCGCGATTAAAACTTATTTCTGGGCGAGTTGGTGCAGACTTGACATAAAATAGTAACAGCGCAAACACATGCAACCACAAAGCAACAAGGACTGGTGTCCTTGTCAGCGCTTGTGTCTCGTCGTTGTTAGTTTGTAGTTGCATGACTTTGTGCTGTTACACTTTCTATGGAATCTAGCGCCACCTTAAGCGCCTGAATAAAGTTTTCATACCATAGCATACTGTCGACTTGTCCGCATGCGCAACCTTCATCAAAAAGAGGGAGAAATTTACGAATGAATATTACAGATAAGGATGAATTTTCATGTACATTTTAAAGACTGAGGTAATTAACGACAACCCTAGCGTCAGGATAAGGTCTCCGTAGCTGTCATGCTCGTTATTTGACGTAGTATGTAGTCTAGTCCATAGCAAAGAAAAAAATCCAGAATTTCACTTCTCACTCAGTTTGCCCCTTTGTAGAATCAAGCAAAATAAATTGGTGTTTCTGACTGATGAAGAGGGAAAGCTTGTGCCAAACAATATGACGATCTTTCATGCGCATGTTTACGTTGTGCGTTGTCTTTCGCAGAACTCCCTCCTTTCCTATCCTCCTCTCCTTCATATGATCGATTTCTGTGTTGCTGTCACCTCTCTTCTGAAGAGTAGGCAGTCGTTGTGCCCCTTCCGGTGGCAGTTGCCTGCCTGATCCACGCTTTCCCTTTCCTGGTAAATGTATCATCGTCGTCGTCAGCTTGGTTACGCCCACTGCAGGGCAAAGGCCTCTCGTATGCTTCTCCAACTACTCCGGTCATGTACTAATTGTGGCCATGTCATCCCTGCAAACTTCCTAATCTCATCCGCCCACCTAGCTTTCTGCCGCCCCCTGCTAGGCTTCCCTTCCCTTGCAATCCAGTCCGTAACCCTTCATGGTTATCATCCCTCCTCATTACATGTCCTGTCCATGCCCATTTCATTTTCTTGATTTCAACTAAGAAGTCATTACCTCTTGTTTGTACTCTCACCCAATTTGCTTTTTTCTTATCCCTTAACGTTACACCCATCATTCTTCTTTCCATAGCTCGTTGCGTCTTCCTAAATTAAATTAGCACTCTTTCCTTAAGCCTCCAGATTTACGCCCCAAATGTGAGTACAGGTAAGACACAGCTGTTATACACTTTTCTCTTGAGGGATAATGGCAACCCGCAGTTCATGATCTGAGAATGCCTGCCAAATGCACCCCAGCCCATTCTTATTCCGGATCCGCGGTCACTACCTGCCCTAAGCAGATGTATTCCCTTACCACTTCCAGTGCCTCGCTGCCTATTGTAAATTGCTGTTCTCTTCCGAGACTGCTAAACATTACTTTAGTTTTCTGCAGATTAATTTTTAGACCCACCCTTCTGCTTTGCCTTTCCAGGTCAGTGAGCATGCATTGCAATTGGTCCCCTGAGTTACTAAGCAAGGCAATATCAACAGCGAATCGCAACTTACTAAGGTATTCTCCATTAAACCTTTTCCCCAACTTTTCCAATCCAGGCCTCTGAATACCTTCTGTAAACACGCTATGAATGCCATTGGAGAAATTGAATCTCCCTGCCTGACGCCTTTCTTTATTGGGATTTTGTTGCTTTCTTTATGGACGACTACGGTGGCTGTAGAGCCGCTATAGATATCTTTCAGCATTTTTGCACACGGCTCGCCAGGTTCAGATTCCAATGGCGGCCTGTTCGGATCCAGTGATTCTTAGCACCCTCTGCTGCGTCACAGGTCTAACCGCCGCTGTGGTCAGTGCTTCGCAGATGCTGGGAACTGAGGGTCGGGGTGTGATTGTTGTATTCATATAGGAGGTTGTGGCCAAGTACTGCACCAGGGTGGCCAATCCTGCTCTGGTGAGCGAATGCGTAACCAGTTCTGGTCACCGGTATCAGGCCGCACTCCAGGCCTGTTCTATGCAATTTTATCTACACGCGGATTTTTCTTTTTAATCCTCTGAAAAATTGCGCGGCACCGGAATTCGAACCACGGTTCTCTTGCACGCGAGGCGGATGCTCTACCTCTACGCAACCGCTTAACTGTACGTGGAATGTGTACTGCGTGTATTAGTATAGCCGACCGCCCTACATCTGTTCTCTTGGCTGTAATCGACTAATGCCTTCACGACATTATCCTTGGAATGGACTTTTTATCGCATCATTCCACTCATCGACTGCGCAGCCGGCGTTCTTCAGTTGGAACTGCGTCAAGTCGCCGATGCTCCGGGCACCGCTCCACCGCACTTGTGTTCGCTTCAAGATGTGCGTTTGTCACCCGAGGCAGACATTTACATCCCTTTGACCACACAGCCAAAGATTCCCGGCGGTGAATGTGTCCTTCGCCTCAACATCTACGTGCTTTTGAACCGGAACGTTGCTCTTCCGCATACGCTGGTGACAATTACTAATAACAACGTCGTTCTTCCACTTGTGAATTTCATCCCGTGCCCTCAAGTGTTTCGAGCCGGCATGTTCTCGGCCAGCGTTTCTATTACTTCCCAATTTGACATTGAAAGTCTGAATGGCGATAGCGGTTTCTTAGAACTAATCGCAGCTCACAGCTCTGCTTCTCTAATGGATGACTTCGTGAAAGTTCGTGAAAGTAAGTCGTGACTTACGTCACGAACTTTACTTCGTGAATGCAAGTCGCTTCGTGAAAGCCACTGCAGTTGGGAGATTTAAATGAAGACGCATCACAGTCTGTGGTATTATGCTCTCCGCCGCAGCGCGAGCAGATGGCTTTTCTTCTACAAACAGTGCTCAGGTGTCCTATCTTGAGATATTTCCGGCACTGAACAGGCCTCGGAACGAATGGTCGTACTCGGTGTATAACGTAGGCCACTTTGACAGACGCTGGTAATGTCGAAGAAGCAAGTATTAACTTCCTACATCGAGAGTTCTCCAAGCGCTGAATCTCAAGAATGCGCACCGATGACCTCAAAAGACTCTTGAGGTCCGCATGCTTCATGTCGAGCTCCACCTCGGAATTCACGCCAGTCGTCTCCTTCCCGTAAGTAATAAAAGAGCGGACGGGGATTGCACTTAACTGTGGATTGGTCTTTAACTTCTCCAGTATTGCGGATTTTTTACATCTGTCGTCGGGATGTTCTTGTGAGCATTGATCCTGATCTCTTTGAGTTGTCCAGGGGACACACTTTCGAAGTATTCGCTTAGGAACTGCCTGCTGAGGGAGATCATGCTGTGTGACGTCGAGAGCGGCAGTTAAGAAACAATGAAGGATTCCTGCTCACTCTGATTTGTTAAAGCCTTCTCAGTCGACATACCGCGCATCTTCTTCATACGGCGGTCCATGACTACGGCGTAGTCGCTGTCAGAGTCTGGCATTTAGCTCTCCCTGGCATCCAGCTTGTCCGAGCTTCCAAAGGCATGTCGTCCAAAAGTGAGTGATGAAGCAGACGACTGACCTCATTCAGGTGGCTGTGGGAACGTCTTCTTGCTCATCTTTCATGAAGTGACCCTCACGAAAATGGCAAAACGTAAAAGAAATTGCATAAGAGCGAGAGGTCCAAAGCACCAGTGAGCACTGGGCACTTCTTCCTCTTCCTCCTTGTCTGCACTCCCTACAATACTGTACATCTCTACTGAGACCATAGCAGGTGGGCACTATGGTCTCAGGGCAAAAATGTTTAACACATGTAACAACAAATGTGCAACAACTTCCACTTTGCTCATTGGCAATTCTCGCTACATAATTTATCCATCAAATTCAGGTACATGCGAATTTTCATGATAGAAGAAAATAGCATTTTAAGCATTCTATGCTGCATGCACGACTACATACGCAAGGTAAAGGCGCATGATGGTTTACATAATCAAATAACAGCACTGGTTAGTTTAGCATGCTAGGATATTTTTTTAAATTTTAATTCAAACTCAGACAGTGACTCAGCGTTAGTGTTGAGAGGCGCTAACATATTCCATTCAAGGAAGGCAACCGGAAGAGAGGGATATTTAAACATATTATATGTTACATTCATACGCTGATAAAGTATGTGTGTTTGTGCCTAGTAGGTCGTGCTTGTATATAACAAATATAATTTGAAATGTCAATTTTGAAATAATTATGCCGGAGTTGGTAACGAAATTTTAAACGCGCCTGTTTCGCTCGTGCTTGTAACCCGTGTTCTAACCTAAGGAGCCCAGAAATAGATGGCATTCAAGATACGGCACGCGTGACGGCGCCCTGCCGCGCAAACAACGCAGTCGCTCGCGAAGTGCAAACCGCCTCACCCCTCTCTCCCGTGCTGGCTTCCCACTCTCCTCTGCTTCGCGCGCGACATTGAGCCTCGATCGTCAGTTACCCTTGCGCCCGGTCGCGAAATACGCAGTAGGTGCCAGAGACAAACACGCCTTCCCTCAAACCTAATGTTGAGGAGAGACGCCCGGCCCCGTATGTTGAAAACGATCTGCGAAAGGGGTGGTGTGCTGCGTGCGCTAAGAGCACCGTCGCTGTGTTCTCACCGCTTCGCTTGCGTTGCAGCTTGAGACAGCACGAAAGCGCATTCGCTCATTGCTGCAGGTATATATATATATATATATATATATATATATATATATATATATATATATATATATATATAGACATATATATATGTATAAACGAAAAGAAACGGGGTTGAACGAGGAGCCTGATTTTTATTACTCAAATCATAAGAAGCCAACAAAGGCTGACACCGAGGACAAGATAGGGGAAATTACTTGTGCTTAAGATATGAAATAAAGAAACGATAAATTAATGCAAATGAAAGTAGATAAAAAAATCAACTTACCGCAGGTGGGGAATGAACACACAACCTTCGCATTTCGCGTGCGATGCTCTTCCAATTGAGCTACCGCGGCGCCATTTCCCCATCAACTTTCTTGGGTATTTATGTTTCCTAGTAGGACCCTGGGAGTGTTAGCCAGCGCCACCACTCAAAGACCTTAGTGGCGGACGTAGAACATCCTTTCTGCCGCAGGCGGCAAGAGAACGTGATCTTTTTGGGTGAAGGCAACCGGTAATTAAATCAACACTTGCTACCCGAAGGCATCAATGTTGCCCGATTCGAGACCCTCGTTATGTAATAAACGAGAAGAAAGGGGGTTAACCGAGGGGCCCGATCTATATTAGTCATATCAAAAGAAGCCAACAAACGCTGAACGGAGGACAACATAGGGGAAATTACTTGTGCTTAATAAATGAAATAAAGAACCGATAAATTAAGCGAAATGAAAGTGGATGATTATACATGCATATATATATATATATATATATATATATATATATATATATATATATATATATATATATTGTACTGAAGAAGAACGAGCAGTAGGCACTGCTTAGAGAAAGACGACGACAACGTGTGGTTGGAACCCTTGTGACTGTCCCTGTGGCCGCTACCGGTGGCTACCTCTTGCCACGGTTGTCCCTGGTCCCTGCTGGCCTCGACAGAGCGACCGTTTCGTTGACCTGCAGTGGTGTTTTGGCTGAGTATCGGGTGGTTTAAGGTGTCTCAATAACCATATTTTAGTTCCTGGTTGATTGGCATTCCTTGCGTCAGCCGTCTCGAGCTGATGTCGACCAGTTCTCCTGGCCAGGCGCGATCCGCCTGGTCAGCATCCCTGCCACCTAATGAATTGCCCATAGATTTATTTTTTCGCAGTGGCATCAGCACCATTCCTGTGGCGCTTGTGCCTACCAATGGAGGTTCCATCAGGATCACGAATCCACAGGCTGTCCAGAAGGCACTTAAGGCCACGTCCAACCACTTCCAGACCATCACTGATGTGCGAGCGTTCGGACGGGGAGGTATAGTGTGTCGTTCACCCGACCAGACCTGTGTAGAAGACCTCTTGAAATGCACTTCATTCGCTTCCACCCCGGTGAGTGCTTTCATTCCGCCTCACCTTGCGTGCACCAAGGGTCTTGTACGGGGCGTAGACTCCCGATTAAGTCCTACTGAAACCCTGGACAAGCTATCCGCAGCAGGCGTCATTGCCATCTACCGTTGCAATCGACTGGCCAATAACGAGAGGGTTCCGACAGAATCTGTTATTGCAACGTTTGTGGGCACATCATGTCCATCTGAAATAAAGGTGTGGCCTCTTGTGTTCCGTGTAGAGCCGCTTGCGTCACGTCCAATCCAGTGTAAGAATTGTTGGAGATTCGGGCACAGCGCAGGAGGATGTAAGTCTAGCTTGCGTTGCCGCACCTGTGGGGATGGTCATTCTTCAAGTGAATGCTCTACTCAATCTCAAAAGTGCTGCCTCTGTGGGAGAGAACACCCAGCAGACTATTCGAACTGCTCAGCTCGCGCTCAAGAAATACAAATTCTTGAAATAATCGACCGCCGTCGTTGCTCCCGAAGAGATGCAATTTCAGTTATCAAAGACAGGGCCTTCGGATACTCTGGTGTTACAGCGCGCAACACTCCAAGCATGGATCTTAACCTCTCAGAAGCAATTGACTCTGCTGTGGAAAAAGCAATGGCTAAAGCTATGGACAAATTGATATCCAGTCTCTCTGATTGCTTAGCACAAATCATTTCCAGCCACATGATGCAAATATTGCAGCCCAATAAGACACCAATGCAGTGCCCAGTACCTAACGCCACACCTCGAACGCCTAGCAACGAGGTAGAGACGCCTTCCACAGTTGCAGAATATTCCACAGACACTACTTCGGTAGTCCAAACACGCGAGGATGAGCCCTCTTATTCAGACACTGTTATTGCCACAGACATGGAACTTGACACTCGAGCTCCCAAACGTATGGGGTCCCCAATTTCAAAAACTATGAAACCAAAATCAAAAAAGAGTCAACCAACTCCTGTGCTCACAGAAAGTATTCTAAAGGCGGCAGTTGCCGCTGCTGTGCGTTCTACACCATTGGACAGTTGAAAGTGCTGCAGTGGAACTGTCGTTCTATATTTTCAGCTTCAACAGATTTATCTTGCCTATCTATTCAATTCAATCCAGATATCTTACTTCTTCAGGAAACGTGGCTTTCACCAGAGAAAAATTTTCATTTAAAAGGTTTTCGGTCCTTCCGATTAGATAGAGACTCGCGAGGTGGAGGATTAATGATACTTGTTTCCAGTAAAATTTGTCACAAGGCAAAAATTTCTTTTCAAATCATGGACTGCGACTGTGAAATTTTGGCCATAGATTTATGCCTCCGAGGATACCATCCATTTTCAATAATAAATGCTTATTTCCCCAGCGGCGTGCAAAGTACACGTCAACATGATAGGGCTGTGGCTGCCTGTAGAAAAGAAATTTTGTTTGTAGGGGATTTCAATTCGCATCACGTGTCGTGGGGGCAAAAAACAGATGTGTGCGGTAAGCGACTATGGGAGTGGACGATTGATAGCCACCTTTCATGTCAGAACACAGGACAAGTAACGTTTGTTAGAGGACCCTTCCGTTCAGTGTTAGATTTGACATTTTGTAGCGCTGGCATCAAGGTTTTGTCGTGGGTAGCGGTTGAATCAGCAACCAACAGTGATCATCTTCCTGTGTCATTTGACATCAATTGTCCAATAACATCTTTAGAATACCAGGCATGCACATTTATGGACCATACGAAATTTAAGACTTTCTTGCGTTCTGCCGTTTCGAAACTTGCCAATGCCAATGATAAGGAAATCGCTTCAACCATTTGCTCAATTCTAGAGGATTCCCGGAAGCAAACTGAATTTGTCATCCCTTCGGCTAAAGGCACCGCTTGTCGTTGGTGGAATAATGAGTGTACGCGGGACTATAGAAAAAGAAAGGCCGCTTGGAAAATGCTTCTGCATAATCAGTGCCCGACAAATTGGAAAAATTATCAGTTTCATGCTGGTGTATTTAAGCGTACTGTTAATAGAGCCAAAGAGGACTACGATATTAGACATTACGATTACCTATCTAATTCAAAAAATAAGCGTGCTTTATTTGCATTCCTTCGTGCTAGGAAGGTGCTACCAACACCCTTAACATTAGATTCAATTGTTTTGACCCCGCAGGAACTGAGCGCCTCCCTAGAAGAGATTGCCGAAGGCTTAGAAAATCGATTTACGGCCAGGCTTCCGGCTATTCATTCTACATTAGGTCCTTGGGATGGCTTTACTCCAATTTCCTTAGCTGAACTAAATGAGACTGCACTATGTTTACCGAATTCAGCCCCTGGCCCTGATGGCGTCACAAATGCAATGTTAAAAATATTGTTACAGGAATCACCTAACGTTCTTTTAGACCTGGTGAATTATTCAATTAAATATGCTTGGATTCCGTTGCACTGGAAGCTTGCCAAGGTAATATTGATGCTTAAGAAACAAGAAGGAAGGTATGTATTGGAGAACATTAGGCCCATTGCGCTTACATCAAACGTAGTAAAATTTATTGAGAGGCTTCTTCACCGTCGCATCATGAAATTTATTAATGATAATTCCATTCTTAGTCCCTGTCAGATTGGTTTCAGGGCCGGCTGCTCCATCTGGCATGCCCACGTCGACTTAGAAAGCCGAATACAACTCGCTCGACGTCATAAGCAATACGCTGCCTTAGTGACGCTCGATATCGCTAAAGCATACGACACTGTGGAGCACACTATATTGATCAATCGGTTAACTTCCTGTGGTGTTCCTGGGTATATAGTAGCGTGGATTCAGTCATTCTTAGGTGAAAGAGAATTCTATTGCTACGAAAGCGGCGTTTCTTCTTCTAAACACAAACAAACGAGAGGCGTACCGCAAGGCTCAGTGCTTTCCCCGGTACTTTTTAATATTCTCATGAGCACACTACCTTGTCATCAAGAAATAACTACTTATGTTTATGCAGACGATATTGCGTTTTTTGCATCTGCAAACGACATCCACACGCTATACCAACGACTGCAAACTTACCTTTATGATCTGGAGGGGTGGTTAGATGCTAGTCACTTCACACTCAATGCCAGCAAATGTGCTGTTCTCGTTTTTCCGATACGTGACATAGTGCACATTTCATTGTCTTACCACCTTCAAGACATACCACAGGTGGAATCTGTTAAATACCTCGGAATTATTTATAATGCCTCTCTCAACTGGCGCTCACACATAGATCTGTTGACTGGGAAAGGTAACCGTGCAATTGGCATATTGCGTAGGCTGAGCAGTCATCGAATAGGATTGAGAAGAGATACACTCCTAATGATATACCGTATGTACGTTCGCCCTGTATTAGAATTTGGTTGCGTGCTCTTCTCAGGAGCTCCAGCCTACATGTCCCGTCCTCTAATCCTCTTAGAAAGAGAGGCATTACGTCTGTGTTTAGGTCTTCCTAAATTTGTTGCAAATTCTATTCTTTATCTAGAATCCCGTGTTCCGCCACTTTCGTGCAGGTTCCGGCTTTTGACGGTGCAGACGTTCTTAAGGATTTACGAATCACCACTACGTCATACCCAAATAATCTTTATTTCACAACCTGCGTTGTTTTTTGGTGTCATCTGGCCGCGACTGCATAAACCACAAATTATATTCGTGCAACAATTACTTGACTCTTTGGGCGTGCGCATATGCGATGTACTTCCTATTACCGACAGAGCTGTTGCCACGGATATTCAATTTGATGACATCTTTCCTAATAATGCAAAATTACTTCCACACCGTATTCTCGACGGTATATTACAAGATCACCTGAAATACCTTCAAACAAACGTTGTAATTGCTACAGATGCTTCACAATGTGAAGAAAAGTCAGGTGTAGGAATATTTTCCCCGATTCTCGATTGGACATTTTCTCTTCGGCTGCCAGATTTCATACCGATTTTTTTAGCTGAATTCATGGCCGTGGTGCTGGCATTACGCAAATTAGGACCATCAATTACGTCAGCCGTGATAGTCACTGATTCTTTATCATTGTGCTCATCCCTTACTGCGTCTAGTGATTCTCGCGTGATGAGGACATTTCAATCATTGGTACCTGGTTACTTGAGAAGCGTGCGTTTGATTTGGGTGCCTGGCCATAAAGGACTAATCATTAATGAAATTGCAGACTCTCTAGCCAAGGCATCGATAAGTGGCCCGATTCTTCCTTGCTGCCCTTTGACTGCTTATGTTACTGCAGCTAGATTTCGCAGGAGTATCATTATACAGTCCGTATCAGGCTCCGCAATTACTAACTCTGAGGATTACGGACATCTCCTGCACCCTTGGAACAGAGATTTTTGCCGAACACGGAAAATTGAAGTGTCGATCACGAAGCTGCGCTGCCGTATACCTGCATTGAACTTTTACCTCCACAGGTCTGGTCTGGTCCCCTCACCATTATGCTCATTCTGTGGCGAAGCGGAGACAATGGACCATTTCTTGTTGTCTTGCAGACGGTTTTCTATTATAAGAAAACGACTACTCGAAATGCCGCTTCGCTCTATTGGTCTAACTTTATCAGTGCCTGTGATCCTATCTTTTGGAGCCTCCATTGTTGGGTTCAGCCACAGAAATGTTTGCTTGGCGATCCAAAATTACCTAATTGAAACCAATCGTTTTCCATGTTAGATTGATCGTTCTCCCTCCCTACCATAGCTTTCTTTTATATCTTATCTATTATTAATTATTATTGTAATTATTATTATTATTTTCTTATACCCGGTTTTCATCTGAGTATCAATTTTTTTTTTTTTTTCTCCAGACACAAAACGTTTACTTTTAAGCTCACACGCCCAAATTGTTAACTCCCTTGTTTCATTATTATTTTTAGGCACCTAATTAAACCGCCAATTGGCCAATCCCCCACTGTGGGTATGTGCCACGACCACATAGGACAACAACAACAACAACAACCCTTGTGCCTGTGTTGCCGAAGCTCTGTGTTTTCTTGCTGCGGTGCTCTGCTATCTGAGTGCTTTAGCAATCGAACTATAACGCCTCTTGACATTTGGTGGACGTGCTGGGCCCTTCCCAAACCTGGAACTCCGCAGCCGGACGCTCCCTACCGTTTCTGCCATGCCTCAGGACGCCGCGCAGCCCGATCCTCCCCTGGCATCGCCTGTCGTCTGCTCCGGTGCTCTACGCCAACGAGATCCTCCGGTCTTCAGCGGCAACGACGACCATGACGTGGAGGATTGGCTCTCGTCATACGATCGCGTGAGTGCGCATAACAAATGGGATGACAAAGCTAAACTTACTAACGTCATCTTCTATCTTTCTGGAGTCGCTAATCTCTGGTTCCGGAATCACGAATCCAACCTTTCCACCTGGACAGAATTTACCCATTCTTTCAAAGAAGTCTTCGGTCGCCCTGCTGTGCGCAAGCTTCGCGCAGAACAACGCTTGCGTAGTCGCGCTCAGCAAAATGGTGAAAACTTCACAAGCTACAGTGAGGACGTAGTTGACCTCTGCCGGCGCATTAATCCCGCCATGCCCGACTCTGAAAAGATCAAGAATGTCATGAAGGGCATAGAGGATGAAGCCTTCCAAATGCTTTTGGCGAAGAATCCTCAAACGATTGACGAGGTCATTACACTGTGCCAGAGCTACGATGAGCTCCGCAAACAACGGCTTACTACGCGCCGAGCTGCCACGCCCGACAACACGATTTCGGCTTTAACTGACACTTCCAGTGCTGCTCCCGCCCACTCTCCGTTCCTCGACCAAATCAAACAATTCGTTCGCGAAGAAGTGGCGCGCCAACTGTCACTGCTGCCTTCTTCCCAGTCGTCTGAGTCCTCTTTGTCCCCGGACCTCCGACGCGTCATACACGAACAAGTCAGCGACGCACTACCTTTCTCTAATCAACCACCCTCAGCGCCGGTTCCGCTCACGTACGCTGCCGTCGTCGCCAGGCCAAGACCACCGCCTGAAGTTGCGCACTACACCCCCACAAGCGCCTTCTACGCCTCGCCTTCTCCAGCTGCGAACTACTTGCCCAGAAGCGGCTTCTGCGCGCCTCCGCAGCCCCTACGCCCAGCTCAAGACAGTGCACCGCTACCGAGGCCCCCTGTTGATAATCCGTGGCGTACCCACGACAACCGGCCGATCTGCTTCGCGTGTGGCGTTGCTGGCCACGTGGCACGTTTCTGCCGCCGGCGGGGTTGGTATCCTCCCGATACTGCGAGATGTCAAGGGAATGCTCCTGACTCCCAGTCCCGCTATTCGCCACCAGTTCCGCACTTCGCTCCTTCATCTCCTGTTCCCCGAAGCTTGAACACTCGTCGGTCTCCATCTCCCCGTCGACGTTCCCTCTCCCCCATGGTCCGCCGCCCTTCAGCTGTGGAGGAAAACTAAAAGGCGCAGTTCCGGAGGCAAGAACTGCGATCTCTTCGAACTGCTCAAGCCCTCGTTTATTCGCTACGAACATCATTGAAGTTTTTGCCGAAGGTGTCGCCGTTCACGCGCTTGTCGACACGGGTGCCGCAGTGTCCGTGATTGCCGACCAGCTTCGCCGTACGCTCCGAAAAGTCGCGACGCCGTTTTCTGTCATTTCACTACGTACAGCCAGCGCTGAGCCAATTGAGCCCTTAGGAACATGTACCGTCCGTGTCGCCATACAAGACAGTTTACACCACATTGAGTTTGTTGTTCTTCCCCGCTGCTCTCATGCCATCATTCTAGGATGGGACTTCCTCTCATCTCATCACGCTGTTATTGATTGTGCCCGTGCAGAACTTGCACTGACTCCATTTTGTGCCAGTCCTTCTGAAGATTTGCCTCCACCTTCTGCTCAGGTGTTCGTCGCCACCGACGCTGATATCCCTCCTTTCTCTTCCGCCCTTGTACCCGTTTCCTGTGCTGCTTTCTGTGATTCCACAGTTCTTTTCACGCCATCTCAACTTGCTGCACGCCGTCACTCCTTCTTGCTTCCCTTTGCCCTCCTTCCCTTTCGCCAGGGTTCCAGCGCACTTTACGTTTCGAATCCGTTTTCGTGTCCATCAAGCTTACATCGTGGCGAATGCCTCGGTTTTGCTGATGAATTCGACAGGAGCTCTGTGTACGATGTGCCTGATGACTCGACTCCTCTGCACGTTGACGCGATGGCTCTCCCTGTCTCTGCGCCTGCGCCTGCATGTGACCGAACGTTTGCTCCATTTATTGATCCTAACCTCACTCCGAGTCAGCGCACGCAGATCATCGACCTCCTTAACCAATTTCGAACTTCTTTCGACCTCCAAAAACAATGTTTAGGACGTACCTCCACAGTCGTTCATCACATCGACACCGGCAGCCACGCGCCTCTACGCCAACGTCCATACCGTGTGTCCGTGACGGAACGCCGAGTCATCGATGAGCACGTAGGAGACATGCTTCGACGCGGCGTGATACAGCCATCACACAGTCCCTGGGCTTCTCCGGTAGTGCTTGTCAAAAAGAAAGATGGGACTATTCGTTTTTGTGTGGACTATCGACGTCTAACTAAGATAACCCGGAAAGATGTCTATCCTCTGCCCCGTATCGACGACGCACTGGACTGCCTCCAAGGCGCTGAATTCTTTTCGTCCTTAGACTTACGATCCGGTTATTGGCAGGTCCCCGTGGCTGACGCAGACCGCCCGAAAACAGCATTTGTTACGCCTGATGGCTTATATGAGTTTACCGTGATGCCCTTTGGCCTCTGTAATGCGCCTGCAACATTTGAAAGAATGATGGATAACATCCTCCGGGGTCTCAAATGGCAGACATGCCTTTGTTATCTCGATGACATTGTCATCTTTTCCCCGGACTTTTCCTCTCACCTGTCCCGACTCAAACGCGTGCTCACTTGCCTTGCCGATGCTGGACTCCAGCTCAACTTAAAGAAGTGTCGCTTCGCCGCCCGGCAGCTAGTCATCCTTGGCCACGTTGTTTCGAAAGATGGCGTCCTCCCAGATCCAACCAAACTCCAAGCCGTTTCCGAATTCCCACGACCAAAGACCACAAAAGAACTCCGCAGCTTCATCGGATTATGCTCCTATTTTCGTCGTTTCATCCGCAACTTCGCCACCATAATAGCGCCTCTGACGCAGCTTCTCGCGGGTAACCACGACCTCATGGCCTGGCCGCCAGTTTGCGATGCCGCATTCACGACGCTGCGTCGTCTTCTAACCTCACCTCCCATACTCCGACATTTTGACCCAAGCGCACCGACAGAAATACACACGGATGCCAGTGGCGTCGGCATTGGCGCTGTTCTTGCACAACGAAAGACTGGCTTCGATGAATACGTTGTTGCCTTCGCTAGCCGCGCACTCACGAAAGCGGAAGCAAACTATTCCGTTACAGAAAAAGAATGCCTGGCTATCATTTGGGCCATAACTAAGTTTCGTCCTTACCTCTACGGCCGCCCGTTCGACGTCATCACAGACCATCATGCACTCTGCTGGCTGTCGTCCTTAAAAGATCCCTCAGGCCGCCTCGCGCGATGGGCGCTTCGCCTCCAAGAGTATGATATTCGAGTGCTGTACCGCTCTGGCCGTAAACATTCGGACGCGGATGCCTTGTCTCGCTCCCCAGTGTCAGGCCAGCGCAATCATCAGACAGTACAAATATGCGAGTCCTCCCTCACCACCACGGATATGCTTTCGGAGCAGCAGAAGGATCCATGGATTGTCGCTATGCTGGCTTTTCTGTCAGACCCATCAGGGCCTCCTACTGGCCGTGCATTACGTCGCCAAGCACACCACTTTGCTGTTCGTGACGGGCTCCTATATCGCCGTAACTACCTCTCGGATGGGCGCAAATGGTTACTCGTGGTTCCTCGGCACCTACGTTCGGATATATGTGCAGCGTTTCACGATGACCCGCAATGCGCACATGCAGGAGTACTCAAAACATACGCGCGCCTGCGAATTCGTTATTACTGGCGCGGGATGTACCGATTCGTCCGCCAATATGTTCGCTCCTGCCTCGCTTGCCAACGCCGCAAGAATACCCCTCATGCCTTAGCCGCTCCACTGCCACCATTGCCTTGTCCAGGACGGGCCTTTGACAGGGTCGGAGTTGATCTCTATGGGCCCCTTCCATGTACTTCAGATGGCAACCGCTGGGTGATAGTGGCGATTGACCATCTGACACGCTACGCCGAAACTTCGCCTCTGCCCAACGCGTCTGCGCGGGATGTTGCCTGGTTCCTTCTGCGTAATATCATACTTCGCCATGGAGCCCCCAGAGAGTTGCTGAGCGACAGAGGCCGCGTCTTTGTCTGATGTTATAGAAGCCCTGCTCAAGGAGTGCAACGTAATTCACCGTACCTCTACTGCATACCACCCGCAAACCAATGGCATGACTGAGCGCTTTAACCGCACTCTTGGCGATATGTTAGCCATGTACGTCACATCTGACCAAACCAATTGGGACCGAATTCTACCCTTCGTGACGTACGCTTATAATACCGCCACACAGAGCACTACAGGATTTTCCCCGTTCTTTCTTCTTTACGGCCGCGAGCCTTCCTGCACAATGGACACCATCCTTCCGTATCGCCCTGACACAACGGAGGCCACTACCCTGTCCGAGGCTGCTGCGCACGCGGAAGAGTGCCGGAAGCTCGCCCGCACATTTACTTCGGAAGAACAGCAGCGACAGAAACACCTTCGCGATATTCCCTCTTCTCCGGCACCCTATGCCCCTGACTCACTAGTCTGGCTTTGGGTTCCCGCTACCAGCCCTGGACTTTCACCCAAGCTTGTGTCCAAGTACCAGGGTCCCTACCGTGTCGTCAGTCAAACGTCTCCTGTGAACTATTTGGTAGAACCCCTTGAGCCGCCTTCCGATAAGCGCCGCCGAGGGCGCGAAATCGTGCACGTTCAGCGGCTCAAGCCGTACTTTGACCGACCTGTGCTATCTTGCCCGTAGGTCGCCGAGACGGCTCCTCTTCCCCGGGGAGGCAATTGTACTGAAGAAGAACGAGCAGTAGGCACTGCTTAGAGAAAGACGACGACAACGTGTGGTTGGAACCCTTGTGCCTTTGTTGCCGAAGCTCTGTGTTTTCTTGCTGCGGTGCTCTGCTATCTGAGTGCTTTAGCAATCGAACTATAACGCCTCTTGACAATATATATATATATATATATATATATATATATATATATATATATATATATATAGGAGAGAAGAACGGGGGTTAACCGAGGGGCAGATTTCTGTTAATCAACTAACAAACATAGACACCAAGAGACACACATGGGCCGTGAATGATTATATATATATATATATATATATATATCACATGTCCCAAACAGTGGCAAAGAAGCAGACATTGTAGTAGGGCTGGGTCAGAGTCTCTCCATTCGGACTTTAAGAGCTTCTAAAACCTGTGTGCCCTGAGGAGCCTTGACCAGCCATGTGCTCGCCACGTACTGCTGATTAAATAATCCCCGTAATACCTTTTTGGTGGAGGTTGCAGGCTGTATTCCTCCCGGCCGTAGATATTCGGAGCGGACGCCATGTTTTTCTCGCCTGCATAGCCAAAGACAGTGAGCCGTCATCGCAGCTCGCACTCACGGCTCCCGAAACCGTAGTCCTTTCTAATCCCCTCGATCCTGGCAGTTTTGCGGTACAGACAACAACGACGTTTAAGATTGGCTCCTATTGTACGAGCACATCAGCAAGCACCACAGGGGAGATGAGATGCTAATACTCGCTAACATCATTTTCTGCCTACGGAGTACAACTCGCGTGTGGTTTAACACGCGCGAGGAAGAACTGGCGAGTTAGAACGTATGCAAGAAGATTCGCGAATCGTTTGGCCGGTCGGTCGTACGACAAATAACAGCGCGGCCCGAACTCCTGCCCAGAGCTCAAATGTCGACGGAATCGTACGTCGGGTATATTCGGGATGTGCTAGCCTTGTGTCACACCATTGACAAAGACATGCCAGGGGCGGACACGATTGACCACATGTTGAGAGGAATAGCTGACAATGCCTTCAACATACTCTTGTGTAAGCACTGCAGCACATTTGATTCCATCATAACAGAATGACGTCGGTTTGGACAAGCTAGAAGTAGGAGCATTTTTCACCGTTTTACCAGACTGCCGAACGCGGCTGCGATACCCACATGCGAAGATTCCGTGACGCACCCTCCGTTCACGACGCCTAACAGCCGAACCTGGATTGTTCACCAGGAACTCCAAGCCATGGACCCAGCCGCTTACCAGGCACCTGCTCACGACATTTGTCGATGACATCACTCATTCAAGCCGTCGTTCGTCAAGAGGTTGCGAATATGAGCATTCCACAAGGTACCTGTCACGCACGTCAGCCCATGTGCCCTTCCGGTTCTCACGCTGAAGACTTCGTCGCCCCAATTGTTGCTGCTGCCGCTTCCGCTCCCCGGTTCACAGGCCGCTACAGAAACCCATCTCAGTGGAGGACGCCAGGTAATCGGCCAATATGCTTATCTTGCTCTCGCTTCGGCCACATTTCACGCCAGTACAGCAATCGTCGGTATTACTGACCAAGATTCCCCGGTGATCGCCGCCAAGATCCTGGCCCCTCTTCTAGCGCATCTCTTCTCGACAACAACCTTCCAGCCCATGAACCTCACCGTCTATCTTCGCGCTCTGCTCCGACGTACGCTGACATTGCCTCTCCAGGACACTGCTCTAGCTGATCGCCGTCACCTCAGATTCGCCAGTCACGCTACCCTAATAGCTGTGGCTCTCCGTTTGCCGCTTATTCTGGCCACCATCTGGGAAACTAGCCAGTGCAGCTCCGGGAGGTGAGGGTGCATTGACGACAAGGACCGAAAAAGCACGCGATTTCCATTGTATCACTGATTTCTGCCCTGATATCATCACCTGTGCTTTCTCATTTTGACCCAGCTGATGGAACACAGCTTTGCGCCGACGCAAGCGCCCATGGCATAGGTGCTATCCTTGCCTAAACAAAGAACGGAGGTAACCGTGTCATAGCATATGCTGATCGCCTCCTGTCACTGTCGGAAAAGAATTACACCATTACTGATTGGGAACGCCTGGCTCTCGTCTGGGCTGTTGCGAAATTCCGTCCGTACCTATATGGACGGCCGTTCGTCGACATAACAGACCATCGTGCGCTCTGGTGGCTCTCAACACTTAAAGACCCCACAGGCACGCTCGGCCGTGAGGCATTATGATTACAGGAGTACACGTTCTCGGTTCTGTGAAAATCTAGCAAGTTACACACTGACACCGACTGCCTATTGTGTCACCCCGTTGAACCATCCGACTCCACTGAAAGAGACCACGACACCTACTACGTCTTAGCAATCATAGACTCCATCCATGTGGCCCACGAACAACTTAGAGGTCCATCACTGCTCTCTCTTATTGACCGTCTATAATCCGGAACCTTTGACTCCTCCCTCAACGTGTTCTTGCTTCAAGACAGCGTTATTTACTGCTGCAACATGCACCCCGACGGCTGAGAACTCCTTGTAGTTGTCCTGCGTCATCTACGCAGAGATGACCTCATCCAGTTTCATGACGCCCCAAGTTTCGGGCACTTGGGCGTCTCTAGAACTTATGATCGCATACGACGATGTGTCTTCTGGAAGGGCCTTACTCATTCGATGCGTTCGCCGGTACGTAACGTCTTGTGACCCGTGTCCGCGGTGCAGCAAACCTGCAACGCAACTTGCTTGTCTTCTTCAGCCAAATGACGTCTAAACCAAGCCGTTTTATTGAGTGCGCCTGGACTTGCTCGGCCGCTTTCCAATTTTCACGAAAGGCAACAAATTCATTGCAGTCGCGACTGATTATGCCACGCGATATGCACCTACTGGAGCGTTGCCAACCAGCTGCGCCACGGACATAGGCGACTTCCTACGATTGGACGTCATCCTCCAATATATGCTCCACGTCGCCTACTCACAAATCGCGGTCGGTGCTTCCTGTCTCGTGTGACTGACACTCTACTTCGATCATGCGATACTCATCACAACTTCACCACCTCATATCACCCTCAAACCAATGGCCTCACCGAACGTCTCAAACCTACACTGACCGACATGCTTTCCATGTACGTTTCCGATGATCACCACGATCTTCTCTTTGGCCGCCATCCCTTATTACCTTTTGACACCTTGCTCCCTCATTATCCGACGTCCACGTCCACGACTTCCTATGCTCAAGGTGTCCTCGTGCGTGCGCTCATTGTGCACGCAGTAGCCCACGCTCGGCTCTCTTCGCAGACTGCAGAAAAGTCCATTTACGATCGTCGACACCGGGATGCTGCTTTCCCACTGGGCTCTCTCATCCTTCTCTGGCTTGCATCTCGTCGTGTCGGCCTCCGTGAAACGTTAATGTCACGGTACTTGGGGACCAACCGCGTGCGGCGCCGGTGACTCCTGTTATCTGCGAAATAACTCCCATAGCATCGACTTCATCAACGGCCACACCACGAAGTGACATCGTACATGTTTGCCGCCACAAGCGTTACAATTGTGATAACGCATTTTGACCACAACCACCACCGGGACCGCAGCACAGCACCGCAGGTGCGGAATGATATCGTTCCCCGTTCCCCCCTGCGGTAAGTTGTTTTTTCACCCATATTCCGTTCCAAGAATGAATAATTTCGTAATTCAATTAGTAAGCGCTAGTTATGGCCCATGTGTGTCTCTTGGTGTCTATGTTTGTTGGATGATTAAGAGAAATCTGCCCCCCAGTTAACCCCCGTTCTTCTCTTTCTTATATATATATATATATATATATGTGTGTGTGTGTGTGTGTGTGTGTGTGTATCCGCCTGCAGTAGTGGGGCCAGTGCAAAAGAAGTTCTTCATGTAGTTCTACAGCCGGAGCAGCCAGTGCATTACGCCAACGATCGGCGCATGACCGCGCGGAAATCGGATCTTTGGCGCCCACCGGACCGCCGTGCTCTGTGGTTCCATCCACTGCGGTGAAGCAGATCATTTGTACCGCAAGTGCCCATACCGACGTCCCTGGTCGGGGCTGTTTCGCCTACTAGCCGCCACGCTGACCTGTCCAACGACCCAAGGATATTGAGCATTATCTGGCTCAACAGCGCACACCACAGCCTGCCGGACGACAGTCATGCTCGCCATCGCCAAGGCGATTTTCAGCACCGCCCCAGCGATATTCGAGCGCACGAATACCATGTCATGGCTTTCGCACGACATATCCGTGGTTATCGACGGTTACGTGGTTAGCGCTTTAGTGGATAGCGGTGTTAACATTTCAATTATAAGCGTGAAGATGACGATGTGTCTAAAGAAAGTAATTAGTCCTTGGCATGGCTCGCAGATTCGGACGGTCACCGAAGAAAGAAGCGTCGAGAATAGTGAGTGGTTGGGGACCATACACGAGGACAAAGGGCGAGTATACCGTAGTGAGTTGGACGGCGGTGTTGTATGCGAAAGTGACGACTGGTAGAATGACATCCCCAATTGGTGTGGTCAGGATTGATGTACATAGATATCATGTCGGACAGCGTGCGATGAAAGCGCTCTGTGAGACCATTAGTTTGAGGGTGGTAGCTGGAAGTCGTTTTATGGATGGTATTGCACGCACGAAGAACACCGTCGAGAAGTTTAGAGAGAAAAGTCCTGCCGCGGTCACTAGAAACGGCACGTGGGGCTCCGTGGCCTAAAAAGATGGCCTTAAAGGAAAAGGCTGCAACCTCCTCTGCTGATCCCGAAGATAGTGCGGCTGTTTCAGCGTAGCGTGTCAATTGGTCTACAGCTGTGACGTCGTTTACCGCCAGTAGTTAGGGGTAGCGGTCCATAGATGTCGATACCAACGACTGCGAAAGGAGCTTCAGGACACGGAACAGGTTGGAACAGCCCAGCCGGAGGTGAGGCCAGTCGTTTGCGGTGTTGGCAGGGCGAACAGGAAGCCACGTATTTCGCTACGCTGGTTGCAAGTCCAGGCCAAGAGAGGCGGCTGCGAATCCGCTCGTAGGTTTTATGGAAACCAAAGTGACCGGCCGTGGGATCGTCGTGAAAGGTCTCCAATATCTGGGCCCGAAGTAATCGGGGAACGACAGGAACCCAACGGTGTCCTTCGGGAAGAGAGAAAGAGAGAATAAACATTTATTTCGCAAAAGCAAGTAGAAAATTTCCTCGATGAGTGGGGCCCTCAGTCCAGGGCTCAATTGCCATGCGCGACTTCGCGCGCCCGCTGGATCAGCCGTGGCTGTTCCTGCTGGCTTGTGCTGAGCAGCGCAGACTCCCAAGTAGAAAGGGTAGGGTTGGGTATATGAGGAACACCTGAAGGGTTAGGGCATTCCCATATGGAGTGATGAACTTCAACATCAAAAATTCGATGTTACACCGGTACGTGTTTCTTCCCGAAGGAGTGATAAACCCACGGTGTATCACTCCTTCGGGAAGAAACACGTATCGGTGAAATATCGAATTTTCGATCTTGAAGTTCTTCAACTGCCGACGGAGCCGACCGCAAGGTGGGCGAGATGATCCGCGAATACGTTCCATAAGAGAGTGGCAGTAGGAGTGATCACGTTGGCTAGAGGCAAACGTATGAGAATGGCTGGATGGGAGCCGGTCGAGAGGTGCGAGCGAAGGGAATGCAGGCGACGCGTCCTCTCGTTTTCTCACGGAAGGTGGTAAGCAAGCAGCGTTGGAAGACGGTGGTAGCGGAAAACGAGAGAGAGCATCGGCATCCTGGTGCTCCTTTTCAGACTTGTAGGTGACGTCAAAGTCGTATTCTTGTTAGCGGAGTATCCAACGGCCGAGACGTCCAGTTAAATTCTTTAGCGTCGCCAACCAGCACAAGGCGTGGTGATCAGTAACGACCGTAAAGTGGCGGCCGTGCAGATAAGGCCGAAATTTTTGGACGGACCAAACAACGGCGAGACACTCTTGCGCGGTAATCGTGTAATTTTTCACTGCAGCTGTTAGCGTGCGACTTGCGTATGCAACCACACGTTCTTCAGAATTTTGTTGACGTTGCAAAAGAACAGCGCCGATACCGTGTCCGCTGGCGTCAGTATGTAGAGGAGTGGGTGGGGTGTTGTCGAAATGACAAAGCACAGGTTCGGACGTGAGGGCACGCTTGAGGGCGTCAAAAGCAGTTTGGCATTCGTCCGACCATACGTAGGGAGCTTGAGAAGGAAGGAGTTGATGGAGCGGTGCCGCAATGGTGGCAAAGTTACGTATGAAGCGCCGGAAATACGAAGATAGGCCAAGGAAGCTACGCAAGTCTTTGGCGCGGTGAGGCCTATGGAAGCGAAGGACAGCAGTAAGCTTGTTGGGGTCGGGTCGAAGGCCCTCCTTGCTGACAAGGTGTCCGAGCACTTTAATGGTTTTGCTGGCGTAGTGCCCCTTTTTTGTATTCAGCTGAAGGCCAGTAGCTGAGAGGCATGTCAGGACTTTGTCGAGGCGCTGCAATTGCTGATGGAAGGTTGACGAAAATATGATGATGTCGTCAAGATAGCATAAGCAGGTATTCCACTTTAGGCGCCGTAGTACGGTGCCAATCATCCGTTACATGTGGCGGGAGTATTACATAGGCCGAAAGGCATTACGTTGAATTCGTAAAGTCCATCGGGTGTGGCAAAGGTGGTTTTCTCCTTGTCTGCTTCTTGCATGGGTATCTGGCAGTATCCGCAGCGTAGATCAAGGCGGGAGAAATACTCCGCGCCTTGTAGTGAATCTAACGCATCATCGCTTTGGGGCAGGTTATCTTTGCAGGTTATATTGTTCAAGGCACGGTAGTCTACGCAACATCGCATTGAGCCGTCCTTCTTACGCACTGAAACGACAGGTGACGACCAAGGGCTTGAAGATGGCCGGATTATGCTACGTTTCAGCATGTCGGCAACATGGGTATCGATGATCTGTCGTTCAGCGGAAGAAACGCGATATGGCCGCCGGCGCACGATGAAAGTTCCATCTGTGTGTATGCGATGAGCCATCGGTTTATTGCGCAGGTTGCGCGCTGAAAACGATGACGCTGGCCATGATGATGAATATATACAGATGAAGAAGATGAAGCGGTAATATAATGCTCACTAAATATATAAAGACGGGTATGTATTCATCACAAATTATTATGACTCACTTAGGCACTACAGCCAGCTATGGAAAAACAAGCAACGTATTTATTTGCGCTTGTTAACGCGGACAAGGATTCAATTGTTCAATATATTGAAGCGCACATCCGCAGGAAAGTAGGGCTACTTGGGTTCCTTTGGTAGATTTTGCAGGTTGCAATGTTTCCGCCAAGAATACTTGAGTCCAGCAGCAACCTTGCATTTCGTTTTGTGTGCATTTTCACACAGCGTACGATTCTTCTTGATATGACTTGCTCCCATGAAGTACAGGCATAAAGTGTAACCTGAAAACACAAAAGTAAGGGTTTCATACAAACTCGGCACAAACATGTTTTAACGTAATTAACAAGACTTCTCTTTCAGGACTGGCACTAGACAATTGCGGGTAGTGTCTAATATTTTGGTTGAACGTAATTTCACCTGACGGCCAACTACAACAAAATATTCACAAAGTAAAAGTCCCACTTTCACAAATTTTGCTATACCGTAGCCCAGTGATAATTTTACGGTTGGAATATAAATGTGTGTGTGACAAAACACTCTTAAAAATTGATATCTTGCATACCGAAACTGAAGAGAAAATGCCGCCTTTTACACTCGCTGCAAGGGGCGTACGAATTGTAGCGTAGAGAACCAGCGCCCATGTTGTGTGGTTTCCTTGCTTGGACCGTTCCCTTGTATAAGCAAACAGCTCGTGCGCTTTCGCTAGCCATAGATTTAGTGTACTGCTGCCTGCTTCGTGGGCTGTGCCCATGCCGACGCACGCCAACGATGTTCTTTTGATGTGAAGAATACTCCGCGTGTAGCCAGTTTTGTGAATATGGCTATCTACGTTCAAAAGGCTCAGCCTCGATGCGTTCTACCTCCACTTGCAGACAAGGAACACGATGAAGCTAGAGAACTTTAGTTACTTCAGACCTAGAGACCGAGCAAGAAGCTACCTCAATCGGAAGTAAAGGATGAGCAGCAGCTGAGGCTTGACACAAAATGCCAGGAAAAAGTCGCACGTTTCACTCTGGTGGCGTCGGATTCTTGCCTAATTTGCCGCTACATCTGCACCTTGCTGTCTCGTCGGGATTGCGTGCAAACACGGCATGCAATTCCTGCTCGCAGTGTTTATGGCGCAGTCAGAAAGGCGTTCGTTCGCTTACTTCGACGTGTCCGCTATAGAGAGGCACGAAACGTCTTGGGTTAAGCCAAATGAATTTAGCCATATACGCATCACTACCTCTCACCACTAGGGGCTCACGTACTTAGCTTAGGCATGGTTTAAAGGCTGCTGATAACAAAATAAACAATTATTACCTGAGACTTTCCCAGAATTACTTTTGTAGTGCATCCTATGCATTTATAGGATATAATTCCCAAGTGAAAAGTTATTGCAGTTCGCCTTTAAATAAATATTTCAACACTTTCATTCATTATTACAATAGTGCGCGATTAGTAACCTTTATTGACCATGATACCAAATAGACCGAAAAGGCTGGCGAGCTATGAGGACTTTTATGTCCAGACCTTCCAGTGTGTTTAGCACAAACAATCATCATTGCTGCATGGCTGGATTGTTATTCTGAGTTCAATATCTCTGAAACCTATCATGCGTTTGGCGCATAATAGCCTTAGTTGCTTATGCGCCATTAAACCCAACACAACACAGCACAACAATATCTCTGAACGTAAAAACGAAGACTGTAATGCTTTTCTGCTTAGATGAAAATAAATTGAGTGGATGTCGTCAGTTGTTGGCGACAGCTACTTCTTTTCACTGGATTGATATAAGTTGATAAAAAAAACAATCGGGCGCTGATCTTTTCACAGGACAAATAGTCAGCCGTGCCCACAACAACCACGAAGATGCGCCTGGTATCTTAGGTGGATTGGTCATATTGCGTGTTCCTGTGAATATTTGAAAATGATTTACGCCTGCATTCGCCTTGGTGATATTTTTGGAGGTGAGAAGTAGCCCCCCGGCCACACGCAGCTTTGAAGTAGGCTATTCGCACAACCCGAGGTATCATTGAAAAACTATAAAGGAGCCTATCCACAACTTCATATTGGGATACACATCACCCACCTTCTCGTATTTGAGAAGACTGAGATCTATAGTTTGTTTGGATTGTCGGAGTCCTTGCCCAGACAAGGATCGTCGCTGAGGTGACCAAACTTTTTGAAAAGAAATTTGACCTTGCGTTTGGCGCATGATAGCCTGAGTTGCTTAGGCGCCATTAAACCCAACACAACACAACATAACAATATATCTGAGCGTAGAAACGAGGAATGTAATGCTTGTCTGCTTAGACGAAAATTAATTGAGTGGATGTCGTCAGTTGTTGGCGGCAGCTATTTCTTTTCACCCGATTGGTATAAGTTGATCAGAAAAACAAAAAAAATCGTGCGCTGATCTTCTCACACGATAAATAGCCAGCCGTGCCCACAACAACGATGAAGGCGCGCCTGGTATCTTAGGTGCATTAATCATATTGCGTGTTCCTGTAGATAGTTGAAAATCGTTTACGCCTCCGTTCACCTTGGTGATATTCTTGGAGGTGAGGAGTGGCCCCTCGGCAAGATGGAGCATTGAAGTAGGATATTCGCACAACTCGAGGTCATTCAAGCAGATCCACTTAGTTTTTGGCCGGCTAATTTTCCACCGGCTACCACACTATATGCTTCATCTTAGCACACCCTTGTCACCCGGGTATGTGTTCTGGGAACGACGACGTCGACGTTGAGGACTGCTTGAACTGGCATGAACGCTTTAGTTCTGACAGCAGTTGAAACACGAGGCTGATGTTCTCAAATGTAATGTTTAATTTTCAAGCGGCACCCAATGCCTGATAGTAAACGGACGCCACGAAGCAGCTCGGACCTTTGCAAGTAAAACCTTTGATACCTTTTCGACAAGCAAGACAGTCCTCAGCGCGCCCTGAGCAACCGGTATCTCAAGCGCAAACGTCCATGAAATTTCACGTGGCGTACATCCAGCGTGTATTATTCCTTAGTCCCAAGGTCAATCACAAGATTCCAGATGCAGACAAGGGTGACCAGGTACGAATTAGTAATCACTGTTTTTATTTGCTGGTATTTCAAAAATTCGATACAGATTCTGACATTACTGAAGACTTCTGACAGTTTGAAGATGCTTTGAGTCGGCGAATCCGGCAGAAGCTCGTCAGCTGCCGAATACCGCCGCTATTTTTGTTGTTGATATCTCCCGCTATGTCACCAGCTATTTGAAAGGAAAACAAGACTAGCGCAAGACTAGGAAGTGCCATTCTTTTCGGATCCCCCACGTCAAGATGTTCAACCTGCACCAACTCGCCCAAATGTCGTTCCTTTTACAGTATATATCTGACAGCTGCTAAAAGGAACGACATTTGGGCGAGTTGGTGCAGGTTGAACATCTTGAAGGGGCAGCGCAATATGACGAAGACAGAAGGCAGGAACATACAGGCCAGCGCTGTGCTGTATGTTCCTGCCTTCTGTCTTCGTCATATTGCGCTGCCCCTTCAAGATGTTCAACCTGTCGGATGACCGCAAGAGTCATTCAGAACCTCCGTGAGCGAGGAATCATCCCAATTAGCCAGGCTAGCTTCGGACGCAAGCAGCGTGATCATCTTGGTGAAAGCTCAAACACGTGGGGGATCCGAAAAGAATGGCACTTCCTAGTCTTGCGCTAGTCTTCTTTTCCTTTCAAATAGCTGGTGACATAGCGGGAGATATCAACAACAAAAATAGCGGCGGTATTCGGCAGCTGACGAGCTTCTGCCGGATTCGCCGACTCAAAGCATCTTCAAACTGTCAGAAGTCTTCAGTAATGTCAGAATCTGTATCGAATTTTTGAAATACCAGCAAATAAAAACAGTCATTACTAATTCGTACCTGGTCACCCTTGTCTGATTCTGGAATCTTGTGATTGACCTTGGGACTAAGGAATAATACACGCTGGATGTACGCCACGTGAAATTTCATGGACGTTTGCGCTTGAGATACCGGTTGCTCAGGGCGCGCTGAGGACTGTCTTGCTTGTCGAAAAGGTATCAAAGGTTTTACTTGCAAAGGTCCGAGCTGCTTCGTGGCGTCCGTTTACTATCAGGCATTGGGTGCCGCTTGAAAATTAAACATTACATTTGAGAACATCAGCCTCGTGTTTCAACTGCTGTCAGAACTAAAGCGTTCATGCCAGTTCAAGCAGTCCTCAACGTCGACGTCGTCGTTCCCAGAACACATACCCGGGTGACAAGGGTGTGCTAAGATGAAGCATATAGTGTGGTAGCCGGTGGAAAATTAGCCGGCCAAAAACTAAGTGGATCTGCTTGAATGACCTCGAGTTGTGCGAATATCCTACTTCAATGCTCCATCTTGCCGAGGGGCCACTCCTCACCTCCAAGAATATCACCAAGGTGAACGGAGGCGTAAACGATTTTCAACTATCTACAGGAACACGCAATATGATTAATGCACCTAAGATACCAGGCGCGCCTTCATCGTTGTTGTGGGCACGGCTGGCTATTTATCGTGTGAGAAGATCAGCGCACGATTTTTTTTGTTTTTCTGATCAACTTATACCAATCGGGTGAAAAGAAATAGCTGCCGCCAACAACTGACGACATCCACTCAATTAATTTTCGTCTAAGCAGACAAGCATTACATTCCTCGTTTCTACGCTCAGATATATTGTTATGTTGTGTTGTGTTGGGTTTAATGGCGCCTAAGCAACTCAGGCTATCATGCGCCAAACGCAAGGTCAAATTTCTTTTCAAAAAGTTTGGTCACCTCAGCGACGATCCTTGTCTGGGCAAGGACTCCGACAATCCAAACAAACTATAGATCTCAGTCTTCTCAAATACGAGAAGGTGGGTGATGTGTATCCCAATATGAAGTTGTGGATAGGCTCCTTTATAGTTTTTCAATGATACCTCGGGTTGTGCGAATAGCCTACTTCAAAGCTGCGTGTGGCCGGGGGGCTACTTCTCACCTCCAAAAATATCACCAAGGCGAATGCAGGCGTAAATCATTTTCAAATATTCACAGGAACACGCAATATGACCAATCCACCTAAGATACCAGGCGCATCTTCGTGGTTGTTGTGGGCACGGCTGACTATTTGTCCTGTGAAAAGATCAGCGCCCGATTGTTTTTTTTATCAACTTATATCAATCCAGTGAAAAGAAGTAGCTGTCGCCAACAACTGACGACATCCACTCAATTTATTTTCATCTAAGCAGAAAAGCATTACAGTCTTCGTTTTTACGTTCAGAGATATTGTTGTGCTGTGTTGTGTTGGGTTTAATGGCGCATAAGCAACTAAGGCTATTATGCGCCAAACGCATGATAGGTTTCAGAGATATTGAACTCAGAATAACAATCCAGCCATGCAGCAATGATGATTGTTTGTGGTAAACACACTGGAAGGTCTGGACATAAAAGTCCTCATAGCTCGCCAGCCTTTTCGGTCTATTTGGTATCATGGTCAATAAAGGTTACTAATCGCGCACTATTGTAATAATGAATGAAAGTGTTGAAATATTTATTTAAAGGCGAACTGCAATAACTTTTCACTTGGGAATTATATCCTATAAATGCATAGGATGCACTACAAAAGTAATTCTGGGAAAGTCTCAGGTAATAATTGTTTATTTTGTTATCAGCAGCCTTTAAACCATGCCTAAGCTAAGTACGTGAGCCCCTAGTGGTGAGAGGTAGTGATGCGTATATGGCTAAATTCATTTGGCTTAACCCAAGACGTTTCGTGCCTCTCTATAGCGGACACGTCGAAGTAAGCGAACGAACGCCTTTCTGACTGCGCCATAAACACTGCGAGCAGGAATTGCATGCCGTGTTTGCACGCAATCCCGACGAGACAGCAAGGTGCAGATGTAGCGGCAAATTAGGCAAGAATCCGACGCCACCAGAGTGAAACGTGCGACTTTTTCCTGGCATTTTGTGTCAAGCCTCAGCTGCTGCTCATCCTTTACTTCCGATTGAGGTAGCTTCTTGCTCGGTCTCTAGGTCTGAAGTAACTAAAGTTCTCTAGCTTCATCGTGTTCCTTGTCTGCAAGTGGAGGTAGAACGCATCGAGGCTGAGCCTTTTGAACGTAGATAGCCATATTCACAAAACTGGCTACACGCGGAGTATTCTTCACATCAAAAGAACATCGTTGGCGTGCGTCGGCATGGGCACAGCCCACGAAGCAGGCAGCAGTACACTAAATCTATGGCTAGCGAAAGCGCACGAGCTGTTTGCTTATACAAGGGAACGGTCCAAGCAAGGAAACCACACAACATGGGCGCTGGTTCTCTACGCTACAATTCGTACGCCCCTTGCAGCGAGTGTAAAAGGCGGCATTTTCTCTTCAGTTTCGGTATGCAAGATATCAATTTTTAAGAGTGTTTTGTCACACACACATTTATATTCCAACCGTAAAATTATCACTGGGCTACGGTATAGCAAAATATGTGAAAGTGGGACTTTTACTTTGTGAATATTTTGTTGTAGTTGGCTGTCAGGTGAAATTACGTTCAACCAAAATATTAGACACTACCCGCAATTGTCTAGTGCCAGTCCTGAAAGAGAAGTCTTGTTAATTACGTTAAAACATGTTTGTGCCGAGTTTGTATGAAACCCTTACTTTTGTGTTTTCAGGTTACACTTTATGCCTGTACTTCATGGGAGCAAGTCATATCAAGAAGAATCGTACGCTGTGTGAAAATGCACACAAAACGAAATGCAAGGTTGCTGCTGGACTCAAGTATTCTTGGCGGAAACATTGCAACCTGCAAAATCTACCAAAGGAACCCAAGTAGCCCTACTTTCCTGCGGATGTGCGCTTCAATATATTGAACAATTGAATCCTTGTCCGCGTTAACAAGCGCAAATAAATACGTTGCTTGTTTTTCCATAGCTGGCTGTAGTGCCTAAGTGAGTCATAATAAATTGTGATGAATACATACCCGTCTTTATATATTTAGTGAGCATTATATTACCGCTTCATCTTCTTCATCTGTATATATTCATCATCATGGCCAGCGTCATCGTTTTCAGCGCGCAACCTGCGCAATAAACCGATGGCTCATCGCATACACACAGATGGAACTTTCATCGTGCGCCGGCGGCCATATCGCGTTTCTTCCGCTGAACGACAGATCATCAATACCCATGTTGCCGACATGCTGAAACGTAGCATAATCCGCCCATCTTCAAGCCCTTGGTCGTCACCTGTCGTTTCAGTGCGTAAGAAGGACGGCTCAATGCGATGTTGCGTAGACTACCGTGCCTTGAACAATATAACCTGCAAAGATGTATATCCACTGCCCCAAAGCGATGATGCGTTAGATTCACTACAAGGCGCGGAGTATTTCTCCCGCCTTGATCTACGCTGCGGATACTGCCAGATACCCATGCAAGAAGCAGACAAGGAGAAAACCACCTTTGCCACACCCGATGGACTTTACGAATTCAACGTAATGCCTTTCGGCCTATGTAATACTCCCGCCACATGTAACGGATGATTGGCACCGTACTACGGCGCCTAAAGTGGAATACCTGCTTATGCTATCTTGACGACATCATCATATTTTCGTCAACCTTCCATCAGCAATTGCAGCGCCTCGACAAAGTCCTGACATGCCTCTCAGCTACTGGCCTTCAGCTGAATACAAAAAAGGGGCACTACGCCAGCAAAACCATTAAAGTGCTCGGACACCTTGTCAGCAAGGAGGGCCTTCGACCCGACCCCAACAAGCTTACTGCTGTCCTTCGCTTCCATAGGCCTCACCGCGCCAAAGACTTGCGTAGCTTCCTTGGCCTATCTTCGTATTTCCGGCGCTTCATACGTAACTTTGCCACCATTGCGGCACCGCTCCATCAACTCCTTCCTTCTCAAGCTCCCTACGTATGGTCGGACGAATGCCAAACTGCTTTTGACGCCCTCAAGCGTGCCCTCACGTCCGAACCTGTGCTTTGTCATTTCGACAACACCCCACCCACTCCTCTACATAGTGACGCCAGCGGACACGGTATCGGCGCTGTTCTTTTGCAACGTCAACAAAATTCTGAAGAACGTGTGGTTGCATACGCAAGTCGCACGCTAACAGCTGCAGTGAAAAATTACACGATTACCGCGCAAGAGTGTCTCGCCGTTGTTTGGTCCGTCCAAAAATTTCGGCCTTATCTGCACGGCCGCCACTTTACGGTCGTTACTGATCACCACGCCTTGTGCTGGTTGGCGACGCTAAAGAATTTAACTGGACGTCTCGGCCGTTGGATACTCCGCTAACAAGAATACGACTTTGACGTCACCTACAAGTCTGAAAAGGAGCACCAGGATGCCGATGCTCTCTCTCGTTTTCCGCTACCACCGTCTTCCAACGCTGCTTGCTTACCACCTTCCGTGAGAAAACGAGAGGACGCGTCGCCTGCATTCCCTTCGCTCGCACCTCTCGACCGGCTCCCATCCAGCCATTCTCATACGTTTGCCTCTAGCCAACGTGATCACTCCTACTGCCACTCTCTTATGGAACGTATTCGCGGATCATCTCGCCCACCTTGCGGTCGGCTCCGTCGGCAGTTGAAGAACTTCAAGATCGAAAATTCGATATTTCACCGATACGTGTTTCTTCCCGAAGGAGTGATACACCGTGGGTTTATCACTCCTTCGGGAAGAAACACGTACCGGTGTAACATCGAATTTTTGATGTTGAAGTTCATCACTCCATATGGGAATGCCCTAACCCTTCAGGTGTTCCTCATATACCCAACCCTACCCTTTCTACTTGGGAGTCTGCGCTGCTCAGCACAAGCCAGCAGGAACAGCCACGGCTGATCCAGCGGGCGCGCGAAGTCGCGCATGGCAATTGAGCCCTGGACTGAGGGCCCCACTCATCGAGGAAATTTTCTACTTGCTTTTGCGAAATAAATGTTTATTCTCTCTTTCTCTCTTCCCGAAGGACACCGTTGGGTTCCTGTCGTTCCCCGATTACTTCGGGCCCAGATATTGGAGACCTTTCACGACGATCCCACGGCCGGTCACTTTGGTTTCCATAAAACCTACGAGCGGATTCGCAGCCGCCTCTCTTGGCCTGGACTTGCAACCAGCGTAGCGAAATACGTGGCTTCCTGTTCGCCCTGCCAACACCGCAAACGACTGGCCTCACCTCCGGCTGGGCTGTTCCAACCTGTTCCGTGTCCTGAAGCTCCTTTCGCAGTCGTTGGTATCGACATCTATGGACCGCTACCCCTAACTACTGGCGGTAAACGACGTCACAGCTGTAGACCAATTGACACGCTACGCTGAAACAGCCGCACTATCTTCGGGATCAGCAGAGGAGGTTGCAGCCTTTTTCTTTAAGGCCATCTTTTTAGGCCACGGAGCCCCACGTGCCGTTTCTAGTGACCGCGGCAGGACTTTCCTCTCTAAACTTCTCGACGGTGTTCTTCGTGCGAGCAATACCATCCATAAAACGACTTCCAGCTACCACCCTCAAACTAATGGTCTCACAGAGCGCTTTCATCGCACGCTGTCCGACATGATATCTATGTACATCAATCCTGACCACACCAATTGGGGATGTCATTCTACCAGTCGTCACTTTCGCATACAACACCGCCGTCCAACTCACTACGGTATACTCGCCCTTTGTCCTCGTGTATGGTCCCCAACCACTCACTATTCTCGACGCTTCTTTCTTCGGTGTCACCGTGCCTTCGTCCACATCAGTATGTGAGCAGTTCGTTTCGCGCATCACCCGGTGTCACCAACGTGCCCGCCTCAACACCGGCACCAGTAAAGAAGACCGCAAAATTCGCTATGATGCATCTCACCGTGTCGTTTCCTTCCACCCTGGAGACGAAGTATTACTGTGGACCCCAGTTGGCGCTCCTGGATTGTGCAAAAAATTTCAGTCCCGTTTTATCGGGCCCTACATTGTTCGGGAACAGACTTCGCCAGTTCACTATCGTGTGACTCCAGTTGTTCCGCCTTTGGACGGCCGGTGCCGTGCAACGGAGATTGTGCATGTTTCTCGTTTAAAGCCTTTCATACGGCGTTATCCGCCATAACCAGCGGTTAGGTTGGCCGCTTCCACGCGCGGGGAAGTTGTGTGAACATTATATTACCCCTTCATCTTCTTCATCTGTATATATTCATCATCATGGCCAGCGTCATCGTCTTCAGCGGGCGACCTGTGCAATAAACCATTGAGGCTGAACAGCTGTCTCGCAATTACTTCAAACTTCATAACCATAATAAGACATCCACATATTAAGCAGCCAATTGTCTGAAAGACCGTCCACCTTCGATTTCCTTACTTTAGATATTGTTTTCAAACACAACTGTTATACAACCGTGATCAGTACCCCATGCGAACCTGCCTATCCCTGTTAAAATAAACTGCGAGGCGACGGCTCCGTAAATCCCCAAAAAAGACAAATATAGACGGTACCACAAACTTGTGGGAAAGAGTGATAAACCACCTTACTATGTTGTTTGTTGAGCTGTCCTCACACCAAACTCATCTGTGCTATGTAGTGCAACGCTACTGACGAAGCGCACACTCTGGTTATATTTTGTTTACTTATCCACTTTCCCCGCAATCCTCTTGTTTATTGCCTTTATTCTTCCCTTTTCTATATCTCAGCAATTCTCACACAATGCACACTTTGCTCCAATTCTGGTGGTGGTGATGGTGGTGGTGGTGTTGCAGCAGGCGGGGTTAACCTGGCATACACAGCCGGCACTTGTTCCGCCTGAGCCTCCTATGTGTGCCACAGTGTGTGTCACCAGGTGTCGAAGAGCCTTGTGTCTCGAATGAAGGCAATCAGCAGTCGTTGCACCCTCTTCCTGATTGCCGCAGGCCTTCCAGGGAAAACCACGTTTTCAAAGGCCCTGTGCGGAATACTATTCTTTTGCAGGCTCTCGACCATCCTTTCCTTTCTGTGTCGAACTGCGGACATATCCAAATGAAATGTTCGATGTCGGCGATCGAACCACAGAAGGCACAGAACGTGGAATCGCCTCGTCCAGTCTTGAATCCCCAAGCCGGGGTGTACGCGGAGTTTTCAGTTGCGGTACAACAGCGTTGGTTCTTCCCGATTAAGTTCATGGATCACACAGGCTGGGTGTGGAGACAGAGATCGGCCTAAAGTGATTGGGAATTGCATTCTTAGAGTTCTAAAAAATCTTTGGCGCTCTTACTTTTGGGACACATGTAGCGCCCGACGTGGAAGAGCGTCCGCTTTTTCATTTCCTTCAATTCCAACGTGGAATGGGATCCACTGAATTTTTACAGTAAATGCCTTGCTCATTAGAATTTTGATCAGTGCCAGAGATTGCCTTGTAAACTTGCCTCGGGATAGGCCATGGTGTAATCGTTGTAACGATGATTTTGAGTCCGTCGGCACCACGACGTCACGTGCGGATTGCTCACGAGGATAGTGGCCACTCGTGGATAAAAGAGCAAAATTTAATAATTCGCTCGATCCCTGTTTCTGATCAGAAATTTATAAAATTCAAAAGGAAAAACAGATATCTTAATAAATAAAATACTTGTTCTTTTATTTGTTTGTTTTACCGCATTTGATAGAGGGAAAGTAAACGTGCAAAAATGCACCATATTTGCCCACTTCGCATTCGAAGGAGAATAGCAAGATAATGCCCAAAAGGGGAAGAGAGACTCATGGCGCACACGAGAAAGGTGTGCCAAGACTCACAGAAAGTGTGCAGATAGCCAGCCGCACAGGCTAGGTATTCCTAAGTGCCGATGATACGTTGATAACTATATGCGGTGCCGGCACGTTTCGTTGCGCAGCATCCGGCGCTTTAAAGACGGAAGCAATGTATCACGCATAGTACGCTCCTCGACATTTTGTTTTAGTCTGATGTTTTCCACGTTGCATGCTATCTCCATTCACTGACTGTCGTCGAGCAAACTCAGTAAGATTCGTGCAAACGGCAAACTCTGCGCATCTTGCATAGAAACCTCGATCTCAAAAAATTACGCACCGAACCGAACTTGTCAAACAGAAAATATTTCCAACACTTTTCTTCGCAGCGTTAAATTTTCCAGTTCCTTTGCTGTTCATTCATTGCCTACTGGCACTACAGGGCTTAAATTAGAAAGAGTAAGGTTTGTTGATACGAAATGCAGACAGGTCGGCCTCAGGTACGTTCTTCTAGCCAGCTACACTGCGTGAAGGGAAGGGGAAGAGAGCAAGAAAGGAGGCAAGAAGAGGCCCCTGATGGGTGACGATGACGAGAGAAAGAGGATGTGAAACATATATCAAGCAATTTGGCTTATTCAAAGACTAAAGACCAGGCACGTATTTAAAAAAAACTACAATGACATTTCACTTTTTGAATGCAGGTGAAGCGCAAGAGTATGTCGACTATAGCACACATGACGCTATTGGCACTCAGTTTACCTTGACGCCTACACTGTTCGTATCGCAGATCGTATTCAAGACAAGACTCACCTGGTAGAACGCCCCGTTGTAAACGTTAGTTTACTATCTAAATTACACTGTAAACGAAAATAAACCCACCTGGGAGTTTTTAACAGGTGATGTGCCCTAAAACCTCCCCTCCTGAAATATTTACTCCGATGTATCGGAGCAAAACAGTGCCATTCCCTCGTTTCACTCCGCTGGCTAGCTGCGGGAGTATTAAGGCGACATGACGCGATTTTACTCCGGTTCAAAATCTTGTTCTCCCGTGAAACTCCGACAGGGAGTTTTAAAAAACTCCCCTCCGCCGAAACTGGTTGGTCACGTGGCGCTTCCCATGAGGCTGTGCGCCTTGCCAGCGACCGGGCGCATTCGGCCGAGCGGGCAGTGCTCATGGCTGACGGTTTGTTTACGTGTGTGAAGTGTCGTTTCGTGACAGCGTTTCGTCAATTTGTTTCCAGTATTTCCTTCCAGAAAGTGTTATAGGCATGCCTGAAGCCCACTGTAGCTCAGCTTCAAGTACGTTAGCTCTGATCACTTTGCTGACAACGATGAATGCAAGAGCAACGTTTTCAAGTGCGGAAAAAGGCTTAGGTATACCTCGAAGCTGCTCACTGGCTCGTGATGTCGGCTCAGGTTCTGACTGTGTTTTCGTGCTGCGTGACCCTGGCTTGTGTTCTTCAGTACGTGAAATGCGACTTGGATGTCCTTGTGAATACATGGTGACAAAGTCCAGTGTAATGTTTGAAAGGACCGCGTAGCAGTGGCAACAGCAGCCACTGTTCGAGCTACGACATCCATGATATAGTCGCGCACGAATGGCGTTCGTTGCGGTGCTGTGTTGCCAGTGAGAAAGACCGGAGTGCAAGCAACTGTTTTTGTGTATCTGTGCACGGATATCCTCGCCCGAAGAAAAAACGGTAGGACATAAGTATGCGTACTGTAAATAAAGCTTCTTATTCAGCGATGTGAATCGAATTGTTAACGCGCATATATGTTTTGGTCACGTCGTTGCTTCCGATATTGCATTAACATTACGATCTATCCGAAACACTGATTTAGACGCATGCCTGCTGGCTCCGAGTTTAAGGATTCACTCGACAGATCAGCAAAGTTGCTCCTTTTCACAACCGAGAGAGATTGCTTGGGCGCAGAGCAAGTAGTGCGGTGTATAAAATGTATGACTGCGCATTTTTTGGTGCTACGTCGGCTGCTGCGGGTCATGCTCACAGGTAATAATTTCTTGCTACGCTACCACTATATCGCAAAAATTTAATTTTGCTATGAAGCACACGCACTTACATTTTACTTGCTTACTGTAACTAACGCACTACTTTTTGGCCGCGAACGCCGGCAGTGTCCGAAGTCGCTTCAGCGCTCACAGAATGGCATGATAATTTTGAAACATTTCGCCATTAATTTCGTTTCTCTCACTATTCTGAATTAACAGTTTTGTGTTGATTAAGGTATTCTGTTAATTTCAGCGAGGCAGGTCTCGTATGAATGAGCATGTGAGTCGTAATTCTGAAAACAGCACAGCTGCTCCTTGGGCGGTTTCGAGGCACACAGTATCGTGGCTATATATACTGGCACCGTTGCTTCTTGAGTATCGCGTGTACGTAGGATGTCTTTCAAATTTCTGCATTGGGTATTTCTGAAATGTTTATGTATGTCATGATATATGTGCTTTCATTGACTTGTTTCGTCGAATTTGACATGGTCTCGTGTGCGTATTTCGAAATTTGACCAGCAGCCTCTGCATGTAAAGATGTTCACGCAAACTCACGCGATGCCTTTTTTTTATACTCCCGTTGCACCTCGAAAAAATTCCGTCGATTGCAAAGCAAAAAATAAAGAAAAGGCAGAAAAATAAACTCCCATAATTCCACGCAAAAATTCCGCTCGCACGGAGTAAAAATTCTACTCCGATCACACGGAGCATAATAAACTCCGAACCGGGGGGTCGCTAGAGGACAAGCGTTCTACTCCCACCTCGGAGTTATTTCCGTTTACAGTGTACCTAGCATGGGGTTACCACGCAAACGCAAAAATGATTACTTCACACTCGGTGACCACACATACTTGCTGTCAAGACGCTGGCGTGAGGAATCGCTGCCGCAGCAGCGAGCGAAATGTCCTTCGCGCTGTCTATCGCTTCAATACCAACTGAGCGGTGGGAACAGAGCGCACGCAAAGCTACGCGCAGGCGAACCATGTAGACTGTTCTTCCGAAGCAGATTTCCTCCTCTTCCCTTCCCCAGTGCCATGGTGCCATGCCCGCGGCAGTATACAGCGCTCTTCTACCCACTGCGCAGGGGAGATTAAGCCGCCATCACAGGCTCACCATCGCACGCTTTCGCTCGCGCACGCAACTTAACGCGCGCGAGGACGATGTTACCATGCTACGAATCCACTACGTATGCATCGCAAACAAAACCTGAAGCAACTGCCAGAGGGGGTCAACACAACACACATCTGCCTACCTTTCTTCTCCGCCACGCTTCATCTCCGGGCAAACAGAGGTCGCATGTCTATTGAGTTGGTTGAGACTGTCCGTACCCGTCTCAGGAACGAAGATGTTTGTATGCTCCAGAGCTGTCTGAGTACGAGTCACAGTAGACTTGATGCGCAGGATCCACTGGCATTTCGTCTCTTTGCTGTTTGGCATGTGTAGACCTCGAAGCCTTCCTCTTCCGAAGTGCCGTCACTGGAGGGAAAGTACAGGTCGGGGTTATTGCTGTCAGCTTGACTCGGAGGGCAGTTCCTCTTCCTTGAAATAGCTCCCAAAGAAGCTGGCAGATTCGTGCGGCGCTCGACCTATTCTATTTCTATCGACGAAAACGGAAGCGTATCTCCCTGTACAAATGCTGAAAACTAATATTTCAGAGAGAGAAAAACAGTAGACGTAAATCCTTGTGATATAGCGTCCATCGTCTCGTCGGTATCATTGATTCATCCGCATATTTGGCTGATGTAGCATTGCCCACCTGACCTCTGGATGAATTGCATTTGCTTTTAACATTTTCAAGTACACACTTGGTTTGGCATTCACTGTAAGCGCACATTATGAAGACTAAGGAAGTTGACTATTGCATACATTTCAATCTCTCCAACATATTCAATAGCAGAGCACCCTATATTTCTTCGCAAACCTAACACACAGGACACGTTCTTTGAACATAGACAGAAGAAACAGTATATATGTATACGTCGGCTCATTGTTTGCAACAAGACCCATGCCGTACTTTTTTAGGTTCTCGTCCGTTGCGCCGTCTTTATTAGCGGTCAATATGATATACAGCACAACACGCCAGCGTTTTGCATACTGTGAAATCACTCAGAGTGTGTTTGAATTGTCCCTTCACAAAAACAAGTCAATTTAATTATGTGGTCATGCAGAAAGCGATGGCCTCGCCCAAGAGCCCCTTTTTTTTAAGCGCGGATACAACTTTATCTTTCATCAACACTCCTACATTGCGGTCTACATAGACAGGGCAATGATTCCTGTGCACGACTTGCGCCGATGTATTCCTTGTGAGGCTAGAAATAAACTATTTATATACGAAACGCACATGTGTGCGTCCTAGAATAACTGTTATGGTTGGAACCATTGCTAATGTAAGCAGAAAATTGTTTGTTAGTCGAGCCCTGACTTGCAGCATTTCACTATTGCTTCAATAAACAACGCAAGCAACGACACCACTGGATATCAGAATGACTGTTAAAGTCAGACCACAACAGCTGCAAAAGGATAGAAATTTGGGCGAGTTGGTAGAGTAACACGTTCTTGGATAGTAGCGCGAAGTGACACGGACAAAAGCTAGAAGCAATGAGGACGAGCGCTAACTCTCAATTAAATATGTTGTTCGTTTGAATAAAAATTTAATTGAGAGTTTGTGCTCGTCCTGTCTGCTTCTAGCCTTTGTCCGTATCACTTCGCGCTACGATCCAACAACACAACAGCTGTTTCTTTAAAAATGTACAAAAGTACAAATAGGTTAACGTTCTATGGGTGTTACTGAACATATTCAACATACTCAGTAGAATTCTTTTCTGCTGTAATACAGGAACGCTTATTTATTTATTTATGTATTTATTTATTTATTTATTTATTTGCCGGTACTGTTGGCCGATTGGGCCGTTACAGGGGTGGGGTACAAATATGACACAAAACGCATCACGGCTTACATAAAGCAGCACTGTATAGCTAATACTTAATCACAGCGTGCCATTATACATAAATATAATACAAAATCTCACTTAACAACCGTTATGTGAAACAAAGCAGCAATGTGTAGCCAAAAAATGCATCACGTACTACATACTCCAACTTACATGATACATATTACATCACATACATCGCAACATTATACATATAACAATACTAGATTCTACAACTTACACGAGAAATGTTAGATCATGAGGATCCGTTTAGAAAATATTTTGTAAATTCGGTTTCAAAATGTTCTACAGTTTGAGAATCACATATGGCCTTCGGTAAATCATACCAGTCTTTTATGGTTCTAGGGAAGAAAGAGTATGTGCATGTATTCACAGGAGATTGACATACTAGAAAGTTGCTGTGGTGGTCACCTCGTAGGCTCCGGACTTGTCGCGGAATTAGGTACTGCGCTGCATCAAAGTTAAATAAATTTTGAGAAAGCAAAAATAAGAATTTAAGTCTGGCTATGCGACGGCGTTCCAAGAGAGGGGGTAAATTTTGTTCTTGCAACATCTCTGTCACAGAATCAGTACGGGAGTACCTTGAAAGACCAAATCTAGCCGCCCTTCTTTGCACTCGCTCAATTTTGAGAATTAATTCTTTTTGGTAGGGGTCCCATATGATGCTTGCATATTCCAGTGTAGGCCTTACTATTGTTAAATAGGCTGTTAGCTTTACCGGGGCTGGAGCGAGTTTTAATTTGCGACGTAAGAATCATAACATTTTTTCAGCGGTAGAGCAAATATTAGTGATATGTTGAGTCCAGTTGAGGTCTTCAGATATTGTTACTCCTAAGTATTTACATTTGTTAACGGTAGTTAGCACAGTGGAAGTTAGTTGACAATTAAATTTAGGACGTGCTTAGCCTTGTTTGTAACACGTAAAACAACAGTTTTTTTCTTTATTTACTTGCATTTTCCATGTTTCACACCATTCTTCAACAGACGCCAATGCCTCGCTGAGCATTTTTTGATCCTTGTGGTTACATATCTCTCGATAAATTAAACAGTCGTCAGCGAACAGTCGCACGGTTACGTTTTCATTAATATCTGAACAAATATCATTGATATAAGCGAGAAAGAATATCGGTCCAAGGACAGACCCTTGAGGAACGCCTGAAGTGACAAATAAACGATCGGACTGGTAGCCGTTTACGTCCACATACTGCGTCCTACCTGATAGATATGACCTGACCCATTCCACTCTATTGTTATTTATTTCAAGCTGTTACAATTTGATAATTAATTCATTATGAGGGACCCTATCAAAAGCTTTTGAGAAATGAAGGCATATTGCATCAACCTGTTTTCCGTTATCTATTGCTTTTGAAAAGTCGTGGATGGTTTCTACCAGCTGTCTGATAGTTGACAGTTTTTGCCGGAAGCCATGTTGGTTCGAATGTAGTGCTTTCTTATCTTCTAGGTACTTATATATTGCTTTCGATATTATATGTTCGAGGAGTTTGCAGCAGACGCAGGTTAAAGAAATTGGTCGATAATTTTCAATTTTCTGCTTGTCACCGGTTTTGTGTATCGTGATAACTTTCGCAACAAGCTAGTCGTCTGGGACCTGTTTTTGTTGCAAGGATGCATTAAAGATAACTTCTAGGTATCTAGCAACCCATTCAGCGTATCTTCGCAAAAAGGCATTTGGAATTCCATCAGGACCTACAGATTTATGTTCTCTGATATTTAGCAGCAGCGATAGTAATCCTTCATAGCTAATTCGTACATCTGGCATATCTGACACGTCTGAAAACGATGTTACTGTAGTTGGAGCAGCAGAATTAGAAACATTTGAAAAGACAGACTGGAAGTACTGGTTATGGTAAGAGGCAATTGTTGAATTGTCAGTTATGATTTCGTTGTTAACAACAATGCTGTATTGGCTTTGAGTGGTTGGCGACAAGTGACGCCTAAACTATTGCGGAGAAGATACCATGAAGTTAGGAAGGGTTTCCTCGTAGTATTTCTTTTTTTGCATGCCTAAGCTTTATTCGAAGCTGTGCTGATAGGTTAGATATCTTTCCAAGATTTTATACTTTCCTTTGTCTTCCTATTTTTCGCTTCAGGCGAACGATGTCTCGTGTTATCCAGGGGTTTCTTTTATTTCTTCTCTTTTTCCTTATTGGTACGAATGAGTTCATGCAGTGCAAGAGAATGGTTTTGAATCTTTCCCACAACACATTGACGTCATTGTCAGAGCTCAGACTGCCTAGATGAAACGACAAATAATCAATGATGCTCGTGTCGTCAGCTTTATCAAAATTGGGAACGAGCGTAGTGCATTCTTTATGATTTGTTTCCGGAACCTTGGTTTTGATATGTACGAATACAAGATGATGGTCTGATATGCCAGCTTCAACTGCTACCTGATAACTTTCAAACCGTCCATCAAGAAATACTAAGTCCAATATGGACTCTACTATTCCCGTTTTTCGAGTGCTTTCCTGTACTACCTGTGTTAAATCGTTAGCGAAAGCAATATCGAGCAACACTTCGCAGTCAGCTCGTTCCCATGACTGTATAGTAATCGAGTTCCAGTCAACCACTGGCAAGTTAAAATCCCCGGCAATTATGATCCTTTGGTTCCGCGCCTTCTGTTTTTCTAAGTAGTGTTGGATGGCCTCTAAATATTCAATCGATGCGTTAGGGGATCTATAGATTCCTCCTATTATGACTGAAGTAGTTCCCAGTTTGATTTGGCACCAAGCGATCTCGTGATTTGGGATACCGTTCATCCTTACACATTCAATATTTTCCTGTATTATTATTGCAACTCCTCCTCCTCTAGTTTCTCTATCATTACGTATTATCTTAAAACCTGGAGGTAACAACTCGCTATCTTGTATTTCTGGTAGCAGCCATGTTTCGCTAACAATAACTACATGGGGGTCATAACTGGCTAGCACATGTTCTATATCGCCGACTTTATTCGTGAGGCTTCGAGCATTAAGGTTTATAAGTCGAAAGACTGTTTCCTGGAAGACGGTATCGGTTCAATGGTTACTATCTGTCGGTGTAGTCTTTGAGTGTGTCAATTTGGTTTTCGGAAATTGCCGTATCTTGACACGGCTGTTCTTGGAATAATCCCATACGTAGACAATGTTATCTACAGTAAGCCTGTCGCAGTTCAGGCGCACGCGCGAACCTTCTTCTTTTTCTTTCAAGGCAGACTTCCAGAGTAGCCTGCGCTTATTCAGTGTTTCTTTTGAATAGTCGTCGCCAACAGAAATACCACTTCCTTTCAATTTTGCGCAGTTTTGAAAAAGCTTCAGTATTACTGGACGAGGCTTCAGGGTTTCTTCTGCGGATTTGTTCTTATGCGGCTTTCCAATTCTGTGCATCCGCTCTATAGTTTTCAAGTTAAGACCGAGCTTTTTCTTGAATAATTCTACAACAACTTTTTTTTCAAGTTCTTCTGAAGTTTCATTGCCATTCTCCGATATCCCAAACACCATTAGATTGTTTCATCGCATTCCATCATCTAAGTGAGCAACTTTTTCATCTTGTTTTTCCAAAGCTGAATTCAGCCTATCATTTGTCTCTTTTAGCTCAGCAAGACTTGCCGCTTGGTCCTTGAAAAGCTGTACAATCTCTTCCAGCGCCTTAAGTCTCTCGCTTAGGCCGCTTAGGTTGGCCTGAATGGCCTTTTGGCCTTCACACCTCTTGTACAAGTATTTTTAATTCAGGTCCAGTATTCGTCTCAACGTCCCCCGACAACAGCAGACACAGTGATGCAAAAGCAGAAAACAACAACCGTGGGCACGGCAGCACTACGAGAAAGCGATTGTCGCTCCCATATCTCGAATATGAACTGACCTGTTGAAAAAGCAGAAACTTGTTTGAGCACATAGCCCACTGGATGCTGACGGCAAGGGTGCTTGCTTTATACTGTCTTCCCACGCCGCTGTTGCACCTTGGTTCCTGGAGTCGAGGTTGTTGATAATCCACGGGCGAAGTTCCAATTCGGCAGAATCATTAGCAGCATAGATGAATCCCGCGATAAGGTTTTCTATAAAGAAGGGTACTGAGCAGTTATTGACGTTCATTTGAATAACAAGAGAGAGAAGAAGCTTTCATTGGAACGAAAAGAAAAAAATGTGGTCGCAGCTGTCTGTCTTTGCCGTATTGCCATATGCAGAAATGATGGCGCTTTTGCGCAAAATACGCGTATGATTCTGATACATGTAAATACGTTATGAACGTGTCCGATGTGCTTGCACTAACCGCAACCCTTTCAACAAGCGCATGTAAACCTGTCCTTTTAAAGCCAGAAACTCTATCGCCTTGGCAAGACAGCCTTTGTGGGCATTTTACTTACATATTTACTGTTAGGAGGATTTAGGCGTGGCTATACCTTTCACCACGTCAATAAGTGTCCTAAGGAGCCTAGAGTAAATAGAAATGTGACCTATTGATCGCGCTCAACGGTTTAATAACTGTGCGCCATGAACCAGTATCTATACAAAGGCTTGGTACGAGCCGAAAGGGCATCCGGTTCATTCAATCTCCCGAGCTCTTGCTTTCTATCTATTTAGCCTCTTACGCCGAACCAGTGGACCAAGCTGTGTACCTGCTTGGGCCACACGGTATGCCCTCGTGTCATGATGCCGCCGTGGTCCTTTCATCATCAACGTTCCAGCTTTGTGATTTGACTCTCGTCATGCAGTTGTTGTGTCGCCTCCTATCCCGAGCCAGTGACCCAAGGAATATTAGCTTGCGCCACAATTTATACTCGTGGTTGTGATCCCATTTCAATCGTTGCATATTCGTCATTCCAACTTTGTCATGCGTCACTCTTCATGCGGTCGTCGTCACGCATTTGGTCGTCATAGAGTTGTCATGCATGCGCTGTCCCACCACCGTCGTGTTGCCGTCGTGTTAGTTGTCATCATTCCAGCTTCATGATAGAACTCTCGTCATGCCCTCGTTGTCAAACCTTCTAGCGAACCAGTGGCCCAATTCCTATAATACCTCGGCCCATAAGTATGTGCTCCTGGTTGTGATGCCGCTGTGATCATGCATAGTAAATTGTCAGACCTATGGCAGCTGAATCTTGTCATGTCATCATCTACATCTAGTCATCCTACACTCGTCGTCACACCGCCGTCGGGATGTCTTCATGGTCGTTCCAATGTCATCATTGTAACTTCGTCATCCGACTCTCGTTATGCCGTCATCGTCACACAAATCACACAGTCTTCGTCATACCAACATTCTCATGCTCCCGTGGTCACGATGGCATTTTATCATCATCACTGTCTTGAATGTCTTGAAACGACGGTACCTACCGCAGATGTCAGTAGTTGTGTTGCCCAGGCCATTACGGCTGAAAGTGTTGCGTTGGCCTCGCATCTTCATGATCTAGAGAATAGGTCACGGCGACATAATCTACTGTTTTTTGGCATCCCGGCGGTGTTTCCGAGACTTGGACACAATCGGAAGAGCATATCTGTGAGCTCCTTTTATGTCATTTAAATTTGCGTATTACAGATGGCATGGTGGAGAGAGCACATAGGTTGGGTGATTATTTTGCAAATAAGTCACGCCCAATCATCGTGAAGTTTTCTTCCTTCAAAACGAAAAAAAGTATTCTCTCATATATATCTAAATTGAAAAGTACAGGTATTTCCATAAGCAAAGATTTCTGCAGGGCAACGCGTTTGACACGAAAAAACTTCTCGATTTTGGCAAGTCTAGCGGCCAGCCTTTTTCACTTCGGTTTAATAAACTAGTCACCAGCAACAAAGCCGACATATACAGCACAGTCACTGACATTGTTTGTGAACTGGAATCCCCTTGAGAAGCGCACGCGGCTTCCACTCGCAAACCACCTGCTAATCCAGCATATGACAGATCGGCATAGCTATCTCCCCTATCTACAAAAGGTGCTTCAATCTTTTCACCAATGCACGCATGCAATAAACGAACAGCTCTATGATCTCGCATTGACGCATGCTCAGCTGACATAATTGTCCTTTCAGAAACCTGGCAGTCAGCAAAAATAAAAGAACGCTGAAATTTTTTGAATCTGAAAAAAGCTACAAGATCTACCGGTACGACCGTGATGTCCGTGCTGGCGGGGGTGTGCTAATCACCGTGAATGATCAACTTTCTTCATCGAATGTTCCAGTAGCGTCTGCTTTAGAACTTGTGTGCGTAATTGTTGTTATTGATAATCGTGATGGCATTTTTTGCGCTTGCTATAGACCCCCAACAGCACCAAAATCTTTCTGCGATGATTTACATAATGTTCTCAACAATCTATTCGTTATCCTACGTCACTTTTGTTTATTCTGGGGAACTTTAATTTTCCTAACATATTGTGAAGAAGTGATTTCGGGTTGCATACCCTGGCAAAAAGCAAATCCGAGGATGCACAATTTCTGAATATCTGTTCAGACTTTATCTTGTCACAGTTAGTACATGAACCCACCCGCACAACTTCTACGTCATCTAACATTCTGGACCGTATTTTCACCACTGTGCCTGACTTTGTTTCTAAACTAGCTTACCTCCAGGGCGTAAGTGATGACTTGATTATTAAGTTCACGTTTAAAATGCATGTATCTTGCAAGAGACGATCTAAAATTATCGTTGACTATAACCGCGCTGACATACCCTCAATCACCCGTGAACTGTAAGCGTTCACCAGCAACTACCTTACAAAATTTGATAAACGCGCTGTCGAAGAAAACTGGCAGATCTACAAAAATAAATTGCTCCACTTACTTAACTAGCATATATCTCGAAGGCAGATTTCTTATATCTCACGCTCGCCTTGGTTTAATAATTCCCTTATTAGGCGACTACGCAACCTAAACAAACGTATTTTCCGTCCTGCCAAAGGAACCAATCTAACTGATCACTGGGAGGGTTACCATCGTGTAGAGGCCGAGTACACTTATGCTTCTAGCAATGCCAAAAAACCCTATTTTAATGTCACACTGCCATCCCTCTTACTAACTAACCCAGGTAAATTCTGGAGTATTGTTGGCAACATGAAAGCTGACTCAATTCATTTAGTTCATGTTGATGGCAGTGATGACGAAAACCACTGTTGCACTGTGTTAAATGAAGTTTTTACCTCATTTTTTGTGATGATAACCTTGCCGAGTCACCGAATATTCCTCATTCCTTGTATTGTGCTATGGATCCCTTGTTATTTGATTTGGTTGGTATTAGCCGTTTGAGGGATAATGAAAAGATCTCAGCTTCCAGATTCAGATTCAGATTTATTGGTTCCAAAAAAAAGAAGTAATTACATGACAAATATACAGACGAGGGTCGCAAAGTAAAATAACTGTAGTGGGACCCTCGCTTAATGATAACAACATTGATGGTGATATCAATAGGCCGCAAATTAGCGTTATTATAAACAACATCTACAGATCAAATACATCATTAGACATGTCATTTACAAACACGAAAAGGCACGTTATAAATGAAAGTCGGAAAAAATCATGGATGAAATACAAGAAATGACATATGATAGAAAAGTCAAAGGTACATCGCCAGATCGTAGTTAAGTTATCGCAGGAAATGATGCTTAAGGTGATTTGGAAAAATTTCAAGAGAAGTACAGGATATTATGGTTGATGGTAATTCATTCCAAAGAGAAATTTCTGCGAAGGAAGATTTTTTTTTTGCCGTAATTGGTATGAACCGTGGGTAACAAGAAATTGTTGTTAGCCGCAAATCTGGTCATATTTTTAGTCTGCAAAAGGTCAAATGCAATGAACGGAAAAGTAAGGTTATTGTGAAGCAACTTGTGGAGTAAGACGAGTATGTTAAACTGGAACAAATAATTAATCGGCAAGATATTATACGCGCGAAGTAACAAAGAGGCATTGGATTGCATGGAGCTAGAAGTGATAATGCGTATTGACTGATTTTGGATATGATGAATTGATGATAAGTGACAAGCGTACGTGTTGCCCCATGATACAATGCCGTAAAGAATGTGACTATGAATCAACGCATAATACAACGCTAGCAGAGCCTCACGAAAAAAAAAGGGGCGAGCTTTGTTGCTACACCATTTTATAATGTTACTTAATGCAATATTTAGCTTGGAAGTAAGAGTAGCAACAGATTTGTCACATGAAGATATGGTTGTGTCATCTGCGTGTAAAATGCAATGAACGTAGTCGGTGGAGTTAAGAGAATCCGGAAGATCATTAATGTATAAAAGGAAAAGGAAAGGGCCCAGAACTGATCCCTGTGGTACACCTTGGTTAATACATTTGGTTACTGAGAAAGTATTTGCTGCATGTACTGTGTACGGCCGGTGTACGGCCGGCCGGTTCGCAAGTCCTCATCTTATTAATTCAAAAATGTTAAAATCTACGGCTATATTTTCATCTATTATTCTATCTAAACCGTATACTCACTCAGTACAGTGCTCATCGCTTCCTACAGACGGCAAAAAGACGAGGGTGGTTCCAGTCAATAAATCAGGTAACCCAGTATGTCTCTGGAACTACCAACCCATCTCATTAACTAGCATTCCATGCAAATTCTTAGAAAACGTAATATATTCTCACCTCATCGATTTCCTGGAAAGCAACTCGTTCTTCCATCCATCTCAACACGGTTGTAGAAAAACGTTTTCATGCGATACTCAATTTCTTTGTTTTACTAACAATTTCTTAGCCGCCTTAGATGAAGGATTCTATTGACTGAGTTTTTTTAGATTTTGCCAAAGCATTCGACACCGTATGTCATAACCTACTTATCCATAAACGTAATCAGCTTAATATTCACCCAAATGTGTTGTCTTGGATTAAGGAGTTTCTTTCTAATCGAACTCAATATGTCACAACTAATAGCTATTCATCTTCTTTGTCAACAGTTACGTCCGGAGTGCCACAAGGCTCTGTCTAGGGGCCTTTACCTTTATATTAATGATCTCCATAACTGTGTAACGTCATCATCAATTATTTTGTTCGCAGACGATTGCGTAATATACCGAAAGATCACTAACCCTGATGATTCAGATAAACTGGAAGAAAATCTTCACAAAGTATCACTCTGGTCTCAAAAATGGCGCATGAAACTGGACGCTAGCAACCGTAAATCGATGCGAATATTACGTACGGCCAGTAATAGCTATCAGTGCCGATATGTACTGAATGACACTTCATTAGCGTCCGTTAACGCTCAAAAATATCTTGGCCTTCACATAACTAAAGATCTTTCATGGAATATGCATACTAAATATATTACTGATAATGCTAATGGCATGTTAGGGTAGCTTCGTCGAAAGTTTTCTAGCGTTCCTACTTCGGTAAAATTGACGCTCTACAAAACCCCAGTTCTCTCAAATCTTCAATACTCATCTGTCACTTGGGATAAAAATCAAGCATCACTAACCGTAAACCTTGAAGCAATTCAAAATCGAGCAGCTTGCTTTAGTTTATCTAACTCTTCCCCCCATTCCAATGTTACATGTGTGAAAAAAAAATAAAAACATAAAACTGCCTGATCTTTCATTACGCCGCCAATGCGCTCGTCTTTGCCTATTCCACAAGGTTTATCACTCTAACCACGTTCTCAAGAATCAACTTATCACCCCAACTTTCTACGTTCCATGCCGTTCTGACCACAGATATAAAGTTGCCGTCCCATTATCCCAAACGAACAAGTATCATGATTCTTTTTTACCCCGCACAAGTGTCGACTGGAACCACCTTCCTGCTTCCATCAGTCACATCACAAATACATCTTCATTCACAACAGCAGTCTACAACGCTGTCGCTTAACGTTGTGTGCATACCATTCTCTGCCTATTACATTGCTTTGTTATGTACCACACCTTTCTGTAGTACCTTGGGGCTTTGAAAGTATGTATAATAGATAAATAAATAAATAAATCACTGCAGTGGTGCCATCCCATTGTCGTGATGCCATCGTCATCATACTGCCTTCATTGTTATATCAATGTTAATATTTCTTCATAATATAGTACTCATGCTTTTGTAGTTCAATCGTGATTAGTACGTTGTTGTCTGGCGACCGTGAGCAGAGTCGCTATCCTTCACCCCTTGTCTTACCGTCGTCGTCAATTCATAGTGGTTGTGTCATTATCGTCTTGTCATCCTTACCTTTGTATTAACTTTGTCATCCGGCTATCGTATTGCCGTTGTCTTCCCGCTTTCGTCCTTATACAGGCTTCATGATAGAATTGTCCTCGTGCCACTTTTATCATGCACTCGTCGTCATCGTGATCGCACCATCTTCGTCTTCCGATTCTAGTCCAGCTGTCGACGTTGCACATTAGTTGTCACACATTACTTTTCATACCGTCGTCGCGGCACCATCGCGGTCGGTCCATCGTCGTTAACTTCCACATGCGACTCTCGTCATACCATCGTCGTCAGCCATCCTGGTTTCACAGTCGTCGCCAAGCCATTGTCTAAATGACTTCGTTTTACCAACGATTAACTTCATCACAATGTTCACATAGCATCGTCGTCTTAAGAACTTAATCAGTCCATCATCTTCATTCCTTGTTTGTCATTTTATCGTAATCATGATATAGCCCTTCAATCATGATTGTGCCAGCGTTGTCACGCCATCGTCACCATTGTGTCGTCATGAGACAGTCGCTATCACGCATCCGTTGTCATGCTGTCGTTGCGATGGCATCATCGTTGTGCCATCATCATTCTAGTTTCATCATCTGGTTGACTTCATGCCGTTGGAGTCACATCTTCGTATGTTGTCATGTTGTCATCGTTATACCATTGTGATTATTTAGGAATTCACATATCATTTTTGGCATGCCGTTGTCGTGATAGAGTATTTGTTGTTCCATCAAAACATCATTCCTTCTGCATCTTCATTTTACAGTCCTCGCCATGCCGCTATGTCGTGGAAAAGCTTGGCTCCCCAGTGGGATTGGCAAAGTTGGATGTTACCAGTGTAAGTCGCGTATCGCTGAAGCAAGTTAAGCGTACAAATGTGTACCGTGAAATAGCAGAATTCTTCATTGGCAATGTCTATGAATTTACAGGACGAATTGTGTTCCTTCTCCAGCTTGGGAGCTCCAGCATTGAAGGTACCGCTATCTGGTAGTTGTGGTTATTTACCGTAAGATACACTGCCTGCTGACATCTTAAACCATGTAAACGCTGTGTATCAATGATACGCAGTAGAGACAGTACCTGCTACTAAACGCATTGTAGATCAAGTATGTATTAAAGTACACGTGCAAAAAGCAGCATATTAATATTCTGTCCTCTTCATAAACTGTTTAGTGCTGTTACTTTCAAGTTTTGATACTGCTTCAAAGAGATCTTGATTTTTAAACAGCCAGAAGTGCCTAGTTTGCCGCTATTGCGCTTATAGTGCGCTTTTATGTGGCGTATTTCTGGTGCCAAAAATGATAAATCTTCTCACGAGCCTATTCGATCGTAAAAATTAAATTATGGTGTTTTACGTGCTAAAACCACTTTCTGATTATGAGGCACGCCGTAGTGGAGGTCTCCGGAGATTTCGACCAGGTGGGGTTCTTTACCGTGCACCTAAATCCAAGTACACGGGTGTTCTCGCATTTCGCCCCCATCGAAATGCGGCCGCCATGGGCGGGATTCAATCCCGCGACCTCGTGCAGAACAATAGCCACGCCATAGCAACTGAGCCACCACGGCGAGTTCTATTCGATCGTAATTTCACATAGTAATTCTTCATTTCCTTGCCTATCTATATAAGTATATGTGCGTATGTGTGTTTTTTGTGCTTTTATGATTTAGGAGCCATTTTTATGTCAGACAGGTTGCTCTTTACAGCTGAATACATTTCATGAAAGCCTTTCACCATTTGTTTTGCCTTATTGCACTAATAGAATAAAGACTTGAGTTGGTGGTACTGTGGTCGTGTAGCTTCTGCATGCATACATGCTAAATATTTCACTCTAATTGGCTAGATGTATTTGGTAATACGCAAAGGAAATTTTTTTATATCTTCCTCGTCCTTTTCAGTAGGTGACTACGGTGCGAGTTCGCATTGCATTAATCTCTGTGCAGTCCATATGAATTTCCATTCACAATTTCTGACGCTTAGAATTCCACGTTCAAGCAGTGGCGTAGCCAGATATTTCGTTCGGGGGGGGGGGGGGGGGGGGGGTGAGGTGGGACTAAGGTTGCAGCTCAGGACAGCTTCCTCCTTTTAAAATTTATCAATGGATCTAATATACTAATCATACCTGCGTTGCCATTGTCAAAGATGCTGCAAGCGAATTCTTGAACGCTACACACTGTCAAGAAAAATAAAATATGTATTTTTTCTTAAAAGAATATACTCGCATGTCTGCAAATTGTGCCCGAAATAACTGATATCAATGCTTCCATGATTTCTGTCTATTTAGTAATGAAATAAATCATTACACAAAATTTAAAAATATACAGTTTTAAAACCAGCAAAGCGGTACACGCCGCTGATATAAAAGAGGTAAAGGCCATGAAATGAACAAGTTCAGGATAAATATTTTAATGAAACTTTGTCATTCAAAAACCTTCTTTGCATTTTTGTACATATGCAACGACCAAGGGAAGATAGCAATGTGCTGTCCTTTGTTACAATGTATTGCGCAGAGTAAGCTCTCACCGGTGGTGTATTGCGAGTAATTCCTCCGAAATTATAGTCGCATCAGAGAGCACATATAAAAAGCAGTTCTGCAAACTATACGAAGGCGAGTAAAATGAAAGTGAGGCAATGCGAATATATGACAAATGGTGTACTTTATTGAAAGGTAGTCTCCACGAGCATTTCGACATTTGTTCCACTGATTAACGAGCCACGTGATTCCCGTCTGGTAAAACTGCTTGAGTGCTGTTTCAAAAACACTGACTGCTTCACGTCATGGTAGGACACGAATCTGGTCGCCTTGAGCTGTTTCTTCAGAAGCTCCAAAATGTTGAAGTCGCAAGGCCACAGGTCTGGGCTATATGGCGGACGTTGCAGTTTTTCCCACTTGACCTTTGCCACTTTTGTATTAGCCACATCAGTGATGCGGGCACTGCCATTGTCGTGGAGCAAGCTGACCCCATTTGTTAATTTTCCAAGTCGTTTTTCTTGATGGTAACACGCAGCCGATCCGGCGTTTCACAATATCGGAAACAATTGATAGCCTCTCGAGATTTTGCAAATTGTATCAGAAATGGCTCCTGGTGATTGAAAAAGAGAAGCCAACAACACCTTTCCGGTGGTGGTGAGTTCGAATGTTTCTACTGTAAGCATTGCGGTCGTGTTTCGCGTTCGTAATGGTGGCAGCATGATTCATCCCTGGTGATAATTGCAGACATGAACTTGCTTATCCTCATTGTGATAGCGGATCAGATGAGTCAAGACAGCGCCGAACATCTCCGTCTTCTGGCGGTACTTCAAAATCTTGGGCATCCTTTGCGTACACCAGAGCCGATAACCGAGATGTTGATGTATCATGATGTGACCCGAAGAGTGGCTGATGTTTGCACGCTCTGCGAGTTCATCGATGCTTATCCTCCATTCATCTCTAATCAGCTCGTCGGCCTTTGCATTTGTGTTGGGGGTGATTGCATGGTGGCTTTGGCCAGGTGTTGGATGGTCTTTGCAACTTTCGCGCCCTTCTTTAAACTGTTTGCTACAACGCATTACAGTGGCCAATGAAATGCGATGTTCAACGTGCACGGCAGCGATACGGGAAAGACCTTTGGGAAACACCTTTTAGCAAACACCTTCAGCTGTCAGAAACCTCATGACACTACGCTGTTCAACTTCGGGAGTGTCCATTATATGACGCTACCATGTCCAACCCAGTGCATGAGAGTGTAAAAGAACATTTATCCTCACACCTGCGTGTCACTTTTGTAAATGAGAGTTGCCCTGCGTGCTGCGCGCAACCTTCGCCGATAAAAAACAGAACCATTATTGCGTGGGGTTAGTTGGGCTCACTTTCATAGAACTCGACCTCGCACATTAGAAATGCGAAGATACAGCTTAAAAAGGGCTAAACAGTGTATCTGGAAGCAAAGTTCACTGCAAGTGTACACAAAACCTCACAAGATATTTAAATATAATTATAGGTCTCCAGTAAATCCACGTATCTAAGAGAAAGTAACTGTACATAATGCTTGCAATAAGGCCAATAAACATGTTGCGCAACGACAGATTCAAATATCGCAGACCTCCCTCTATACACTCCCCCCCTGATGAATCATGCGCGACAGATGCGGCGCGCTTCCTCTCCGCTTTTTTCCCTTGAACACATAAGACTGAGCCACCATCGTCGGCTCACCCATGCCACCCCCCCCCCCTTCCGCTTTCACTTGCACAAACAGCATGCGGCACCCGGTCATGAAGTTATCACCCTTGGACTTCATACGGGACACGAGGGCGGCGACGACGGCAGGAATGCGCCTGGAGTGTACATATAATTGCTCTCTGAATAATATAATAAGAATAACTGGCAACCGAAGCGTCCCATGGCCCATTACTTTCCCCAAAGGAAGAAGTAACAAAAACGAATTTTCACTATGGGACAATATGGTGCCCCGCAACAATGTCTTTATTTTCGTTTCTGGGGCAGGGGCACGGAAATGAAAAAGAAAATAACGCCAAGGAAAGCATGTTGGCCACAATGGAATGCCTACTTTGGGCATCAAATGTGACTACCGAAGGAATATCGAAGAAAAAGTGAGACGCTTGGTGCACAGAGAACCATACGCATACTGCTTGGTATTCTACATCGGCGAGCCAAAATTTTCCGCAGAGGTTGAGCTCAAGCGAACGCGTTGCAATCCTTCCAGTCCCCGCAGTGATGGCGGTGAACGACCATTGTTTCTTTTTGTCGTCTACTATCCAGAAAACCTCCAAAACTCTGCCAGGCGAAAATTCACTCAGCCAGAGAAAAACCATCACGCATCGAAGTGCGCGCCCGTGGTGGTCCGGGCACCACGAGAAAAACGCATGCGCTCTGGCTGACTCTGGCAGCCCGCAGGTAGCGAGAACAAAAAAAGAAAAGAAAAACAGAAGATGCTCAATGTGTCCTCGCGAACAAGAGACAAAGAAAAATAAATGAGAACGTAGTTACTTTTGCTGGCTTATGTGTCTTGACATGGATGCTTTGGCTCAGGTAAAAAAATGCTGATATCATTTTCTTTGACATGACGGCAAAAATGAACCACCGCAACATTTCGTCTCATTGGACCTCGCTGCGTGCTTTGTCTACTTGTCGGATAGTGTTCATATGGCTTGTCTCGTTGTATGGTCCGATGTATGACCTTAGAAATGTCAGTGCACCGTCTGCGTCAAATGTTTATAACAATATTAAACCCACAAAGTATCGCAATTGAATATCTAAAGCATGAATTTGGAAATGTCAGTGCACCTTTCACATCAAAAGTTTATGAGAGTTTATGAGCTCGTGCTGACGATGCCCTCTCGGTGAGCGCATATTTCCCCCCTCATCTTTTAAGAAGTTCAATACATACAAGCATTTGTCTCGCAAACCAGATTTTTTTTCAAGGGAATTTCTCTCGTCGTATTCGAGTGCTGATTGCCGTGTTATAGTTTGTTAACGAAGCTTTCCCTCAAGTCTAAATATTTTAAGGCAGTTTTCCTAGCCTCTAAAAGCCGCTCGAGTTCGCTCTTCTCCTCGAGCGGCCATTTTTCCTAGAAAGTATGCCTTCCAACCACTCGGAACCACTTAGCAAAAACCGACTATCGCGGACAACATGAGTCTCTTTCCACGTAAGTGTGAGGCTCGGAGCAGGAGCTGTGGTGCTTGAAAGTAGCCTGGGGCCTCACGAACCAACCGACTGAGCTATCTTTCCGTGCAACATCGAAGGTTCACGAGTTCAAATCACCTGTTATGTTCCTTTTTTTTTTCGCCCCTTTTTCTTTCTTTTTTTTTCTTTCTTTTAATTTCTTTTCCTTTGTTTTATCACTGTACGGGAACCCTCCTAAAAAAAAAACAAATATAAATATCTTCAAATATGTATGGCCTCACGTGTGCAGGTCATAAATACCAGGTTCTCTAGCCGAGTGCCATCCATGCGGTATAACCGAGCTCAGATTGGTCCACCTTGAGTGATCAAATAGGGCACCACTGTAGGTTAAATGAGGCGTACAACTCATGCGGGACCCGCCGTGGTTGCTCAGTGGTTATGGTGTTAGACTGCTGAGCACGAGGTCGCGGGATCGGACCCCGACCACGGCGGCCGCATTTCGATGGGGGCGAAATGCGAAAACACCCGTGTACTTAGAATTAGGTGCACGTTAAAGAACCGCAGGTGGTCGAAATTTTCGGAGTCCTCCACTACGGCGTGCATAATCAGAAAGTGGTTTTGTCACGTAAAACCCCATAAATTAATTTTTAATTTAACTCCTACCGGGACGGTAGAGTATCCGTCTCCAGTGCAAGAGGACCGTGATTCAAATCCCGGTGCCGCGCAATTGTCCACCGGAAAATACAAAAAAAAAACCGTGTGTTCAGAAAATTGCACAAACAGGCCTGGAGTGCGGCCTGATCCCGGTGACCAGAACCGGTAACGCACTCTCTCACCAGAGCAGGATTGGCCACCCTGGTGCAGTACTTGGCCACAACCTCCTATATGAATACAACAATCGAACCCCGGCCCTCAGTCCCCAGCAGCCGCGAAGCAACTGACCACGGCGGCGGTCAGATCTGTGACGCTGCAGAGGGTGCTAAGAATACCTGGCTCCGGACAGGCCGCCATTGGAATCTGAACCTGGCAACGTTTAACGTTAGAACGCTATCAAGTGAGGCGAGTCTAGCAGTGTTATTGGGGGAATTAGAGGGTAGTAAATGGGATATAATAGGGCTCAGTGAGGTTAGGAGGACAAAAGAAGCATATACAGTGCTAAAAAGCGGGCATGTACTGTGTTACCGGGGCTTAGCGGAGAGACGAGAACTAGGAGTCGGATTCCTGATTAATAAGGAAATAGCTGGTAACATACAGGAATTCTATAGCATTAACGAGAGGGTGGCATGTCTTGTTGTGAAACTTAATAAGAGGTACAAAATGAAGGTTGTACAGGTCTACGCACCTACATCTAGTCATGATGACCAGGAAGTCGAAAGCTTTTATGAAGACGTAGAATCGGCGATGGGTAAAGTCAAAACAAAATACACTATACTGATGGGCGACTTCAATGCCAGGGTAGGCAAGAAGCAGGCTGGAGACAAGTCAGTGGGGGAATATGGCATAGGCTCTAGGAATAGCAGAGGAGAATTATTAGTAGAGTTTGCAGAACAGAATAATATGCGGATAATGAATACCTTTTTCCGCAAGCGGGTTAGTCGAAAGTGGACGTGGAGGAGCCCGAATGGTGAGACTAGAAATGAAATCGACTTCGTACTCTGCGCGAACCCTGGCATCATTCAAGATGTAGACGTGCTCGGCAAGGTACGCTGCAGTGACCACAGGATGGTAAGAACTCGAATTAGCCTAGACTTGAGGAGGGAACGAAAGAAACTGGTACACATGAAGCCAATCAATGAGTTAGCGGTAAGAGGGAAACTAGAGGAATTCCGGATCAAACTACAGAACAGGTATTCGGCTTTAACTCAGGAAGAGGACCTTAGTGTTGAAGCAATGAACGACAATCTCATGGGCATCATTAAGGAGTGCGCAATAGAAGTCGGTGGTAACGCCGTTAGACAGGAAACCAGTAAGCTATCGCAGGAGACGAAAGATCTGATCAAGAAACGCCAATGTATGAAAGCCTCTAATCCTACAGCTAGAATAGAACTGGCAGAACTTTCTAAGTTAATCAACAAGCGTAAGACAGCGGACATCAGGAACTATAATATGGATAGAATTGAACAGGCTCTCAGGAACGGAGGAAGCCTAAAAACAGTGAAGAAGAAACTAGGAATAGGCAAGAATCAGATGTGTGCGTTAAGAGACAAAGCCGGCAATATCGTTACTAATATGGATGAGATAGTTCAAGTGGCTGAGGAGTTCTACAGAGATTTATACAGTACCAGTGGCACCCACGACGATAGTGGAAGAGAGAATAGCCAAGAGGAATTCGAAATCCCACAGGTAACGCCAGAAGAAGTAAAGAAAGCCTTAGGAGCTATGCAAAGGGGGAAGGCAGCTGGGGAGGATCAGGTAACAGCAGATTTGTTGAAGGATGGTGGTCAGATTGTTCTAGAGAAACTGGCCACCCTGTATACGCAATGCCTCATAACCTCGAGCGTACCGGAATCTTGGAAGAACGCTAACATAATCCTAATCCATAAGAAAGGGGACGCCAAAGACTTGAAAAATTATAGACCGATCAGCTTACTGTCCGTTGCCTACAAAGTATTTACTAAGGTAATCGCAAATAGAATCAGGAACACCTTAGACTTCTGTCAATCAAAGGACCAGGCAGGATTCCGTAAAGGCTACTCAACAATAGACCATATTCACACTATCAATCAAGTGATAGAGAAATGTGCAGAATATAACCAACCCTTATATATAGCTTTCATTGATTACGAGAAAGCGTTTGATTCAGTCGAAACCTCAGCAGTCATGCAGGCATTGCGTAATCAGGGTGTAGACGAGCCGTATGTAAAAATACTGAAAGATATCTATAGCGGCTCCACAGCCACCGTAGTCCTCCATAAAGAAAGCAACAAAATCCCAATAAAGAAAGGCGTCAGGCAGGGAGATACAATCTCTCCGATGCTATTCACAGCGTGTTTACAGGAGGTATTCAGAGACCTGGATTAGGAAGAATTGGGGATAAGAGTTAATGGAGAATACCTTAGTAACTTGCGATTCGCTGACGATATTGCCTTGCTTAGTAACTCAGGAGACCAATTGCAATGCATGCTCACTGACCTGGAGAGGCAAAGCAGAAGGGTGGGTCTGAAAATTAATCTACAGAAAACTAAAGTAATGTTTAACAGTCTCGGAAGAGAACAGCAGTTTACGATAGGTAGCGAGGCACTGGAAGTGGTAAGGGAATACATCTACTTAGGGCAGGTAGTGACCACGGATCCGGATCATGAGACTGAAATAACCAGAAGAATAAGAATGGGCTGGGGTGCGTTTGGCAGGCATTCTCAAATCATGAACAGCAGATTGCCACTATCCCTCAAAAGGAAAGTGTACAACAGCTGTGTGTTACCAGTACTCACATATGGGGCAGAAACCTGGAGGCTTACGAAAAGTGTTCTGCTGAAATTGAGGACGACGCAACGAGCTATGGAAAGAAGAATGATGGGTGTAACGTTAAGGGATAAGAAAAGAGCAGATTGGGTGAGGCAACCAACGCGGGTAAACGACATCTTAGTTAAAATCAAGAAAAAGAAATAGGCATGGGCCGGACATGTAATGAGGAGGGAAGATAACCGATGGTCACTAAGAGTTACGGACTGGATTCCAAGGGAAGGGAAGCGTAGCAGGGGGCGGCAGAAAGTTAGGTGGGCGGATGACATTAAGACGTTTGCAGGGACAACATGGCCACAATTAGTACATGACCGGGGTAGTTGGAGAAGTATGGAAGAGGCCTTTGCCCTGCAGTGGGCGTAACTAGGCTGATGATGATGATGATACCCATAAAGTTTCAGAATTGAAATCCATGCCCTCCGTAGTTTCCGCGGCCTCCGCGAGATGCCGCCACAAGCCCGCTCGCCATCAATATGCCCTTTAACCTTTGTGCTCGGATGGGGCTCCGTGCGTTATGTGACTCCCGGTGCATGGGCATTGCCGCGAAATCCAACCCGATTTCGTTATGTTCGCGCCGCAATGTCTTTTCCAGCGTGAAAAGGGCATTATAGACAAAATCCAGGATGATTTCCGTCACCAGAGGTTGTTTAACAGCACGAAAAACTTTGGGGGCGGCTGAAGCCCCATGAGCCCCCCTCCTGGCTACGCCCCTGCGTTGAAGTTCATTATGTAGTTGTTGATGCTATTGGTACAAGTCTTGTCCGCTTTCACAATATTCTCGCTAGCCATATCATGCAGAATCATATATGGACTCCTCATGTTTTAGGGATGTGTGCCTATATAAAATTTGTGGGAACATTCACGATATCCGCATTGGATGCTGTTGATCATGAATTTGGTGTTTTGTGGTGCGAGTCGAAGTATGAGCAAAGTGCACTAGAGCACAGCTTGTATTTTATATCTCTTGCTTATGGCTTTTACGATAAGCCATGTAAATTACATTTAGGTTCTATGCACATGCCTATTATCCTCATCACAGTCATGTGGCTTCCACACTATGTATAAAAATTGTACGGATCCCCTATCTTTGTCTGGTTGCTGTATATGTATTTTTTTACTAGTGAGATGCAGCTAAAAGCTTATTATACCAATTTCGTGACAAAGATGTGGAAATGCCACCTATTGCAGACGCAGTATGAGTGCCACAGTCAACACTACTATCATTAGGTACGGCAATCCTTAGGCCCTACAAAGCTGCCTCATTCACATTTCCTCTGACTATGCAACAGAGACGGTCCCTGCAGCTCCTTCTCATTGGCGCAATGTCTTAGCCCGGAAGATCCATAAAGGCAATAGGAAACATTCGCTAAAGGTCACTTATATGATGGTTTTGAATTGCCTTCACAACCCCTTGCTGTTGACTCGGCATTTCGACTTTATGTTGTGGCATGGGATTGTCACGCACTACAGAACCACGCAAACCTCTGCTCTGTTTCAGGCATGAACTCTCACGTCCTTCGAAGGAGCACTTCCTTCAAACTGCCATGACACGATAACACGCATGTCACTGAAGCACAGCCACAAGACGCTTGCATTATTTATCCGGGCATTATGCACTGCCACCTATATATATTTCAAAGTTGTAATATAGTTGTTTGAATTTGGTCACGTGGTGCCGCTCACCAAATTAGAAAAATAAACATGTAGAAAGGCATATTACCGTCATCCTCTATGTTATCTTATCGAATCGCGAAGGCTACTTTTCAGATTCAATCTCTAAATAAAATTTATTGCTATCGTAGGTGCAGCGTGCTCAATTTTACCAAGGTGTGAGTGCCTGTGACCAAAGAAGGGCGGAAAGGGTAAAAACTGGTCATGCTTTCTCTGTGAGCGTCTCTCTCCCTGTAGAACAAATCCTGCTTTTGTGTGTATACATGAGTCTTTCAAACGTTTGAAACGCAAACTGTCACACTCGTAGGAGAGGATATCGCACACCCTGGTGAAGTAGCCAGAAATTACGCCTATCCAAGCTACAAACATCTGCGAGCCATCTGTATGTTACCTAAATGAACGGGCCATGTCGGGGCGTAAATTTTATTTCTCGATACCAGCAAGAAATCTCAAGATCACGGTGGTAATACCCAACTTATCTTGCTCACTGGACACCTACAGTACCATTCACTATCCATGAAGTGGCATACTGGGGCGAAATTGTTTAAATTAATTAAATTCTGGAGTTTTACGAGCCAAACCACGATATAATTATGAGGCACACCGTATACGCGTACTCGGGATTATTATTGACAACGCGGTATTCTTGTGGTTCTCCCAACGCACGGAAAGTGCCGCCGCCATCGAAATGCATCCGCCGCGGTCGGAATCTAATCGCGGGACCGTGGGGCGAAATCGCAAATTTTCCTGAAGTGGACTGAAATTACACGATGGTGTCTTTGCGATCTAAAAACAGTTTCGAATTTATGTACGGGAGAACTATCCATCAATGGGACCTTCTGTGGTACAATTTTTTCCCTTTCTCCTAGCTCTCCATCTAGGCCACGACAGCACGCGGGCTTTCAAGCAAACATGGTTGCATGTAGTTTGTAAGTCGTGAAGCAAAACATTATTTAGGCTCACACAACATTGTGTGATTCCACACAATCTTGTTAGTTTGGCAGTTGCCTTTGTCACTAAATTATTTTTTATGTGGGATGTTTGCATGCATTTGTTTCGACAGTGGTACAGAACGCGGCGTACCCGCCGTGGTTGCTCAGTGGCTATGGTGTTGGGCTACTGAGCACAAGGTCGCGGGATCGAATCCCGGCCACGGCGGCCCCATTTCCATCGGGGCGAAATGCGAAAACACGCGTGTGCTTAGATTTAGGTGCACCTGGTGTTCGTGCACCACCTGTGGCACGAACACCAGGTGGTCGAAATTTCCGGAGTCCTCCACTATGGCGTGCCTCATAATCAGAAAGTGGTTTTGGCATATAAAACCCCATATTTCAATTTTTTAGAACGCAGTGTGAGCAGCACTCTGCTCACTAGAAAATAACCTCATATGTCACAGTATTGCTAAACTGGCAGATTTACTGAGCGAACATGTGCGGTTTCTTCAGTTACACATTTGCCAAGCCATCTGTAAGCACAGTGTTTGTGTTTAGTAAATATCAGTCCTTTCTCCTGTGTTCTTTGCGGAAATATTACCTGGTTCTCACATAATGTTTAATATAATACCACATATTTAAAGGAAATCATTATGTAGGATGTATGTTAGGTATGAGTACTGGCTTTCAACACATCACTGGAAAGTGTTTTTATGAAAGCTAGAATCAGAAACTTATATTCATCACAACCGCTTCGTTTTGCCTTCCTACAAAGTGTTGTGGCTTCCTACAAAGTGTAGGTTTCGCACGCATTCATTAGTCATTGCACTAATATATGTTGAAGCTACTTGTTTTCCATAGCTCCATATTAGCCAACCGCATGGAAGCGGGACACTTTGATGAAGCAAGCGTTAAATGCATAGCGCTGTTCGTCTGCCATTATTTAATTCCTGTGGAACTCCTGTTTGTGCCAGAGAAAACATTAACCATAGAAGTTTCCGTTCTTGTCGCAAAGGATAAGTTGCAGGGGATCGAAGCAATAAAATTTAATTTTAAATTGACACATCCTACAAATATATACGTAACACACACACACACGCACGCACGCACACACACACACACACACACACACACACACACACACACTGTATCATCATTTTATAACGCCGCTTTGTCATGTATCTTGATATTTTGCAAGCCCTTACGCAATTCATTGTCAACATTAAGGATTTATCTGCTTTCTAGTCGGCTTTATCAAACTACCTTAATGAGCAAGCCTGCCATCCCAGTTGATCTTTTCTAAACTACCATGTTAACCTGCTTGAGCGCTTTTCGACCTTTGTTCCCTGTCATGCATTTGTTGCGTTATTCTAAATGGTGTTGTAGTTCGATCTTCTTTTATTGCATTATATAATCATTGCGCCATCCTACTATTAGATGTACTGTATCTTTTTAATGTTGAAAACAGTTATGTTCTTTATTTTGTGTTTTGCCCTTCAAGCGTATAACCCCTTTTTGAAATTTCTTGTTGTTATCCCCCCTATGCGATGCCCTATTCTGGGACCTTAGGTGCAAGAAATGAAATGAAATGCGTAACTTCGTGCTCATTGAAACGTTTGTGCTCATGTATGCAATCTCATAATTCAGCTTATGCTTTCTGTCATAAGTAGGAGACACAGCTCTCATGCAATGGTATCCATTGTAATCGTACTCATCTTTGACATCTTCAGCTTGCCACTCTCGCTTCCTAACACCACATTCAGTCATTAAAGTTTTTCCATGCTGTGATTACCTCTCCACAATTCACTTTGCCTAACAGTTGCATCACAACTGGTGGTCTTACATCCACTTTACACTATCCTGACTAAATTTGTCTCTCATCACCACACCGAGACACCTAAGTGGTGTTTTTGTCGACACTATAGAACTGTGAAACACTTTACGTGATAATGTTCCTTCTTGAATTGTCACCATGCTAAATTATTCGATCTTCTATACGTTAAGCACTGAACTTTCATTGCACCTTGTATTCTTTTTGTTTTTAGCTCTTTTTATTCACTGCTAAATTTGTATTCTGTACTCCCTGATCTTGGATTTGCCATTCGGGGCTGCAGTATGTTGAAATTAATAAAGGAAATAAATTTCAATCTTATGGCTCTGCTAACTTGAACACAGCCAACTTAGCATTTAGACAACCTTAATTGTACACAAACCAGAAAAAATTATAAACCAAGGCAGGTGTGCAAAAGTGAAGTTTACATCAAAACGTACTAGCATGTACGCCTGACAGCTTCGATCCTAGAGCGATATGCACACCTAGTAACACTAGACTATACTGTTGTGTACACACCAGACCAATCATCTGGGCCCCTGGTCACTCGGGTCTGGCTGGAAACGAAGCCGCCCACGATGCCGCCCGAGCTCTCGCACACCGGGCGCATCATCCTTCTCCTGCGTCTTCCGATCTCGACCAGCCCCCCCTTCTGCATCGCGGTCACGCGCAGGACCGAATGGTCACGTTCAGAGAAATTCCCCTGCACTACCGCAGAGAGCGGTTACGCTACCCCCCCCCCCCCCCCCCCCCAAGCACACAAAACACTGAAGAAGTCTCAATCCACCACTTGGCGACTCCTTCAGACACGAACTTTTCCGAACCCCGTGATTTACAACCGCATGTACCCCGACGTATACTCACCACTCTGCAAAGCGTGCAAAGCCCGAGCCGACCTCGATCATATTATCTGGCAATGCCCCAAAGCCTCACCCACCAACTCCTCCCGCACTAACACACGCATCATTAGTACGGCCGAGCAGTGGGAGACATCGCTGCTCAGCTTGGACCCAGAGGAGCAGCTCTGGGCCGTCCGGATGGCCGAAGACGCCGCCAGAAAGCAAGGACTGGCCGCCGTCTGAGGAAGGGGGGGATTGGGGGTTAGTCTCCCGACCCCCGCCACCCCTTAACCCCATCAAGGACACAATAAAGTTTTATCTCTCTCTCTCCCTCTCTCTCTCTCTCTCTCTGATATGCATACCAGAACACGCCAAGTCACTGCGGCGCGCACACCAGAAAACACCAAACCGCTCATATGTGCAAGCTAAAACACACCAAGTCACTTTGGTGTGCACTCCAGAACACACACCACGCCATTCTGGTGCGCACACCAGGTAACGCCAGACCATGCTGGTATTTACATCAGGAAACACCAGAAGACACCAAGTCGGTTTGGTGTATTTTTCAACTGGGAAGAACGCATACCAAGATCACGGTGGTAATATCCAACTTATGTTGCTTACCTGAAATGAAGAAAATTGCACATCTATAGTACCACTCAATGTGCATGAAATGGCATACTGGGGCGAAATTGTTAAATTTGATTAAATTCTGAGGTTTTACGTGCCCGAATCACGGTATGATTATTAGTCACGCCGTATAGCAGGACTCGGGAATAATATTAACCACGCGGGGTTTTTACGGTTCCCACAATGCGGGGGCAGTTCGGCCGCCATCGAAATGCAGCCGCCGCAGCCGGGATTTGATCCTGCGACCACAGGGCGAAATTGCTACGCGTTTGTCCTGAAGTGGACTCCATTTCCACGATGTTGTCATCACGATCTAAGAAACAGTTCCGAATTTATGTACGGGAGACCTAGGCATGTATGGCGCCTTCTTTGGTACAATTTTTACCTATCCCCTAGCCCTCATAACACCAACTAGGCCATGGCAGCACGCGGGCTTCCAAGGGAACTTGGTCTAAAGCCAATGTACAATGGCTCAAAAGACAGCAATAGATTAGATAGCTTAAGGCTCATTAGCCTAGAAAACATCAGCCTCGACTCGATAACAACCAAGCGGGTGGCCTCTGAGCAAGATACGGGCCTACAATAGATATCATTTCAAAGGAAGCTTGATATCTGCTGACCAGTTTCTGAGGCTGCAGCTGCAACAGGAGAATAAAAATACATTCTCAAAAGAGAGCAATACATCATATATCACGGATATTGTAAGTACCTTGCTCATGTGGCGACTCTTTTTATTTAGTAGAGGGGAACAATTTGTGTCGGATGCTTTCATGTGCTATTCTTCCTGTCAGTTTGATGAAGCTCCTAAAAGGGGCCCTGAACAACTATTTATCGAAGCGGATCAAGGCACCTGAAATGAAAATATGCTGTTTAATAAGTACTCTGCCACAAAAAGTGCTTTAATGCGTTCAGCAGAAGCGGAGTTATTGGCAATCAAGCAGGGCCTCCGCTATGCTCCCCTTCCTTCTTCAATGCCTTGCACTACAAATGCTACGGCGCATTGGGGCGTGCCTCCAACGCCCCTAAAACCCCTTTCAACACTGCGCCTTATAATCTTTACCGTGGCGCGCAGTACAAATTTCATTTAGGATTTTAACTTGGACGCCACGACTTTTGATTTCGGTGCCCACGACGCGCTATGGGGCTCCTGCATTGCCCAGGGGGTGCTGCGAGAACGGTGCTAAAAAGCGCCCTCTCTTCAGAACTGGGTAGCACCACGCTCGGTCGTCTGCTTCGGAAAGCAAGTTTACACTTTCGGTTTTGTTGTACCACGGCTTGCAGCGAATATCGGGCAAATATTTTTTCAGGGATGGCACGTTGCGCAAAGGCAATAAATTGTGCAACGCCGAATACGTGTACGCCGCCCAAGAAATAAGCGGCGAAGTTTTAGCGCGGTGTCAATTGCAAGTGAAGCAAGTCGCGTACGAAGTTGAACTTCAGTTAAAGATTGCACGCTGCTAGATTCAGGCGCACAAACGGGAGGAAATGCTTGCTATAAATGAATACACAGCAGCGATAAGCAGACATCATATGTACGCAACAGCTCGAGCGCACGATCGTACGCGCCGCAACGGCAGCGGTCTTTCGACATGCCGCGAAACGGTGGGCCTCCTGCAATCTTAGACAAGTAGTTATGCCTCCACTGTAGTAGCGGCCATCTGTCCCATTAATCATCATCATCATCATCAGCCTGGTTACGCCCACTGCAGGGGCAAGGCCTCTCCCATACTTCTCCAACTACCCCGGTCATGTACAAATTGTGGCCCTGTTGTCCCTGCAAACTTCTACGCCTCCCTTCCCTTGGAATCCAGTCCGTAATCCTTAATGACTATCGGTGATCTTCCCTCCTCATTATATGTCCTGCCCATGCCCATTTCTATTTCTTGATTTCTACTAAGATGTCATTACCTCTTGTCTGTTCCCTCACCCAATCTGCTCTTTTCTTCTGCCTTAACGTTACATCCATCATTCTTCTTTCCATAGCTCGTTGCGTCGTCCTCAATTTAAGCAGAACCATTTTCGTAAGCCTCAAGGTTTCTGCCCCATACGTGAGTACTGGTAACACACAGCTGTTATTTACTTTTCTCTTGAGGAATAGTGGCAACCTGCTGTTCATGATCTCAGAATGCCTGCCAAACGCACCCCAGCCCATTCTTATCTCCTGATTATTTCAGTCTCATGATCCGGATACGTGGTCACTACCTGCCCTAAGTAGATGTATTCCCTTACCACTTCTAGTGCATCGCTACTTATCGTAAACTGCTGTTCTCTTCCGAGACTGTTAAACATTACTTTAGTTTTCTGCAGATTAATTTTTAGACCCACCCTTCTGCTTTGCCTCTCCAGGTCAGTGAGCATGCTTTGAAATTGGTCCCCTGAGTTACTAAGCAAGGCAATATCATCAGCGAATCTAAAGTTACTAAGGTATTCTCCATTAACTCTTATCCCCAAATCATCCCACTCCAGGTCTCTGAACACCTCCTGTAAACACGCTGTGAATAGCATTGGAGAGATCGTATCTCCCTGCCTGACGCCTTTCTGTATTGGGATTTTGACGCTTTCTTTATGGAGGACTACGGTGGCTGGGGAGCTGCATAGATATCTTTCAGTATTTTTACACATGGCTCGTCTCCTCCCTGATTCTGTAGTGCCTCCATGACCACTGAGGTTCCGACCGAATGAAACGCTTTTTCGTAATCAATTATAGCTATATATAAGGGTTGGTTATATTCCGCACATTTCTCTATCACTTGATTGATAGTCTGAATATGATCTATTGTTGACTATCCTTTACGGAATCCTGCCTGGTCCTTTGGTTGACAGAAGTCTAAGGTGTTCCTGATTCTATTTGCGATTACCTTAGTAAATACTTTTTAGGCAACGGACAGTAAGCTGATCGGTCAATAATTTTTCAAGTCTTTGGCGTCGACTTTCTTATGGATTAGGACTATGTTAGCGTTCTTCCAAGATTCCGGTACGCCCGAGGTAATGAGGCATTGTGTATACAGGGTGGCCAGTCCCTCTATAACAATGTGCCCACCATCCTTCAACAAATCTGCTGTTACCTGATCCTCCCCAGCTGCCTTCCCCCTTTGCATAGCTCCCAAGGCGTCCTTTACTTCTTCCGGCGTTACTGGAGGGATTTCACATTCCTCTAGGCTATCCTCACTCACATTATCGTCGTGTGTGCTACTGGTATTCCATAAATCTCTAGAACTCTTCAGCCACTTGAACTATCTCATCCATATTAGTAATGATATTGCCGGCTTTGTCTCTTAACGCACACATCTGATTCTTGCCTTTTCCTAGTTTCTTCTTCGCTGCTTTTAGTCTTCCTCCGTTCCTGAGAGCATGTTCAATTCTATCCATATTATAGTTCCTTAAGTCAGCTGTCTTACGCTTGTTGATTAAGTTAGAAAGTTCCGCCAGTCCTATTCTAGCTGTAGGGTTAGATGCTTTCATACATTGGCGTTTCTTGATCAGATCTTTCGTGTCCTGCGATAGCTTACTGGTATCCTGTCTAACGGAGTTACTGCCGACTTCTATTGCACACTCCTTAATGATGCCCATAAGATTGTCGTTCATTGCTTCAACACTAAGGTCCTCTTCCTGAGTTAATGCCGAATACCTGTTCTTTTGCTTGATCCGGTATTTCTCTAGTTTCCCTCTTTCCGCTAACTCACTGATTGGCTTCTTATGTATCAGTTTCGTCCGTTCCCTCATCAAGTCTAATACGAGTTCTTACCATCCTATGGTTACTGCAGCGCACCTTGCGGAGCACGTCCACATGTTGTATGACGCCAGGGTTAGCGCATATTATGAAGTCAATTTTATTTCTAGTCTCGCCATTCGGGCTCCTCCACGTCCACTTTCGGCTATCCCGCTTGCGGAAGAAGGTATTCATTATCAGCATATTATTCTGTTCTGCAAACACTACTCATAACTCTCCCCCGCTATTCCTAGGGCCTATGCCATATTCCCCCACTGACTTGTCTCCAGCCTGCGTCTTGCCTACGCTGGAATTGAAGTCGCCAGTCAGTGTAGTGTATTTTGTTTTGACTTTACCCATCGCCGATTCCACGTCTTCATGGAAGCTTTCGACTTCCTGGCCATCATGAGCGGATTTAGAGGTATAGACCTGTACGATCTTCAATTTGTAGCTCTTATTAAGTTTCACAACAAGACCTGCCACCCTCTCGTTAATGCTATAGAATTCTTGTATATTACCAGTTATATCCTTATTAACCAGGAATCCGACTCCTAGTTCTCGTCTCTCCGCTAAGACCCGGTAGCACAGGACGTGCTCGCTTTTTAGCACTGTATATGCTTCTTTTGTCCTCCTAACCTCACTGAGCCCTATTATATCTCATTTACTACCCTCTAATTCCTCCAATAACACTGCTAGACTCGCCTCACTAGATAACGTTCTAACGTTAAATGTTGCTAGGTTCAGATTCGAATGGCGGCCTGCCCTTTAGCAACTGATAAATAACCGATGCAATGCATATGAGCTAGCAGTAACGTACGTGCGAATCGCGCTGCAGCGCGAGCTCGTGCGCTGCTCACTAGATGTAGTCTTTAATGACAGCGCTCAAATATCCATGTGCTGCAATCGATACTACCTTGCTGCGCGGCCTCAACGCGCTGGCTTGAAGTCAAGAATGAGCACATTTAAGTCTCTAACCTGCGCTGGTCGTAGTGGGGTAGTGAATTTTCACCGAATCAGCACGACCATTTGTGCACGGTCATTTGCACACACCTGGCCACTTCAGTACTTCGCACGTGTCGAATTGTTAATTGTCGTTGTGGCCGGGTCTCGAATCGTGAATCACCAGCCACGCCTGCTGCTATGTCGGTCGGCCGTCGCGACGGTAGGCGCAAAAGACCAAATTTTAGAACGCAGATAATCAAGCAAGGTTCAAGACAGGCGAAGCAGTCCGCATGGCGCGATGTTTCGCTTACCCAGCGCGACGAACTGCAGCTATCTAGCGCGCCCGACGCTCCGCTTCGTGAGGCCTTGAAGGAAAACGGTAGAATCTGATGTTGGGATTCAGGCCTTCTTCTTTGGCAGCTGACGACGCAGAAGTAACGACGGTGGCGCTTTTTCGAGGTCGCTAGGTCTCCCCGGATCGGCGTCGCCGATTCCTTCTGTTTCCAACATTACGTCTCAAGGAGAGTCCGTTTTCGTTAAATTAGAGGCTGCGGCTAGCTCGCAGCGTCGTCTGTGAGAAGTGACGAGCCTTTTCGCACTCGCCACAGGACAGAAAAAAGTACGAATCGACTCAAAACTCGGGCTAGAAATGTGCTTCGTCACAGCGAGGGCTCAGCACTACCCAAGCAGGTACTACGCAGAAAACGTTTCGCGCACCGCCACCAGGCGCCGCCACTATACCTCAAACTCCAGCGTAAGACGCTTATAGAGAAGTCGAACACGGTCGTAATTTGCGAGCCGCAGTGCGCTTAGCCAGTGGGCTCGTGGCGGCACCCGGCGGCGGCCGCGTTATCTACGCTGTGTAGCCGACCGCAGCTACCAATAACAGACGAGACATTCATTTGAGGGTTCGCCATTCTTTTGTGCGCAGGTGTGAGTTAGATGGGATGCGAGGGAGAAAATCTGGGGGCCTTTGCTCCTTGAATATGTGACCCTGCCTAGGCACTGTGTGACCCTGCAACAGGCAGTGTTGTATGTGTTTGTCCCCTAGGCATTCCGGCATTGGGCAGTGCGATCGAATTTGTTACTCCGCCGCTGGTTGCCCGCGCTGTGAGGCAATGGGCACGGGCGCTCCATTTAGTCATCGCTGTGTCTGAATGGGCAAATTTCTGACTAGCGCTGTATAAATCGCGGGTCGCTTTTTTCGTGCCGACAATAGATTGCGTTTTTTACAAGCATTGCTCCAGGAGGGCGCATGTAACCGGCACAAGGAGGCCTAAAGAGTGCACCGGAGGTGATAATAATGCAGGCGGCGCAGGATCTCCACGACCCCCAAGGTGTAGTGGGGGATCAATGCAGGAACCAGGGTGGCCCATCCGTTGGGGCCGCGAAAGCGGAAACGAGCTAGGGGGTTTTCGCATAAAATATTTGCTGTCCGGGACAGCCGATATTATGCATCCCCTGGAACGCGCAGGCCTCGGCGAGCTCCAACCAACGGCCCAGTCCGGGTTCTTGCTTTGGCGTCCTGGAGGCGCCGCCAATAATGCGAAATAATGACACGTTGTTACACTTAGTAAAAGAAAACGATTGAATAAGTTTAATTATGTCCAGGCCCGAACTAGTGACGATACGCTCAGCACTACCGCGCCCCGCAACTTGTGCAACACCAGTCAGAACTTTGCCTATGAACGTACGTCGGACAGCCTTTCTCCCGCCTGCGGCGCTAGTGCTGAGTCACTAATCGTCACCTACGGCATTTTACGCACTTGCGTTCAAGCGCGGTTGCTAAGGCCTTCCAGATTTTTAATACATGCGGCCCGTGCACTACTACGTTCGCAAGCTATGATCCGCCACGAGTGACTTAGCTGGAGAGCCGCTGGTGCGAAGGTGCGAAACAGTCTGTCCGACACAGCGGTCGCCAAATCGGCGGTCATTGCCGGCGGCCTAATCTATTTTACCGCGCGGGCAGCCAGAGTCCGAGCGTAAACAAACTCAACCCCACTCCCCAATGCCGGAACGACTAGGGACAAACGCCTACAACACGCGCTAAGAAACCTCCTGCGTAGTGCCTAGGCAGAGTCATGTATTCAAGGAGCAAAAGCCCCCAGATTTTCTCTCTCGCGCGCCCTTACTCGCACCTGCGCAGAAACGGCTGGCGATTCCTCAAATGAACGTCTCGTGCCGCCACCTGTCGCGAAAACTCACTCTTGAGAAGGTCACTCGTGTCATGTGACCGCTTGCCGCCATATCCCCTCCGAGCAGCGATGTTCCCTGCAGGGAATTTTCTCTTTCTCGGGGAATTTCCAGCGACACTTTTGGACGAAGGAAAAAAAAGGGAATCTTTGTGATATTGCAGGGAATTTTAAGATTGATGAAGTCCATCAGGGTAGATGTGTAGTGTAGCGCGTGTGTCTGTCTGTTTTTACTTCTACGTCCTTGTGCTATTTGCGCTACAAGAAAAAAACAGCAAAATGAAGTAAATATTAGAATTGTGGATTTCAGCGAGCCATCACTTTCACAAACAACAGCACAATCTTTCCACTGCAGAGAGCAAACATGGAGTCGGTCGGCTTCAAGTTCTAATAGCCTATATTTTTTTAAATATGGTGTGATGTTTCTGTGTAAAACTCGAACTGCAATTTGTTGCGGTAATATTCAATATGGTGACCTACACAGAATCGCTAAAAAGCTGCTAGCCATCTGTGTTAGTTGATACTTTAGAGCTCTATCTACGGATAATAGTAGTCGGGAACCGACATTAGAAATTGCCACTTTAGATATTGAGTTCTCGTGTGGCTGTGATTATATATATATATATATATATATATACAACTAGCGGGCGATAACCTTCCGTGCATAGGAATTTCGCTGCAAGGTACGGATCATAACTGCTTCCAAGCGCTTTCAGTAGGCACGTCGAACACGAAGAAGGCGCAACGCGGACGGGCCACGTGCACTGTGTGGCTGGCAGGAGAACTTTCTTTTTGGCAAACACAGGCGACAAAAGTTGCCGCAAAATAAGGCCCGCTTACTGCGTCTTCGCGTGCAGCAAGCTAGCGTAGTCAGAAAAGGCATTTTTCTGCATTCCGCGCGGGTAAGACCTCCGGGATCGAGGTTCTGCGTAAACTGTACACAGAAAAAACACCCAGATGGGCGTTTTTTGCTGGTCCTCCAGCGCATGTTCTTTTGTACATGTTTTTGCTCCCACTGACAGGGCGTACGATAAAAGACCCATTGAGGTGGCCATTATTTCGGCACGCCACGGTAGTACCGTAATACGCCCACTTCACCCCCATTTGACTGGGAGGTACAATGGGAGTTTTGAGAAGGAATTAAAGGCACCTTAGTTTAGGTGCGGTAAGCACGCAGCGAAATGCTTGGTGGCGTGGGTCACGTGCTTACGGAGCATCATAGGAAACACCGTAGGCCGAAATATCGCACGCAGGCGATCAAAGTTCAAGGGAACTCGCCGTCCGTGAGCTGCCACCCGAGCAGGCGTTGCACCTGCTCGGAGCGAACGCCGGCATCCAACACGTTGGCCTGCGGTGTTCCATCTGCCACTGAGTAGTCGCGGTGTCCCGCCACGAAGCCTGTGGCGTCCCGCCACAGAGCCCCTCTTTGCAAAGCTTTTATACAGTCGTCCTTGCGAAAATGCTAGTTATCGGCTGTGCCTCTGAGGCCAGCAAACGCCTTCGAGAGCAGTTGCTACTTGCTGAAAGGAAAAATACACGAGACGCACACTGACAGAGAAGAAAATTTATTAAACTCTAAATGTAAGAAATATAATATGTTCACTTTATGGTTCAAAAAGAGCACATAAAAAAAAAACACTCTACATTGTAAGCATAACAGTTACTAGTAATCTACATGTCCTAACAAAATAAAATTAGTAAATCAAAGAAATGCTAAGAAATCTCATCTCGTTTCATATTGCAGTGTATTTACAGAACCACGTGTTAGAACTGTTACTTTGTACTTACATTCCACACTTTTGCACAGACTATATAATGAGCTTGTTTGACTAAGCCACCCCAAATTTACTGTGGCTTGTGTAATGAGGCCGGTCAGTGGTACTTTGCGTGGACTAGCACGCAAATTATGATAAATGTCAAAGTACAAAATTAATAAACTGGGACTAATCACACAAACGATCTAAATAATTTAGTGTAGTTATTGCGCTGTATTTCTGAGCAAGCCATTAAAAATTACATTATTGTACTTTTAGAACCAGAACCCACCTTCTGATTAAGGACATGCCGTAGTGAGTAACCCCGGATTAGTTTGCACAACTTGGGGTTCTTTAACGTGCACCTAAATCTAAGTACACCGCTGATTTTGAATTTTGTTACTATTGAAATGCGGTTTTGTTTGCGACTAGTTTTTTGAAAGTTATAAACAAGGTCCTTCCCTATATTTTTGCAGTGGACACTCTTTAAACAGAACCTCAAGAGACCAGGGAAATCGATTCCATCAAAGAGCCAACGATCCAACCATGAGGATAGTGTTCTGCTTAAGCGATTCTGCTTAAGTGATTTTTGTTTATCGAGATTCCACTGTAGATTTAATAGTGGATGAGTGGTGTTGTGCATCCACCCTTTGGCATGGCTACCATGTTTAGTTGAATAGTGCACAAGCAGCGACATTTCACCGTACCAAGTGCAAAATGTAAAGCCAGCAATCTAACATGTTGCAGATACAGCCACGAGCAAGTACCTTCTCTGATCATATCCAATAGCAGAAATTTTACACGAAATTCGTTATGCTTACTCACGTTTAAGTGCCTTGTTTTCAGAAATCAAATCCTCCTTATCACATTGGCCTCCAATCGTGTCGTCCCCAGACGTGAGGTTATCTGATATTGTATTTAATTGCACTTCTAATAGCATATCGCTCTGATTTAAAAACACATGACATCACATTCACCACCTAGATATAAAATTCAAGCTCCAAATCAGTAGCAGACGTTCTGAGGTAGAAGCTTAACTATTCTTTTCAATCGGGATGCAGAGGCAGCAGCAGGAGCCGACACTTACGTTTCGTCTATTCCGCAGATTTCTGCAGACGCTCAACGACCTTCAAGAAGACGGTGGCCGGTTGCATCGTAACCTTGAGTGCAACTGCACCCAGCGGCTGCATCGCTGCCTGCCTGGACTGCCTGGATCGCCTACGACTGATTGTGGGAGCCACGTGGATCTACGTCACGTCGGTTGCTCTGCAAGCCCTTTATAAGGAGCATTGCTGGCCCTTCGCCATCATTTGGCAGCAGAGGCAGCAGCAGGAGCCGACACTTACGTTTCGTCTATTCCGCAGATTTCTGCAGACGCTCAACGACCTTCAAGAAGACGGTGGGCGGTTGCATCGTAACCTTGAGTGCAACTGCACCCAGGGGCTGCATCGCTGCCTGCCTGGACTGCCTGGATCGCCTACGACTGATTGTGGGAGCCACGTGGATCTACGTCACGTCGGTTGCTCTGCAAGCCCTTTATAAGGAGCATTGCTGGCCCTTCGCCGTCATTTGGCAGCAGAGGCAGCAGCAGGAGCCGACACTTACGTTTCGTCTATTCCGCAGGTTGGAAATCATTTTTTTGTATTGCTTGTAGTCTGCTTTTCTGCTCTGCTGCCCTGCTGCCAACTTTTATCTGAGGTGCTCGCACTTTTTGCTTATTTGCCGTGTGTTTCTGCTGTTGCCCAAAATGGGAAATGACGAACTTAAACGGGAAATTGCGGATCTCAAACGTGAGTTCCGTAAGGAACTTCGAGAGCTCAGGCAAAGTGTAGAATTTACTAGTGGACAGTATGAGTCTCTGAAACTAGAATGTGAAGCACTTAAAAAGGAAAATGCCAACCTAAAAGCAGCACAAGAGCCTCTTCTGCAAGAAGTTGAGAAGCTTAGAAAGCAAGTGTGTCAGAACTCACTAAAGATAGTGACACAGGATCAATGCTCGAGAAATAGGAACATTGAGGTGAAAGGTGTTCCTTGCTTGCAGAATGAGAACCTTGGGAACGTTCTGCAGAAGGTCGGGGAAGTGCTTGGCATGCCGATAACTGAGCAAGATATTGATTCTTGCCATTGCGTTCCTGTGCGAAATTCTGATACTGATAAGAACATAGTAGTGTCTTTCAATCGTCGGTCGAAAGGTGATGCTGTGATCAAAAAAGCGCGAAAAGCAAGGTTCACCGCAGAAGACATTGGTTTTTCTTCCAAGCAATCCGTCTTCGTGAACGAGCATTTGTGCCCTCAACTAAAGCAACTACTTGGCATGACTGTGGCAAAGAAAAAGGAAATGAAATGGCGCTTTGTATGGGTGAGGGACGGAAAAGTATTCGCGCGATAAACGGAAGTCTAGTGTTGTTAAAGTTACATGCGAGGCAGACTTAGCTAAAATCTGCTAGTGGCGATTGGCAACGAACGTTTTGTATCTTATTTTGCTATGATCGTGCCACGCAACCTTGTTCGTCCTGGTTACGCCGACTCTCTTACCTTCTTGCATTTTAATGTTCAGTCTGCCCGTAATAAACACGATCAGATAGAAGCATTTCTTAACGAATTCACGTTCAGGTTTGACATACTAATGATAAGTGAGACATGGTACAACTCGGGAGATGATGTTATTTCCTCGCCCGGATACCAAAGCTTCTTTCTAAATAGACCGAACCGCCGAGGCGGAGGTGTGATGCAGATGGTGTCAGAAAGGCTTTCATGCGACTTGATTGCAGATCTCTCAAAAACCACACCAGACTACGAAGCGCTTACGGTACAATGTGGATCCTATGTCTTCACTGTTTTGTATCGACCACCTGATGGTAATAGCGAAAGATTTCTTGTCTTTTTAGAACAATTACTGTGTTATGCTTACCAGAATAGACTGTGCATAAACATAGGCGGTGACTGTAACATAATCTTACTGCAATCGAATACAGTTTCCCGCAATCTGATCTTACTCCTTGATTCTTTCGGTTGTGCGAACGTGATAAAAACACCCACTCGAGTCACGTGCCTGTCTGAATCCCTTATTGACTTATTTATTACGAACAGCCCAATGCTAGATATCAATGCTGGTATCATTGCCGCCGATCTAGGTGATCACTTGCCGATATACATGTTTTCTAAACGAAATAACACACTTAAAGCGAGCCGAAACTAATGTAAATCTTTCGTCATGCAGGAAATAAATCCAAGAACAATGACTGACTTTCGAAACCAACTTCGAAGTGTAAACTGGGCACCAGTACTCGAGTGTAACGATGCTGATACGGCCTATGATACGCTCATGCATATCATTAAAAATGCGTACACTAGTTGTTTTAAAGTAAAAAGGTAAAAAGATCTAGAAAGACACGGAAACCTTGGTTAACAAATGAGTGTTTAAAGCTAATTCGTAAAAAAAACCAATTGTACTCTCACTTTGTGCAGTCTAGAAGCCCGGATGATCTTTTTGCATTTAGGAAATACAGAAACTTTGTAACTAAGTTTCTTCGAGATACAAAAAAAGAGTATCTGGAAAAGCTATTTAGTGATGCTGATACCAAAGGCGACCTAGTTTGGCGTGCGCTTAATAAGCTCCTAAATCGCGACAGAAGTAGTTATGAAGAGCTCGAGATTACAGAGAATGGGAAGCAGCTAAAGGGTATAGAATTAGCAAATCGTCTCAATGAACATTTTACAAATTTAGTTATTAGCGCTCACAATATAGATGCTCTCAATTACATGGGTGCGCCTAGTGTAAATACAGTGTTTTTTGAGCCTACTACACCGGACGAGGTTTACTCTGCTTTTATATCCTTAAAGAACAGTAAGGCACGTGACATCGATGGTCTCCAGATTAAACCAATTAAATTTGCAATAGACTTGTTAGTGCGCGCTTTCACCCACGTATTCAATGTTTGCTTGTCTACTGGTGTTTTTCCTTAAAAAAATGCAACAGGCAAAGGTTACTGCTCTGTTCAAATCAGGGGACAGAAATGACATGTCAAATTATCGGCCGGTGTCAGTGCTCCCTGTCATATCAAAAGGCTTAGAGAAGGTTATCTGTAAAAGGGTTATGTCGTTTTGTGAAAAAAATCAGATATTATCTCCGCATCAATTTGGGTTTCGTAAGGGCCGATCGACTGAATTAGCTCTGTTAACACAGAAGGATTTAATCTTGAACGGCTATGAAGAAAAAAAAATTAACATTAGGCGTATTTATAGATTTTTCCAAAGCCTTTGACAGGATCAATCATATTACTCTACTAAAAAAAACTCGAACATTACGGATTCCGTGGATTACCCCTGGACATTCTAAAGTCGTACTTAACCCATAGGAAACAAGGCGTTTACATCTCAGGAGAATACTCAGACCCCTTGAATTTAGAAGCTGGTGTTCCCCAAGGGAGCATATTAGGACCTATATTGTTTAACATCTATATAAATGATTTAACAAACATCAGTAACCTACCACAGTATATAATATACGCAGATCACACCAGTCTTTTCTTCCAATCATGCAATGCTGATAACTTATCACAACTAGCAAACACCGTCCTTGATAAACTATATTGGTGGAGCAAAGCAAATTCTTTACAGGTTAACTCCAAAAAAACCAAAGCTGTTCTTTTTGCACCCGCCCAAAAAAATGTAAATCGCAATCTAAACATATTCTATCGATCAGAACGAATTGAAGTCACCGCGGACGTGAAAACACTGGGAGTGATTTTTGATCAGCATTTAAGTTGGGACAAACACGTAGAACGCGTGGCAACAAGTATGGCAAAAGCATGCTTTGTAGGCTTCGAGATGTTCTTCCCTTAAAACTACGGCTATTGCTGTATAACACCATATTTATTTCTCATGCAAATTATTGTAGTCTTGTATGGGGGACAACGTCACAAAAAAATATTCAGACATTATCTCTTTTACAAAAAAAAGCATTGCGCCATGTTGCTTGTATTTCTTACGGCAGTAATACAAGTACATTCTTTTCTAAGTTTCATGTTCTTCCATTTTATTACAATTATCACTTTAATCTTGCTATGAAATATAAAGAAAGCGTAAAACGAGGCCACACGGGATTTACTGGTCTTTGCAATCTAAGCAAACCTCATCACCTCAACTACGACATTCGGGAGCGAGAAACTTGGGCCGTGCCTTTTTCGCGAACTAATCATGGAAAGGACCGACTACCGTGCCGAATATCGGTATTACTGAACAGTATTGAAAAAGAAAACATGGATCTTAGGACTGTTTCACGTCGAATTTTGAAGGAATATTTCATTAGTCGTGCGACTGCATGCGATTAGTGTATGTCGTATTTGCATATCCTTTTCTTGGTTGTAACTTAAGTATGGAATTCTTTTTGTATCGTCTTGTATGTGAATGTGCTTTTATATATTGTTATGTAATTGGAGAAATGTATTGTTTCACCACGTTACATAAATCTGTATTTTTCTGTGAAGAGAAGGCATGTATTGCTGGTAAAAAAAAAATGTTGGTTATAGTGTGTTTTCAAAAACGCATGTTATCATTCCCTTAGACATGTTTTTCAACATATATTTTATGTACCGGTGTATTGTTGCTTGAAAAGTGCTCACAAACTGTCTGCTGCCAAATACTGTAGGGGCAGGGGCCTTTGTCAAGCCGCTTAAAATAGCGGCTTTTTGCTCCTGTCCTAGCATTTGTACATTTGAAGTTGAATGCTGAAATAAAGGAATGGAATGGAATGGAATACTCAAAACACTGCTATGCATTTTGCAGACAGGGCTGGTATTGTACCAACCAGGACAGATTTAACGGGCATAAAAGAGCAAAATTGTGTGAGCTCCCAATTATTATTCTCTCTGAGGAACCATGCTTTCCACTTATAAAGTGCGGATCAAAAGTAACTAATTGGAAAGCAAACCTGTATTTCATTCAAGTAAATAAAATACTGTTCATGTTACCTTACGGGGTGAACGCTACGTTCCCTTTCTTCGAATGTTAATTTGTTACCTTGCGATGGGTTGCCAAATGTATTGGTGTATTGTTTGTCGAGGGTGTCGGAAGGGATATAGGTTTCTGGCTAGAGTAAATGCTTCGAGAAGGAGACTCGCCGGGTTAAACAATGGACGACTCAGGTTGGATACATTTGGTTCCCTTGTAATGATGCTGGCTCCAGCTTCAGTCTTCCTTTGTTGGACAACTGTTGATGACTAATGTCACCATCTTTTCATTTACCCTCGTCTTATACAGCATATTGCTCCACGGAGAAGCTGCACTTTCTTTTAAAAAAATACTAATGAACTCAAGGGCTTTTTGCACGGCTGTGTGCCCAAGTGCAAAAATTTGTTTTCAATGAATGACAGAGTTGGCACGTTTCTTGAGAATTTGATAGGGAGAACCACAACAGACTGGCTATGACGACAAGTAAGCATGAATTTATGTGGAGTGCCATTTCTTCATTTGCCACCAAGCTTGGGGCCAGCCGGACTTATTCCTAGAATTATGAAAATTTTCTAATGAAATACATATTCAGAGTATTCACTTGATAATCTGAAAATAAAAAAATGGTGTTTTGGTTATTCATATGTAGTTGGGAACAGCGCCAACGACAATGACAAAGTAAGGGCTTATAGAGTAATGATAGATAGTGCTTGCTGACAATTGATTTATTTTAGAACAGACAGTTAAGTGCTCTGGAATGATTTTTAAAAGCCATAAAAACCAAAGAAGCAGGAAGCAGTTGCACAAAGTAGTGTATGTGCATGAAAAGTGCACCTGGTCATTGGTTTGCAGACATGTATGCCATTTACTTGTAAGTTAACACGTGCTACACTTAAACATTTCTCCTACAATCTGTCAATTCTGTGGGCCTTGATTATTGCTCGGGTCAGTTGCTTTCTGTCGTTACTGCTATTAGACTACGGTTAAGTGTAATGTAGATTGGACAAGAGCTACTGGCAACTATGAACATTGGCAAATTTCACTGCAGCAGGATAATGGACGCGTTGTCCTCCTGCAGTGAAACTTTTCAGTAAACGTTCACAGTTGTCAGTAGCACTTGTCCCATCTGTCTCGCCTCACACTGTTCCATCTATTGCGCTTCATTATACTGTAATATGCTTCACCAACTGACACAACATTCTACCCTCCTGAAGTTCTTTCTGCTACTTCGCAATCGTCAAATTCAGGCCGCCAGCCGTACTCAGCCCAATGTAGTATAACTGCATGGACAGACAGCTCCTGTCGTGGATTTATTCTGGCGTAATGGCACCACAGAAGAAAACGAAGATGAAGACAAGCCGGGCACAAGCGCAGAACCTTAACTCTGCCTTTAACAAGAAAACAGACATCATATACAACACGTAATGATAAAGTGACGTCATTCATTCAAAAACAAATTCTTCATGCAATGTAACTAAGAATGACTGATACATTTGTCTTTTTCGTGTGAATCTGCCAAAGCTTATCTTATGTACGTCTGGTCATCGTTTATGGCTACAACGTGTATTGAAGAACACACGAATGAGCCAATATATTTTGCAGTGCATCACAATGCGCGGATAAGAGTTGTTACGCACAATCAACTTCATCAGCCCCAATCTCAAATTAATACAATGGGTGTCTATGCAATGCAATCACTACCAGATAGGAATGGCACACTGTACATAGCCTCCATTGCACAATGCACCAGCTGGAAATTGTGCCACATGCAACAAACATCTCAATTTGTTTTCTTGGCTTCAGTCTTTTTTTTTCTTACAGCAGAGCAAATGTCTCTTCACATGCTTCATACAGAAGAAAAATTTTTGCCTGTAAGGACTAGCTGCACAATTACCCATGGAAATTGCGAATACATACCAAACAACAGCGACCACTTTTTTAAGGCACTCATCTTCTTCATTATATTTCATCTTCATGCCTAATTTAGTTGCACAAATTATTGTTTTCTCAGGTCCTGGTTAGCAGAGTGTTGTGCTGTAACAAAAGGCAGAAGCCAAAAGAAAAAAATTTGGTTGCGGCTTGAAGCATGATATGCATCCAGTGAGCCAGGCCGCAAGCGGTGTGTAGGCTATTGCCATCATAAGGTTATGCCTACATAGGACCGATGGAATGCTCTATTAATGCGAAATTAGGGAGATTCAGGGAGAATGAGTCTTCTGTGTGAAATATCCCTCCGTCATACAATGTTAAACACTACAAAGAATGTGACTGCGGTCGTGTGTTCCACAAAACTTGTGTTGAAGCCAGGTATTACAACCTGACAACATGCAAAGTAATTTTGGCTTGCAACATTTAAAAAGAATGACAAATGTCATATCATATCTTCACCTGTTATTAACTATTGCCTGTTTCCTGATTTAAAGCTTGAAGTCAGATCCGGTGCCTGTGTCATATGTGCGGATATCTTTCTTCGTTTAATTTTTGTGGTGTCATTACACCAAAATTTACATAACCAAATGGCCACAAACAGCTTTTTCCGTGTTAGACTGTATGGCACACTGTTCGCAAAGCCTCGCTAACATCATCCTATTTGGTCAAAACATGCTTTTTATAGATATCCTTTTCCGAAAACAAAAGCTGCCAGGCCAAGAAAGTAACAAGAATCAAGAGTATTAAGTCAAATCCACTGGAATGCTTTACTTTTTTGCCTGTCTTCCTTATACCTAAGTGGATAAGCCAGAGTGTGAATGTTACAGAACTGCACCAAATAAGTTGCTGAAATTATGCAAAAATGTTAACACAACTAACCATTGATTTATGTGCAATAATAACCACCATTCTCAGTTTCTTTCTTTCTGACACAAACACGGTATATTTCATTCCTTTGGTATGAACAAAAGCATATGTATACCCGACAAGTCTATATCTCATTAAGAGCCTTCAGGATCGAGCTCCACTATAATGTGACCATTACGTTACATACACTGTAAGCAGTGCAGATGACGGCCTGAATTTCACAAGTGAAACATGTTAGCGAAAGCAGCAAGCATTAGCCCAGAAACTAATCAAATACCACAAAATAAAAAAAGTGAATGTGTCAGCGCAGCATCTGTTTTCTGAAGTTACATGAAAATGGCATGCTTGTTGTCAAACCTACAACCACGGCACATTTGTATGTGACCACCCCCTGCCTCTTTATGTGCTCTCGTGCCTTTGACAAAGCGTGACTGCATCTTTATTTGCTTGTCTCTTGCAAAAACAGATCAATTATCAGTCAGTGCACAGTGCACCATGTAATTTTTCTATGTGGGCTCGCTTAACAAAAGGCACGCATGTTCTACTCAACATCGCAAACAATTAGTAACCTGTACTCATAATGTTTTCTATGCCATTCCACTTTCATGCGGAAGAACGTATGTTGGTCAAACCGCCAGATGCATCAATGAGAGATTAAAAGAGCATCGACATAACGTCACTTGGGCAATCTCGGGTCATTTGGGTATTCGCTGCCGAGATTATTCCTGCAAGCGCATGTTTGAAAGTACCTCCATTCTGTATAGGGCTCATAGCAAAATGACGAGGGAGATTGTGAAAGCATACGAGATTGCAAAATTAGAGGAAAAGTGCGTATGCAAGCCTTCGGTATCGCTATCTGAAAAGAAGATACGATTCCTTGGTTTGTCTTTGTGACCACTGCAGTGCATATTTATCCCATGCCTTGCACACGTGCACGGTTTATCGAAATTCACCACTGAGTGTTCTTTTTTTGCTGGTATTTTCGTTTCCTCTCATACGGTATATATTTATCGAGGCGCGCGAAAATAAAATCTATAGTTGAAAGTGAAGCGCTGTGTCTGTGTATCTGTTTCTTCTTACGTCCTCGTAAAGTTGCGCTTATACACTCTACCATGGATTCTAACCAACTAGCACCCCAACGTGTTTTAACCGTGCTTTAGCACTGCTCTCACCTTTTCAGAACTAAGAATCCCAAAAAGATTTGTTCTATTTAAATCTACATGCAAGCACATGTGGGTTCGGCAGTTGAAATAGGGTAATTATAAGCAAACGAATGAAATTTTCTGATGAACTTTGTTTTCATAACCTGATCGTCTATTTGGGCACATAACCAGTCCGATCATTCATGCTAAAATAAGAAAACAAATTCAACAACACGCTGGTTTTTACTAGATGGTGCTCTATTGACATGAGCAAACACATTCAACAAAGGACAAGCAATGAGAAATACCATCAACCACTAACTTCCAAATGGCATCATTGGTATCATGTGAACATGATATAGCTACGAAAACCCAAACGAAACTAAACAAAGGAAAAAGTACATTATAACAGAAAAAGAACAAGAGAACACAAGGAAGATGAAACTTCTTTTGGTAGCTAAGCCATAACGAAGACGCAAATGAGAGCCACAGTTTGGCAAGCACACGTTTAGTTATTTTGCTCAGTCCCTCGATATCACAATTGCTTGTTTGGCAGCGACACCTACGGGACATCTACGCATATTTTTATTGCACATGCCATTTTTGATCCCTCCAAAATTCTTTTGTTGCTATGTATTTAGTACCTGCTTCGCCTGTACTGGCATTGCAGTCGGAGGTACACATTCTGTGTAATGTAACTTGCGTTCAAATCAAGCACACCAAGCAGGCAGGGAATTATCTTTGGAAACTATGCAAACATTTGCAGGCGGAAAGACCCTGCAGTCCCTTTTGTCCAAGGAAAAAAAAACAATGTGAGGCATCACCTGTACGCAATAGCAAATTAATAAATTTTCGTAGTGTAATCTCGTTCTTGTGAGGTATGATGGTAGCCTAATATGAATTTCTCTCTCTATATATGTTTGGAACACTATATGCTGTGAAATAATTTTACTTTAAGAAATTTGCCAGTCTTATAAATCATGCCATTGCTGCTTACCCTTACTCTCAGTAAAACAAAGATTTTTAGTATGGCTTCCTATTACAAATCTAACTGCCATATTTTGAACCTCTTCAAGCATACCACATAACTCAATAATATGGGGGACCTAGCAAACGCATGCTTATTTGAGTAGTGAATGCAGATGAGCAAAATACATCTGTTCCTTCAGGTTTTTGGGTAGCCGACAAAACGTGTATGGGTGGACACACGACAGCTACTACACCGGTAAGCATCGTGGCCAACCAAAATTAAGTTTATTCGTACATGGGCGGGCCCGGCCGAGTGTGAGCAAACGTTAGTTCGCTTTTTCTGGAGTTATGTATGGTTGAACTCTGACATTACGAAGCCACTAAAATCAGCAATTTCATTTGTTATACTGAGATTCCCCCTTTTAGTCAAATAAGTACATTTTAAAATGAATTGTTTTCTCATGGAAGGGGCCGCAGTCGGACAAAGCAAACCTGAACGAGAAAAAAAATTCAATTTGAGAGTCGGCGACCAAAGATTTGGTTTCATCGTGTGTCAACGATACTTTCACATAGGTAGTATCAAGCATACCTAGCTATGCTCTGGCATCCACTCTGACCTCACTGATACTGTCACAAACAGTAGGACGACTCTATCATGAAAAGTGCCGGAAGTGGAGGCGAATGCTTTGTCTGTCTCTCGCTTGAATGCATCTCTGAAACTACAGTTTATGCAACGTCCAGTACTAAAGGCGTGGGAAGACTGCGCACCTAATGTCACACCATGTCAGCACCTCCACTCATTCCACACACAGCAGATATCCTCTAAGGCGGGGTGTGCAGGCTGCATATGTGCTCAACTGCGCTCAGAGCCATGTGCAGCGACGGCTGCGCTAGAAAAGAAGACACGCATGGACTGGGCCCCTCTGAGGGTCACCTTAAAGCTCTTTTGTCATTTTTTGTTTCTGTTATAGGCTAGTGCAAAAAGCGAATTTGCTTCATTCTGACTAAAACTTTTGTACATATGGTAGAAAAATTATGAAATTGTCGAATATTTGATTACTTTTCCCCCGCTCAGTTGGAATATCATACAAATGTATAAGCAGCCGTTTTGCTTTGGTTCATCTAAAGTTTATTTTCATGCTGAAAGAAAGGCATGTGTTTAAAAAATAAGCTTGGTTGCAACATGTGGAGGAATCTTCTGTCACATGAAAGGTTGCTAAAATCAAATTATAGTTGTGACTTCCTTGCGACTGGAACACACTAAAAAGGAAAATGGCCTTTTAAGCAGACTCAAATAAAGCCACAGCGCATGCACCCATACTAAGCCAGATACTGTATAGAACTGATGTGAGAAAAGACACAAAAAAGAATGTTTCCCGGTTTGGTAAAATTTATAAAACAATGGCTAACACATGGAATCATGCCTTAAATCTAGAACGAATGACGTTCTTTTTAAGCTACTCTGTGTTCTTTCTTGAACCCAACAAATGAGCCTGGAAAAACGGGTCACGTCTACATCTGTGGCAAGGTGTGAACAAAAAACTCGCTTTAGCTGCCTGCAGTGCTCCCTGCGAGTAATATTCAGGGATAAAATTGTTAACCCAATATGACTGTGCCCCCAAGAAAAACCAAATGGGGTAGACTACATTAATGCGCATGGAAAAATGTTTAGTCCATGCTTGCTGGCACCCTGTGTCTGTATTGGCTTCAAAAACATTGTGGCGACCATCTGCTGGAATTTTTCTATGACGTAGGGAACGTTGGGTGGTACCAGCTGTGCAGTGTTAATCAGTTTAATCAGTGGTTTAATCACTGTTACTTCCAAGTGTTTACATGTTTTAGGTGATGCATGTGGCCATCTTGGCCACAAAACAACCTAGATCTTATATCCCAGTCCTGTTCTAGCGCAACAAAGGCTTTTATTGGAGCAATTTGATGCTTTTGTTTTGGTTATTCGGTTGGCATGATCTTTTACAAAATAGCTATAGGCAATTTTGCTGCAATAACAGTACTGCTTTCATGGCATTCGTCGTGGGGAGTGCGGCTTGCCCCTTTTGCCAGAGTTCTTACTGGACGAAGATTTATATGGTGTATTATAGGTGGAACTTCAAAAGCTTACATTTTTGTCTCCTCAATCCACACTTCTGTCGCACTTCTGCAAGTATCTCTGCACAGGGTGTTTTGACTGATGTCATACCAAGTGAGCACGCTACAAGCCTTGAGTGCATCGCTTGCATGACTCTTTCAATGGCCATATTATTTCACTTTCAGTGACTTTATCATCTAAGCATCAAGCGGCAGCTTGAACATCGGGTACGTATGAGAAGGTGCACCAGGCTTGGTCCAGTATGTCCAGCACTGCATCACTCAGTAGTGAACCATGCTGCAAGAGTTCGCAGCTAAATTTCCGCCTTGTGATTGAAACTTCACAACCTTACAATCAAGGCTTCAATTGCCCAGCCAACGAGCTGCAGCACAGGTGTGAACTATAGTCTGGTGATGTCCCATTTTATGTCATAGAGATAGCAGCCGATCTATCCCGTGGTGGCCCTCAAGGCCAACAGGCATCCCTTTCTGTGCACGTGCTTGTGTAGGAGTAGGCTGATGGTGCCAGTTTGTTCTTCAGCATTAAAACTATGTTCACGTTGTATCGGCAACACATTTTCTCACTCAGTGTAATAGCGCTCGAACCTACATAATCACCACTAAGAGCCATTTATCCACCAACCTTTCCTTTGCCATGTCATTTGCTTCTGCCTTGATGTCCTGGAGGCACTTCAGCTAGCTGAAGCAATAATGGTGTTATAGTAACCCCATAGCCCTGCAGGTTTCCAACCTGAACATTGCTTCATTAAAAGCTGACATGATTTGGTCTCTGCAGACAGAGGTGAGTTAAAAAACACCCTCATCAACTTCTTTCGAAGTCGTTCTAACCTTGTCAATTATCCCGTGCCTTTCGATGTGTTCATTCAGCATTGTCCAAAGCAACTTGTCTCTTAAAAATCAAAATAATAACTTTGCGAGGCCAGCTACTAGGCTACCACTGTCTCTTCAGCCGGCCTGTAGTTTCTCGCAGCGATTGAGGCAGGAGTACAAAAAACGACAGAGAAACGTGTGGCAGACAAAATGTTGTTCGTGGAAATCCCATATGTTTATGGACTATTAAACTGACCGAAAAAGATAGTGACTTCCCAATGCAGTCTTGATGTACCTAGTTGTTTCAGTCACGAACAAACAGCCAGATGCCCAGTCGTGCACAAGCACTGTGTACTAATGCCCACGAAAAAAAGTTTGTTGTGCGTGCATGTAGTGCAGCGTACCACATTTCATTTTCCTAAGGCTGCAGTACACTGGGAAGACTGGTTGCTATTTCAATAGTAGGCGCTCAGAGTATTACAGCCCTTTATTCACATTTTGCTGAAGATTGTATCAAATGCAAATGCAAACTGTTCTTGCAGGACACATCAGTTCAAGCAATGAGACACAGTAACCAGAGAAATAGTTTAAGCATCCAAAATGTTTTAATACAGTCCCTAGTTTAGTGCAAGTTTCGCAGGATGTTTTGGATTCTTCTACGGTACAATGCTGTTGCTAGTTAGGCACTGATATTCTGATGTGCACATTCTCTTGTGTTGCTACAATGACAACTTGCCACAGATTTTCCTTCCTAACAAACGTTTGGAGATGGTGCCTGTCAGCTGATCTTCTAACCTGTTTTTTTTTATTTTTTTTTATTTTAATACCCTCAAAGCCCAAAGGCATTACAGAGGGGTGTGGGAAAACGGGAAGCATAACAGTGAAATAGGAAAAATAAACTATGTAGCATATCAGTCATTCCTAATTATACAACACTATGTAATATTTTGCCTAATGTTTTTAATTACGACAGATAATGTAAACAAAATACCATCTTGATCATTTCTGTTAGTACAACATTAACCAGTGTCGTCCTTAGTCGTTTTTCATTCGATATGTGCATTTACATCAAACAAACTACAAAATATCAGTACTGAGAATTACAAAGGAACACATCTATGCAAGGATTCTGCTGAGGTCATTATAGCGGTCAGCCACAGAATGCAACGCAAGTGGAAAGACATCCTGGACTAAACAAAATAACAATCATTGTAAGATGCGGATAAAAAATTTCATTCTGTGAGGCTTTTGGCATGTTAATAAGTACAACATTTCTATGTAAAATAGTTTTGCATAATGGCTAAGCGAGGTTAATGTCTTGCCCTGTGACTATTGGGGTGGAAATATTGTGGGCTACATGAATTAAAGAAAACTGCGCTTCACATAATACATGACACCTGTGGGTAGAAGGATGTGTTGCATGCAGCACCAACGCCACGAGCGGCACTGCCTAACACTTCCAGGGCCAGACTTAGTACACATACAACACAAATGTGCAAAAAAGTGAACAGGTGGATAGCTGCTGCTATAACTCAAACATTGTATGCATCATGCAGGTGTGAATGCAGCTCCCATCGGCAGGACTTGCCCTTTGGTGCAATTCGGTTCCCTTCCTTTTTTGTATTCATTGTGTGTTGGTGCCATATGGTAATAATGAAGAAAAATCAAGTACCTGAGTTCCCATTCTTGTTTTACTACATGCTGTAAAGTCATCCAAATGTGCTTAAGGCTCTTAAGGATGTACTTTAACCAGTTTATTTAAACAATATTTTTCTATTGACTTCACTACACCCTAATGTACTGCTATTTCTAGACAGTGCTTACAAAAACACCTATATCCACACAATATCACCTTTAGTTAGGATTGGACACTCTATGGCTTCGAGATGGGTACATACAAACATACTTTATACATGTTTACAATGAAAATATAAGTTACTGTTCTAATGCACACACTTAGCAAACTGCATAACAGTCACCTGGTTCCAAAATTGTTTTTTTTCTTATCAAACATAGAATAGAATAGAATAGAATAGATTGTTTATTTCCAGAAATACAAATATTCTGGTGGATACCAAAGGCTAAAAACTGTTGGAGAAACAGCTTCACTAGACCGATGGTCCGTTACAAGGCATACATGGTGGTTACATGAAAAATCGTAACATTGTTAGACACTCACAAGAACTAATTACATAAACGCACAATAATAAGACCGAAAATAATATAGAGACTAAGACAAAAAACAGATTTGATATATCAGTAAAAAGGAAGTATGCTTGTAAGGGTTACTAAAAAAGCTAGCACAATTCGCTGTGATATAGAGACTAGATAATACAGACTAAAAACATTCGATACACAAGAAGGTAGAAATATATGGGTATGGGTTACAATATCTGTAACACAGTTGGCTCTGAAAAACGATAAACAATCACTGATCACATGTTTACAAAATTCCTTCGCAGTTATTTGGATGAAGAAGTATATGTACCTCGATATTTATTTAATATATGTGGTAGATTATGTTGTAATGACTCTTGGCTATATTTATTACGAAACCATGGAACATACCAGGTATCGCTATTTCTTGTATTGGAAGAATTGAATTTTGGTGTGAAAGATGCACTAGACACTAGGAAATTTTGAAGGCAGTATTTGAGTATTTGACAAATAAAATGAATTTACAAGGCGAAAAGTGTAGAAGTATTCTATTTTTATAATTTTATGCTTTAGGAACGCTGACCGCGTTGTCTCTAGATAACCCATGTTGTCAATGTGCCCAATCATTTGCTTTTGCAAAGAAAGGAGTTTCATAATATTCGTCTTTCGTGTAATTGCGTACACTAAGCTACAGTAATATTTATGGGAAGAAAATGAGGCGTAATAAATGTTCAGTTTTGCTATGGTTGCAAGAAGACGCCGACATCGAGACAGAACGGCTGCTACTTAAAATTAATTCTGGCAGTGAGTCAAGACAGTGCCAATACCTTTATGGTGCAATGAATAAAAATTTTTGAATTTAGAGCACTTAGAGATAAGTAGGGAAAATAGTTTTCTAGTGTTAATAATTAACCTGTTACGGTACATGGGGGTAAAAGGCCATGCGCCTGAAACATAGGTACGGTTTATCATATAAAAACATTCTTATATTTTTGCTTACTATGCTAGAATGGCTGTACCGGGCTAGCACTTGTCTTTTCACATTTGTCTTAATTCTGCTTTATGCGCATGCAAATGAGTCAATGCTACCTTCAGCTGAAGGCCTACATTATGCTGTTGAACGTACACGCATCTTACAACAAGGAACCGTAGACTTAGAGAATGAGCAACTATTTTAAAGACTGCAGTTCTTTGAGCACACATTAAATGATATACATCTGGACAACAAAGATTTTGCTTAAATTATGACTTAGCCTAATTGGTACTAAGCATAATGCATCACGCAAGAAACTTGCATTTACCGGACACCACTATAGATATTGCGACCTTTGCGGCTTCTCGACAACTTGGCACAATGTGCTCAAACTGCCTGTAAACCCTGGAAGTTGCTTATCATAACTTTTAAGAAGCTCAGCAAACATGAGAAGGACCTAAAATGAAGGTCACAGAAGCAAAGGAAATTTTTAACCATTCCTCTCTATGTTGCTATTTATGAGAAGGTGCAAGCAAATGATGTATTTGAACTGTGTTTTTAAACGTGCAATACTGCAGAAACCAGCCTAATGAAGATTTTTGTAAACTTGCACGAGCTTTTCGTGATTATGCTGATGCACACACCTGAATACTACTACTGCACACAGCCTTGTTTCAGTTTTTTATTTTATTGTCACATAGTAATTTACATGAGACACTTGTCCTGAAATACGTCTTGTTGGGCTCCTTCAGTATTGTTGTTTTCTTACTGGAACGCACATGCGTATACAAGGCATGTGTATACAGGGCAAGCCATCAAATACACGCATAACTGCCATTGGACTGGCCACTCAAGACACTTTGCGGGTATTCTCGGGCTTCTTTCATGCTCCAAAAAACACATCATGTAGCACATATTGAGCCACATACAGCTGTATTGGGAATTTTTCATGTTGCTTTACAATATCCTAATTGGCACTTTTCATCTAATTATAATATTTGATAAGTTGATTAATTGATTAAGACTAATCAGGTAATTAGGCAAAATGCAAGAAATCCAAGTGTTTCCGAGAGACCGGAAAGAACACTACCTAGGTACTGTCCAGCTAGGTGGCATATGCATATCTTTAATGTTTGCTAAAATTACGTGAGATAAGCTGACATGCGTTGTCCCATGGAACAGATGTCACACCAATTACTCTAACTGATGCGGCTAAACCAGCCATTGCATGTCAAACATAGAGAGTAAAAAATGTAAACCCTAGGTGATAGTACACCAAGGCCTCTGTTGCTGAAAAGGGAAAGTGATGAAAGGCGTCTGATTTCCGGTTATGAATCTCCTTCGTACTCATAGCTGGCAATGAAACGGCCACAGCCGCAGTCTTGAAACAAATGAGAAAAATTAGACACTACAATGACTATATAGAGCCCGAAAAGCTAGTCGCAACGTTATGTTGGAGAACTTCGGCTGCTACGTCCAGTTTTGTATGTTGTTCAGCTTATTGTTAAAGTAAGCATGCCAAACTTTTATATCTTAAGGCCTTGCTCTTTACAGACTAAAACCTTTGCACAAGTCATGCACATATGCACTACTTAAGCTATGAAATGTTTACTGATCCCCTACAATAAATGGCTTCTAAGACAAATTATTTCAGTCAAACGGATGCTTAATTAATGACTGTTACTGACATTGAATACCAAGGTAGTGTGTCTATAATAGTCAATGGCGAACTTCAAGCACATTTTTCTTACAGATACGGGTTGATTGGTCCGCCTTTTTTTTTCACAAGCAGCAGAAATTCATCTGCGTCACTTATTCACAGATCACGGTCGCTACTTCCTGTCTGGTGTGGTTGATTATCTACTTGGATCTTGTGCTACTCATCACAACTTCACCACCTCATATCACTCCCATACCAATGGCCTCACCGAACATCTCATCCGTACACTGACCGACATGCTTTTCATATGCGTTTCTGATGATCACCACGATGGCGATGTGGCCCTTCCTTCCATTCGTCAAGTTTGCATACGAGTCATCGCATCGTCACACTGCCGGCTACTCACCCTACTACCTTCGCTTTGGCTGGCATCCCTTATTATTCTTTGACACTTTGCTCCCTCCTTGTCCGCGTCCACGTCCACGAGATCCTAAGCACAAGATGCCATCACGCCTGCGCTCGTTGTGCGCCCAGTAGCCCACGCTCGGCTCTCATCATCGCAGCATGCACAAAAGTGCTTTTACGATGGTCAACACCGCAATGCAGCTTTTCCACTAGGCTCTCTCATCCTTCTGTGGCTCGCATCTCGATGTGCCAGTGTCCGTGAAAAGTTAATATCGTGGTACGTCGGGCCCTACAGCGTGCTGCGCCAGGTGACTCCTGTCATCTGCAAGATAATTCTCATAGCATCGACTTCATCGACGGCCACACCACGAAGCGACAATGTACATGTTTCGCGCCTCAAGCGTTACAACTGTGATAACTCATTTTGACCACAGCTAACACTAGGACGGTGCTTCATCGGCCGGAGATAATGTCACGAACAATGGCGAAGACAAAAACGTTGTAGTGGGGCTGGGTCAGAGTTTCTCCTGTCGGACTGAAAGATCTTATAAAACCTGGGTGCCCTGTGCAGTCTTGACTAACGAAGTGCTAGCCGATTACTGTTGACTATATACTGCGAAAGTTAAAAGTGAGGCAACACACGTTCACTGGGCCGGCTGGTCTATTCTCCTCGTCGTCTTTGCTTGCAGTGCCCGGCTTGCGAGCACCCGAATAGAAGTTCCCTTTGTCTTAACACTCAAGCACGCCGATAGTTTCCGGCGCGTTAGTAGAGCCGCAATTTCTCCAGGGAATGCGGTCGTCATTGGTGAGCGGACTAGTGCGAAAGCAATTTTTCTCTCGGGTGACACTGACTGTTGCGCGTTGGTCGCAGGCCTCGCCGACGATCATACCATCGCTAATAGGCTCCTACCTTAGATGCTGTACAATGAACAGCTGCCCTTCTCAGCTGTCGCATGCGTCTTTTCAGTTTTGCCGCTGACTGATCGTGTCTGGAATATGTGCTCGAATACGCTGACCTCGACGAAATACGAAGTGCCCGAAGGTGAAAGGAGAGTCTTCCGCTTTGAAACCAATTGTTACTTCCGCATCTGCCTTCTTGCGCGTCTCTTTCGGTTTCTTGTGATGGTACCTTGCGATGGTCTCCTGGGCATCCTGAGGCCTCTTGCGCATTTTGTGCATCTTTGACGCATGTTCAGCTCTTCATCAGCCATGTTACTCGCCTTTGCTTCCTTCTGCGAGGCCTTACTCAGCGCAGGGCGAACCGCCTTACAGTCGGCGAATGACTGCGTTAAAATATCAGCATCCGACGGGTCAGGATGCGCCTGTCTGCTGTGATCCGTGGACATATCGTGTTCCTGGAGCGCTAGCGCCGGAAGTGCGAAAGGAGTCGGTGCCTCTATGTACCCTAGTTGGGAAATTTTCGAAGCGCTTCGCGCACTGTGGATGTGAAGTGGTCATGGTCACCGAAAATGGCTCGCGTACGCGGTCTAACACGGAGAAGTTTGCAATCCCATCTACCTAAACCTTGCCGGGTGCAGCTGGAGGGGCGAGATGATGCTGATCCCGAGCTTCACAGGGCTGCCGCAGCAGCCCGGCTGGCATAGGCTGCCGACGTAGAAGCAGCACTGGCGGTCGGCTGCGTGTTTAGGGGCTGTGCTGGTGTTGTATTATCAAGCGCCGCCCGGTGATATCACCAAGCGGGAACATTAGACGCCATGCGCTTCAACTGTCAAGGGTAGACTCGATGGTGACACCTCGTAAACCGATGCCTCCAGCCTGGCAGGCTGCGGGACTCTCTATCGAGGTGCTGCTGCGCGTGACTCCCATGTCGACCACGGGTACTTCACGAGTTCCGGTCGCTTACCAGTGCTGGCCGGGCTCGTAGCAGGCATGTGCAAGCGGGTGGAAGGGTGATCAAAGCGGTTCCCCATTCTGTCCAGGACCGTCGCTTGTGACCTTCGTAACAGTCCCACGCCTTGGAACGTCCTGGAAGCCTCCTCGCTGCAACCAGCCATATCGTGTTGTCGGGCGAGGCATGGTGAGCGGTGAGCATGTTGGCAGCTTGCATACACTGAGTGGGGTCATTCTGGAGTCCATGCAACTACGGTAGTTCCCAGACAAGTGGTGATGATAAGGTTGCTGGCATGAAACCAGGCGTGACCGAAAATGTGTAGCCTAGTTTATTCGACAGCAGGGAGATGGCTCGCTTTACGTAGTTCATCTTGACGCCGGCTAAGCCACCCGTTGTAGGCAGGGGCGGAATCCGCGAACTTTCAGGTGGTGGCAGCGGCCGCAGTACTCACGCCAGTTGGACCCTTGCCCAAAGGAGTGAGAACATCATCAACTGAGGCACGGGTAGAATCAACGAAAGAAGAGGGAGGGGCAGTGGCCAAAGTACTCACACCAGTCAGCCCAATGGCCAAGGGAGCACCAACGGCATTCGCTGAGCCAAGGGCAGTGTCGCCGTGGTACTCACTGCCACAGGTAGCGTGGATAGGGGATCGTGAAGGCCAGCCCTTGGTGGCCTAGAGGTGGTTGATGTGGGGAGATATGCGTGCAATGGGAAGCGCGGACGGAGTTCCATGGCCAAAGGAGACACCGAGAACGGCGAGGATTCATGTCCAAAGCAATGGGCACGGACGGCATGCCTTGGCAGCGCGTAGATAGAGGTAGTTCCAGGTATGGCATCCATGAAAATGGAAGCGTTGACGGCGTTAATTCGCCGGAGGGACCCAGGACGGCGAGATGTAGGCGGACGCAAGGCCTACGCAGTACGGTGCTTAAGGCTGGCTTTTCGTCGACTGCGCCATTCTAAGGGAGAAAATAGGGACAACAGCCGTAGGACGGGGCGGCTGTTGTATTCCCTGCTTCGTCGTCTTTTTTCTTACAGTACCCGCCTTGCGAGCTCCCAATGCCCAGTTTACTTTCTCGTCACTAAATATATATATATATATATATATATATACACAGAGAGTTTCTCACTATAACACCTAGAGGGTAATCTGGCGCCACCGTCTATGAGAATTTCTTAAGGAGGCACCGTGCCGTCATGGGAATGACGGTACATGTGTCTGCGAGGCTCGTGTTGGCTGGTGTTGAAAGAGGTTGTCTAAAACGTGGATATGGCCACGCAAATAACGCGTTCTCAAAGTAAAATCTTCATAAAATGTCTCCATTCGCGCATATTACATCTTTACTCACCCACGATGCATGACCAAGCGAAGAAGAGCAAGAACAGACGACCAACTGTTTCAAAGCGAGCGCGAACCTTGTCGTCTGCCCTCAAACTTTAGCGGCCCACTGATACTTTTTACGTAACATGTAGTCGTACACACAATAACAAGTTCTCATAGTTAAACAAAACATGTTTTCGTGGAATAATAAAGCTAAAACAGCTTTTCACGTGCTGTTCTAGTAGAAAATGAATCATTGTGACAGACGGAACGGCACTTGCCAAGCGCGTCTTCAAGGCATTCTGTCTCTACGAGAACGATGCCAATCCGAATCCACAATATACCGGCATTCCCATGCACACCACAGCGCAGCAGCGCCAGATTTCCCTCTAGGCAATGTCCTGAGAAACTCTATGTGTATATATATATATATATATATATATATATATATGTATATATATATAACGGTAAAAACATGGATATATATATATATATATATACATCCATGTTTTTACCGTTCATCTTCACGGATACTGATATTGATGAAAGGGCAATAGCTTTCATCTGTCTTTAGGTGCCGCTCGCGTGGTCTTGTCTTCACAAAATACAGAAGTGCTTTAACTATCAAGTTTTGCGACGACGATGAGCGGTTATGAATGGTCGCAATCCTCGGCTTGTCGGCTGCATTTCGCTGGCCGCGAAATGCGACAACACCCGTGTGCTCGGGCTTATATGCAGGTTAAAGAATTCCAAGTGGTCCACATTTCCGGAGTGGCACACTACGGTGGCAGAGTTATGCACTGCCAGTTTTTGTCGGTTCCTGCCGCCAAATATATGCAACGACATCATGCGTGGACCTTATGAAAGGAGCCATCAAGAAATCATTTTTTCATCCCCTTCCCTAATGTATTTGTACAGCCCACGAAGTAAGGAATTTCGGTTGCCTCAAGCACCGATACATTAAAATTGCTGAACGACACATGACGTATACCAGAAAAGACTGGAAAAAAATGAAGGAAGGCATAGCCGTGTCGTGGATTCGCTCCACACAGACAATATAAGAGGATTTGTGCGACGTGTACATGATAGGATATGCTGAACTTCGCAGCAGATCCGCCAAGAGCTAGCTGCCTTTTGCTAAATAAAGGTCATTCGCCGTCTAGCATTAATGAATTGTTCATCATTTTTTTAATATTGTACGGAGGGATCAAGCGGCATGTCCAGGTTGATCGGTCTGTGCTTTGGTTTAGATAGAAAGGTTAGGTTTGTGAAGCCTGAAACCTAAGCAAGTAAATATGGCTTACATCTGTATCTAATGAAGGGCACAATGCCTGACTTATAACTCCAAGACACGAACGGAATAAATTTCTTTGAAATACATTCTTTCGTTTTTTTTTGCTGCAGCAGCCTTTACGAAAAGAGCTGTCGCCGGTGCTACATAGTGTGGTCCGGTCTTCTTCGAATGTTTTAATAAGCGTCGCACTAACACAGAAGGCGCTGCGTGCTGAAACTGAAATGATAAAAAACAAGAAAAGAAGAAAATATAATGAGGAATCATATGGTAAATGCAAAACACAATGAAACATGACCCAAGAATTATGAAGCGCCTGTGACAGCAATATCATTTATATATTCGTTATTTTCCGCTGTTTTTTTTTTGCTTGAAGTAAAACTAAAGTGCCGTTCAACAGCAATCCACAATTACCTTCTTTCTTTCTTTTTTTGGTTTTATATGCACCGTATACACTATGGCACACGCGCTGAACAAATGCATTGCAATCTGCCGCGTCAAGCCGGCTTGATGGCGCCACGATAAATGAAGTGCTCACTCTTGCAACGTCAGTGTTTCTTTTTCTGTTTTTGCGAACTTTTATAGTGTGAAGTTAAGTTCTCGGAATGTATTCGCGTCATTTACCCTCAGTGCATTACTCCGGGAATGTGATGAGATTGAGAACACATTTATTGTTTAAATCACCGTTTTGGCAACAGTATTTCGCGAATTCGGGACATTCTGCATTGGAGACAATGGATGTAGCAACATGTTGCTCAAAGACCTCTGGAGGGCCTTGTGTTTCTGCAGAGAATGGCCGTTACGACCATTCGTAGCAGACAATGGCTTCGCGCACGCCTTCCGCAGGTAAAAAAAAAAGCTATAACAGCTGCCTGGAGTTAAATAAAATATTATCCGAAGTCCGCCCCTGCAGCCAATAGCGAAGCGAGTTAAGCCAGGAACTGGCTCAGACTAAGTTTTCTTTGTGTTCTTCTTTCTTTATTTCTTCTTTTTTCTGTATGCCTTAAGGGAGGGCACACACTATCTCGATTGAGCGCAGTGGTACAGCATCGCAATGTTTCATCACGAAATGTGTAAACAGGCGTTAGTTCGCACAATTACAGTGCTCTGACAGTTAGGACAGTGCATACGTATTAGCGTCTATAGCATACGTGCAAGGCCAGACAACTGCAGATTTCTTTTTCTTTTTTTTTCACAGAACGATGCCGTCCAGTGTGACTGAATAGCGAACAAATATACACTTTGAAGAGGATGTCAACTAAAAAGAAAATGTGAGAAGGCCCATTGTACCATTCGGTGCGTCAGGTTAGGGCCTTTTTTTTTTCCGGTGGGAATACGTCTTGCACGGCGATAACATCCTGCTAGACCAGGGACATTTCGGGCAACAATATCAGCGACCTTCATCGTCGCTGACTGAGATTATTCGACCCGCCCCCTTTACAGCATCTGCAATGAAGTTAGGTAAAAAAATCTTTATAAAACCATATACGCGTTTAGAAACATTGATTGTCCACTAGCTTTCACTCGGAATACCTGCGCGTGCGAAAAAAAAAAAATGTACACTCCTATGGATGGCACTGACATTGCTTGGAGGGCACCCGCCGTGGTTGCTCAGTGGCTATGTTGTTAGGCTGCTGAGCACGAGGTCGCGGGATCGAATCCCGGCCACGGCGGCCGCATTTCGATGGAGGCGCAATGCGAAAACACCCGTGTACTTAGATTTAGCTGCACGTTAAAGAACCCCAGGTGGTCGAAATTACCTGAGCCCTCAACTACGTCGTGCCTCCTAATCACAACGTGGTTTCGGCACGTAAAACCCATAATATAATTTTTTTTAACTGCTTCGAGGGTATAATTGACGTATATGCCAAGTAAAGATAAGTCACTACCACATCACCAAGATGACATATCCTTCGACCTTAGAAGCATGCGGAAACGCCGCCACTTTTTATACAGAACATGCTCTTCATTTTATATCCATCGAGTACCTCCTTAGTAACTCTAAACAACATGGTGTGAGAAAGCGAGATATTATTAAATGTAAGGACATAAAATGTATGCGAACCCTAAAAAAAAGTAGAAGATAAATACAATATCTCAGGAATTTCTATTTTCACCTTTCACTTACCTAAATACCTAAGAGTCGTACGCTAAGATAAAATAATCCATTCACAGTTTGAAAATAACAATGCACAATTCATAGCCGATTTTACTCAGAATATAATTATGCCGGAAACAACAATGCAGTACAAATAGAAAAAAGGTAATGTGCCTACATATTTTTCCATATTCAGTTAACTTCACAATTCTTCGTTAGTCGATGCTTTTTTTCCAATAGGCTAGACTGAAGACGTTAATCGCTCGTTTAATAAATCAAGTTTATAATAATACGCCATGTTTGCATGGTATTAAATGTCACGGACAAAGAAGGTATCTGTGCAGAATGACATAACTAAATTGTGCGAAAAACAAGCATCCAACGAAAGAATGCGAGTGCAGACGTGCTAAGCGTTTTTTTTTGTTTGCTTTTCTTTGTTGCGCTATTGAAATATATAAAGTATGAACCAACTAGACCTGGAAATCCTTTTTTTTTTGTCTACAACCTCGTCACCGTGCTGCAACCAGAACCAGAACGACGACATTCATCGACGCAACCAAAGGGACAACAGAGTATTTAGGCAAGGTTATTATCCACAACACTGGCGGTTCGGCTGCGCATCTTCTTTTATAAATAAATTTTAACTTATCTCTCTACCTGTGACACCTTGGCAGAGTGACGGATAGACGTGGAAGACGTATGTCCGTAATAAACATTTTCGAGGCCGTCCGATTACTGTGAATGTATAGAAAACTACTTACACCTCTATTCTAGCGTCCGTGACCCACAACCATTAGTCATCAAGTCGCAGCTGCTGTAACCTCGGTACTTCTCGTTCGTGCCAACACCTTAGCCTTCATCGAATCCCTTGGCACGGGCCAGGGCTTCACTACGCTATTTTATTGTGACCGGACAGCGATCCACCTAAACACAGTATTCTGCCTCTTGTAGATAGCGCATGTTTGAATTGAAAACCATGAAGAGCAATAGAGCAGCTAGAAATAATGAAAGGAAAGATTACTTAATTTTATTGGCGGGATGGCCTGTCGCTAGCCCCCCACTGTGAGAGAACTCTGCTGTATTGCTCAGACAAAAAGCACAGCGTAGGTCATTTACAGACTTATAACACGATGTTGAGATGCCAACGAGCTCGGAAAGATGTCCAGGACTAGAAAGAGTGTTAGTTGCAGCTAAGTTTATCCAAAGGTAACGGGATACCGTTCATAGGAGAAGGTGGCAATGTACGCACGCAGGTTTGTGCACAGTTCTGAGAAACAAATTTGCGACTTTATTCAATCGTACAGCCCCAAAAGTGGCGTTTGTGCTGTGTAAAGCCACCAATCTATCGCTCACGCAGACGTCACGCTTCATAAAAGAAGCCTCGTTCAAACCCGGTGCCAAGGAATCTTTGCTTCTGTCAAACATGTGGATATAGGAAAGATCGGGCCAAAACATGCAGAATTCGCCATATATAGGCAAATGTGCACAATTCTTATTTTTCACCGCCAACTTGTGTTTTCTTGCCCTGTGATTGACGTAATGGCGTATCTGGCATATATATACCTTTCCGCAAGTAAGATGAGCTTCGTACACGACGCCGACCGTGCTAGTCACGTGCGGCTTTGGATGCTTTCTTACATATATGGTCAGCTCCTGCGGCTTTGATGTGCGTGCACACAAGCGAGCGAGCTTCCGTAGAGCCGGGTGAACGACAGGTACTTCGTACTTGCTGGTCATTAACTTTGTATTGTGGGCCACATTAGACATGCATGAAACAAACCTGCTCCCTTTTTTTCACTAGCTAACGCCTTTGCTATACGCTTAGCTTTCAATAAAAAAAATATGGGGTTTTGCATGCCAGAACCCCGATCTGATCATGAGGCACACCGCAGTGTGCCACTCCGGAAATGTGGACCACTTGGAATTCTTTAACCTGCATATAAGCCCGAGCACACGGGTGTTGTCGCATTTCGCGGCCAGCGAAATGCAGCCGACAAGCCCAGGATTGCGACCATTCATAACCGCTCATCGTCGTCGCAAAACTTGATAGTTAAAGCACTGCTGTATTTTGTGAAAACAAGACCACGCGAGCGGCACCTAAAGACAGATGAAAGCTTTTGCCCTTTCATCAATATCAGTATCCGTGAAGACGAACGGTAAAAATATGGATATACATACATATATATATATATATATATATATATATATATATATATATATATATATATATATATATATATATATATATATATATATATATATATTATACATAGAGTTTCTCAGGACATTACCTAGAGGGAAATCTGGCGCTGCTGCGCTGTTGTGTGCATGGGAATGCCGGTATATTGTGGATTCGGATTCGCATCGTTCTCGTAGACAGGACGCCTTGAAGACGCGCTTGGCAAGTGCCGTTCCGTCTGTCACAATGATTCATTTTCTACCAGAACAGCACGTGAAAAGCTGTTTTAGCTTTATTATTCCACGAAAACATGTTTTGTTTAACCATGAGAACTTGTTATTGTGTGTACGACTACATGTTACGTAAAAAGTATCAGTGGGCCGCTAAAGTTGGAGGGCAGACGACAAGGTTCGCGCTCGCTTTGAAACAGTTGGTCGTCTGTTCTTGCTTTTCTTCGCTTGGTCATGCATCGTGGGTGAGTGAAGATGTAATATGCGTGAATGGAAACATTTTATGAAGATTTTACTTTGAGAACGCGTTATTTGCGTAGCCATATCCACGTTTTAGACGAACCTCTTAGAACACCAGCCAACACGAGCCTCGCAGACACATGTACCGTCATTCCCATGACGGCACGGTGCCTCCTTAAGAAATTCCCATAGACGGTGGCGCCAGATTACCCTCTAGGTGTTATAGTGAGAAACTGTATGTGCGTGTGTATATATATATATATATATATATATATATATATATATATATATATATATATATATGTATATATAGTGAAGACAAAGTAATCTGGGCATCGGGAGCTCGCAAGGCGGGTACTGTAAGAAAAGACGACGAAGCAAGGAATACAACAGCCGCCCCGTCCTACAGGCTGTTGTCCCTATTTTCTCCCTTAGAATGACGCAGTCGACGAAAGGCCAGCCTTAACCACCGTACTGCGTAGGCCTTGCGTCCGCCTACATCTCGCCGTCCTGGGTCCCTCCGGCGAATTAACGCCGTCAACGCTTCCATTTTCATGGATGCCATACCTGGAACTACCTCTATCTACGCGCTGCCAAGGCATGCCGTCCGTGCCCATTGCTTTGGACATGAATCCTCGCCGTTCTCGGTGTCTCCTGTGGCCATGGAACTCCGTCCGCGCTTCCCATTGCACGCATATCTCCCCACATCAACCACCTCTAGGCCACCAAGGGCTGGCCTCCACGCTCCCCTGTCCACGCTACCTGTGGCAGTGAGTACCACGGCGACACTGCCCTTGTCTCAGCGAATGCCGTTGGTGCTCCCTTGGCCATTGGGCTGACTGGTGTGAGTACTTTGGCCACTGCCAAAGTACTCACACGGGACATTCTGCATAATGCAGAATGTCCCGAATTCGCGAATTACTGTTGCCAAAACGGTAATTCAAAAAATAAATGTGTTCTCAAGCTCATCACATTCCCGGCGTAATGCACTGAGGGTAAATGACGCGAATACATTCCGAGAACTCAACTTCACACTATAAATGTTCGCAAAAACAGAAAAAGAAACACTGACGTTGCAAGAGTGAGCACTTCATTTATCGTGGCGCCATCAAGCCGGCTTGACGCGGCAGATTGCAATGCATTTGTTCAGCGCGTGTGCCATAGTGTATACGGTGCATATAAAACCAAAAAAAGAAAGAAAGAAGGTAATTGTGGATTGCTGTTGAACGGCACTTTAGTTTTACTTCAAGCAAAAAAAGAAAGACAGCGGGAAATAACGAATATATAAATGATATTGCTGTCACAGGCGCTTCATAATTCTTGGGTCATGTTTCATTGTGTTTTGCATTTACCATATGATTCCTCATTAATTTTCTTCTTTTCTTGCTTTTTATCATTTCAGTTTCAGCACGCAGCGCCTTCTGTGTTAGTGCGGCGCTTATTAAAACATTCGAAGAAGACCGGACCACACTATGTAGCACCGGCGACAGCTCTTTTCGTAAAGGCTGCTGCAGCAAAAAAAACGAAAGAATGTATTTCAAAGAAATTTATTCTGTTCGTGTCTTGGAGTTATAAGTCAGGCATTGTGCCCTTCATTAGATACAGATGTAAGCCATATTTACTTGCTTAGGTTTCAGGCTTCACAAACCTAACCTTTCTATCTAAACCAAAGCACAGACCGATCAACCTGGACATGCCGCTTGATCCCTCCCTACAATATAAAAAAATGATGAACAATTCATTAGTGCTAGACGGCGATTGACCTTTATTTAGCAAAAGGCAGCTAGCTCTTGGCGTATCTGCTGCGAAGTTCAGCATATCCTATCATGTACACGTCGCACAAATCCTCTTATATTGTCTGTGTGGAGCGAATCCACGACACGGCTATGCCTTCCTTCATTTTTTTCCAGTCTTTTCTGGTATACGTCATGTGTCGTTCAGCAATTTTAATGTATCAGTGCTTGAGGCAACCGAAATTTCTTACTTCGTGGGCTGTACAAATACATTAGGGAAGGGGATGAAAAAATGTTTACTTGATGGCTCCTTTCATAAGGTCCACGCATGATGTCGCATATATTTGGCGGCAGGAACCGACAAAAACTGGCAGTGCATAACTCTGCCTGAGTTCGCACGTGAACAATAATTTAATGTCGGAGAGAACCACACGACTGCAATAATCATGACACCATTGTACGAGAGTTATCGATATTGCGGCAAGTCCTACGGACTCTCACGGACACGCAGTCTCGTGACTAAAAACACGGTATTCTATACTGAATGTGAAACAGGCACCCAGTCATTGCTAAATCATTTTACGTTTTAGTATTGAGCAATGTACCCCGAGCCCAATCTTCGCGCCAACATCTATCACGCTACAGAGGGATGTACCAAAATAGAAAGAATCGCAGAAACGTATGCATGTTCCCTCTGATAGGATATGAAAAAAAAAAAAACATCAATCGGCGTAACCCTGGAAAGATAGGACACATGTGACAATTTCTGTACTGAAAATTCCAAGCAGTTCTTCTCAAATTTAATGTAACGCTTATTAGTGGACAAGTCTATGCCGTCTATTTTCCTTTCTGCGTTCTTAAGGTGGCGTGCGCCAATCTAGTGCAGACTTTCTTTTAATGTAAGTGCCTTATATTTTTATGTTTCAAGGTCGCATTGTGAGCTACAGTAGTTAACGGAGGTATGAACCGTTGCTTAAGGGAGTATGAGCCATTCACTGTCTTAAGTGACCGTCCAATTTCTCGTTGGGTAGGCATAGAAATACTTAGGCATCTTTTAACAGAGGTGGTGTGACAGAGGATGAGAGAAATGTAATTGGCGGCGCCCGTAGAATGTTCTGCAAACGGCGGCAGCCCTCTCGCAGGCAACCCGCGCACTTTGCATACGTCGCCGCGTGGCCTTATAGTTTGACTCCACACCGCTATTCGTTGACAACGCACAAGTCTCTAGTAGCGGGCGGGGAAGACCGAGAAAGCACGCCACAGCGGAAGAGGATAGGGCAGCTCGAAATGCCGCTCGTCATAAACGCCCTCGGTAGGAAGCTACTATGAATGGATGGGTGGAACAAAAAAGTATTTTGAATCCGGCGAAAGCTGCTATGGCTGAAGCCGTGGTAGCGGCCTGACGTGAGCAAAATCTGGCTTTAATGCGACGCAGGCGTTCTGGGAAGGCACAATTTAGAAACTAGAAATTTCAACAGAAAGTTCAACAGCATATAAATACAAGGTCCAAGCAGGCTTTCGCCTTCACATCTTTAGGAAGATCAAAGCATGCCCCGTATTTTAATTTTTTTAAATGCAGTGTACGGCACCAGGACTTGTCCACACGGCGGAAAAGCAAGAGTTTTTGTTGCGCGTTATTAAAAGCAAATGTTTCAACATGGGCATAACATTTCGGACATACCGAAGAAGCTTGTCAAGTTCGCTCTGTATACTTGACAGGTATATAGGTCGTCCTGCACCACAATTTGGAACGCTATATGTAATAGGCAACAAGGCTCTCTTGTTGGCATTTTAAAACTAAGCCTTATTTCAGTACTTTCCTGCGTATTGCATGGTTGCTGCGGGCGTATGGTGCTGATTGTGCCGTCGCTATTCGAATATATTATTTAAAGCCATATGTGCACTCACTGGAAGTGGCAACAAAGAAGCCTATGTAGGACCTACATACTAACCAAAAAATTAGTGCCAGGCTGTGTACCAGCTTTACCGTAATTAGCAAAACATGAAAAATATGATTTTAGAGAAAGAAAAATATAGACTATAAATATGGCTAATGACTTTATCTTCTTTGTTGTTTAAGAAAGTTCCTCCCTAGGACCTAGGACCTAGGATGACATTCATGAATTACGTTTTTTACGCTTTTTCGTACTTGGTTTGTTTGTATCAGTGTTTAAATCGCTGGGGATGGGGAGATGCCTGTGTTAAAGTATTCCGGCTTGTAAGGCTTCAGTAGTCGTTGTAAATGCCCCGCCGCGAGCATAAACAGCTCTGAGGCCAAAACTTCTACAACTGATATCATGAATGAAATGACGTAGTGCCATCTACAACACTTGAGCGACTTTTCGTTAATATTTCCCGTGTTGGGCTCTTGACGGTTGCGGATCCTGCGAGCCAGTGTCTAAACTAGGTGGCCTTATCACTGCAACGTCGTTATTGATATTCTCACCACCCAGGCTTTCTGCGTTCTTTCCTACAAACCGCCTGATTTTTAGCGCACACTCAATTTCGAGTGTGTGCCATGTTTGAGGCTCATCATCGTCATATGCATGTACGCTTCTTGCCGCAATATGCCGCCGACACTGTTTTCAAGAGTATGACAACGAATAGTTTCACGGCGGCGCGCAGCCATCTTGTAGAGAACAATTACTGTGTATTGCACATAATGCCATCTTCATCCATTAGAGTATTGATTGTTTGGCCACCAACATACATGCACAGGCGCCACCGCTCTAAATTTGTTGCGGAGCGTATTACCATGCAGCGATTTTGCAGCGCAGCTTTTTGAACGTTAGCACCATGGTTAAGATGCCCGGCTTCTAAATGCGCATTGCTCCAGTAAAATGTGTTTGAGTCTCAGTTGTGGCGGTTGTGGATTGATCTAATTTTTCTTCGCCCTGTGTAGATTGTAGATCCGGAATTAACGAGATGGCTTCACGATGAGAAAATTTGTTATGTGCTGTCGATGGCGACAACGGTTATTATCAGCGTATCCAAAAAGACGGGCGGATTTAGAAACAACGAAAATTCAATTTCGCGCACTTATACGCATGCCGTTGTAGTAAAATAAATTCTAACCTATGTCTTCAAGGTATAACGTTTGCCTCGCAGGTGTCCCTAAGGCACACCAATCTCTTTGTTGTTCTGTTTAAACGAATATTCTTATGAAGACTGTAAGGTATCCACAGGCTTTTACTGAGTATACATTTTGCTAATAAGGTTCCCTGCATGTTCAACAAATTCGGTCCGAGGATTAACTCTTGTTCTGCCAGGACAGCAGCCCTAAACTTTCGCTGCTTGTAAGCTACCCTTAGAACAGTCGGTAGTGCTTGCGTGTGTATATTACATTATGGTCTGTTGTTAGCTCTTGCATAGAACTTTGGCTGCACGTTACCCATAAGTTGTCCCAATTTTCACGAAATACAAACCTGATCCATTTAACTTAAATCAGGGCACAAAGGATTTGTCGTATAACGCATGAAAAGGAAAGTCGCATGAAAGTGACAGCGAGTGGTCGTTCGACCGTTTGGCGATGAAAGAATTAAGTGCTAATAAACGCGTGTCCATTCATTGGCTGCTATACGTTTTTCAACTTTTTGTTTACTGCACACTGAAAGTTATCCCAAGTGATGTTCCCGCAGGATTTTTTCTCAATTTTAGGTTGGCCATCCCTCGGTATTTTACGGTACGGTACATGCGTCGGCTGGATTTCAGTCTTAGCACCTTCGTCGAAGTGTGAAAGCACCAGTGGTGACTGCAGCCGTCTTTTCAGCTCCTCAAATGCTTGCTCCTGCCGTGTCTCGCATTTAAAATGGATGTCGGCTTTTGTGAGATGAGTTAAGGATTCCGCAATTCTTGAAGAATCGTTTAAAGCCACCTCTAATTTGCACACAGGCCAACGAATGTGCGCTCTGCTTTCTTGTCGACAAGGCACACAAACTTAGTGAAGGCAGCTATCTCCTGTGGAACCGGGCGAAATTCGGACTTCCTTATAACTCGGCCTAGAAAGAGGTACTTCGTAAGCCAAACGGCACTTTTCCGGCTTCAGGGTGAATCCAGGTGGCTTTATCACCTCTAGTACTTTCTGAAGCCGCTTACGAGATCTTCGAAATTCGCGGCAAAGACTACAGCGTCATCAAAGCATACGAGGCAAGTCTGCCACTTCACACTTGCCAAGTCTGTGTGCATCACGCGCTGGAACGTTGATGGCACCGAGCAGAGTCTGAATCGCATCACCTCGGACTCGAAGAGGCTGGTTGGTGTGTTAAACGTGGTCTTCTCTCGATCCGTCTCGTGGACTTCATTATGAGAATAACCAGTCTTGAGGTCCATGAACAAAAATGACTTAGTGTTTCCGCGTCTACTTTGTCACCTTCTACGTCCTTCTTGGTGATTTTCTTCAAGCAGGGATAATCAACGCAGAAGAACAGATGTCCATTCTTATTCTTTACTAAGACCACAGGAGACGCCCACGGGCTTTTCCATAGCTTAATGATGTTGTCACGCAGCATTTCGTCGACTGGCATTCTAGCTTCTGGTTGTCGCGTTGGCTATCGGTAAGGGCTCTGGCGGAGAGGTCGAGTGGATTATACTTTGAAACTGGTATCTGTATAGCGCAACAAAACAAGGGCACAAGATGAAAAGAACACGAAGACAAGCGCTTGTCTTCGTCTTCGTTTCTTCTTCTGTTCCTGCTTTGTTGCCTTATAAAAATGGCTTTCAATGATGACGGACCAACACGCCCATATCGCGCCCCTCGTCGATTTCATTTGCAACTGGCCCCGCAGGGGCGTCTGCGTCAGCAGGCGTTTGGTGTGTTGCGACACCACGGACCCGAGCACACGAGGGTTGGACCATCCCGCGTGTAGTCGTGCGCGGCTTAGCCGTGTCCGGGGAAAGGGGGATCCTGGAGGTTGAGCCGATGCTGGGTGTCTGGACCTTTAAGGCCCCCCGGCGGAGGCAACACACCTCTTTGGCCTCTGCTTCACGTAGCGGCACCTCCGGACTGACCCACCCGGGAGAAATCGGTAGTCGCCTCTTCCTATCTCTCTCTCCTCTCGTCTTTATCTCTCACTTTTTTACCTTTCCTGTCTTCTTCTCTCTTCCATTTACTTCCTTTCTCCACGGCGGCAAGGGTTAACCTTGTGTGGATATCCTACCTTGGGTACACCATATTTGGTTATAGTGACGGCGTACGGCTGGCGTCGTGCAGGCTTGGACACAAGCCCTGCCGCGTCCCCTCGTTGGGCTCCGTGGTGGGCGGTCGGCGCTGTTGCCGAACACACACACTTTCCTATGGCAGCTCAAATCTCTGTTGTCCATGATCGGCGTCTCAAAAGATGCCGCACCGAAGTACCTTTTCAATTCTCCTTTCGAAGCAACGCTCCATCTTTCCCCAAATACTATGTAGTCCACAGTGAAAGTAACACGCCTATTAGAAAGCTTTCTCCATTCCTGGTCGCCAAATGCCTGAAAGATAAAATCGGACAGACATACAAAGCCTCCAAAATGTCTAGCGGGGACCTCCTCCTAGAACTGAATAGTAAAGATCAAGCAGATAAGCTGTCTGAACTTACGAGTATTGGTGAGGCGACAGTAACTGTTTCAGCCCACAGAACACTCAATACAAGCAGGGGAGTAATATCTGAAGAAGATTTTATTGGATTAAGCGACGAGGAACTGCTGGAAGGTTTCCAGGAACAAAATGTCACCAAAGTACAAAGAATAGTAATCCGCAGAAACGACCAAGAAATCCCCACCAAGTATGTTATACTCACCTTCGGAACAAGCGTAATGCCTACTTCACTCGATGCAGGTTATGTCAAAGTCAATGTGAGAACATATATTCCAAATCCCAGACGATGTTTCAAGTGCCAAAGATTTGGACATGCTTCACATGCATGCCGAGGACAAACAACTTGTGCTAAATGCAGCTCTAACGACCACCAATCAGAGAATTACACCTCTTCGCCACATTGTGTTAACTGCAAGGGAGATCACCCAGCTTATTCGCGGTCCTGCCCTTGCTGGAAAAAAGAAAAAGAAGTCATTGCGCTAACTCTAAAAGAAAACATTTCGTTCTTTGAAGCCCGAAAGCGGCTATCGTTTCTTCCGCGAAGAAGTTATGCCGATGTGGCGCAGGCGAGGGCAGCGCCACAGAGGCCTCCGGAGTCCTCCGAGCCCACGCGCAGTGGTGCCGCAGTGACTCCGCCCGCCCCCGTGGTGGAAGCAGTCAGTACTGCTCCACCCTCTTCGACGGCCCTGCAGACACCAGTCCCGCAGGGCCCTAAGATCAAGCGAACCCCAAGGCCCGAGACACGTGTCTCGGCGCCTAACTCTCGATCCTCCAGCGCCTCAGAGAGAGCGATGGAGGTCGACGCAAAAACCCCGGTGTCATTGACACCGAAGGACAAGCGCTCCCTTGAGCGCGGTAAGAGGGACAAGATCCCAATAACGACCCAAAATAAGAAGGCGATAACCTGAAGGTTATCGCTCCTTTGTATCACCGTTATTGAGATCTACGTCACCTAATATCTTTCCTATCTCCTATTCAACTGTTAAAGCCACTTTTTACCCTTCAATTCCATAATGGCTTTTATTATTCACTGGGATTGTAGAGGTCTTTTACATAACTTAGGTGACATTAAAGACCTGTTATTTAACTTCTCTCCTGTGGCCTTATGCTTACAGGAAACAAACCTAGGCGAAAAACACAAACATATCTTAAAAGGCTTCACTGTTGTACGGAGCGACCGTACTCAGATGAACCGGCTTTCGGGTGGTGTAGCCATTGTTGTGCAGGGCGGTATTGCAGTTAGAGAAGTTCCGATTACCAGTCGCATAGAAGCCGTTGCTGTCACCATTATAACTCACAAAACCATCACCATTTGCTCGCTGTATATTCCACCCCACACCCATTTTACCACTAAACACTTAGAAAATATAACAAGTCAATTACCGGAGCCATTTCTTTTACTGGGGGATTTTAATGCACACGGTACTCTCTGGGGAAGTATCAAAACTGACCAAAGAGGGCAAATGGTTGAAGGTTTTATTCTGTCAAATGATATCTGCCTTTTAAATTCAGGTGCACCGACATACTTTTCACCGACTTCCCGCACTTTTAGTTCTTTAGATTAAGCTTTTCGCTCACCATCACTTTTTAATGATCTTAAATGGGAAACCGTCGACAAGTCTTATGGCAGTGATCACTTGCCCGCAATCGCCAAATTTTTATCATCACCACCAACCATAGTCACTAGGCCACGCCAGTGGAAATTACAGCTCGCTGACTGGCCGATTTTTACGGAAAACGCGAAACTGGAAGTTGTCTTTTCCCAAGAACTAAGCATTGATGAACTTAACAAAAAAATCACTGAGGTGATAATCTCTGCAGCAGAAAAGGCAATACCCCAGTCATAACAAAATAAGGCTTGGGGAATCCTACGGAGGTGCCCCACGTATAACAATCTTCTAAATTTCAAAAAGGCCAAAGCCAAAGCACGATTTATTAGAAGGCAGGCAGAGAAATCGCCATGGCAAAAATATGTATCTTCCATTAATAATACGGTCACGTCAAAACGAATGTGGAACCAGGTAAGGAAATTTAAAGGAGGGTACACGTCATACACAATACCACTACTGACATGTCCAGGCACACAAACAACACTACAGGACCAGGCCAACTCATTAGGTGAACACTTTTACATCTCCAGCTCAGCACACTATTCAAGTTCATTCTTAAAATATAAAGAATCGGCAGAGAAACAGAGACTGCCCACCACTGGGGCTTCAAAGGAACCTTACAATAACGTCCTCACAATGCAAGAACTGAACAAGGTTCTCTCTGCCGGTAAAAAAACAGCAACAGGTCTTGACCGTGTCCACTAGACAATGTTGGCACACCTCTCTCAAGCATCAGCAGAAACACTTCTTAAATTTTTCAACAAGATCTTGGAATCTGGAATAATGACCACAGACTGGAAAAATGCAGTAATAGTGCCTTTTTTGAAATCAGGTAAACACGCAACGTCCCCAAGCAGCTACAGGCCCATTGCCTTAACAAGCTGTCTAGCCAAATCTTACAAAAGTATCATAAACATAAGGCTCACATTCATCCTTGAATCACGGAACCTGATAGACACGCACCAGTGCGGATACAGAAAGGGCTGCTAGACAACTGACCACCTCGTACGACTAGAACATGAAATACGTAACGCGTTCCTACACAAACAACACTGTCTCACAGTATTTTTCGATCTAGAGAAAGCGTATGATACCACGTGGCGGTATGGAATTTTAAGAGACCTGGCTGATTTGGGAGTACGTGGCAGAATGCTAAACTGTCTATCTGATTTTATGGCAAATAGGACATTTCAGGTGCGTCTCGGCACAATACTTTCACGCACATTTACACAGGAAAATGGCGTTCCACAGGGTTGTATTCTGAGCACGACACTATTCATAATCAAAATGAACTCTGTTAATAAGATCATACCATCCTCTGTTATGCACTCAATATATGTCGACGATTTGCAAGTGGCTTGCCGCGCCTCAAATTTACCCACTTGCGAAAGACAACTACAAATAACCATAAATAACCTTGTACAATGGGCTGACAAAAATGGATTCCGTTTTTCAACAGAAAAAACTGTTACAGTTCTCTTCTCACAGAAACGAGGGTTACACGTCAATCCAGTTCTCACATTGCATGGTACAACCTTGCCGGTCAAAGAAGACTACAAATTTTTAGGCGTAACATTTGACACAAAGCTGAACTTCCTGGCCCACATTAACACAACCAAAATTAAAGGAAATAAAGCATTAAATATCCTCAAAGTGCTATCGCACAAGCACTGGGGCTCTGACCGAACTTGTCTACTACGCATATACCGGTCCCTCGTACGTAGCATCCTCGACTACGGTAGTGTAGTTTATGGTGCAGCTAGGCAGTCATACATCAAGCGACTCGATCCAGTTCATAATCTTGGCCTACGACTGGCAAGCGGTGCCTACAGAACATCGCCTGTCCAAAGTTTATATGTTGACTGCAATGAGCCGTCCTTACAGCAACGCAGAGCACTGCTTACACTTTCCTATGTACTACGAGTTCGATCATCACCACAACATATATGCTACAACATCGTTACACAGTGCAAATTAAGGATACACTACACAAGCAAACCGAACATGATTCGGCCACTAATCTTACGATACGAAGAATACTGTCAGGCTTATGATGTTCCTCACGAGGCCCTGCAGGTTGCTGAAAGGCCACCAAGATTGCCACCATGGTACAACTTTTCACAGCTATGTGACTGGACACTAACACATCTATAGAAAAAAGACATTCCACAAGAACACATATTACAAGAGTTTCGAGCTATACAAGAAAAATATAAACATTACACGGAATTTTACACCGACGGCTCCAAAACACAAGAATACGTAGGTGTCGGAATAATTACGAAAAATTGGCAAAATAGCATTCGGATAAATAATTTTTCTTCAGTGTTTACCGCCGAAGTTTTCGCAATATGGATGGCAGTAAAAAAATTACCAGTGACAAGCAGACAAATACTATCATATATACCGATTCGTTAAGCGCACTCAGAGCTCTAAACCTTAACTCCGCGTCCGAACCCCTACTTGGTGACATCCTAAACATGTTGGCTTATAACGAATATGGAAGAACCATACGATTCTGCTGGGTCCCAAGCCATGTCGGGATACCAGGGAATGAAGCAGCAGATAGATGCGCATTCATGGCAGCACACAAAGGTATAACGCAATCAACACTTCCATACAAAGACAGTATCCGAGCTATTCATAAGGCCCTGACATTAAAGTGGCAACTAGAATGGGACTCATGCACAAACAACAAGTTACACACAATAAAACCCATGCTTAGAGAATGGAAGTCGTGCTGTCACCAGCAACGCTTCTATGAGGTGATTCTATGTAGACTCCGAATCCGGCATACACACCTGACACACAATTTTCTACTTCAAAACGAAAACCCGCCAACTTGCGAGAAGTGCCATGAACCACTCACCGTAATGCACATTATTATGACATGTCCAAATATTGAAACACAGAGACAAAAGCTGTTACAGAATCTCTATAACTTACACATACCTTTACACCCCGCCTCAATAATCGGAGATGAACCGCTAGTGCCTTTCGCCGACTTGTTCAGCTTTTTAGAAGAAACCGGTTTTTTACACAGACTCTAAAATAACACAGCTTCCACTGCTTTAACATTTGAATTCTTAATATCTTGTGGCTGGCGCAGCATGGCCTTAGTTGCTTTTGCGCCATTAAACCCGAATTAACTAACTAACTCATTTGCAACTGCTGTTTGCCGAAGCTTAGATTACATGGAAAAGCAGTCTTTCTATCGTCGGAGAAGACTCTCGAACTTTTGGTGCTTGCTCATGGGGAGGTTTGGATTTATCTAAAAGACTGCTTCGGGAACTGTGGTCGTCGAAGTAGCTGCAGTAGAGTCAGAGAGCTCAAGCGAATCGCTAGTTTCTACAGTTTCCTCGAGGTATGCGATTCTAGTGCCCATGTCGACATGCTTGGAATCCGTGGCGAAGTTGGTCATCATCACTTTCGTTTTCCTCCCGGCAGTCAAGCGACCCCTATTGCGGCACAAAATTGACAATCTAGTTGTAGATGTTGATCGCCTCGATGACGCTTTTTATGTCAGCGGCTGTTTCGAAGCCGACGGAAATAAGGATGCGGGAACGAGGTGAATCACTCACTTGATCTTCGAGCACACTAAAGGTGTGATGATTACTAGAGCTCTCCGGCGGTATCGATTGATCTTCGGACAGTGCTAGTGACTTCGAGTTCAGGTCGATGATTGCGCTCTGTTGGTTCAGGAAGTCCATGCCGAGAATGACATCTCGTGAACGCTTTTCGAGGACCACGAAGCTGGCAGGGTAGGTCCGGTGATGATGGGTAATTCTTGCCGTAGAGATCGTATTAGGCATTACTAGGTGTCCTCGAGCTGCGCGAATTTGAGGTCCTTGCCATGCAGCCTTTGCTTTTTTTCAACTGCGCGGGGACGGGTCCACTCATACCGTTCTCCTTTGTCCAGTAAGCTGGTGGCTGTGTGGCCGTTGAGAAACATATAAAGGACGGTAGTGCTTCGCCTTGCATTGCAGTTAGGAGTTGGCGTCTTATCATGGTTGCGTCGTGTTGACCTGCGGGCAAAACATCGCTTCGTCAGGTCTCTGTCTGTCTGCGTATTCTCTGCATCTAGGCTCCGTTGGAGTGGCGGCGTCTCATAAACAGGTCGTCGAGGTAGTCTTTTCGACGTCTTCGTTAGCGGCGGAGGATCTTCATCAGTTCGACGATCAGCAACCGCAGCTCTATCAGTTGATGCTTTTAGTTCCCCCGATATGGGCTTTTAGACCAGCCAAGGGTTCAGCCAGTGTATGGTCGGCTTGGCGGGAACAGGTAGCGGGCTGATGACGGCGAACGGGACCGTCGTGAAGGGCTCACTCAGTGGCGCTGAAGTAGTCACCGATATCACGTGGATGTTCACCTTGTTACGGCCGCAGCGCGCTGACGGCGAAGCCTCGCAGCCCCAAGTCACCGTATGAACATCGTTGGCAGATGTGGCCCGTTTCTCCGCACTGATAGCTCAGGGGGTGGTGGTCGGGGGCGTGCCATACGTTTGTAGGTCTTCCTTCTGCAGTGGCGCTGGGCCACAGACAGACGAGCTGACGGTGGCGGCGACGGACGAAAGAATCATTGTGTTACGTGGCCCTGGCGAAGGTGCAAAGGGGGACCTTGTCAGTGACCAAGGACACCTGAGGTCGCGAGAAAGGGAAGATCTTGTGCAGTTTTTCACGCAGAATGGTCCTGATGGTCTTTTGGAGGTCACCGGAGCGCTGCGGCATGAGCACTTGGCAAATATAATGCCTAGTGCGCTTTTCCAGAGTTTTCTCCATCGTATTTGCCTGTGTCAAAAATCAGCTGCGTCATCTGCAGGTTGCGGATCAGTCCGGCGAAAAGTTGTCGCTTTGCGCCTCGCATAAGGAAACGGGCTTTTTTTCACTTTCATTTCTAGATTGGCGTGCCGGAAAAGACAGGGCATCTGTTCCTTGAAATGGCGATAGTCTCATTCTGTAGCTGCCCTAGAGTTTTAGCAGAACGTTGACCCTTACTTTTCGGGCAACGCTCGCAAACATACTGAATTATATAGTGCGGAACAGGTCCCACGGTTCCAGGATGAACTCCCGGTTATCGACCTCTCCTCGTGCCATCTTCCAACAAGCATAGCTTATCCTCAGAGGTCGAGTTCTTGAAAGTTGAGATGCTTTCGAAAATTTCCTGGATCCTCTAACGAAGATCCACAGAAGCTAGGTGGCTCCCTGGATTTTTGAAGCACGATGCCGGAGCTGCCCCATTGCAGCTGTTGTGTTCGCCGCAATCTTCCTGGTCATATGAGGCACAAGTCCATACTCCGTCAGCAGTCCTTGCACTCAGCGGCCAGTTCCCTGGTCCTTCGCGACGTTGGTGTTGTCTTAGAGGTTCGAAACTGAATCGCGGCTTTGCGGGGGGTGCGGTACATGAGCGCCCTAGCACCTCCACTAGATGTCACACACTAGTGACGGTGAAAAACAGCACGAAAAATGTCAATACCTTAACTAACTGTTTATTTAGTGAACCCGCGCCCACAAGAGGAAGTTACGCTCCAAGCACAACGAGAGCTGCAAACATAGTCGGCTATCGTCGAAACTCTGATCTGCCGGTCAAGCGCGTCGGTATTTATACATGAATCATCGTCGTTTCCTGAGTAATTGCTGGTGTCCGCTTGTCTTCCAGAAAGTGGTACACCATTCACGTCGCGCATACATTCCGATTACACATGCTTAGATAACAACAGACAACGCATAGAAACATGGATAACAGTCCGGAAATTTCCAAATAAGCTGGCGCGTCTTTCGATGAGCGATAACATTGAGTGGTTAGCGGGGGCAATACGGTACGTATCCGGGAAAAGAATAAATAAATACAGGTGTCCATATAATGAACTTCATAGGACGAGTAGTTGCACGTCATTGACCCTCCAAAGTTGACTATATCTCGCGTCTTGTACCAGGGAGAAGAGTATCGCGCCTGTTGCACCAAGGAAACGAGGACGCTAGTGAAGGAGTTGCGCGCCAGCGGTCCCTGGGGACCTTTTGGATCGAGCGACCAGCTGTCATCCCACAGCCTACCGTCGCGGCATCCTTGCTGTACGCAAAGGTTGTTCTATAGGCTCACTTTGTCTGACGTCCTTGCCTCCAACTGACATTTTCATGAGAAGCTAACCAATAAATACATCCAGGAAATTTCTTGGCTGCTTTGTTTGTTGGCTTCTTATGATATGAGAAATAAAACTCGGGCCCATCGGTGAACCCTCGTTCTTCTCGTTCCCGCCAAGTGGTTGCACAACCACTCTCCAGATAGTTTTTATATCTCAACGGCAGTTGCCAGCTTAGCCAGAGCCTCAACGCAGCCCACAAACGCCTAATTTGTCACAAATTTTGGAATTGTTGTACTCGTGTTGTGCATTTGTCGATGCCACAAACCGCGTTTTGAGGATTACCAGCGAGTTATGAGCAGAAGGGTTGAAATTCGGGCTAGTTGCTACATAGTTGAAGGAAAAAACCAGTCACAAAACAAAAGGACAAGAAGAGTGTTTCACACCACGACTGGACTATCAGCTGAGCTTTATTGTCGTTGTAGTGTGAACCTCTCTTCTTGTCCTTTGTGTTCTGTGACTGGTTTTTTCCTTCAAAGAGTTATAGACACTTACGTGCCGCATTCACCACAACGTCTTGTAAAATTGGATACAGCCTCCATATCCCCACTGGTAGTCTTCCAAGTCCACGCCTGCACTCTCTCTCATCAAAGTGTCCCTGGCCGACTGCTACGGCTTGGGAAAATAAATGTCACATTTACTGAAACGAAAGTTGCATGCCCTTTGAAATACCAAAGAACTCTCAATAACCCAAGCAATGCCATTGGAATATACGTCAAAGGATTCAGACGTACGCACGGGCCCATACCGGCGAAGCAACCACACTTTTGCAATGAACTTTTACGGCATTTGGCTGACATGACAAAGGCTTTCCTTGACGCATGGACTTCCTTTACACTAGAAGTTGCAGTTTTTATATTTTGCCTAATCTTTTCTGCGTGACACATATGCTGAGCGTACTGGCCGCGCTCACGCAAATAACTTTTAACGTTCGACTAAAAGGGCAATAGCTTTCGTGCGTCATTAGGCGTCGGTGGCGAGGCTTGTTTTCACAAAATGCAAGAAAGCTTTCACTGCCAAGTTTCTCGGCGACAATGAGCGGTTATCAATGGTCCAAATCCCGGTTTCGGCGGCAGCATTTTGTCGGGTGCGAATTGCGAAAGCACCCGTGTGCTTAAAGTGTAAATGATATTATTACGGTATCGTCGAGCGATGCTCAAGAGACGAGCCACTGCGAGCACGACGATGAAGTTGTTAGGTGCGCTTCCCGCGAGCGAGTGTCCGCCTGGCTGCCTGGCTCCAGTGTAAATAGCCTGTAAATAGCCTCTTCTGTCTGTGTCTTTCCACAGGCAACATTCTGGTGGAGGTCAGCAATCCCCGTACTCACTATGGAACTCCGAAATGGTCGGCACACCGAGCTTGTCACCATGCCTCCCGGTGACGCGCCCACATCTGCAACGGCTTCGGCGTGTCCCACTGCTCCAATCGTCACGGTCGCCCCAGATCGCGACCCAGGTGGATTCTCTGGCCTGGAGGGACAGGGTGTTGACGACTGGATCAAGTTCTATGAACACCCCAGTGATAATAAAGGCTCGGACCCAACGATTATGCTCGCCAATGTCATCTGTTATCTCGGCGGCACCCCGCGCATGTGGCACCAAACGCATGACGACGAGATAACCAGTTGGGACAGTTTCAAAGAGAAGTGACAGGAACTGTTCGGCCACCCCATTGGGCGCAAGGCTGCCACGAGAAAGGCTCTTGCGCCTCGTGTTCAGTCATCTATGGAGCCGTACGTTTCCTACATCCTCGGCGTCTTGGCTCTATGCCGCAAAGCTGACGATGCTATATCCGAAGGAGATAAAGGTCACATGTTCTAAAAGGCATCGCCAGCGACGGTTTCAATTTGCTTGCTTTCGGCAACGTCTCGACTATCGACGCCATCATCAAAGAATGCTGTCGCCTTGAACAAGCTAAGAGCCGCCGTATCACACACGACATCACGCGGCTACTCAACACTGCTGCTACGTCGACATGTGAGGGTCGACCTCGTCAGACGACCACCTGTGACGATGTCACCCGTATTGTTCGCCGCGAGCTCGAGGCCGCCTGTTCGCCAGCTTTCTCCACGACGCCTCCCTATCCGCCAGCAACCACCATTGCGATGATTCAGGCTATCGTCCGACATGAATTTGAGAACATGGGTCTGAACTCCGTGTGTTCCACGTCTCAACTCAGCATTTCCAAGTTCTCTAGCGGCCCTCCTCATCCTCGGCAGTCCTTTTCCACCACATATCGCCGCAACCCGTCCGATTGGCGTACCCCTGATAGACCGGCCAATCTGCTTCCACTGATGTCCCATTGGCCACGTCGCTCGTCACTGCCGCAACCGATGGTCACTACCTCCTCGCACATACGCCGCCGCTTATTCCCGCACCTTTCGATCTTCCGTTCCCTATACCACCCGCCATGAATCCACTGCCGCTGATGCTCCTGCCCCGAACCTTCGCTACAGCCGCACGCACTAACTTCGACGCCGTCTCGTTGGCCCCAACCGCCTATCGCCTCCAGTATCCAGCCGGACATCTAGGCACTAGCTTCTGGAGGTGAAGCTGCGTTGTCGATCCTGCCCTCAAATCCTCTGCTCACGTTCCCCATGAACCAAAACCTTCTTGACGTTGACGTTGACGGCTAGGCTGTCCCGGCACTCATCGATACAGGAGCACATTTTTCTATTATGAGTGCTGCCTTCCGACGACCACTGAACAAGCTCCTCACCCCAGCGTCGGCACGCGTCGTCCGCGTTGCGGATGGCGGTACTGTGCCTATCATCGGCATGTGTACGGCACGTGTCAGCATCGCCGGCCGCCACACTCCTGTCCTCTTTACCCTAATTGCTCATTGACCCCATGACCTCATTCTTGGCCTCGATTTACTCTCCGCACATTCCGCTCTTATTGACTGCTCTTCCAGTACCCTTGGCCTTGAGTTGACGATGCTCGCAGAACCTTCTGACTCACCCCACTGCCGCTTACGTCCCAACGGCTTTCTTCGCCTGCAGCCAAAGTCAATAGCCCACATTGAACAATTAATTGTCTTTCCCACCAGTTCCTGATGGCGAGTACCTCGTCACTCCTCTGCCCGACATTCGAATAAGGTATTATATTACAGTGCCTCACAGTACACTTAATATTACTGGGAACCGCACTCGCATGCCTGTCTGTTACTTTGGATTGGCAAATCAAATTCTACCGCAAGGTATTTGCCTTGCCGCCATTGATTGTCTCGGCGACCAACACGACCGATGGTTCTCGTGAGCTTAGCATGCCCCTCGTGCCAGCCTCGGGTGCCAATCCCAACATAAAGAAAATGGTAGTGACGGACCTGTCCTCTGCGCAGGCTGAAGAGCTTTGCCAAGTATTATCGTCCTACCGCGATATTTTCGACTTTCACGATCGCCCTTTAGGCCAGACGCTCGCGGTGAAGCATCGGATTCTTACTGGCGACGCTACGCCTATTAACCCACGACCGTATCAAGTTTCTGCGTCGGAAGGCCGAGTAATCCAAAACGAAGTCACCAAAATGCTAGATAAAAACATAATTGAGCCCTCGTCCTGTCCATGGGCGTCACCTGTTGTGTTGGTTAAGAACAAGGACGGCACGTGGCGCATCTGCGCAGACTACCGTCATCTGAACAACATTACTAAGAAGGACGTCTACCCGCTCCCACGTATAGACGACGTCCTTGACTGCCTGCACGGTTCCAGCTATTCCTCGTCTATTGATCTTCGTTCGGGATTCTGGCAGATTGCTGTTGACGATATGGACAGAGAAAAAACTGCGTTCATCACACCTGATGGCCTATACCAATTTAAAGTGATGCCGTTTGGATTATGCAACGCCCCTGCCACCTTTGAGCGTATGATGGACTACTTGTTCCAAGGTTTCAAATGGTCCACATGCCTCTGCTAACTCGACGACGTCATCGTCTTCTCGCCAACCTTCGACACTCACCTTGAACGCCTCACAACTATACTGGATGTATTTCGAAAGGCAAAGCTGCAACTTAACTCGGCCAAATGTCGTTTTGGCCACCGGCAAATTACTCTACTGGGCCGTCTCGTTGACGCTGCCGGATTACAGCCTGATCCCGACAAAACTCGCACTGTCAGAGAGTTTGCGGTTCCGAATACAGCCGCAGACGTTCGAAGTTTTGTAGGGCTACGCTCCTACTTTCGTCGTTTTGTTCCATATTTTGCGACAATTGCTAGACCCCTAACTAATCTTTTGAAGAAAGGCGTACAATTCTCGTGGGGCACTGGAGAAGCCATCTCCTTCTCTCGTCTCGTCACTCTTCTTACTTCACCACCCTTTCTCTCCCACTTCCACCCTGATGTCCCTACAGAATTGCGTACAGATGCCAGCGGTCATGGCGTAGGTGCCGTCTTAGCCCAGCGCCAGTGTGGCCAGGATCGTGTTATTGCTTATGCGAGCCGCCACCTAGCACCATCGGAGCGCAACTATTCCATAACAGAACGAGAATGCCTTGCTGTTGTCTGGGCGGTTGCGAAGTTCCGTCCTTACCTTTACGGTCGCCCTTTTTCTGTAGTCACTGATCATCATGCTCTCTGCTGGCTCTCATCGCTAAATGATCCTACAGGCCGGCTTGGTCGATGGGCTTTGAGGCTACAAGAACTTTCATATTCCGTGGTGTACAAGTCTGGCCGCCTGCACCAAGACGCTGACAGCTTGTCGCGTTACCCTGTTGACAACTCTGACTGCTCCAATATTGCCAGTGCTTCTTGCGTGTTCTCTGTATCGCAGCTGCTTCACTTCGCCGACGAGCAACACCGTGACGCCTACATCAGAGCACTCATCGACCGTTTTGAACAATCTCCCGCCGATGCTACTCTACGCCCCTTCGTCCTCCGCGACGGTACTCTGTACCTTCGTAACCTTCATCCGGACGGCTCTGAGTTCCTACTTGTAATACCTAAACACCTCCGCTCCACCGTTCTAGAAGAGCTCCACGACGCACCAACGGCAGAACATCTCGGCGTATCTCGAACCTATGACCGTGTACGCCACCGTTTTTTCTGGCCGGGCCTTGCCCGTTCCGTACTACGGTACGTCGCCGCTTGTGAACTTTGCCAACGACGCAAGAAGCCTTCCCAGCTCCCCGCTGGTTATCTGCAGCCGCTAGACATCCCTGCCGAGCCCTTTCATCATGTCGGCTTCGACGTTCTCAGCCCATTTCCGCTATCTACAACGGCAAGTAAGTGGGTTGCAGTCGCGGTGGACTACGCGACCCGCTACGCCGTAACCCGTGCTCTTCTGACCAGTTGCGCAACTGATTATTCGCACTTCCTCCTACATGATATCATTTTGATGCATGGTGCTCCGCGCCAATTGCTAACAGACCGTGGCCGTACGTTTTTGGCCAAAGTCATGGACGACATCATGCGTGCCTGCTCAATACGGCATAAATTTACCACCTCCTACCACCCCCAAACCAACGGCCTCACTGAGCGCTTGAACGGCACCCTTACAGAGATGCTATCCAAATACGTTTCCGACGACCACCGTGACTGGGACCAGGCTCTACCTTACATTACTTTTGCATACAACTCTTCCGGTCTCAAAACTGCTGGCTTTTCCCCGTTTTACCTCTTGTATAGCCGCGAACCAAGGCTACCACTGGATACTCTGCTTCCGTCCGCCACAGCTTCAGCTACCGATTATGCACGTGACGCAATCGCCCATGCTGACCACGCTCGCCAACCTGCGCGCGCTCGTCTACAAGTGTCTCAAGACAAGCAGAAGCAACGCTACCCCCTCCGTCACCGTGATGTCCATTTTGTGCCCGGCAGCCTCGTGTTCCTTCGGTCACCTTCGCGTAAAGTTGGCCTTTGTGAAAAACTGCTTTCTTGTTACACAGGCCCATATTGCGTGCTCCGCAAAGTGACCAATGTCACCTATGAAATCGTTCTAGCCACGCCCACCACCTCCTCCGCTGTGACAACCAGTGACATTGTCCATGTCACCCGACTCAAGCCCTTCAACTCTCCACGCGCCTTGGATATTTAACAGCACCGTGACGGTGCTATTGCCGCCGGGGGGGGGAGGGGGGGGGGGGAGTTTTACGCTATCAGCGAGCGACGCTCAAGAGACGAGCCGCCGCGAGACCCATGATGAAGTTGGTCGGTGCGCTTGGCGCGAGCGAGTGTCGGCCTGGCTGCCTAGCTCTAGTGCAAATAGCCTGTAAAGAGCATCTTCTGTCTGTGTCTTTCCACACGCAAGAATATGAACAAGCACATCAAGCGAAGCAACTAAATGTTTCAACTAAGTCACATAACGAAGAAGGGGGAGTCAATTAATCTAATGAATAAAATATGCATGCAAACGGGCAGCTTATCACCTGTCTTCGAAATCCAGATGTTGAGCGCGTGCCAGAACTCTCGCCTGCCTTTCTTGCCTTTGCTTTTGGTTTTTCCGCATCGACTTCAGGCGTCCTGGTGGCATTCGCTTTCGAATATTTTTGTATTTGTTCCTTAGGCTCATATACCACGTGAACTGGAATTAAATGAAAGCAATTGACTTTACATGCCTGAACAACACTTCAATGACTTCCAGTTTTCAGGTTATGAAAGAAACTGCAAAGACAGCACACAATCAAGCATGGAGTTGCCCTAATGTTAGCTTGCTTTTTGCACTGTTTCCTTCATGTACCAAAATGTACCAACTGAGCTATTTTAGCACTCCTTTAAACACAACAGCTGATAATTTGTTTCAGTATTGGTGTTGGTCAAAACTTTAATGCGTGAAAACGGCTACAGGTGCAAAAATATATTATTTAATCAAATATATATTTAGCTGAGCATGCAATTTGCATACTAGATGCAGAGAAGCTGTTGGCACCTTCATATTTAGTTAAGCTGTAAAGCTTTAAAACCACCACATGTGTACTCAATCACAAGCACACAGACCTGAACAGCTGCAAGCAAGGATGGTCATAAACTTTACAAAATACTAAGAAAGAATTTGGCAGCACGCTCAACGTAAAGAAAAAAATTATGGGGTTTTACGCGCCAAAACCATTGTCTGATTAAGAGGCACGCCGTAATGGGGGACCCCGGAAATTTGGACCACCTGGGCTTCCTTAATGTGCACCTAAATCTAAGTAAACCAGTGTTTTTTGCATTACATCTTGATGAAAATGCGACCGCAGTAGCCGGGATATGCTTACCATATAAAAGTGCAAAAGAAATCAAAATGAAGGATAGTTATGAGCAAATGCTCTTACATGGCCAGAATCCCATGTGTCCATCAGTGTTGGGTACTGGTTTACGAGGCTCCTTGCAGCAACACTGTACAGTTTATTTGGGTACCTAATGTTTACAAAAGCATGCATCAACCTTCTACATAAAACTATACACAAAATATCAAAGATGCAACAGCACTGTAGCGCAACAATTTTCATGAAATAATATCAAACAGTTGAACTGTGATTCATAAGATGGGAGAACTTAAGTAAACTGCACCATGAAAGCATGAGGTGCGTGACGAGAACGAGGTTAGAGTATTGATCGGAGGGATTTGACAAAGGACAGGGGTAACATTTAATCCCTTTGTCCTGCAATAGCCAATATACACTGATAATCATGACCAGAGTTCAGAAACTCTTAAAATACTTTCACCAAATAACATCTTGTGAAATATTTTAATTAATTTTTCAAATGAGCTATTTCTGAAACATGGACACAAGGGAAAACCAGCCATAAATACAAGCTTGAAAGTGCATCTCTTATAAGAATTTAACAGGGCAGCTTATTGAGCTACATGTTAATCCATTGTCCTGCGTGTACACCGCAAAAGTTACACGAGGACGTAGACGTAAGCACTGACTACCAATGGAGGTTTTATTGCCTAATTTACACAAAATAGTCATGTAGCTATGTGAAAAATAATAACTACTAAAAAGGTGAAAAAAGCAGACCATTAAGGGACAAACTAAGAAATGTAGTTGCATAAAAAATGCTGGCCGTAGGTTTCACTTCTCAGAAACTTGAAGTCTTTTTCGGATAAGGCAATGAATGGCTTCCTGATGCATGCCCTCTGTTCCCACACCATTTGTGCTACTTGAACTATGATATGGGTAAGACCATTCCTGGGCTTGTGAACAACTGACATTCTTTCGAACCAAGGAGTGCAGCCACACATGCTAGTATGATGTGCCAGAAAGCCTATTCTGCCATTGGGGCCATTATATGCATGTCAACACAACCTCTCATGAAGGCATCTGACAGTCTGCCGCATGTGACAAGCACCGCATGAAAGTAATTTCGTACGCAACCTCTTATGTGGAGTCAACATACCAAATCTTACGCCCGACCTTGCAGATGCCTTTATTATTGCCCTATCAGAAAAAGAGCTAAACTTTTTCTGAAAGTCACACGTATGGCTGGCATTTGTGATGCAGCCTTACGTTTTTTTGTGAACCTCGATTTTCTGCATTGTTCACCATGTTTTCGCCCACTTGTCTGTTTTTCTTGCTTCTATCCCCAGAACCTTTTCGGATAGCTGTTTCACTCGCTTGTGTAAATTCGGCACATTAGTAACATTTCAGTTGACAGTCGGCACTTCTGCCTATGTACTCGTCAACTTTTGTGCTATGCACTACCTATAAGAACTGTAACCAGCGGCTAAGGAAGCTTTAGCCAATGCATCATTCTAGCCCCCGCATTAACCGAAGACTCATCGCAAGGAAACCATAGAGGCTATTGCTATATTGAAGCATAACATTAATTATGACTGAGTGTTGACCTTTCTGTAGTTCTCGTGACTGTTTTTTGTGGATAAAAAAGAATGTAAGTAGAATAAATGCTGCTGGTGGTAACCAAACCCGCAAATTTCACATAGCACACGCAGCGTTGTACGAATTCAGCTAGCCACAACTGTCTTTCCATCCAATTCACTTGGTGTTTGTATACATGCACCAAATGAAGCGCTGGAAATGTTAGGGTTCGTACTGTTAGCTGAAATGAAAAAATGGGCGCAGGGCTGCAATGTCAACATAGGCATTGAATATTTAAATTCCGTGGGTTAGAAAATGAGCGAACTATAATTCAAGACTAGTCAACAAATTATCAGTGATAAAACATTTTCTACCAACAATGCCGTACACACTGCTGCACGCTTTGAATGCACTAGACAATTTGGATATTGCTCACTGCTGCAATGCAAAGCTTTAGGGAAACAATTTTTTCCTCTCACATATCGAGAGTTTGCAAGGGGAACTGTGCAGCAACTAAGTTATAATCATGAATTAGACAACAAAAACTTGTTTTGATTACAGACACCTCCCACTTGCCTTAGTTACGTAACCACATGAGAATGGAGGGCAATACCCTTTCTAATTAACATTGTGTTTAACATTCATGTTGCAATCCGAGGTTCAGAAAAATGTGCAACCAAACATAATTATGAGACATTTACTGTGGAATGTATTCTCATTAAGTACATTGAATCCCAACTTTATTTACATCTGGGCATAGGTCGGCAAACTGACTAATAAGTCGACTCGCTCAGACTGACCTCTGAATGTGAGTCTCAGCGAGTCCGAGTGAGTTAAATTTCGGTGAGTCTTAGTCCGAATGAGCCCGGCTCAGTACAATTTTGGTGACTGTGAGTGAGTGCTCATTATTTTGCTGACCTATGCATCCAGGTAAGCTCTGTAACTTACAATGTCTGAGATGACAAATGGTAGGCAATCCATTCAATTATTTTCTTTCGAAGATTGTCAGGCACATCTCCTGCTGTGACATTTCGGAGGTGTGCAGCGATGTCAATGGGCATCGGAGGCAGTGCATACGTTGATTCGTTGTACTGTCCTTTGACTGAATTCTTCACATATTCGACTGCACTACCAGACAGTCTTAAAAAGAGAATTATTCATTGAAATCAACAACAAAATACGGAGCTAGAAAAACGAAAGATATGGTATCAGAGACTATCACTCCACACGCTCAAATTTACCTACTATAGTTAGTGACAAGCCAAATATGGGCCCATTTGCCAGTGGCAAATGGAGCTCATTGCTGTTCAGGGATAAGATGTACAAACAGCAAAAATCACTGACTGTGACAACCAAGAATGATTACAGAATGAATGGGTTGTTAAACAATTTGGAGAGGAATCTTACCGTCCCCTATATAAATACCTCCTTACCAACACACCATGACCCTTCTCCCAGTTTTCGTATTGGTACCATCCACAAGGAAGGCGCATTACTGGTCCATTCACAAACTTGGGTATCATGAGGAGAAAGCTCACCCACCAAGGTGAAAAAAGCAACCAGAATGATGCACCTACAAACATTCTTTTTGAGGGAAACTTGTTGCTAGCTACATTTTCGACCTATAAATGACTACAGAGGTACTGCTTTGTGAAGGACGAAAACTGGGTCATAAAGTGCCAAGTCGAGACTAGCATTAAGTCTTGCGAACATAAAGAGAGAACAAAAGTAGGCGAGATAAAGGCCAAGGATGATATGACAGAACAAAAATATACTAGAACATTCTGGTTCTCGAATACACATACTAGACTGCTTGTGTTTATCCAAACATTACCTCCCTATCGCATTTCTGGTGGCTAACGAATGAATACTACAATCAATGTATTTTTTCTGACAACTTCCTAGCGCCTTTGCAAGTTCATCTTATCTATTATAAGTTTCTTTTTTGTGAAACATGGCCATTATTTCAAACAGGAAGATTACTTTTCCCTCAGCATTACACAAATCGGAGCTACTGAGATAGATACAATCATTAAGGTCGATAAGACTTTGAAAGGCGGTATGGAACGATTAAGGAATCACGAACATGATTGTGCTTCTTAAGCTCATCATATAGCATGTTATATTTGAGCTGTTTAGACAACACAAAATTTTTAAAAATGTATCGCAGCTTTTTGTTTTTATGTTTTCACAAATACACCTCATTTGTCATATCTATTAGTAGCAGAGCATTACAAATTTCAGCAAGGACAGTGGTATGCTGTACCAGTGGAACTAGGACTCTATATATAAATACATAAAGTATTAGGGGAAAAAGCTTTTGTTTTTACATACTAGAATTGCCCCTATGGCATGCATTTATTTGTTTACTAAATTCCCATGAGCTTATTCTCTGAAGTAAAGATGCAACCAAAGGCAGTAAAAAGCTTTAGGACAGGGATGAGTGTCACTTTCTACTACTTAATTGAATGCAGATGGCATCATACTTATAAGTGAAGGTGGCCATGTGCGCACATATGTTTGCACACAATACTCAAACATGTTTGCATCATTATCTAATCATACAGTGCAGAAACTGCCGTTACGTGCTATGTAAAGCCACAGATGTATCGATGACACAGACGTCACGTTCCATGTTGATGAAACAGGCCTCCATTAATTCCCATGCCAGAGAATCTCCTTTTACCAAGAATGCGGGTATGGAAAAGATCTGGCTCACACGTGCGGGAATCGCGGCGCAAATGCAATTGTGCATTAATCTTGTTCTTGACAGACAGCTCATGTTCCCTTGCGAAATCTTTATGCAGCGTCCTGTCTGGCCAATATGCACCCAGCTGGGATTAGGTGGAATTTCGTACACCACAGCGACTGTGCGTGTCACATGTGGCGTTGTATAATTTTTACCATAAAGAGTCAGCTTCTATGGGTCTCAGATGCATGGGCACAGGCCAGTAAGCTTCTGTGGAGCGAAAAAAATAATAATAGGTACTTTGTAACTGCTGGCCACTTTCTTTAAATCGTGAGCCACTTTGTGCATGTATAGAACAACATGCGTGCTTTTCTCCACTAGTGGCTTGGCAAGTGGCATCCAAGCGTTCTTTCTAGCGGTGACGCTCGCCTCCTGAAATCATGGTTTCGTGGCCCTCCAATAAGCTATTAATGAACCAGTTTGAAAATTTTTGCAACAGAACGCTCCCAAGAGGGCACGTAACAACTTCCAGCATATAACCAAATTGCCTACGTAGCCGGGTGAGGGACCCTTAAATGTATTGCTCAAATACCGTTATTTTAGCCTTCCAACGTACGACAGATTTTAATGTTGTACAGATTTAATGCATGAGTACAGATTGGATAAGACAGCGTGCATACGGCTTTCTTGGGGCCTCTGATGCTTCGGAGTTGCTTGGGGAGACAACCAAGTTAATCAGTGCTCCATCATGCACTGTGGTGCTTTCATCCATGTCGACGTAGTATTGGAACCAGTCGTTGAAGGTATGAAAGCAAAGCCAGATGCTTTATCGATAGTTTTGTACATTAAGTCTGAAGCAGTTGACACTGAACATGGTTTGATTAATTAAACAGCCTCTTTGTATGATAGCTGTACTGTCCCAAACAGGTTTGTTATTTAGAGCCATCACAGCACAGCACGACACTAATCCTGCTGCCCATATGTGAGCTAACTACAGGACGCATTAAGAATACAATGCTGAGCTTATTTACCAATGTCAGCAAACATCAGTGTATAAGAACAGATGATTTTACAGATAGAACCATATTGTTGAGTGCATAATGTTTTCAGAGTCCTATTGCTGAAAATGCCAACAATTTTTTTCCACAGTGGGTTCAATTTAACTTCATTGCTGCGGGATTGCTGAAGCACACAAATTACAACAGACAAAGATTGAATAGGCAGTCAACAAGTCTGTTTTCCTCGCCATTTCTGTTTACAGGATAAACGCTGCAGAAATTTGCAGAATATGGCATATTACGAATGGTTACGCTTACTAAAGCACCATTACATTGACTCAAGCTGTTAGTACTTGACTTTCCCCCACAATATAGGGTAGCGATTGCACACCTGACCTCAATATCAGTAGTAAACCCACCGAGCAAGTTTTCAGAGGATGCAAGCCGTGAAAAAGGCTAGTTTCCTTGCGGCTTCTCGATACGGCAATAATTATAATTGAGCAGCTTTGTATTCGTACGGGCATGTATGCACAGCACTTGTCAATTTGGGGTCAAGTGCACTGGCTGTGACGAGACAAAAATATTTGCAGTTGGCAGCACAGTGAAGTGACACAAGGCAATTTCTTAATACTCGATCTGTCAGTTCCACGCGTGGCAACCCAACAGTTACTAATCATGCTCGAAATTTCCGCTACGCATACTGTTGCTATTTTGCCCATATGAATCAAACAGAGACCAAATCTACTTTGCGCTCCATAACGCGCAAAACATTTACGCTCACCTGTATTAGAAGATCGCTGCCTGTCATCAGGTGCGCGAACCTAAGCATCCGCAGGCTTTCGTGAATGCCGGCAAGTTTCCGGGCGCTTGTGAGCTTCACGACTTTCTTTTACGGCCCGTGCGAAACGAAGCAAACGGCTTCTTCCGCATCAGTCAGCGAGCAGTTTCCTGAAAGCGGATCGGACGACATGGTGCCGCCAGTGTCAGATTTCACATAAAAATGCCACTCGCGTTTCGATAGCCTTTTGTCGCCGTGGTTTGCGATTCCAAGGAGCCGTTGCCGCGCTTTTCACAGTTGTGAATCCAAAGTCACAGTAAATACGGAAGCTGTAAGTCAGCCATTCTACAGAGTCCTGAATATTTCGCTGCCCGTATTCGAAAAAGATTTTGCACTCACCGCTGCATTGTCCTCACTCAAATTTTGCACAACGATCGCATTTTGGCGACGACTTTGTTTAGTAGAACACTTGGCACAGTTAATTGCCTTGTTTGTTAGAATAAAATGCAAATTTGCAAGCGCACATGGGGATGCGAGCTGCTGCGGCGACGGGGCAAGCATAAACTCGCGCCACCTGCCATCAGCTGCAGAAAGCTGTATTTTACGGACGGCTGCCGCGTGTTGCCCGCTCCTGGAATAGGCGACGGCCCTCCTTGAGACGCTATTTTCTGCAGCTGATGGCAGGCGGTGAAACAAGTTTATATTTGCATAATCGTGGTACCTGGTTGCATGCCCATGGGCGTTGGTAAATTTGCAAATTCGCAATAGTCGTGATTACCATCAGATGACGCAAATGGCGGCGCCTTTCTGCTCGGGTACGCTTAATCAGCTTCAGTGAGTGATCAGTTCCGTCTGCAACTTGAGATGTCCACGATGCCCATTTTTTGCACAGAAATACCACGTGTGATTTGGCACCTAGGAGACGTACACGCGTCGGACCCAGACTTGAAGATAGCTTGTGACATTGAAGGCTGCCAAAACTCTTTCAAAATCGTTAGAAGCTTTCGGAAGCATGTCTACCGTCAACACCAGCGATGGCTTTCAACATCTGAGGGTGATTCAGCAACGGAAGCTTCCGAAGAATTTTGGGATCCCAGTGATGCCTTTGATTTAGCTGCCAGAGCTTGTCCGGACGACGGAGATAGTGACGGCCCCTCTTCCCCTGGTCTGCAAAGTGAGCCACCTCCGCAACCTGGGACATCTGCCCAAGAATTGGATCCGCCAACATTGCAGTGCTTCGCGACGGCTTTACTGCAAAGGTTGGCAAAGATGTTCTTTAACATGTCCGAGAGCCGAAAAATACCATATTCAGTCTGTGACAGCTTGTTTGAGGAAGTGCAATCTCTGGTGCACTCACTCTTGCAACATTTTGCCGGGTACATAAAACAGGTGCTCATTGAATGTGGCTGTGTTGTGCCAGAAAGTTAGACACAGGTTCTTGACTGCAACTTTCTTGTTGGCTTGTTTGATGAGATTAGATCTCAGTACCAACGATTCCGCTACGCCAAAGCCAATTTTCCTTATACAGAGGCACAGCAGCGCGCCTATGCAGGTGATGACCGAGCCTCATATCAGTACATTTCAGTTGGCAGTGTCAGTTTGTACAGTGCGAAAATGTTTTTGAAGACCTTATGAGAACTGATGTTGATGGCAGGGCTACACTTCGCACTTTTCGGGACGGTTCAGCTTATAAACAGCAGCTGAACACTGTGCTCCCCTGCACAAATGCTAAGATACTTCACATACTTCTTACATGGATGAAGTGCAAATAGCTAACCCAATCGGCTCTGCCAGAGGTGTGCACAAGCTTCTGGCTGTGTACTATACACTTCTGTATGTACACCCAAAATACCGTTCTCAATTGAAATTTATGCATCTTGCCATTCTTGCGAAGTATACTGATGTACAGAAATACGGCTTGGAGGCTTTTCTGCGACCATTGCTTCATTAGCTAAAGGAGCGGCAAGAGAGAGGCATAATGGTTCAAATAGGGAAATATGAAGTGTCCTTGACGGTTTTAGTTCTAGGATGCTGTGGAGATACCCTTTCCATGAACAGGCTTGGGGGCTTTACTTGCTCGTTTTCACGAGGTGCAGTATGTCGCCTTTGCATGGCACAAATGAGAAATCTTGCATCTCTTACGAGGGAAGAATTGTGTCAAATAAGAACAAAACATCTCCATAAAAGCCAGCTCTCAGCCGTTAAACTAAATCCACTTTTGTACAAGAAACTTTATGGCGTAAACGAAATGTTAGCGATGGACTGCCTTCCAAACTTTGATGTCACATCACAGCTTGCACCTGGCATTATGCATGATATCTTTGATGGTGCATTCCCATTTTTGATGCAGGATGTACTCAAAGGGCTGCTGCAAGACAATGTTCTTGAACTATTGGATTTAGATGAAGGTTGCACATTCCACTATGGCCGCAATGATCGTACAAACAGACCACCACAACCCACGGAAGCCTTCGTACGAGGCAAGGCCCCTAAAGGGCACTGCTTCACAGAAGTGGTGCTTTTTGAGACTTTTGCCTAAGATTTTAGCTTCTAAAATTGCAGAGGAAAAGGAAGATTGGGAGGTTGGCCTCTTATTCAGAGAAGTTGTAGAGATGATTTTGTCTGATGAGCTTCCCTCACAGTCTCTTGTGTATATGGAGATGAAAATTCAGGAATTTCTCCGTTCATTTGTTACCCGCTACCCAGGAGCCCCCATAATCCCAAAGTTACATTACCTTGTGCACTACCCGCGTATGATATCTCTTTTCAGACCACTCAAACAAATGTGGTGCATGAAGTTCGATGCTAAACCCCAGTACTTTAGGAATGTGGCATCAAAGACAAAAAACTTCAAAAACATATGCAAAACACTTGCAGAGCATCACCAACTTTTGCAAAACTATGAATTTAGTGAGATTGTCTTAAACCGAAGCCACACCATGTCAGGCCTGAAACCTGTACAAAGATCTGTTTTACATACATGCATGGAGGAGCGTCTGCCTGCAGGTAATGTATGGCAAGCAAAGTCAGTCACTATTGAGCATATGACATACCATGTGGGATATGTGCTTGTAATGGCAAAGGGAGACGACACGCAATTTGCGCAGATTGTTGGTATTTTTACTGCTCAGGACGAGGTTCTGTTCTTGTTAGACAAGAAGGGACTTATATTCAGGAGACATCGATGTGCACTTAAGGTATCTAAAGGCAATGTAGCCTGTGCGGCGCGGCCAGGAGATGAGGTATTGTCAGAGTGCCTGGATATTTATCTGGCAGGGGAGGTGGTCCCCAGATGTGAATTGGTGTTATTTCATTAAATATACTAATATTTGCTTAGCCTTATGTCATGATGACTCTACGAAGTGCTCTTCACAGTTTGTGTTCTATTTACATTGTGTGTATATTCGTGTTATATTTTAATTTCGTTTTGTTCTATTCTGTGCATGTTCAATGAATATTTATGTACCCCCCCCCCCCTTCGAGATATCTTTATATACAAAATATATATTCATTTACAGTGTGTTGTTTATAAATACCATCCAGTGTTCTCACTTTTGGAGTTTGGTATTGTAGCATCCTGCTTCTATTATTTTTAACTGACTAATGAAAAAGAAACAATTTGTATTTCTTGCTATGCTGATTACTCAGTAATGCAGCACTGCATGAAACACATCTTACTTTCTTGCGGCAATATACTGGGCAGCTTGGCAATAGCTACGGAATGCCGCCTAAATGCTGTTCCTTGCTTATGCAGTTTGCCACTCTTTTCTTCGGAACCACCGTCCCTGCTGCTGCATTCACGCGGCTGACTGCACCATAACCGGTGCAATTGCACGTGGCTGAGATCGAGGAAGCTGCGCAGGTCTGCAATATCGCCCACGTGTGTCATGGGTGCGGGCCATCAATCCGATCATCTCTGCAGCTAGACACCGCCCTCAACGTTTCCATTCCTGACGAACCAATCAGCAACCCTCCCAGCTCAGCGACATCATCAGGCAGGGGTTTAAAAGCCCTGTGTGTGGTTCCCCTCATCAGTGGGCAGCATGGCAACAGCTACGGAATGCCGCCTAAATGCTGTTCGTTGCTTATGCAGTTTGCCAGTCTTTTCCTCGGAACCGCCGTCCCTGCTGCTGCCTAGACGCGGCTGACTGCACCATAACCGGTGCAATTGCACGTGGCTGAGATCGAGGAAGCTGAGCATGTCTGCACTATCGCCCACGTGTGTCATGGGTGCGGGCCATCAATCCACTAATCTCTGCCGATAGACACCGCCCTCAACGTTTCCATTCCTGACAAACCGATCAGCAACCCTCCCCGCTCAGCGACATCATCAGGCAGTGGTTTAAAAGCCCTGTATATGGTTCCCTCATCAGTCAGCAGCTTGGCAACAGCTACGGAATGCCGCCTAAATGCTGTTCCTTGCTTATGCAGGTATGTTACTGCAAAAATGCGCATTGTTTAAAGTCCGACGGTGTTTTTTTTTCTGTTGTTGTGCTGCCCACAGCCACTGTTTTTTTCATGATGTATGCTCTGTTATGTTGACGGCCCTCAACCGCCTTCTCTTGAGTGGCGATATCGAGCTTAACCCTGGACCCAATATGGGCACCCGGTCGACTAAATCTACTAAAAAGGCTCGCGCTTCTTTGGGCCATTCTAGCCGCTCTTCTAATTCGCCGAGGGCTTCTAATCCTACTGGAGAACTGGTGGTTGGGGAAGCATTGTCAAGCTCAGATAATCCTGTGCGTGTACAACTTTGGACTGAAATATTGACAAACAATAACGACATGGCTCGCGACTTTGCAGAGATTTCCAGGCACTTGAATTGCGCATTTCCACTGTTTAAAAGGCATTGGCCACCCCTGCTTCACGGCCTGAAAATGGTCAGTTACATAACGAAATAGGTACACTGAAGTGTACAGTCAGTGAGTTGACTGGAAAGAATGAGGATCTAGAAAATCGGTCTTGGCGGAACAACATTATTTTGCATGGCTAATTAGAAACTGTTGATGAAACTCACGATTCCCTTCTTTCAAAAATATCTGAATTATTTCAACAGTCTTGGCCTTCAATGTCCTCGCATTGAACGCCTCCATCGTTTTAGAAGAGCTCGTGAAAACCATCCACGCCCGGTAATTTTGCAGTTGCTTGATTTTAATGACAAGCTTACTTTGCTGAAGAATGGTTTTAAGCTTACGGATTCCGCACTTAGGCTTTCTGATGACTTTTCTCCCATAGTTCGCGGTATTCGGAAGAAACTATGGGAGGCGTCCAGTCAGCATCGCTACAATGGGTCTTCTGTTAAGATTAGGTTTGACCATATTTTCATTGACAACATACGGTATAACTGGCGCGATTCCACCAACTCTCTTATAAAAGTCTCTAATCGTCGCAACTTTTTTAAGACAGCATGTCCCGCATCACAGTCAGCAACAGGTTGACCTTCTTCTAAAACCCAAAGAGATCTTACCATTATGAACATCAACGCTAGAAGTATAGCTAATAAATTTTCCCTTTTTCTTGCCCTCGTTTTGTCCTATTGATCTGACATTATTGGTATCACCGAAACTTGGTAAGATGCGGGTATTCATGACTCGGAGTTTACACCGCCAGGTTACGTCACCGTGCGAAATGATCGTCAAACTCAAAGAGGTGGTGGTGTTGCATTGCATTTTCGCTCGGATTTCATACTCAAAGTCCTCTTCTCTCCACTAGACATTGAATCAGACTGCTGTAGACTTTACTACGGTAAACAATTCTTAAACATATGTGTTTTCTATCGTCCCCCTAATAGTTCGTGGGAAACAATTGACAACCTGGACCAGCTTTTACTGCAAGAGAATTTAGCTTCCTCAAATTTCGTCTTACTGGGTGATCTTAATACTCCCGGAATCCACTGGACATCTCTCTAATTTTCTGATCGTGGTAATGCATTAAACAGAAAATTTGTTGAATTCTCGTTATCTCTTGGCTTAAAGCAAGTCGATCACAGTCCCACCCAGGGTGACGAAGTACTGGTTTTGATTTTTCTCAGCGCTGATTTTACCAAGACGGGTTACAAGTACGAAATAATTGATGGTATCTCGGCCGATCCATTACAAAAGTTTTACGCTGTCCACGTTTCCAGACTTTTCCAGAGCTGATGACGTCCGTATCATACATGGACTTGATAATTTCGACGCATTTTTTTGCATTTGGACTATCTAGTGTCGTTAATGCGCTGTAAAATGATGCATTGTAAAAGCATTGTAAGCATTGTAAAATGATGTATATATCGATTAGTGCCTCTGAAAACTAAGAAAAAAAACAATAACCTTCCATGGATAAACCGAGAACTGCTGCACTTATCACGACGTGCTGGTAGACTTCGCACTAAACGCTCGAACAATCCTGAGGTATGCGTTTTGTACGCTCAGGTAAAAAATGAACTCCAGAAAAAAACCACCTCGGCTTAAAATTTTTTCTATCATGTTCAATTGCCGAAACTGCTCAAGTCTAGCCCCCGTAAATTCTGGTCTTTGAAATCTCCTGGCTCTTCTTCCACATCTTTTAAAATCAACATCAGTGTTGTTAACGATTCATTAGAGATTTCAGAAGCCTTTAATACATATTTTCAGCCAGTATTCGCCTCGGATGATTTCAGTCGTTTACCATTTGCAATTAACGATTCATATGCAATTGATGATATCAACATTAGACTAAACATAGATACTAAAAAACCAGCCGGCCCTGATGGAATTCCGAATTCCTTTTTAGTACGATTCTCGCTATGGACATCTAAATATCTGTTCATTATATGTCAGAAGGCCCTTAATAGTGGCGTTGTGTCTTCTTCCTGGAAAAGAGCTAAAGTACCACCTTTGTATAAATCTGGTGACAAGCAGCTTTTATGTAACTATAGGCCTATTTCTTTAACTGCAGCGTCATGTAAAATACTAGAACACATAATCATAAGCACATAATGCTGTTCCTTGAAAATAATAAACTATTGAACCACTTTCATCACGGCTTCAGGCGCGGTTTTATTACTGTAACACAACTTAGTGAGTTCACTCATGACCTTTCCCATTACATCGACTTAGGAAATCAGATTTACACCATTTTTATTGATTTTAGCAAAGCTTTTGACACAGTACTGCACTCGCAATTGCTTTTGAGACTCCATAATAATCTTAATAACCCTCACTTAGTGTCTTGGATTTAAAGTTTCCTTTCTTTGCGTTCCCAATTCGTAGGCTATGATTCTGCGCATTCGTCTGTAGTCGACGTCACCTCAGGAGTCCCACAGGGATCCGTACTTGGCCCTGTACTATTCCTATTGTTTATTAACGACCTTCCAGACCATGTTAATTCAAAAATGCGCCTCTATACAGATGATTGTCATGTACAGCCCAGTTGACTCACTCGCTGATCATCAGTGCCTTGAAGATGCTTTTGTTTCATTTTGTGGCTGGTGTGCTACTTCAAAAACGAGCATAAATTTTGATAAAGCTGTTATAATGTCTTTTATTAACAGACACATGCCCGTATGTTATGATTATATATGCAACGGTGTACCACTAACACGAGTTTTTCAATACAAATATTTAGGCGTCATTTTTACACCCACCTTGTCTTGGTCATAACCTATAGATTACATTTGTAGTAAAGCATTAAGAAAACTTGGTTACATCCGCCGGTGTTGTCTCCTGCTCCGAGAGACACTAAATTAGTACCATACAAAACACTGATACGCCCAATTTTAGAATATGCTTCCTCCATATGGAACCCATATAAACAACGTGAAATTAATTGTATTGAGTCACGCCAGAGGAAGGCCGTTTGTTTTGTTTACCGTCGCTTCGACCGACACTTTCAACCGTCAGCTGCTATTGCGGAATTAAACCTCCAGTTTCTTTCTAGACGGTGGCACATAGAATCTCTGAAGATTTTCTATTCTGATAAGAACTCTCTTTGTCACCTATCAGATCCCTGCCTTTTAATGCCTGCTTGTGGGACTTCAACTACAGCTCATCATGCCTCTAATATCAGACAACTCCATCCACGCACTAACACTTTCAAATACAGTTTTCCCCCCCGCAAGATTGAGCAGTGGAATTTGTTACCTGCCGAAGTTCGTTTGTTACGCATTTCTCAATTTTTAAATGCTATTGCCGATGTATAGTTCCTTCACATCTTTATATTGCTATGTTCTTGTTTCTGCATATCATAATCAGTTTTCCTCGCATGTACACCCAATCCTGCCATAGCCCTCGGGTAGTTGAAATAGTTGAACTCGGGTAGTTGAATACTATGCTGTTTTCTTTGCTTTAGTCAATCAGTTATTTGATTGAGTGAACAAATGAATCCACATTAGTTGCAACCTATAACTTGACTTATGTCTTTCACTGACTCCCTTCAAGCAGCACGGGAGTCATCAATTTCTTGCGTTAGCCCTGGCTTCGTTTCGCGACTCCCATTGAAAAAAAAAGGTAGTCAGTGACAGAAAAAAGAAATTCGAGGTAGTCGTGACCCTCTTTTGACTCTCTCTTTTAAGAGTGTAGAAAAAAGGGTGCAGGTTTGTTCCGAGTATGCCTAATGTGGCCCACAATTCAAAGGTAATGGCCAACAGGTACCGAGTACCTCTGATATTCCCAGCTCGACGAAAGCTCGCTAGCTTGGGCGCACGCACGTCAAGGTCACAGAAGCTGACCGTGTGTAAAGCAGCAGGCAAGGCCTTATGTGACTAGCGCTGTCGGCGTGGTGTACGAAATTACAATTACTTACGGCAGGATAAGTATAAGCCAGACACGCCATTGCGTGAATGATAGGGCAAGAAAACACCATCTCGCAGTGAAGAATAAGATGAGTGCACATTTGCCTACGTACTGCGATTCCTGCAGATGTAGGCCAGATCTTTCCAATATCCACATATTTGATAGACGCAAAGATTCCTTGGCACGGCGATTAATCGAGGCTTCTTTTATGAAAGGTGATGTCTGCGTGAGCGATACGTCTGTGGCGTTTCACGGAAGAAACTCTGCTTTCTGGGCTTTTCTATTGAATGAAGGCGCAAATTTGTTTCTCAGAAATGTGCGAAAGCGAGGGTGCGCACATTGTCATCTTCTCCTCTAAACTGGATTCCGTCTGTTTCGGATACACTTAGCTGCAAGTGACGCTCTTTCTTGTCTGAACATTTTTCCGCGCTCATTTGCACCTCAACATTGCGTCATAAGCATGTCAGTGACCAACTTTGTGCTTTTTGTCGGAGCGATACAGCAGAGTTCTTTCACAGCGACACTCTAACGACGAGCCAGCCTGCCAACAAAATACAGCAACCTTTCTTTCCATTTGTTCCAGCTGGTCAGTTCGTCTTCATGGTTTTCGAACCAAGCATGCGCTCTCTACATTAGACAGAAAACTGCTTTTAGGTGGATCGCTGTCACGTTCCATTAAATTAGCGTAGTGAAGCCCTGGTACGTGCAAAGGAATTCATTGAAGGCTACCGCGTCGGCGCGAGAAAAAGTGCCAAGGTTACGACAGCTGCGTCTTCAAGACTAATGGTTGTGGGTCGCGGAGGCTGGAATAGGGGTGTAAGCAGTTTTCCTAACTTTCGACGTGAACGTACAGCCTCGACAATTTTACTCCTAAGCTGCCTCTTCTTTCTCTACCCGTGACTATACCAAGATGTCACATTTAGAGAGAAAGGTTAAAATTAATTTATAATTGAAAATGTGTAGCCGAATCTCCAGTGTTGTGGTTAGCCTTGCCTAAATATGTTGTTGTCTCTTTCGTTACGCTGAGGAATGTCGTTGTCCTCGTTTTGGTAGCAGCACGGTGAGAAAGTTGTAAACAAAAAAATAAAAAGGATTTACAGGTCAAATTAGTTCAAACTTGATATGATTAAAGAGCGCAAAAAAGAAACACATAACAAAAAATCGCTTAGCACGTGTCTACTCGCATTCTTTCGTTGTATGCTTGTTTTTTTTTTTGCACTATTCAGTTATGTCGTTTTGGACAGATACCTTTTTTGTCCCTGACATCTGATACCTGCAAACATGGCGTTCTATTAATAAACTTGATTTAGCGAAGAGCAGAAAAGTGAATTCAATATTGAAAAAGTATTTTCGCATATTTCTTTGGTGTATTTGTACCGCATGTGTTGTTTTCGGCATATTTATAATCTAAGTAAAATTGGGTGCGAATTGTTATTTATTTCAAAACTGCGGACAGCTAATTTTCGTTTAGTGCACCACTCTTAGGTTTTTAGTTAAGCCAAAGCAGAAAATAAATATTCCTGAGATATTGTATTTCTTGTCAACTTTTTAGGTTTCGCATATATTTTATCTCCGAACAATTAATAATATTTTGCTTTCGCACACCGTTTTGTTTCCAGTTACTGAGGTGGTAATCCATGGCTATAAAATGAAAAGCGTGTTCTGTATAATATTGGCCGCGTTTCTGTATGCTTCGAAGGAAATGTCGTCTTGTTTATGTGGTAGTGATATGTCAGTACATGGCATATACGTCAATTACGCCATCAAAGCAACGTCAGCGCCATGCATAGTAGTGTACTGTGCTTTTGTTTTGCACGCGCAGGTAGTTCGAATGAAAGCTAGAGCACCATCAATTTTCCTTAACGCAAACCTGGCTTTATAAAGATTTTTTACCTACCTTTATTGTAGATGCGTTAGAAAGCGCTCTTTGAACAACGCTCAGTGAGCGACTTTTAAGGTCAATGATATTGTTGCACAAAACGCCCCATGGTTTAGCAGGATGTTGTAGCCGTGCACGAGGTATCTGCACCGAAAAAAAGCCACTAACTTGACGCCCAGAATGATAAAATGTCCCTTCTCATATTTTCTTTTTAATTGACATCCTCTTCACCGTACATTTTTTCGCTATTCATTCACACAGTGCAGCATGGTCCTGCAAAAAAAAAAAGTTATCGTCTGACCTTACACATATGCTATGGACGCTAATACTTATGCACTGTGGTAATTGCCAGAGAAATTTATTGTTCTAACTATCCCATGTTTACACATTTCGAGATAAAAAGTAGCGACGCTGTATCACTACGCAATATCGAGATAGTGCGTATGATGCGCGAAAGAAAAGACATAATCGAGTGCTTTAATAAGCAAATTTCTGACGTGCTGTCCATGTACGTTGCCGGCGACCAGAATAACATGGATGATGTGCTTTCATACATAAATTTCGCTTTAAATATTGCTCCTGAGGAAATGACAGAAATCACCCTTTTCCACTTATTTCACGGTCACGAAATTCCCACCGAGCTGAACGAATTTTATAAATCACAACTTTATGAGCAATAAAAAATATTACGCCCAGAATTACCTTCAGTACAATACCCGAGATGACTCTAATGCTTTTCCTTTCATGTTTATTTTGTCTGATCCAATAAAGTTATTTAATGTGATTCGTCTTATGTGACGCAAGGACAGAGGGATAAGTTTGGTCGTTGTATGAGAATCCACCCCTATAGAATACCCGAGCTCACACCAACGGTATAAAAGCATCCTTATTAAATTTCGACACAAGGATTTAAGCAGGAACAGCAGGCCACTGCCAAGAAAAATAACTTTCATCTATGACCAGGATTCACTTTTAGCCTTCTTGGAGCGACATCTGTGATATAGTTTTAGATTTAGTTTTTACATTTGACACACTACGTCCGGTAACCGTGCGATGGCTGACCGAAAAGCTCGGTGAGTGCTGCAACAATGTGAAGAAATGTTTTGATTGCTGATTAGCAGCCCACAGAAGCACGTGTGGATTCTTGCCTCTTTTCCAAGATTGTTTTACGTGCGCAAGCAGAAAAAGAAAATTAACGAGAGTGATAATTGAAGTTCCAAGAATTGAGAAAGTAGGCCAAGGTTATGGCCTAAAGCTTTATATGGTCTCCTTTATATAAATATTTTTCTGCCTAGTGAAAGTAAAGGGCAGCTTATTTTCTAGGAGTAGGCTTAAACGAATTGTTTCACCAAATTGAAACATTTGCAATTCATTGCCAGCGTAAGCACTCCTAATAATTTTTAGTGGGTTTTATGAATTTTATCATGTTACAATTATAGCAGCCACTGTAACCAAATTTAGTAAAAGTGTGGCTAACGATTAGGGCCTCCATACGCGATGTGAACCATATGTAGATCAGTTCAGTTTAGTTTCAGTTTATTTATTTGTTTATTTAATAAGGAGGAGATATATATGTTTACATAAGTATACAGAAGGAGGTCCCAGAGCATGTGGCTGAAAGGGGACCTCCTGTCAGAAAATATATACATTAAAGGAAATACAATGCATAAAACAGCAATACAGTAGTCACTATGAGGAAGATTATACAAAGTGAATGTACAAATTGTAAAGTAATATCAAGTCAATAGCTAGTCGTACAATTAAAACAGTAGTTTAAGGCATTCGGCATCAGCTGCAGGATTTCCACAAAAAAATTCGCTGAGAAAGAGAGCGTTGATCAACCAGGCGCACTGATTGTAAAAACAAAATTCCGCCTAGGCACGAGGAAATTCACGGTGAAAGGAATTCCTTCCTGGAATGACATTGTGGGGGAGAGACATAGCACAGGAAATACGATAGATTAGACAGGCTCCTCGATGAGAACATGTCCTGTGCAGTTGACCAGATATTAAACAGGCTGGGCAGCTCGCAGTATTCAAATAGAGTTATGAAATGACATGGCTGCATTTACATGTATTAGGGAAATTTCAGACAAAGCTGAGATTGCTTCACCGGTATCGGTCTGTGTGAACGTCCACAATACTCCGGTGTATATTTCAGTGGTGTTGCTTGCGTTAATTCGGTGCCTTCGGCTTTCAAGAGGTACAGGAAGTTTCATCTCGGCAACTGCGACATACGTCATGGCAGCTATGCGTCGTGACGTTCGCCTTCCTCTGTGTCAGCAAGGCCACCTTGATGACGCATAGCTGCCATGACCTATTTCTTATTACCGCAATCATTTCTAGTGTTTGTAGCAAGCAGAAACACGACCTTTGAGATCGAATTCTTTTACTGGAAGGAGCTGCTTAAGGAGGTGCCAATTCATTTAGGAAGCATGCAGTGCAGCCATACTGCTGCACGCTTCAAAAATGACATAAGAATATCAATAGTTTTCTTTTTCGTTGAGACACTCGGCGAATTTCCGCAGTATTGTATAGCGTGAGGAAAACATTTGCCGTCTAAATTCAATGGCGAGCCTTGCTCATGCGTTTGGGTGCAAGACTGAGAAGAACAAGACTTACTATTTGGAATCGCACTGCTGAGAAAGAAACGCTGCAATAATAGCCCTTTGTTTCCTGACGGTACATAGTCCATGCCAAAAATGGAAGACGCTGTTGATAGAAGGTATCGGGAGTAAGTGATTTTAAATAGAATATCGAGTTGGAAAGTTACTTGAGAGTCCAATTTCTGTGCTTGCATAACCATACTCGACCCCGCCCTCCTCGTTACAATAATAAATTGAGAATAGCTGGACAACCATGTCATGGCTCCTTTGAGGTTAGCCAAACTGCTGCCAAAGGGTGCTTTAAGCACAGCTGACGCATCAGCGGAAAGTTTGAAAAATAAAACTTAAATTTTGATGGCGGTTTAAGCGGCAACTAACAAAATATTGTTAACTGTAAAGCTTCATTAGGGTTAATTTTCAGCGACATCGGCTTGTTTAGGAGGGTTTGCGCGTGCAGTTTTATGTCGGCAATGTCGTGCTTACAATGAACACCATCTCACAGCACCGCAACCATGCACTCTGTTGGGCATACTGAAATGTATATTGTAAACCGAACTCTATCCGGAATACTAAAGCAACATATAAAATTCCGCACAGGTGGTTAGCTTTTATTGTAGACTTCGTGCAATCTATGTGTATTGTGTGGTATCATTTATGATAAGGTAATCTCGTGAGATATACAGTGCATTGCAACTATTCCCTCCTTGGTTGAATCAAGCGGTGTTATTTGTAAAATGAACTTCTTCTCCAGATATGGAGCCAACTCAGGTCGTTCCCATTCATTCGAGTGGACTCTAGTGAATAAAATTATCTCGAACAGGAGTTATCGTATCTTCGATTTGGTAATCAAGAACTCACCAGAATAAGCGGTTTCTAATGACTAGGAAAGATGACTAGGGCACGACGCCGCTACGACAATGGGACGCTCACCGCTTCTGTTACAGTTCCTCCTGCTCGGGTTGACCTGCCGGCCTCCCGTCATTCTGGAACTTGGCTCCGTGGCTGTCACTCGTATCTTGGACGCGCATGCGTGGTCTCCTTGGCCGAGCCCTGTCAACAATGGTATCGACGATCTACCGCCGAACGAGGGAGCGCCTACGTGGCATGCGGCACCAACTTTGGCGGATGACGGAATCATCACCTGGCAACGCGTGCAATTCACCGGCACGAACATCGGACAAGGTCGATCCAAATAGGTCGCGAAGCTTCGGGCGAAAAACGGTTCAGTACAGTTTGTCACCGACATCAGTAAGGGGGTTTATGGGAGCAGCGATTGCAGCGCGACTAGGTTTGGAGGGAACAACACATTGGGAAAGAAAAAACCGTTTTTTTAATTCAAGCGAGACACAGTTAGAGTCATTCAACGAAAATAAAATTCCTGGTCAATCTTATATATTCGTGACGAGTGAAGAAAATACAAGTTTATTCAATTTTATTATTATTAATAAATGCGTTTGTTTTCGGCGCCCATCGTTACAGGGGGCGTTGACGCCACAATCACTCGCAATGCAATGTACGTCTTGAAATGGGCAGAAAGGCGCACTCGTAAAGTTCACCTGTTGAAATACGCCCCCATCACAGTTTGTGCTTTCTTGCTTATCGAAGTTTGTCTGAATTTGGTGACGCGGGTAGCTTCATCACTTCTTAATCTGTTCAGTCAAAAGTAGTGAGTTACGACCACCAGATAATTGTGTAGTTGTTTTCGTGCGACTGCGCCGGCCGACGAGCTTGGCATCCGACGATAGGATCAGCACTCTACACCTAAAGCTTTCGTCGGCCTCCAAAGAAAGTATGTTCTGTGCAGGGGTGTGATTTAGACAACCGTACGGTTGGCTTTTCCTGCATCGCTTTCCGCGCTGAAAGCTCGAAACGCCCATCAAGTCGAATGCCGGGGCATTTGAATATATAGCTCCAAAAGCAGGCCAACAAAACAAATTTCGCGCCTTCGAAAACAAAATGACGTCACTTCTGCTTTTAACGGACATGGCGTCACATTATTTTTTCTTCCGCCGGAAGTGTTCCCACCACATACAGATGGCGCTAAGCCCCGGGAACCGCCGATGGACCGCCATGTTTTGAACCTATGGGCTCCTATGGAAGCTTCGCTACCAGGTGTATTTACCTTGCATCGGATCCGGCGCGGGATATAAAAGCCCGCCACAACTGCCCTCTGCTGAGCACGACGCCGCTACGACAATGGGACGCTCCCCGCTTCTGTGGTTACAGGTTAGTTACCTGGACAATACCAGCAGCTTTAAGTGCAATAATTGCTGTCAAATAGCGGTGTCGTGCCCAGTTGAGCTCTATGACAGTGTCAAACGCGCACTGTGCTGCTTTGTGCGACTTCATGCTTCTTTCTGTGTCTCGTTGTGATTGATGCTGTCTGGGGATGTCGAACTTAATCCTTGACCTGAAGATTCTGTGTTAGACATTGTACGCAGGATATAAGCAGGCCAAACTGCAATTTTGGTGGAACTTAAAGGGACACTAAAGGTTACCAGAAAGTCAAGTTAAAGTGGTAGAGCGATGTTCTAGAACGTCTAAGGCGTCAATATAATCGCGAACAGAGCTTTAGTAACCTAGAAATTGAGGTAAATGCATGACACGATTTGAGACCCCCCAGCGAAATTCCGGTACTAGCCCGATGACGAAAGCACTCCTCATAATTTGTGTTACTAATACTCAACTACTCGTATTAAAAATATCATTTCATTCGATTATAAGACGGAAGAAAATGCTACTTGTCTACGTCTATTCGATTCTAAGAAAAAATAGCATTTTGACGTTACCCTTCAGTAGTTGGGTGGTCGAAAGGTTTCGGTTTCGCTCGACTCTGCGCCGCGCACGCTTTGGAGTTTCAATAGTTTCGTTATCGCGTCGTGCTGTACAGGTTCTGCTGGCTCGCAAAACTTTCATTTGGAACAAGCAGCGAGAATGCCACGTCCATGTGATGTCGTGGGAAGCCCTCGTTGCTTTCCCACTCCGGAGAGCCGGTGTCGACGCCGCCGTCGTAGTACGCAACGACGCCGGCAGCGCGAGCCCTCAGCAGCAGGTCGCGCTCGTCAGTGCTCAAATCGCTGAAGTTGAGCCCAGCATCGCGAGTCAATCTGTCGTTGTCAGGGTCCAGTGCGACGAGCGTCGAAGTTTGCGTCATAGAATGAAGTACCAGCTCATGGTCGCGCGTTTCTCCTTCCGCCAGCCACCATAGTCCCGCTTTCGCACTGCTGTCGGCTCTGTCTTGGCTCTGTTTCTGGCCGCGCGTTTGCGTTTTGCGCAGAAAAGCCGTAGCGCCGTCTGCGGACGCCGTTCTACTCACCGATGGCGCAACGTCACTATGAGACCGTGATGTCAGTACTCCTCGATCGGAGGGCGGGCGATTTGAACTGCGCTAGAGGTACGCGGACGCTTCAGAACGCATTTTCTCTGAAAATAGGTCTCTCGTTGGCACGAAACAAGCGTTTCGAGGTTTTTGGGATGGTATTTCAACAGTCCACGTTGACTTAATAGTAACCTTTAGTGTCCCTTGAAGGGGACAAAAGAGAAGGAGGACGCAACTGACGTTGAGGTGAAATTCCTTAAGGACAGAGTCGCCACTCTCGAGTCCACCCTTAGCCTACGTGAAACCTTTGGGACAGACACACCTGACAGCATCCAGTCATTTTCACGCCAGTTAAAAACCACAACTTCAAGGTGCGAAGACGCCGAAAACAAACTACGTAGGTCAAATTTACTTTTTTTTGGCATCAGCGATGAGTCCGGTGAAGATAAGACGACTTCAGAGCAAAAAGTCGTCAAACTCTGCGCTGAAAGGTTGGAGCTTACTTTATCAAGTGACCAGTTTGAACGAGTGCACAGAATTGGTCGATTCACTCATGACAAATGCAGGCCAATCATCGCTAAGCTTGTCACATTTAGAGACAAACAGAACATTTTGGCTTCTGCAAGGAAGCTAAAAGGCTCCCGCTTATCTGTCCGCGAGCATTTCGCGCCAAGCACTCGCTTAGCAAGAAAAAAAACTGCTAGAATACGCAAGAGCACAGGACAAGCCGTGCAAACTTTCACTTGACAAGATGCGCATTAACAACAAGGAATACATGTATGATGTTGATAGAGACACCGCCGTATTATGTAGCAGATAGCTAAAGATATCTACGGGTGCACAGATCCCTAAACTGCCCCCTTATACTGACTCATCTTGCTTGCTCACAATATCGTACACTAACATACGCAGCATACTAAATGAGCGCGATATATTTTGTTCCTTTATAGAAGATAGCAATACCGACATTTTAGCTCTAACAGAAACATGGCGGCACGACGATGTTTTTATATTATATAAATTTTTATAGAAAGTTACATATTCAGCATTTATCGGCATGACGGCAATGATACAAAGGGCGGTGGTGTCTTGCTTGCAATAAATAAAAAGATTTCTTCTTATGAAGTTGACACCTCATCATCACTTGAGATTATCTGGGCTGCTTGTCAAGCGATTTGTGGAAACATATTAGTTGGTGTCTGTTACCGCCCCCCTGAACTGTCCCTTCCATTTGTTGATAAACTACGCGAAAGCATTGTTACTGCCATGCGGAAATGTTCAACTAGTTATGTTTATCTGCTTGGCGATTTCAATTTTCTCCAAATTGATTGGCGATGCTTGTCATCGTTGTGCAAGCACGCAACCGATTTCATTGAATTAACCTTGGACTTAAATCTTTCTCAGGTAATCAATCAACCCACCCGTGACAACCTTTTAGATTTGGCACACTACCGCACCTGAAACCATGTGTCCTGTGCTAATTTCTGATGGTTTTAGTGACCATAAGCTGCTTCAGCTGACGCTCCGAGTACCCATGTTATTTACTGGGTTTCAATATAAAAAATTTCGGGATTACAAGAAAGATAACTACGTTTCCGTCAACACTGAACTTCAGTTATTTCTCAGTGACTCATTCTTGCCGTCTTTTTCCCAACGTTCCGTTAACGAAAACTGGGTACTTTACAAAGACAAATTACTCGCTCTTGCAGACAAATATATTCCGTACGTTTCGGCAGCGAACGACAAGTCTAAACCATGGTTCAATAAAAAGCTTCGAACACTACGTAATAAAAAAAAACGTCTGTACCGCAATGCTATAAATCGTGCAAGCGAGTCCTCATGGAGCAAGTACAAAAGTTTCCTTAGTGAGTACACTTTAGCCTTACGCACTTCTAAAGACAAGTACTTCTCTCACGACTTACCTTCTCTCCTGAAGACTAATCCGCGAAAATTTTGGCCAACGTTAACACCCGGTCACACTTCTGATATTTCTCTGCTAGGCGACAAACAACAACCTCTTTCAGACGGGGAATGTTCATCACTATTTAATGCATATTTTTCTTCTGTTTTTACAAGGGAAGACCATTCCGATATTCAAGTGGTTGCGGATTGCGATTACCCATTTATGGCACCCATAAATATCCCAACTAGAGGCATTGTTAGCCTCATTAACAGGCTTAAAACCACACCTGCCTGTGGTATTGACAATATTAACACTAAGCTATTAAAAACACAGTATCTACTTCAAATATCATTCTGTATCATATCTTCAAGCAGTCCTTGTCGTCTGGTGTCTTGCCCGTTGACTGGAAGATTGCGAAGGTTGTCCCCATTTTTAAAACTGGAGATAGACATAGTCCTGAAAGCTATCGCCCAATATCGCTAACATCTGTGTCATGCAAATTATTTGAACACATAATCGCCTCGCACATTTACACGCACCTATAAAAAAATAACTTTTTCTTTCAGAAACAGCATGGCTTTAGGAAAGGTCTATCTTGTGAAACACAGTTACTAGAGTTTACCACTGATCTACACAGCAGTATGAACAACAGTCAACAAATAGACGCCATTTTCCTGGACTTTTCAAAAGCATTTGATCGCGTTGCCCATTGCCGGATCATTTCTAAAATATCTCATCTAGGTATCGACTCACTAACCCATTCTTGGCTTAGAAACTTTTTATCGCTTCGTCGCCAATTTACCGTTGTTAACGATTGTCCTTCTCCTATCACTGAGGTCACCTCTGGTGTGCCACAGGGGAGTGTGTTGGGGCCTCTGCTTTTCCTAATAATTATTAACGACCTACCTTCAAACATTTCCTCCCGCGTGCGACTGTTCGCCGGCGATTGCGTTGTTTACCGACCAATTAATTCCATTAACGATCATACCGCCTTGCAGCATGACCTTCACATTATTACCGACTGGTGTAATACTTGGAAAATGTCTCTTAACCCTTCCAAATGTAATAATATATCGTTCTCGCGCAAGCGCACTAGCTCCATATTCACATACACCATAAATAACACGAATCTGTCACGTACCACTACTTACAAGTACCTTGGTGTAAACCTCACTAGTAACCTTTCTTGGTCTCCGCATATCACTACAATTTGCGCAACTGCATCTAAAACCGTTGGCTTTCTGAGGCGCAACTTGCAAAATTCATCTGCTGACGTGCGTAACTTAGCCTACCTGACATTCGTACGCCCGCAATTAGAATTTGCATCCGCTGTGTGTTCACCACACCAAGAATACTTAATAACCATGCTGGAACGCATCCAGAACAGAGCTGCCCGATATATAACTCGGAATTTTGATCGAAAGTCAAGTATAACGCATATCAAGCTCGATATTTCTTTGCAGCCCCTAGACATCCACCGCAAGATTGCTTTGCTCTGTCTATTTCACAAATATGTTCATTCCGATAAACCATGCATAATACCCCTCGAAACCCCCGTCCGTACGTCCTCAAGATTACATAATCTTTTTAGCTTCAAGCGCATTTTCGGTAAAACCACTGCTTTTAATTTATCTGCTGTACCTCGTACCATATCCCACTGGAATGGTCTTCCCGATGATATCGTCACGATAACTGATGGTAAAATATTTCGTGAACGCCTGTGCGTGCTTTTTACATAATCTCCTTTCTTTTATATATCTGCTATGCTTGATCATGCTGTGCTTTGTTTTGCTTTTTAGTTCAGCCACGGTACAGTTGTCTTAGGTTTATTTCTGAGTGGTTTCCATTGTACTTAACAGTTCTTTATTACATTGCCCCCCTTACTCAATGCCCGACAGGGCCTGTAAGGTGTTTTCTAAATAAATAAATAAATAAATATGGCGTAGAGGCTTGGGACCTACTACACAATTTCTTCATGAATGTAAGTATCGTTAACCCTTGTTACATTTCTGGTGACGCGCGTGATAAGTACAGTGTTGTAGAGTTAACAATCTTGTGAACTACCATGAAATGAAAAGATTCTTTTGAAAAGAAAATACCATCTTCAGGAACAGTTTAGTCTTCTTCGAAAAAGCAGAAACAGCCTAATCTGTGAAAATATATTACGTACAAACGTGATTGTCGTCGTTATTTGTGCACCTGTGCAGTCAATTAGCACAGTGTAAAATAGGTTTATTTCAAAGGGAGCGAACAGAGTACGGTGCCAATCTTACATACATAAAGTGGGCATATCTGGAAAGCGCTCTGACTTGCATGATGACGCGATATATTTTACGGAAAGAGTACATGCGAATGATGGCCTTTTTCCTCTATAACGAGAGCCATTGTTTCACATTTCTTATTTTTTTATTATGGTACAACTGTAAAAGAGCATTCAGGGCGCGCAGGCTAAAAGGACTGGAAAGCTTTATTAGGCTGTGTCTCTGTTGTGAACTGTGCCTTTGCTAAGCAGTTTACACCTGTAATGAATACAGTTTCCAGCAAAACCCGCTTTTGTTGAAATCAGTCATTTCGAGGAAGAGTTGGTCCGGTCAGGACAACAGACTTATAGATTATGGTGGTTTTGTGTTCAAAACACTTTCACGAATGCGTAAGAGTTCCATAGGCTCGGACAGCAAACAGCCGCCCTCCAAACATAGCACCAAGCATAAACGGGTTCTTTTAGGCGATCAGCTTAGTTATAACATTATTCCGTTAGTATTGCTAAAGGCTCTAATAATAAAGTAAATAATAATAATAAAGCATTATTAGGCCGTGAGCTGGAAACATGGTGGAATGTGAACGCTTTATCAAATGAGTTTTAAGTATTAGCTCGGCCTTTTGCCCCCGCGTTGAAGATGCTCGCATGTGTGCACTTACGTAATAAGTGTACTGGAAATATAGTATCAAGCTCGCATATAAACTACGCTGTGTTACCTAAATGTAAATTAATGCGTATATTTTAAGCCAGACATCAACTAAACCTTAACATACTGCTTATTATTTATGTGGGACACGCTGCTTCTTTCAGGCCAAGCATTAGTATTTACTGCATAATGGCAACGCGTAAGAATGCCAGGGTTTTGCCCGCCAAAACCGTTATATGATAAGGCATGCCTTAGTTGTATACTCTATGGTATTTTTTGAGCATCTGAGGTATTTAGCGAGCATGCAGAATTCGGTACTCAGGCGTTCTTTGATTTCGCCCCTACCGACATGCAGACTGTGACAAGGAACAAGAAAGGTGGGGGCAAAGGCTACACAGTGAATCACTCTCTGACCATTTACGGGCAGTCCAGAAGGCCCGCAATGTGGCTGAACGGCTCGGCCTGACCGTCCCAACGTGGGAGCGGCCCACGTCAACGTAGGGTTGACCTTCAGGACCCAATAAAGTTCTCCATACCATACCATATCGACATGCAGCGGCCGTAGCTTAGATTAGTTCCCGTGCACATAGGCTCATCAGCAAAACGGCAAGACTACTACGTCAGCATGGCAGGCAGTGTTATATTGTCAATTTTCGTGCTGTCTACCTTATTCTTGTAGGTCTCACATTTAGTACTTCACAAGCAAAACAAATACACGCATTTTATTTGCTGTTCATGTGCTTTCATAATTAATCCACAGACCAATACGGAGGCACCTGAAGTGCAGGGCGGGCAATTGTAAAATCAAATAGTGACAGTATGTACACCAATACAGCAAAGCTGACGCTATGCCTTACTGTGTAGTGTAGTTAAAAAGTGGGGTTTTCCCTGCCAAAACACCTTCTTATTACAAAGCAGGCCGTAGTAAGGAACTCCGGAAATTTGGACCTCTGCGGTTCCTTAACCTGCACCTCAATCTCAGTACACGGGTTTTTTCGCATTTAACACCCACCTAAATGCGGCCACCGTTGCCGGCATCCGATCCAGTGACCTGGTGCTTAGCAGCTAAACACCATATCTACTAAGCAATCACAGCGGGTGTGTGTAGTGTAGGTGCAGGAAGAAGAATGCGATGGGGAATGGGAGATGGTCCGTGAGACGAAAAACGGCAATTTCACCGTCAGTGGCATTGCTGCGCGTTGAAAAACGGTCCCACTTTAAACATATGTAGATGAGACGAATGTGCATGGTGAATGTGCAAACCCCATCAGAAAGGTCAGCGCTACAAGGTATATTTAGTAGAGGAAATCGAGTGTAGGAGCTTATATGTGCTTAGTGCACTTGACTGCTGAACTGACAGAACATGAAAGCACTGATTGTGATTGCATTCAGCCTTAGCGCTTAGCGTTAAGGCCAGCGGCACTGGCAAGGGAGGCGCACGTGCGTATGACGGCCCTGTATTGTTAGCGGACGTACAACACACGACGCCCCTGAGGTCAGAACATCCATGAGTCACTTATCAAAACATTCTCTTTCGAGAAAACTAGCACTGTTTTAACTTATTCTAAAGACGTTTGGCCATGCTGCCGAAAGCTTAATTTCCTGCATTTTAGAATGAGCTGCCTCTATAGTTTACGAAGACGTTCAGATTTGCTCCCCAGCTTTTCTACTCACATATTTTTAAAACGTTTTTGTTAAACGTCACCGCTGGTTTTCATCGCTGCTGCGTTTGGCGTTTGATCTTTCCTCCTTCGCTATGCTCATTCTCTCGGCTACTAGGGACGCCGACGCTCGCCGAAAGAACGAGAGCAAAAGAGCTGCGCTCTATCAGCTCCATAGAAGATCACCGCAAACCGTATGTCACGTACCCAGTGCGCTAAGGCGGCGAAAAGGGGGTTCGTTGAACAGTGGGACCTGCCCAGTTCTACATCTACACTGACTCATGCCGGCGTGAAAGAGTTTAGTTCATGAGCCGCGTATATATACAGATAGCCATAAAGTCAGTGATACCAGTTAGGCCGACGGTTGCTTTCAATCCCTGTTTCCTCAGTCCAGCCTCTCGATGCGCTTCACGTCCGACCACAGACTATCCAGTGACCAAGGAAGGTGGGAAAACGGTTACATACATACATACATACATACATACATACATACATACATACATACATACATACATACATACATACATACATACATACATACATACATACATACATACTGTCACGTAGTAGTGACGGTAAAGAAGGCAGCAAAACTGAGATTATCTTAATTAGCGTTTTATTAGGCAAACTTGTGCCCTCAAAAGCAGGCTACACTCAAAGAACAATGATAGCCGCGAACACACTCGGCGATGGTCGAAAATCTTATCAGCAGGTCAAGCGCGTTAGCTTTTATACATCAGTCGTCGAATGTTCCAGAGTAATCGCTGGCACCCGCGTGTCTTCCACAAAGTTCTACATTATTACAAGTAAACAGATGACACAAGGTTCGGTGAAAGACATCGGATGGAACTATCGATAACATTCCCGAAACTTCCGATATATGCAGGCGGGTCCTACGCTGTGCGATGACATTTGTTAGGCGGCGAAACGCGGTCGCCCGATAAAGTACATGTGCCAAGACATACATACATACATACATACATACATACATACATACATACATACATACATACATACATACATACATACATACATACATACATACATACATACATACATACATACATACATACATACATACATACGCGTGTTGCTAAATTAGCTCTTTAGTGGGCGAATCTGCATCAAGATGAAGAGGCTACATTCAAAGAACAATAATATCAGTGAGCCCATTCGGCAGTTTCCGGAATCTGCTCAGCGTCCCAAACTCATCTGCTTTTATAAATGACTCGTCGAACACTTCAGCGTAATTGCTGTCGCCGGCGTGCCTTCAATAAAGTAATACAGAAAGCACTACAGAATCTGATTACACAAAATTCAACGGTAAGGTTCGAGTAAGTTCCAAGCCATGCAGTCGTGTCTTGTACAAAGCGGTAACTCTAAGTTAGCTGGTGAAATACTCTTCCAGCAAAAAGGACGTCACCCGCCCTGGTTGCTCAGTGGCTATGGTGTTGGGCTGCTGAGCACGAGGTCGCGGGATCGAATCCCGGCCACGGCGGCCGCATTTCGATGGGGGCGAAATGCGAAAACACCCGTGTACTTAGATTTAGGTGCACGTTAAAGAACCCCAGGTGGTCTAAATTTCCGGAGTCCTCCACTACGGCGTGCCTCATAATCAGAAAGTGGTTTTGGCACGTAAAACCCCATAATTTAATTTTTTTTTATTTTTAAAAAGGACGTACCTGTGTCAATGCCCCCTGTTAAAAAGCATCGTCCCCATGCTACAAATACACAGGCGCAAACGAAAGAGGTAGAAAAGAAAACAAACAAATAAATAACCTTCAAATACCACCTTACAATACGGAATTTCGAGAAAAAAATACCGCTTTTTATTCGATTTATATAAATTGACATCGGTGTTGATATCTCTTTGGTTATTATGGAATATTTTGCATAAAGAACTAGGTTTCCATCTTAAGCCGTCGCGTAGTAATGATTGCTTTTCCAAAACATCCTGCTCGGATTTGAAATCGAAACTGAACTTTCTTTTACTACAAACGAGGGAAGTTTCCTGATCGAGAATTACGCAAAGCTAATTTGCTTTAGTACGTAATACAAGCTTTTCAAAGCACATTGAGATTTTTGCATTTTTCGAATAAGTTAGATAGGTTAACTAGAAGGCTCTCGATACCAGGGCGTTTGCTTACGTTTCCTTCGTTGTCTATTTCTCTATAACGGGAACAAAGAGCTTAAAATTCGGCTATACAAGCTGATGCACGAAAAAAAACCCAGGCAATATGCCCACTGGACGATATATGCCCACGGGACAATTCGTCGAACACGACGTAAGCAATTTTTATAAACCATACGACACGTTATCATGCCAACCCTTGCACCTGGAACATTCTACCGAATAATATTTATTGCGATAGCAATTATGTAGACACTCCAGCCGAAATTCTGCCATCGGTGTCAGCATCGCAGTGAGGTTCCACATAAAGTCCAAGGGCAATAAAATCGTCGCCGCGCGCCTTGTGCTTTATGTACGTGTTAAAGCGTGCGGAAGTGAGCCAGCGAACGCGATTCAATCTCGTGCGTGAAAGCGAGGAAGGCTGGCCGTAAGCGCTCCCTATTCCTTGGCGCGCGAGGCACGGAGGTGAGGCGAGGGAGGGGGGGATTGCTTCTCCGGCGGCTGCTGGTTACGGCGTGGCCAAAGTACGTGCCTACGTGAGCCTCACCGTTAAAGCGATGTGCAGTGTATGCACAGTGCGCGCAATGCCGGTAGCTTCGTATGCGCTGTGCTTTCAACATTCGTTCGCTTTGAAGAAAGAGATGCATGAAGCGCAATTCGCTTGCTCTGACTACTGCGATTTCTCACTTAAGCACTTTCACTGCTAGTTTCCATGGTCAAGGAGCGATATGTGTTTATGTTTACCTGTGCACGCCTGACACTGTGGTCGGTAGCATGGTTAAAACGAGCTGGTGGGCTAATTGGGACGAATACACGACAGAATGTGTAAGCGTCTCTGAGCGAGGATGTAAAAAGACACAGGGGCAGTGCTATGTCTTTGTGTCTGTTTCATTGCACGTCCTCGTTCAGTCGCACTTACAAATATTATATAATTGGTAATTTAGTTAGTAAGGGAATGTTTACATGTTAATACGGCCGAGAAAACTACCATTCTTACTTCATATATCTATCTAATAATTTGCTATCGCAATCGCTTCTTAGCCTTTCTGGCGAAAGTGGGACTTTCTGAAGTGTTCACCTATATGTTTGTACTGTTGTGTCGCTGAGCAACTTCCATAGGATTCATCAAAACATGTTTTTATAAGTTTTCGCATGGGCACCGCATGAGACATTGAAGGACCACAAAGCCAAGAAGGGAACTTTAGGTTGACTACCGGACCTCAACCATATATAGGAAGGCTATGTTGAGCTCCAAGCTAGGCTGTAACGATGTGTTTTTGACTGCTAATCCTGTACCATGTTGGTAGCGCTTGAACGAGCGTTATAAATTCATCTTTTAAGTAGCTTAGTAGCTGAGCTACAATTGTCATTATTGGTTGACTTGCGTGTTTCCTGTATGCATCATGGAAAATCACGGCGATCTGAACGCCAGCTGTGTCACCCTGGAACCTGTCACCCTGGAACCCGGAACATGAAAATCGCACACGCCAGCTATTATACTTACGTCTATTAGGTTCGTCAGCATTTCACATATTCTTGACCTTTTCCGCTTCTCCAGCGTGAATTGACCTACACTTTTGATAGAACCAAAGATATTTGAACATATCAGCACCCAAAAGAAGCAGTATAAATGGCTATGATAGCTAACGTACTTTACTCCCTCAAAATCACTTAAAACGTGTGGTTAATCATAAGTAAAGAAAAGATAAATAGCTGAAAGCTTTTCAAAGAGAAGCTGGTTAGCCCTTCCGCCAACGCACTTGGTCGACGGCTCCCGGTAGAGAAGGTCGTTGCTATCTGTGTGCCGACGTCACCGAAACCTATTTGTGGAAAAGTGCACCTGTACATCTTCGAGTTCAATCAACTTTCAAACGTCATTGGGGATTAATGACGGTGTTTTCAATTTCCTTCTGTTCAACAACGTCACCACCATTTACGCTATACTCGAAGAATGTCACCGTCAAGCGCCGCCGAAAAGAGATCCCCTTCTCAACACGCCACGACATTTTCTAGCGATAACCTCTCAATACAGCCGTATCTATGCGGTATCCTCAATGGTATCGCTCATCGTGAATTCGAAGCTGCATTTCCAGTACCCACTTTTTAACCACGCATAACACTTCTCCGGCCACGACCTACTTAATTCGTACTCTCGTGCGCCAGCGGCTTGAGAATTACGACTTTCACCTTTGGTTACTAGCGCGGTGGTCTCCATAGGAAGTAATGGAAATGAGAGGAAAAAGCGCTGACTTTCAGGAATACTTATTCCGAAAGTAATCACGCTTAAATACCATGCTATTGGATAAGAGAAAATTCAGATTGGTGTGACTTGTTAGGAACTTTCCTTCCAGCAAACAAGATATTTATCGTGTTCCCAATATTGCACTTCTTTTTGGCACAGTGAAAATGAAGGGGCATTTGCACAAGCCTCTGCAGATGTGTTAATTGCATGCGCTTCAATATTCCTTTTAGATTGCTTGCGTGTGGGGCGAATAATAGTTTCTGTATCTTAGACTTTATGTCTGCAATGCTGGTCTGCAGTGGATTCGAAAATGGCTAGACACAGAGTCGGAAACTTGAGTGTTCAGCTCCTTGAGCCAGAGTCCTATTTCACAAAAAGCAGCAGTAAGGTATTAAGAAATCACTTTGAGCCAGTTCGTAAATATATCTGACTTTTGAAGCACAAGCTCAGATAGTCGAGCGAGACGTCTCGGACGCTTGATGTTTCATGACTCTCAGAGAAGTGCTCCTGAGCTTAACGTCCTTGCAGTGCGGAAACAACGGTGTGTCGGTTAACCAGTTTGCAATATTAATGAAGTTCCCAGCATAAAATAAATTTTTGGTCAGACAAAATTATTCTCGGCCTGTACACCCGCCGCTTTTGCTTAGTGGCTATGGTGTTGGGCTGCTCAGCATGGGGTCGCGGGATTGAATCCGGGCCGCGGAGTATTCCCCCACTACAGCGTGCTTCATAATCAGATCGTGGTTTTGGCCCGGAAACCTCCGTAATTCAATTTAGTCGCCGTTTATCAATGCAAAGCATTTGAAGCGTTAAAACACGGTGACGCGCACGTGGATAATTCCTAAGGATGTTATATTTTCCGAGTCTAGGCTTGCGCCCGCGGCCTAATTTCTGAAGGTCTTGACAACCTAAAATTATTCAAGTGAGTTTTTATTCATATTTGTTATTTTCACCCTATGATAAGTGAAAACACCTTCGGCCAAGACAATCTGTTCAGATGCTGCGTGCACATGGTTGGGGCCCCGTCTATTTTGATCTATCACGAAGGGCAAATCATGCATTTAGAATGAAAAGATTGGAATGCTTGGACGGCTGCCTAGCTACAGCTAACTTGCCTGTGCTTGAACAATCGCCTGTTTTTGTTTCTTGAAATTTGTTTGATCTTAAGAACGCCCTTATTCTGTAATAAACAGGTGAACAAAGAGTTGGCTGTCTGACACTACGCGATGCACTGATGATATTGGAGAACGTTTGTATGAATACGGTGCTTTATTACAACTTTGTGTGTGCACGTCCGACGTCCATCCTCTGTAAGACGAAGTTTCCAGATCTTTATTTTTCAATAATAGCCGTAACGTACTTTACCATACCGTAACTTTATATTTATGAACTGCGTCGTCAGTTGTTGCTACATGTAGCAGCTGCCATTCCGCCATTGTAGACACCCCAAATGACGCACGCTTTCTGACGTCGCGTTCCCCTCTCCCGCGTCATGTAGGCGAAATGTTTTTCGTAGCTGCGTTGTTAATGATTTGTGTAAGGCATGCGGTTTTACCCATTCTCTTCCTCTTCTCTCTACTTTCCTTTCGGACAGCTGCGCATGAGCGCCAAAGCCAGCGCTGAAGCTTCCGGAATGTTTGTTGGGGGGGGCATTGTTGTAAATCCGAGGGAGGCCCAACACCATAGCCTCTGAGCAACCACGGCGGGTCGCTCACCATTCACAGCATGAACCAACTGCTTCACGTGGTACAAGGTTCCAGGAAATGCCGGAGCCCCCAACACTAGAGCACTTTGCCCTCGGTTAACGAAAATCACTTCCAAACCTCTTCCTTCGTGTTGCTGAAGCATAAAAAGTGCCCAATTCAACCTGTTAAACTTTGTTCCAAAAAGTTGAGGCTATACCTAAATTAACCGTGCAATAGTTTTCAGAGCAAATAAGACGTGCACTGAATTTCTAGTTTTGTAACGTACCGGTATCTCTTACTAACTTGTTAAACTGCCACTCACTTCAAGGCCTTTTTGTAATATTCGCTCACAGTACCAAACAGTACAATATGCTAAAGATAGGTATTCTTACACCGAGGCCCAGAGGTGCTTATGTATTGACAATGACCGAGCTTCTTTCTACTACGTTCCTGTAGGCAGTGTGTAGAACAATTTTTTACAGTGCAAGTGTATCTATGAACAGATAATGAAGCCTCAGGTTGCCGAAGCAACTGCATCACGAAGGTATCGTGAAGGCAAGATTTATTAGCGGCAAGAATTGGGAGTCGCGCCCTCTCGCGAGTGACGTCACGGACAGGACGCCGCTGGCTCCGGCTCGCTCGGCTGCCGCGCGCGCTTGTTTTCTTGTTGCGTGCTTGGGGTATTGGCGGCTTGAGCGGTATTTACAGAGGGTATTTCGGATTATTTCTATTGCCGTGCGTGGACCGCAGTTTCTTCTTTGAAACTGCGTGAGTCATGAAAATTTGCGTCTTGGATATCGCAAGCTATGTAGCGCTGAAGGGGTCTATGGTCTTGCAATGCATATATGAACCCTGTTTGTTCATACATTTTGCTTAAAGATAACGTCTGCAAGTTCAACACGCGAAGGTATTTATGGTGCTCCTCTAAACACTTAACATTCCTTCATTACTTAAGTATAAGAGACATAAATTTACGTGGAAGAAGTACTTTAAATTTGATGTCAACTTTATAAATCTGTGTTAGGACACTGCCCCGTGAAGCTTTTATCATAATTCTTATCACTCTAGCGAGTTGTTTTAATCAACTCTGGCAACTGTATTAAGGCCTAAATGGAAGAGAAAGGCGCGCATTTTGTGTGAAAAAGTTCGGTACTACTTTCACCATTCTCTGAAATAGGCACCCAGAAACGCATTGGCTGCTAACACGACGCCGCATCGAGTATAGTGTATGTATATACTTCACGAATACCGTAACAGCAATAACATGAAAGAAAATTTCGTGTTTAAAATGGAAAAGCAATCAAATGCAAGCGATGAAATGTGCCATAGTGACCCTCAGTAGCTTTTATCGACGATATCGCACGCCCTCCCGCAACAGAAGCAACCGACTATCGTTATGGTGAGGCGCGCTTGGTTCGCGAAACCCAGCAGTTTACTACAACTTCGAATTTAAACCGTATAGTAGCTCTTTACAGTTCCAGTTACAATGCCTATAGCATACACGAGGCGCTGCAGCGCAGCTTAGGCTGCGTTTAAATGTAAAATGCAAACACATTCGGCCACGACATGTCTCGATCCCGCGTTGTTAATTACACACTGAAAACTATTTGCTTCGTCCGTGAATAACAGAAAACCTCGCGTACCCACCTCTTAAAGAAGACACCACAAGTCTCACATGAGCACTTATTTGACCTCCACTGTGGAACAATATCTTAAATATGTGCAACGCTACTAATGAATGGGCCTTCGGCTTCTTGCTGGCTGCAGCGAACCCGTCCAAAAGGCACATTTCACTCAAATATTTGACCGGAGCAGCCTGTGTCAGTTCTCCAAACAGATTCATCATGTCTGTTTTTCAAGCAAGAAGCACCAGTTAATTGCTCAAGTGAGCTGAACTTGTAGCACGGAAAGGGAATAAACATTGGTACATTCCTTTCTGTGTGCTGCAGACAGCTGTAAACATAAATCAGATTTGCTTCAAGTTACCGCCACTTAAATTTAACCGGTGAAGGACGGCCTAATTTTAAGAAACCGGTAAAAAAGCAAGTGGAGTTGGCGGAATCTAAACTGCAGTGGTATTTATGTCATCGTGTTACTGCCGAGGGTTGCTGTGAATACAAAAATTCGATATTATACCGTGAACTATTCGTCGTGAGCAAACATGTTTTAACGGCATAAAATCAAGATAAATGTTGTAGAAGTCATATATAGCCAGCGTTTAATTGCGACACACATATTGCGCCATGGTTGGCATGAAATCTTTACTATATTCTTATGTGCTGTGATTTTGCGTCGATGCTTTTGTTATTCGCGTTAGCTATCACTGGAAAGTGCAGATCCGCACATGAAAAACCTGTAATGGGCTGGTCGGAGCTCCCTCGGGTGGCACTATAGCGTTGCCTTAAAGAAATGTATTGTCTAGGAAATAAGCTCCTTGATTACATCTTCGCGAACGAAGACGTCATAAAATATATATTTGAGAGGCCCGTCATAGGCACACAAGCATTGGGAACGAGAACAAACAAACTGAAACACTGCAGAAGGCGTCCGGACACCGCCCGAACTGCAGCAGACGACAGGCACGAGTCCGTGCCCTGACGTCACTCGAGCGGTGCTCGCAGCGCCCCTCTAGGTCGTTCTCGGGGCTAATAGGAAGCACGTGACTGACACGCTTAGAACTCTAATGAGAAGCTGCTTTACCTTTTATTGTATACAGATGACCTTGAAATCGCTAACCCAATTGGGGCAGCCAGAGGTGTGCACAACTTCTGGCAGCCTATTAGTATACCCCATGTGCCTGCGGCGTATCTTTCACAATTAAATATGCTGCATCTCGCAATTACGGCAACGTGTGTAGATGTACAACAGCATGGCATAGAGGATGTATTCAGGCATTGCTTGCAGAGTTAAAAACTTTGCAGGATTGGGGCCTCAGTGTCATGTTCGATGGAAGGAACTCTGTGTAAAGGACTAGTATTAGCATTCTGTGGAGACTTGTCCATGCATCGCTTAGGTGGTTTCTCCTGCAACTTTGCTCATGGATCTGTTTGCTGGTTTTGTACGGCACAAATGGAAAACCTTTTATCAATAACAAAAGAAGACTCATGCCAAATAACAAATAAAGAGCTCTACGAACACCACCTGAAAGCCATTCAGATAAACCCAGCAGTAAACCGGCTGTATGGCTTGAACGGTGAGTCAGTAATGTCTTCTATTGAAGTATTTGACGTTTCATCACAATTTCCACCAGATATCATGCATGATATGTTTGATGAAGCATTGCCATTTCTAATACAAGATGTGCTAAATGGAGTGTTTGATAAGCATATTTTCACCTCATCAGACCTTGCAAAATTGAGCAAGTTCCAATATAATCGAAATAACGTTACAAACGAACCGCCACCACCAAGTGAAGCCTTTGTACAAGGTAAAAGTGCCCTGAAGGGCACTGCATCACAAAAATTGCACCTTTTCCGACTATTGCCCCAAATATTTGGGTGCAGTGTTCCAGAGGAGAATAAAGACTGGGAAGTGTACCTCCTTCTAAGAGAAATTTTAGACATGTTTACTTCAGACAGTCTTCCATCGCAGTCTCTTTCATACCTCAAAATGAAAGTTTAAGAGTTCCTTCGTTTCTTCGTCAGTCAATACCCATCTGTCCGTCTCATTCAAACAATTGCGCTATCTCATAGATTACCGCACAGGATATCTCTTTTGGGGCCATTGAATCAGTTGTGGTGCATGAGGTTCGACGCAAAGCACCCACAATTTAAGAGCCTTGCAACGCGCCTCCAAAATTTCAGGAATATCCGCAAGGCCCTTGCAGAGAGGCACTAGCTATTCTAAAGCTTTGAGTTCAGTGAATTAGCTTTAGACGATGTGCTGTCAACGAACAGTGCGAAATCTGTGAGGATGGCTGAGCTCCCCCCATGCATAGCGAAGTCCAGCCAACCACCTGGCAGCAAAGTCAGTGACACTACAGCAGATAGCCTACAAATTTCAAGATGTGCTTGTGATGGACAGAGGGGACGTCCCAGAGTATTGTCAGATTATTGGCATCTTCAATGTCCGCAGTGAAGTTGCTTTTTAGTTGAAAGACTTGAAGTACTAGAATTCAGAAGGCACCGATATTCCTATCTGGTCACAAGTGTGGTACAATGTATGCTGCGAAAACTGGAGATGAAGCATATCCAGAGTGCCTTGACCGTTGTTTTGGAGAACATGTAATAGGATGTGAAATTGTTTTGTTTGATTAATTTTGCTTTGAGACTGTTACTGAGTGTGTCCTTGTGGTTATACCTTCTGTAATGTATCTGGTAATTCATATTTTTATTATCCTGTCTACAAAAATGTTCTTCAGTTTAGTTTAATAGTGCATGCATGTGCATTCCGCTTGAATTACCTCTACTGCTATCATGCGAATAACTAATCCAAGCATATATCGCTTGTTAAGTTAAGAAAATACAGGTGCCGTTAATAAATCCTTATTTTTGTCATGCACTTGACTGGATCAAAGAAAACGCTCTATTTGTTGTATGGATATGCAAACACCGAATTCACATTCTATACATATTCTGCTTAGAGATGAAATTATGGACACACAATTCTTTAGTATATGAAGGTTCTATGCGCAAAATTATTTTCTTGATCTAAATTGATGGTTCTTTAGTTATTTGTAACACGCCATATTTGAACAGTTTGTTGTCATTTGCGCCACAGCGCCCTTCTGCTCACTATCAAGAACAATTCCCCCCTACGTGCTATTATATTATTACTATATCCTGTTGGTTCAATAATAAAACGTAAAACGTGTGTAGAACTGCGTAGTAACCGTATTACGATCATTTGAGTAGTCAAGAGTTTGACGAAAGTTCGTCTGGTCAGGTAACTTGATGATGAAGAAAGTGCGGTCACTTAAGTAATAGTTGAATTAAAAGCTTGTATTTCGGAACATGTTTACGCACAAAGTCCGAAAAAATTGGACTAACAATTGGCAAACTTTCCTACTCCTGAAGTTTCAGCTTTCTCTTGCCGAGGCTCTTCTCCAGTCGCACAGTAGTCGCAATATTTCACGACAACTTTTTGCGTGCCATTTGGAGTCGAATAACCCTTGCAGAAATCTTGACTATTATTTTGTGACTCTACTCGCGCAAAAACGACTTCTGTAGAAAAAGAGAGTCCCGGTGCCGTGACTCACTTTTTACTCTCTTCCTTCGTAGAGTGTAGGTGAATGTTCTGAGGTGTCACGGAGGTAAACTGTACCTATTTTTATTGGCAGGGTCGTGCGCGTTTAGATTGAAGGTACTTGTTTGTCGAATTGATAAAAGAAATGTTCTGGTTACGAATTATCTGTTGTTCATTTTTTATCACTGCCCGGTAACTTGTCTTGTGAGGCCCGGTAAAGGCATGGTGAAGTCTCACGGGAGCTTTGGAAAATTAATTTGGTGTTGCTGTGGGGTGCAGGAATTCATAAATCGTGACTGCTGGAATAAAATTTCTTAGCTAGTAGTGTGGCAATCAATAAGTGAGAGCCTTTTAAGCAGATGATCAACATAAAAGTTCCAGAAAGTGCTAGTGTTCCAGCGTCTGAAGAAAGAAGTTAAACAACAGTACCCAATACAATAATTGACCAGTCAACTGTGCTAGTACACAAACGGCCAAGGGTTTATGGTGAGGATATGCGCAAGATAAAACAGGGGCCCCCAGAGTACGAAGAAGGACGTTTTCGATGTGGCCTACTGCGTGAATGAGCAGAAACTTACGAAAGTGGGGAGGCGCCCATTGAAACCGCTCTGAATCCCGAGGGTATACATGCAAATCAGATGAAAATATAGGTACTCATGTTTGAGGGAGACGAAGTCACACAAACTGTACACATTTCTGTGACTTACACGTTACCCCCTCTTCCCTTTAGAACAACCGTACCAATATATTCTGTGCTGAAAAATGTCCACTTGTCCACAAGTCCACTCGTTGAAACGTTGGCTCCTGCTTTAACCTTGTTCTCGGTTTGCTCATTTTTTGCCTCTAAGGAGGTCGACGTCAAAATATCTAACAGACGGTACATTTATCACATGCAGGCGGCTTTCATAGGCAGTGGAGGCCGATGCCGGAGCTGTATTCCTGAACAACAGGTGACAGAAAACCAATCCCAGAAAATCTCAAGGTCCGGACTGCCTCAACCCTGTGTTATAGCACAAGTTTTCGCTGCAGTAATGTGCTTAATAAGGCGGATCATTTAAATGCATTACCCCTGTCATTTGATGAGGCATATACAGATTTGGTGGTAGACAGAAGACAACAGATAAACTGTAACACATTTATTCCTAAGTGAATGTGCCAATGAAACTATAATGTTTTTACGAAGCTTCTACTGCTGCCCCTGCTAAACGTGATAAAAGACACCATTCGGCTGCAACAAACCTGTTAGGTTCATATTTCCTTCGTTGCCATGAACATGCATTCCCAGCACGCGGTGCGTAAAGGAGTGTTGTGGCTCCATGAAAGGCGGAGCCGCTTCATTGGACAAAGCTGAGCTCCCTCAGCAGCGTTCTTTAGCCAGAACGGCTCCTCGCGGCATTGAAACTAATTTATCAAACAAACCTCGAAAAGGCCTCTGACTGGGCAGATCGCGGGATTTTGTTCACAGTGTTACTTCTATTAATGTTACTCTAAGCACCATCATAACTAAGGGTGTTACCACGGGATATCGGGACTTTATCGCAAGATTATTAATCATTAATAGATTGGAGAACCTCATAAAAGTAAAGCGTTACGTGTGAAATGAATGGGCTCTCGGCCTACCTTTGCTCAATATATTGTTACGTTTGGAAAGACACAGACGAAAGATGCTATTTACACGCTATTTACATTGGAGCTAGGCAGCCAGGCTGACACTCGCTCGTGCGAAGGGAACCGACCAACTTCTTCGTCGTTCTCGCGGCGGCTCGTCTCTTGAGCATCGCTCGATGGTATCGTAATATTACCCCCCGGCGGCAAAAGCACCGTCACGGTGCTGTTAAATATCCAAGGTGCGTGGAGAGTTGTAGGGCTTGAGTCGGGCTGTAGGGCTTGAGTGATACATATAATATGTATCAAAACGCCGTGTCCGGCTATTATTGAAAATCAATTCATTCATCGGTTTTGTGTGCAAGTTATCGAAGATTCGGGCGTATATAGAAGAGATTGGTGCACGTTGCACGGATAAAGCGAGCATCCAGACAATGTTCAATTTTCTGTAATCCTTTGCTGACGTGACGGGCAGCGATGCAAACTGCGGAAAGTACCCGGAGTAGTGGCACGGCAAAAGTCCGTCGACACTTGACACGTCCACCGACATATAGTATGTCAGAATCGCACTACATGTCTGGGTGATCGAACTGCAGCTAAAAAGAAAATGTAGTGTCTGCGCAAAATCAAACAAAGATAAATAAAAACGAGTCTGGTGGATGACGGGACATATTTCAATATTTATCAAGGACGCTTTATGTAACCCATTGCCTCTGTCGTAGCTTTGGTACACAATGGAGCTGCTTCATTGTTCCCTGGTCCAGGAGCAGAAAATGCATCCAGGATTTCCCACCTTTGTGTTGGCACCTATCTGGGAGTGCTCTATTTGCAAGAGCTTATTTCGACGTGTGATGGATGGACATGTGGGATTGGCACACCGCATTTTGCGGCAGATGGTATACTGGCAGTTTTTTTTTCTTGTAACCAAAATCCTTTTTCTGCGGAGTATGATTGAGGTGAGGCTCCAATCTCCATTTAGTACTTTGTATTTGGCACCGAAAGCACGCCGGGCTAGATTTGAGATTAAATAAAAGAAGTGGTGACAATTTTACGTTTTATTTTTTGGCGTAAACAGTTTCGAAGGAATATATTCTAGCACAACTAAAAAGGAGCTCTTTCATCCTGTAGGTGATGTAGTATTGGCTGTCGCAAAGCGTGCGACCATGGGCACTTAAAGCTAAGGCACGGATATGTTAAATGGAGTGAAAATAACGCAAATAAATGTAGGTTCGACCTCTGTAAACTGCGTACTAGAACATTGACTGTGAGAACGTCTTAGCAGTACGGAGTTTCACTCTGTGGTGGGGCAGGCACCACCTCGTCTGTAAGAAGTGGAAAACAACAGATAATCTATTTCTTCACGGCTGAATGAAATGATCAACACCGATCGCAAATAAAGACTGCTGACTACATTTACATAACATATAATTTCCGAACCTTGGCGATGAATATAAAATACCATACGACTCGATAATGCTGACTGGCCTACACTATGGCGTGTCAGTATGGAGTAAGATCCCTGCCACTTGAGTTCTGCACCCACCTGGCTGATGTTGCACTACTGCATGACAATTCTTGCTGAAATGCTAAGGCCGCAAGAATATGCACCTGGATGGCCTGTAGAAATTCAGTCCTTCATAACACTCAGGAAATATTAAATGGCGACGTCAGTCAAGCTGAATGACAATTCACACTGTGCAGTTGTTTGATATTGTTTGTTTGGCAATTATTTTTTTGTCCTTTAGGGCACGTCCTGAAGCATTGCACAAACATACGGAGACACAAAAAGAAGACACGAAAGATGAGTGCTTCGTAACAGCTCGTTTTATATCACGGAAATATCATACTTATACATCACATAGGTATTTAGGTCAGCCGTGAAGCAAAACCATTTGTTAGAAAATGCTTGTTTTTCTCTCTTCGCTTTGTATGCGCAAATTGTTGGGATGAATCAGTTCCAATTCGGCGGACTCGAATCGATCCTTTAAGGTTACATGTCTACGAACAGTGGCAAGCAATAGAGTGCCGATAGTTAGAGTGCCGATCTTCTGTGCTAAATGAACTCTATAAGAATCAGTCTACCGAATATATATATATGTATATATATATTCTATAGGAGAGGGCCTTTCCTTCTTGCGTAACAACGATAGAACCTTACGTCTCTAACATTTTAGAAGCGTTGGGTGTTTCCTGCAAAATTTACCAGCACATAAGCCAGTGCAGCGGCGCCGCACAGAAGTGACGTGAAGCACACCGCCACCCATAACTTACATCGTAAGATCAGGGTTCGTGTGTAGGCATGGCGTAGTAACGTTTTGCTCTAGGTAACCTTCGGAGGCAAACAGAATTTATGGTCTGGGTCGATCATATGTAGGCGTCTGTGGATGTTGTCATCGTGGCCTCTGTGTGCCTTCGTAAGGTCCTACATGAGTGCCTTGATCGTAGAGTTGACATCATGTTGCGAGTAGGGAATGCGTACTTCATCAGAAGAAAAGGCCAATTTTGCCTCAGTGTCGGTGAGTTCATTGTCAATCACACCACAATGCATAGGCAGCCATTGAAACGGGATAATGTGGCCACCTAACTCGACATTGTTATGAAGTTCGGTGATTTCAAACACGGCCAGCTAATACGGCCCTTTCTTTAAGAAAGCATTTTAGAGCCTGGAGCGCTGATTTGGCATCGAAGAACACCGTCCATTTATGAGGTGTCTGCGTTCTCATAAAAGGGAAAGCCCCTTGTATTGCCGCATGTTGCGCAGCCGCATATGTTGATTATTGGTCTAATTGAAATCGCCGAGTAATTACAAGTTGCAGGATAACAAATGCTACCATTTTGGTAGAGTGGGTGACCGAACCATCGCTATATACTTGTACAGTCCCACTATATATTCTGAATATATGACACAGTGTGCACGTGATCCCAAAGTATGTATGCACCAGGTTCGCTGTTTGCTTCACTGTACTGAGTGCTTGTAGCATCCGCCTTACGGAAGTATGAGTCCTTGCATCTGAGGACACGGGCCATTGATGATGACTGTTTTCCATCGGCGTCAAGCCACGAATAAATTCTGGGTTCCTAGCCGTAGACAGCTTCGCTGTAATCAGTGTATTTTAATGACTCTTACTCTAAAGTAATCCCCATGAGAGTGTCTCAATGACAGTGGGCTTTAGCTCCTGAGCACGACGTGATGAATTTCATATCCCGCCCCGTAGGGACGCCCCGATGAGGAGGACATGCAATATGGTGTTACGGGGATGGCCTCTCGTGCCCAATTCCCCACGGAGTCCTATATCTCGTACATCCAGGAAGTATTGGCACTTTGTCGTAATGCTGATCATGACATGACAGAAGCTGAGAAGGTCGGGCACGTGCTTAACGGCCTGTGCTCTTACTTTCGGAGTTTCGTCAAAAATTTCGCCGACGTTGCTCGGCCCTTGACCAATACTGAAAGAAGAAGAACACGTCATTCTCATGGGTCCCGAAGCAGGCTCACGCGTTCGCCACTCTCATCTGATTTCTGAGCACTCTTCCAATACTTGCCCACTTTGATCCATCTGCACAGACCGAATTCCACACTGACGCCTGCGGCCATGGCACCGGCGCTGTTCTCACCCAACAACAGAATGGTACCGAGCCCGTGATAGCTTATGCCAGCCGCCTGCTGTCACCTGCCGAGAGAAATTAATCCATCACCGAGCGGGAGCGCTTCCCTTCAGCTTTGGCGGTCGCCAAGTTCCGGCCATATTTGTAGGTTGCACGTTTTCGGTCGTTACAGACAACCACGCAATCTGCTGGCTGTCTTCCCTCCGGGACCCGACAGGACGGCTTGGTTGCTGGGCTTTGCGGCTGCAGGAATTTTCATTTATTGTCAATTACAAGACTGGACGCCTATACAAGGGCGCTTACTGCCTCTCTCGTCACCCCGTGGATCCCCCTGATCCTGCTGCGCATGATCAGGTGACGTGCGTGATGGGTTTTACTGGCAGGACCGACATGCTCGCTGAACGACAAAGCGACGAATCCTTATTGTTCATCATCGCCGGAGTGCAATCTGGCAGCACTAACGCCGCGTGCCGCATGTTCGTTCTGCACAACGGCATCCTCTACCGTCGCAATATCAACCCTGACGGCCTTGAGTTGCTCCGTGTCCTTCCTTGTCATCTGCGATCCGTCCCTCTCGAACAAATTCACGATGCACCAACGGCGGGACACCATGATGTTTTGCGTACATACGACCGCGTACGACGCCGGTTCTTCTGGCCGGGTCTCTACCGCTCCGTGCGTCGTTATGTCGCAACTTGCGAACTGTGTTAGCGCGGTAAGATACTTCTGGTGCCACCTGTCGGACGACTTCATCCAAGTGAAGTTCCCTCTGAACAGTTCTTTCGCGTAGGCCTTGAACTGCTTGGCCCTTTTCCGACAACGACTAGAGGGAATAAGTGGATTGCAGTCGCTACTGATTAGGCGACACGCTACGCGGTACCAAAGGCGTTGCCAGCTAGTAGCGCAACAGACGTCACCGATTGAGTAACCTTTACAGTTACTTACAGAAGGCGGCCGCTCGTTCTTTTCTCGAGTTGTCGATGACCTCCTTCGCTCTTGTGCCACTGAGCGCAAGCTTTCCACCGCCTACCACCCACAAAGGAATGGTTTTACGGAACGTCTCAACTGAACAATCGCAGCGCCTGTCGATGTACGTCTCCAACGATCACCGCGACTGGGACGCCACGTTGGCCTACATGACGTTCGCGTATAACCCACCCTGGCAGGACACCGCAGGATATTCGCCCTTTTATCTTTTGTGTGGTCGCGACCCCACATTGCCATTTGAAACCCTCCTCCCTTCTGTGCCACGTGTGAAAACTGAGTACGCTCATGAAGTCATCGATCGTACTGACATGGCACGTCATGTCACCCCATCTCGTTTATTAGCCTCGCAGAATATAGAAAAAGAGCGTTATGAGCCGTGCCATTGCAATTTCATGTTCGCGCCAGGTGCTCGGGTGCTCCTTCGGTCACCATGTCGTCGAGTTGGCCTCTCTCAGAAACTTCTTTCTAGCTACACAGGAACTTATGAAATCCTACGTCAAGGTACTGACGTAAATTACGAGATTGCGGCGCTACAGTTTGATGCATCTTCAAGTCCAATGCCTGTTGACGTCGTCCACGTTTCGCGGCTGAAGCCATACTTCGCCCGCAATTCTTCTCCTACCATGCGCCGAGACGGTGCTTCATCACCCGGTGGTCCTGTTACGGAAGGATGAAAGAAGAGAGGAAGAAGATCGCGGGACGCTGGCTGCTGCGTGTTGTTGGTCAGCCGTCTTAACTACTCTTGACTTATTTTGTATGTGTATATAGTGCAAATACAATCTCCTATACTCCCAACATCCCCGTAACAATAGCATGTGCATTAATATTTGCACGCGCAAATGCAATTAAATCGGCCTGTATGTCGCGTGTTAATCAGGTGGCCGGAACCACGGGTAACACACGTCATTTGGAGGTTTTGAGAGATGGGTGCACCACAAATGTGGCCAACGGATAAAAAGTCCAAATATGTCGTTTCTTGTTCAACAATGGCTTTAAAATTAAGGTGGAAGGTTCTGTGTCGGTGCAATTTTTGACGTGGACTGGCTGAAGAATGACTTTGAGCTCGTGATCAATAATCCGTGTAAGCGTTCTCTGGCCTATCAGATTAGCTTAAAGTGGGGGTCTTTACACGAGTGAGCGTTCTTGAAGATGAGAAGGTTTATAACATGAACTCCAATGCCCTTTAATTTGTAGCTCCTCTTCGGTTTCCTTCGTGTTTCTGTCGACTATACGATGGAGCACGATCATATCCTAAATAAAGGTCACGCAAGACTCTGCTGACATTTTAGTTCTAGTATAAAGCACCTTTTCAGCTCAAGCTGACGACCAATGGGCTTGTAGAGACCATCCGTCATTTCATTGTCCCCGCCGTGGGGATCATTGCACCCTGGTCCAACCGAAGCGTTTGTCAGACAGGGGCATAAACACTACCACAAGGCAAACCCGCTTTTACTTTTGAATAAAACCAGTCAACTCCCCTGTCATCAACCTGTCAAAGCCTGTATTACTTGCCAAAGATAAACCGTGCTCGCAATAACGGGTGACTCAGGACATATAAGTTATTTTTCTGAACATTAGCCGTAGACGACGCTGCTCCTACTCCTGCTGACAGAGACCACGCCCCGATTGGGGCTCCTTTCATTGCCGCAGAGCTTCACCTTTCCAGCTTTCGGCCCCAAAATCCTCGAGTTTGGTTTTTGAATGTAGAGTTCCATTTAAACTCTAGAGCATCCCTTCACAGACAGCAAGGTACTTGCACATTGCGGCAGCCCTAGTCTCCAAAATCACCGATGAAATAGGCGACTTGCTAGTGCATGCGCCTTCAGCCACAGCAAACGACTACCTGCAGCACCTCGAGCCATCGCAATAGAGTAGACTCCGACAGCTCCTCTACGAGGAACTCGGCGACCAACCACCGTCACAACTCCTGCACCGGTAACGTCAATTGATGGGTGGTCACTCCGCAAACGGGAGCCAGCGTCCAATTTCACGCGGGCTGTTGTTCTGGCAGGAGTTCACACAGTCCGCACGCGTGGTGGTGGCGAGCTCTGTAGTGTCGAGTCTTGATCGGCTAGCCGCACTCGCTGACCGCACATGCGACTGCTTGCCTTCGTCACAGCTACCTATCGCCGCTGCGAGAGCCTCAGAACCAGCAGACCGACTCTCGCGCCTAGATGAAACACTCGACCACCTTACCAGTCCATCGAAGAAGCTTACGACGGGTTGCAACATTGGCGACCAAATTCGGTGCAACTATTCGCCTTCATAATCTCGCAGCGCACTTAGATACTCGCCGCAGCAATTGTGCTCGTACAACCGTCGCTTTCGCGAACAAGCAAGTCGCTGCACTCAGCCCTGTTCCTGGACAGGAAATGCAGCGACCAGTCACTAACGACGGCATGCGACATCAGTCTTCGCGCAAGCCGCCTATTCTTGTAGTCGACCGCATCACCGTCACCCGCCTCCTTGTCAACACCAAAGCCGAGCTTTCTATGGCTGCAGATCTCCAATGCCGCAAGTCTACGCCCGTGCTCTACGCAGTGACCTTGGTTACCATCGCGTCGTATAAGCTCCGGCCAATAACACACAGACACCGGACTCCGGCGCTTGCACACCTGGTTGTTTGTGATCGCAGACGTCCACTTTGCCACACTCAGAGCGGACTTCCTCAGCCATTTGAAATTAGATGTAGGTGCTCGCGATCGCGCCTAAAGGAGAAGGTCACATCTGTCGACGTAATTGGCCTGCAGTCCAACCTCAGCTGATCTGGGGTCCTTAAATTTCGGTCACTTTCAACGTGCGCTTTGATATTTGCTGAGTAGCTGCAACTCACGAAGCCCCGAAACAATACGCTGCTATTCGAGCAGGTGGTAAGTAATCATATCCCCAACACTGGCCAAGGTTTTGCCGCGCGGGCGTGGAGGGCAGCTGGACGGAGGTTAGATGTCGCCCACTGTGAGGTCAAACACAGCTTCAGCAGGGCGTAATTCGTCGTTCCTCCACCAACTGGTCTTCTCTTTTCTGCTAGTTCCAAGGCAAGGCAGTGTAGACTGGCGGCCTTGTAATGATTACCGAGCTTTTAATCCGTTACTACTCAGGATGAATATCCCCTTCTCCACATACATGACTTCGGCGCTCGTCTCGCAGGAGCCAAATGTAAAGCCAGATCGACGAGATGAGTGCGTACCACGAAATTTCTGTCCAACCAAGCGACATTATGAAAACAGCCATCACTTCTCTATATGCCCTATTGGAGTGTATTCATTTGCCGTTACGCGCGAACTCCCGTTCATTTTCGCCTACCTTGATGACATTCTCGTTCCAAATCGCGTACACAAAAAGTAAAGAGCACATTCGCCTTCAGTTTGAGCTGCTGGATGAGTACGACCTGGTCCTTCATAAATACTTAATTGACCAAATCGAAAATATCAAGAAATTAGCAGCAAGCTTAATCGACTCGGAGTACTCACGATACAGTAGCGCAACTAGCCTGGTAAAGAGATCAAATCTTCAACTACTAAAGAGAGAGAGAGAACAATTTTATTGCTTGCCCGGGACGGGGTCAAGGGAAGAGGAAGAGGTGGGAGATACTCTTCTGTCTTCTTCCTCCTTTAGGCTGCAGCCAGGATCCCTTAAGCCCCGGCCGCGTCTTCAGCCATCCGGATGAGCCGGACGTGCACTTCCGCATCAGAGCTGAGCCGCGCGGTCTCCCACTGTTCCACAGACGTGATTTCCAAGGAAGAGTGATCTTTCTGTTTGGACGTGACTACGTTTAAGGGGGAACGACCAGACCACGGGCTGTAGGTCTGTCCTGCCTTTGAAGATTTCGCATACGGCTGCATACACTCTTGGGTAACAGCGACTGTAGGCTACAGAGTTATGGAAGGTGTTGGTTTGGAGCAAACTCCATGCCACCCATCGCCATTTAGTTAAAGTTCTGTTCGCTATAGGATACTTGGGCCTCAGATGTTTATGATGATCAAGGATATCCTGATAGGACACTAGCCTGTCCCGCCCCAACCAGCGAAACGAGTGAGCGTCAACGGTGGAAAGGTGGGCGTCGACCAGGTTGGTTAGACCTCGAACCGCGTCGTGCGCGCTCTCGTTCTCGTTCTCCAGGAGGGCGGAGTGGGCCGGCGCGCAGACGATTTGGACCCCCCATGACTCGGTTGCCACGAAAACCGGTCAGAAGTATGTTGAGTGCTTCGGACGACACACGCCCCCTTCTGAAATTCAGGATGGCCGACTTGGAGCACCGCAGTCGTGGCTGAGTGAGCAAGGCGTCCGCGACGGCTGCGGTAGGTGGACTGTTCGAAACCCACCGCTGGCACCCACCGATAAAAAAATATGGGTACAGGCGCTCCCGAACCCGGCGCCGGGTAATGTTTGGGGTGTATCGCCTGGGGAGTGCACCCGGCTGCCGACTTCCCCAGTTTCGACATGTAACCCTGAAGGGTGGATACGTTCCCTGGCCGTAATGCGGACACGGCTGCACTAATCACCGACTTGGAGCCCCTCACTCTAAACTTATATTTGGAGGATACCGTCATTACCAGGGCAATGGCTGCCTCCTCGCCAACTTCAGGCGACGTCGTGAGAAACGTGCCGGACGCGGTTCAAGCGCCCTGTTGACTTACTATTGCTTGGCCATGGCGTCGCGATCGTCATAATCAGTACCATCCACGTAGACCACGTCCTCAGAGCTCTCGAACCTTCTCTGCATTGTCTGCGCTCTTTCCCGTCTGCGTTGCGCGTCATATACTGGGTGCGTGTTCATGGGTAGTGGCAGAACGTAGATGTTTGTCCTGATCTCCGCTTGGATGTCCAGTTTGGCTCCGGATCGAGATTCGTGATTAATGCTCAGGTATTGTAAAATGTGGCGCCCTGTCCGGCTTTTGGATAGCCTTTCCAGTTGAGCGGTCCTCTGAGCATCAGTCAGCTCTTCTAGGGTATTGTGCAGCCCAACTGCTTCGAACCGTTCATTCGAGGCTGTGACGGGTATGCCTAGTGCCTGTTCGAAGGTCATCCTAATTATCGCGTCTATTTTATTCTTTTCGTCCCTCTTGAGATTCAGGAACGGGGCGACGTATATCACGCGGCTCAGGATGGCATCTCCTCACGTATGTAGACCGGTAGTCAATGTGGCTTGAGAGGGCGACTCTACAAAACATCATGGCGTGGGGGAATCATGGTGGAATCATGTGTTGCTACGTGCGTGTCGCGGTACGGCTGCCCTTTGCACATAGCTGCTGACTGAGGCCGACAATACCAAAGCTCTTTTCTTTCTGGCCAGGCGAGACTGCTCGCCACGCTCCTTCATAAAATCATGGCTTACCATCCAAAGATCAACGGCATCGTCGATCGTCTTCTCCGACAACTGAAGGCGTCGTTGACCACCACGCTACCCCAAGTACTACTAAGGCTGCGAACATCAGTCAAGGATAACCTCGGAGCCAGCGCAGCCGAGAGGTTCTACCGGTCAGCAATATGCGTTCCAAGCAGTTTTTTATTACCCAACAAGGCACTCCACCAGCAGTTGCACAGGACTTCGAGAGGCTGCATTCATGGCTCGGCCAGCTTCGACTTACACCCCACGCATCGCGAGCGGGCAGTGTGTGTTTTAGTTCCGCGACAATGGACACAACCAGGTACGTATTTCTGCGGCGCGACTCTATCAAGCCACCATTAGCTCCTTTCCTATGAAGGCCCCTTTCGTGTGGTTTCCCATTCAGAGAAAACCTTGAACAATGACGATCGGGCCAAAGAAGAGACCATGTCGTGCGACCGCGTGAAACCAGCCTATCTTGAACCTTAACTCCTGATTCCTTCCAACATTCACACCTAAGCCTTTCGCGTTCTTGGGGAGGGGGGGGGGGGGGGGAGGGGGAGCCCTTGTAGCGACCATCCGTCACTTTGTTGTCCGTTGTGCGGGTCATAGCGCCTGCTCGAATCGAAGTGGCTGTCCGACAGGGTCACCATCACTGCAAGTCAGTTTGTATGAATGAAGTTTCTATGAAGTCAGTTTGTCTTGAATGAAGCCAGTCGACTCTTCGTTTTCAACCTGTTTAAACCTGTCAAAACGTGTATTACTTGCCTCTGATAAACCGAGACCAACATGCTTCACTAACAGGTGCTTCCTTTGTAAACGCCCGCATTTTGACGTGGTCTTCGTGTGTCTCCAGCTGGACTCTTGCGAACTACGGAGGTAACACTCAAAACCGGCAAATATTAGAGTTTGGCCATATTGTTTCTCGTTGACTACGCACCCATATCACAAAACTTAATCTGTACAGTCTCCTCCATTGCTGCTGAAGATGATTCCTAGGACTCGCAGCTGGGACTTAGATGGAAGTCAGTCTGCGGGGCCTACGGTAGGCCATCGGCCATCCTGGTAAAACTTGCGCGGTGTTCCGCTGCAGAATTTCGTTATCCAGCACTCCCACCAGGCGGCAGCCGGCTATATTATTGTTCAAAAACAGAGGCGTAGCAAAGAATGCTTAATGGTCACGTCAACGCCTTAAAACACCGCACCCCAAACTGCAGCAACCACTCAATTTTGGCTTCCTTGTGTCTTGTTTTGCAGTCTTGGTCTTTATTGCAACAATGTCGGTAAAGCGATGTCTGTCCTTCAATATGGTCATGTGTCGTGGTCGGCGCCAATCTCAGCTCTCGGCTTTAAAATGGTTGATTTGACAAATATTTAATACGCATATATACATAGGCATTTGTTGGTCGTTTTGAAAGTGTCAAAAAAGTTAATGTTTTATATGTAATTTATATGGTACTATTTTTTATATGTTTCGTTACATGTTATATATTTTCGTTATTGTACTTCAGGATATCTGTACCTTTCGATTATCTGAAAGAAAAAGCCGAGAAATCCGTTAGTATATCTTAATCCACGGTAAAGTTGGGGCCATAAAATGTAGCAATATTCCGATCACGTTCGTGAGATGTGGAACAAGCATGAATATTTAATTCGTAAGTTTATTTGCAGGAACTTTCTTGAAAGTTTTTTTGTCAACAAGTGGTGCACAATTCGAACGCATTCCCGCCAGTTTTGATAAGAGTTAAAATTCAGATCTCCCCCTGTCGTGAGCCTCGTAAAAATTTATCATAAAACATAGGACATGTACTAGAGTTTTGTGTTTGGTTATTATTCTTTTATTATCTCCATTTCCTACGTCTTGCTTCGCTGTGCTTTTTTATGATACCTTGGCTCGCAGTTGCTGTAGATGGTAATTGTTTTATATATAAAAAATATGTAGAAGCAGTACAGCCGGACTCTGACGTCTGGCTGAGTGAATGACGACGTCCAACACCAGGTTAATGTACCCAAATGCTTCTGAAATGCTGCCTTTTAGGTTAGTGTACCTAAATGCTTCCGAAATGCTGCCTTTTTCCTTTCCCCTTGTTCGACAAATAAAGCAGGCTACTATTACTGTACCGGGTATTTTGGATTATCTTCTTAATACCAATGACACTACAGGTGTATATCTATGTATATATAAAGCACGTTGTAACCGCTCCAAGCACTCATCGACTAACCATAAGTCTACGAACACTGGAAGTTCGCATGTAAGTAATTATTTTCGTTACAATTACCTTACACTGCTATAAAAATCACATAAGATGTATTATATGACTTCATTTGCGCTAGGGGACATGGAGAAGATAACTGAATCAGTAAATTTGGAGGATCATATAGCGGAGGCTGATGAAATTATTATTGCGATAAGCCTTTTTATTGGACTGAATACGGAGAGAAAAGATAAAATTTACCGAGACCAAACGTTTGAAAGACACGACATGCCGAAGCTTTTCATACATCACGGAACCAAATTAATGGAAATGAAGGCAATATTTCATACGTGTTGAGCTACTAGTCCTTCATACTAAAACACGCATTTTGCTTGCGTATATCCGATAGTTTATTAAAGCGCACCTTTCATATCTCTAAAACAGGTGACGTGGGGAAGGTGCTTTACGAGATTAATAACGACGGGCCTGTTTCAGGATAAATATTACCTACCCATGTCACCCTGAAATGTACAATCTTCCTGAAAGACAGCGCTGTAATGACATATTTAAGCATTTCCACTTCTAGTTTAAGCAAGCTCTTACGCAGGTAAAGTGTGCTAGGGAAATCTTATCTCTTGGCATGTCTCATAAGAAGTCGCAAAATGGAAAGCCTGTAATAACCACCGGCTATTGCTGTATAGGAATCAAACAGGTGCGAGAGAGAGAGAAAAAAATAACGTTTATTTGCACCCGCAAAAAGAGCCCCGAGGAGTCAAGAGTCTTCCTGTCTTGTCGGCTTGCTCCTCCCTTTTCAGCTGGCTGATGCTCCTTGGAGCTCAGCGGTGTCCTGCGGATGACTTCTCTTTGATCATCTTCCTTCGAGCTGGTCATTAAAGTCTCCCAGGATTGTCTATCCCTATCTGGTTTATTGTATCTAGAACATGTCCATATTATGTGGATCATATCCGCCTTTGCCCCGCAGTGTTTGCAATTCATGTTCTCAATGTTATCGTGCCTTCTCTTCAGAATGTAGGGGTCGCAGATCACCCCCGCTTGGAGTTGCCTCCATGTTATCTCTTCTTGCTTGCTTAGTTTCTTATGCGACTCTGGCCGCGTTCTCCTTTCCATTCTATAATAAGTGAGAATTTCACTGTAAGTGTTTATGCCTTGTTCTTTTTGTTGGGGCTCCCTGGCTGGAGAGGCTGCATTAGTGTAACGGCAAATAAGCTCTCGGGCCAATGCGTGCCCTTGTTCGTTGCCGGGCAAACCTTTGTGGGCAGGAGCTCATAAAAGGTTTACTAATTATTCTAGAATTGGTCCTTTCTCCAATATGTTGAGCGCCTCTTTGGAGATTCTCTCTGCGGAATAATTCCTGATGGCTGGTTTGGGATCTGACACTATGATTTTGACCCCTTTTTGAGTGAAAGCTAGGGCTATGGCCACCTCCTGTGCAACCTCCACTCTGTTTTGCGTGGTACTGCAGCTCTTTGAGTTCTCACCGCTAGCCTGTGTCGCCACTGAGACGAAACCTGGTCTGCTTTAATATTCTGCTGCATCCATGTAGATCACCCCTTGCTTTTTACCTTGCGATTTTTGTAATGGTTTAACCCTGTCTTTCCTCCTATCCTGGTGGTGACTGGGATGCATATTCTTCGGGAGTGGTGGTATGCGTATCCTGTCTCTGATTTGTGGCGGAATGGCTTCCATGTTCCTTACTTTGTTGTGGGTTTTGTATCCCAGTCTCTCTAGAATTCTCAGACCACCTCTGCACCACACACGCACATCCTCGAGTCCTGTGGCGGGCCTGTATTGTTCGTTCACAAACACAGGAGAAACGACGGCGCCCGGCAATATGGCAGCTGTCAGCGCACATACTCTGTCAGCAATTCGTGGACACAGCATTGCACAGAGACTCCACATATTTCGGGGTATTCGCACTCCTGCTTTCTTAGTAAGCTTCTCAATGCACGCGCGCGGCAGAAAATACACAGGCGTTCTTGCAAAAAGTCGCCGGAACGTCACAGTCACGCCGATGACGCAGGTATTCCTTGAAAAAGCAGTTGGGGCGTCACGATCGCGCCGACGACAAAAGGCAATAACCTCTAAATCTGCCTCCGACTTTTTTCGGCCGCTTACCCGAGTGGCCGACAATAACGCTCTCACTCGCAGGTCCCTATTTCCACGACCTTTTGGCGCTCGTTGATCGGTGCTTCGCCGAATCGAATAATGCCGCACCGTGACAGCTCCGCCCCCCCCCCCCCCCCCGATATCAGAATAGTAAAAAATAATATTCGCTTTCACGAGTGGCATTTTCAAGAAAAAGAAAGAGAAACACAGTTCCCGGTATACAAAACCCTATGCACACAATATACAATGTGTACTATACCACCAAAAAAAAGTGAATAGAACAGAAAACTACGCGCCTATGTATACAACACAATGAACTCCAACTGCAGGATAACCATACATTCGGCTCAAATAATCGATTCCCACATTCGTGTCCGATGCGTTTGTATGGAGCACGAAGGGCTGGTTTAAATTCGGGAGCCGCAATATCGGGTCCTTGGAAACCTGGAGTTTGAGTTCCCGAAACACTTCTTCCCACGCTGGTGTCCGTTGGACACAGTTGCTCTCTACCTTCCAGATTCATTCCGTGAGTGGACTGCTGACTTTTGCGTAGTTCGGGATGAATTGCCGATAGCAGCCGCTGAATCCGATGAAGGCGCGTACCTGCCGCTTTGTTGATGGGTGTGGTGCAGGCTAAATCTTGTCCAGCGTCTTCCTCAATGGTTGTATAGCACCCACTCTGTCGACAGCTACTCGTTTGAATGAGGTTTCCGTTACGGGCATCCGCTCAAGGGGAACGCGTGGCACTCTCCCCTTTGGAACCATGCGCTGGAAACCTTTTCACCCCGGCCATGCTGCCCGGCCACTAGAATTCCTCAGAAATCCGAACCTTATTCTTCTGAGTGTCTAAGTGGCCAGGCATTATACCGTCATGTCCCGTTACTAACACCGCTTCTCGTTGGCACTTCGGCACGACGAGCTGACGCACTGACCGTCTGTTTTTCTCCGTGTAGCACCTATAAAGTAGCCCATTTTTCTGTTTGAATTCGGCACTTCCCTTCTAAGTTGAGCATGTCTGCTTCTGGTTTGCGTACCCGTCCTCCCCTGGTAACTTCGCCGCGGCCTCGGGAGCCTGGAGTTTGGGAAACCTTTTCTGCTGTGGCTGCGCCTGGGAAGGGATGATAGCTGCCGCCACGGGTGCTCGTTTCTTCTTTTCTTCACCACCTTATTGTTCGGTCTCCTATTTTGTATCCTCCGGGGACCTGGCGCTTTCTATATTTGGAACAATTAGGTCACAAAGAACTTGTCGCCTACATAGCGCTATAAGGGGTGTCGACTTCAATCTGGGCCGCGGGCAGCAGCTTGGCAGTTCCGTAAACCAAGTCGATGAGGCTGCTTGTACCCGTTAGCTGGCCTTCCTTCACCAGATCACTCTTTATAATCACCGCGTTGCAACCTGTGTCCCGCGACACTGACATCTCTCTCCCTCCTAGGGTACCGGAAGCAACCGGAAGGTCCTTGGCAGGAAATTCTGGCTGCGTTGCCATTATCGCGTTGATGACGGAAAACCTTGTCCCCATTTCTCAGCTAGAGATAGCCATCGCGTATCTGATCCTGGGGATCTAGTTTGGTGGGGGGCGTAAACGCACGATGCCTGTAGTCTGTTATTAGAGCCCGCTTAGCTGTTGTACGATATGTGACCCTTTCCACCACACGTGAACAGACGATGGCCGCGTTGGCCGCGGGTTTGTTGTGACATAGGTGGGATGGGTGGTCTCCGCGATTAAAGATCTAACAACGCAGTAGTGGCGGGAGCCCGTTTCCCATGTTTCCAGTTACTAGTCTCTCGGCTATGACTGGATCACTTTTCTTTGTTTTCGCGAGATTTGCTCCACCCTGAGCTTCCAAAAACTGGTCTACCAGCTCTAACATATCGTCCAAAGATTCTGCCTTCCTCTCCTTCACGTAAAGCGACAAATTCGGACCACAACCACGCAAAAATCTCTTTCATCAGCTGTGCGCGAAGGGAGCTCTACTCGATATTAGTTTTCAAAATTTCGACCCATCTATCGAAATAATGACTTAGCCGAGCTGCATATTGGGTTGCTGTTTCAGCCCCAACTGGTTTCTCGTTATTGAACCTGTCTTGAAACCCATCTGCTGTGAAGCGAAAGCGCCTCAGGAGAGTGGTCTACACTTTGTGCAGTCCACTGCATCGTCCGGCGCTAACTTTCCCTAAGCGCTTCTCCGCCCTAATAGGTCGAAAGCGCTGTCGACCACTGGACTTCGGGCCTCTTCTGACCTCTGGCGATATTCTCAAATCGCCGCATGAATGCGTTCAAATCGTCCCTTCATTCATCTAAGGAGACGAGAAGCCTGCTATTGCTTATCCATAAACTGTGCTCCTCCGGTACTTCACGGTGCTTGCTGCTAGCCCTGCTTCCGTTGCCACTTTAGTTAAGCTAAATCCTTAATTGTAACAACTGTAATTCCCGCTCTCCGGCATCCTTCGCAGCCACTCACTCCCTCTCTTTTTCTTCGCGCTCTTTCTCTTTTTCTTTGCGCTCTTTCTCTTTTTCCTCTCGAGCCAGCGCCCGTTAATCTCGGGCATGCCCCTACTCTTCCGCAACCGATGTTCTCAGCTCAGCGTCCTCAAAGCCTAACTGTTTGCCTTGTTCTATCCGCTTGTCGAACTCCATTCCCTCCAAAATGTACTATACTTCCAAAACATGCGCGTCACAATTCGTATGCACGGGCATTCGACATTGGACAACAATGTGCCGTAGCACTGATCAATCAATATCCCCAATTCTCGTTCTTCGCTCACTGTGCTGCTTTTGTACAGAACGTCCTGTCACGGACGCTACTTTAATGTCACGGCTTCTCACCTGTTCGCCGTCATCGCGAAGTCATCGACGGGGTATACAAGAGGGTTGGTCGTTCCATACCGAAGCGAACACAGCGAAAAGTCAGAGTAGGGAGAAAGAGAGAAAAAATATTTATAGACTGACAATGATACATGGATTAAAAGAAACACCAAAAACAAGAACACTAACACACGTGAACTTAATCTAGATCAATGATGCATAGAAAAGAAATACAACGAAACAGTAAATATGTAAATTAGCACTACACAAAACAAACTTAATGGCGGTCAACTAAACAGCGTTCAAAAGCAAACAATTGAAGGCATACGCATGGCCGGGCAGCATCAGCAAGTGCATAATGCGTGGAGTCGACGGCAGAGCTTTCCCGAAGAACGCTGGCAAGCCGATCTCGTTGCGGCGGAGGCAACTGCTAGGTTGGCTTTCCCGGGAGTCTAGGTTGGACGTCTTCCCTCGAGCAGGTTGAGCTAACTTGAGGGGAACTACTGCGAGCTTCGTTGCAGACGTTGGTTTGTCGTCTCTTACGTCAACAACTAACTCGAAGTTCAGATGCGGCTAGGCAGCCCATGAGATATTGGACAGCACTAGCTTCTTGGCGCTTCTCAGAAGATCATAGGTTCAGCTTCTAGACGGCTTGGCTCGGTCTAAAACCTGCGTTAAGATAACTTCTCCTTTTTCTCGATCCCTGTGTTGGTGAACGGCAGATATTGGTTACGATCCAATTAAGTTCACCCAATTGTATCCCGGCTCCCCTCAAGGTCATGGCTGCGCCCCTTTTACTTAGGGACGAGGGAACGGGTGTTCCCCCCCTGCTGCTCGAAGTAGCGCGTTTGTATTGCACCACACACGCACATCCTTGAGTCCTGTGGCGGGCCTCTATTGTGCGTTCACAAACACAGGAGAAACGATGGCAGCCGGCCATAGACGTCCCCACGCCAAGTTTCATCCTAGACGCCAGCGCTCGTTTCTCCCCTGGCGGAACAATTTCACCTCCAACGGCTGTAGGTTTCCGCCGCCGCTTCCCTTCACGGTCGCGCCCGCGTGCAGTTCGCGCTGCGCGGGAAACGTCTCTTGTTTGCGACAGCGCCTCTTCGGATGGCCGGAAATTATGATTGTATTGTTAACTGTCACGACAGCAATGTAAACACTAAAGGCTTGATGCCACCAGTGAAATTCTGCCGATTCACAAGAAAATGGTACGAACACATCAGACGACAGAAGTGGATTACTGCAGTGCGCCGAACGAAGTAAACAACTGGCAAACGAAGCGAGCTTGTTCATTGATCAATCCTGAGTGTATGACGATTTTTATATGTAACCCAGATGAATTTAATAATTACTCGGTATATAATCCGTTTATGCATATAAAAACTTTCAGTTGTTCGACCAATGCTTGCCCTGTCTTCTTTATCGTGTTTCGTTTGTGTGTCCGCTGCCCAAGAATGGAAACCACTTCTGCTGTATGCGCTAGCAGTGACCGAAGTTCACGTGTGTCGAGAAATTGAATATGTGCACGATGCATTGAACATGACCAGCGTTCATTCCTGCATCACCACTGCGCCGATCAATCGAGTTACTGGACGATACTCGCCCGCGTCTTGGTCGCGCCGGCATTGCTGAAGCAGAAATGATTACTAATATTTTCAAGTTCCCTCTTTGAGCACAGTTAAAAAATGCCAAGCTATTTACATTGCTGCCTCTATTCTATATTGTAGGGGACGTACTAGTTAAAGTTGTGTGCGCATGTTCTAGTTGTGCTATGCATCAATATATTTTGTTTATTTCCGCACAGTGTCGATGGAAGTCCGTTGTTGCCATCAGGGACAACACGGATTTGTAGCAAACATGTTGTGAGAAACTACAAAAATGACTTCAGCTCGTATGTGCCCCATCGTATGTGCTGAAAATTTTTCCGGCGGCACATACGATGTCGTTTCCAATTGCTCAGCGTCACTTACATGGCTAAGGAGGCCCTGCCCTCTCGCCCCATTGCAGTCATAAAATAATTGTCAAGCGTACCGATCTTCTTAAAGGCAAATAGAAGCGTGTACAGTTTGTTTCACACTTAGGGGAAAACTCGGAACGTATTGCATCGTGATGCGGCACGCAATGGAGTAGTGCGGCGGCAGCAGCTAGAGCAGGCGCAGACGCTCGAGGAGCGGAGTCGTGGTCTGCGTCGTCTTCTACGGCGGCGCGTGCTGGCCGCATTGTCGGGAAGCGTACTACTGTCAGGGGCAGTGCACCGATTTCATCGGTACTGCGGGAACTGAGCTGATATTCTTTACTAAACGTTGTGCCACGCCAAACTTTGAGCCTTCATTGGGGATAATGGAGCTCCACAAACTTCTTTTGACAGCATGCTTCGTTTGTTCCTTCGAAAGGCCGGGGTACTGAGCGCGTACACGTATATTTCTTCAGTGTGCGTGCTACCGTAATAAGCAGCGCCAAGACGCACCAAGATGTGCGCGCAACGTGCTCAGTCTTTATTTGACTGGAAAGGAAAACAAAGCACTCAACAATAATAACTATGGGGGTCGAACACGATGAAACAAACGGATACGATTAAAGGAATGTTTTAGGTTAAGGCAATGAGTTGGAAGTGATTTTTCTCGACAATCAATCACTGCACCAGACAGACCCTGCCCGCCGGCGGGCAATTGGACACGTCACGCTCCGAACTTCTATTTAGCATCTCGTCCTGTCCCCAGCGGCAGCGATGACAGCGCTCATCCTGGAAGGCAGTGAAGTGTAGAGGGACTTGATCGGGGATGTGTTCATTCGCAGCACGTCTCAGTCGCGGACGATGGTGGATCGAAGCCTATCCTCGGGCGAGTGATAGAGGGGATAGTGCGCCAGCGATACTTTCAACGAGCTCTAGATATTTTAATATTGTTGGCGCCCGGGTATTGAGGCGACTACTCCAAGAGAGTGAAGGCGCGCTCTTCCAGCAGCTCTTGCACAACACGGGCAGTGTGGATCGGTGGCCTATCGTGTTAGAATATATAGTCGCCTTCCAGGAACGAGCCGTGAAGAATGTATGGAATCAGTACGTCGTCTGTGACTGCCCTGCTGCTTTCACTGATGAACGTACCTTCGAGGCCTATCAGTGGGCGTCACACAACATTCAGTAAAGAATGCAAGCTCATTTCACGCAGTAACGATGAGATCGGCGCGCTGCAACTGACAGCAGAACGCTTCACGACAATGCGGCCAGCGCGCGCAACCGTAGCATACGACGCCCTTCAAGACCCCGCCCCTCGAGCACCTGCGCCTGCGCGAGCTGCTGCCACCGCCTGACTCAAGCGCTCGCCGCATCGCGATGCAATGCGCTCCCAGTTTTCCCCTAAGGGTGAAACAGACTGTACATCGTCCTTCGAATAAAACGTCCACGCACACACACATAGGCACACACCGCGCGCGCTACGAAACGTGCCGAAACACGCGCAGTGCAAGAGGCAATTAAGGCAGTGCGAACGAGAGATGGGAGAGGCGTACCACCCGCGAGTTGAATTTTGCCCCGCATGCTGCGCTCTCAACGCCGGCGCGGCAGCGCCCCTCTCGGTGCCGTTCTTATTTATTAGCGGCGAGAATTGGCAGTGGCGCTCTCTCGCTAGTGACGTCACGGCCAGGATGGCGCTCGCTGCGGCTCGCTCGGCTGCCGCGCGCGCTCGTTTCCTTCGCGTATGTCTGGGGTATGGGTGGCTCCAGCCGTACTTATTGAAGGGTATGTCGGCTTCTTTCTGCTACCATGCCTGAACCACAGTTTCTTCTTGAAAAGCGCCTGAATCGAAAAAAACTTACGGCTTGGATATCCCAAGCTACGTAGCGTTGAAGGGGTCTACTGGTTTTACAATGCATATATGCACCGTGTCTGCCCATACATTTTTGCGTAAATATCAACACGCGAAGTTGTGTATGATGCTTCGCTAAACACTTAACACTCCCTTAGTATTTAGCTATGAGAAACATTGCATTTTACATGGAATAAAAATCTTGGTAATTAACGTCAACATGTTATCCGTGTTAGAAAGACACTGCCCAGCGAACCTGTCTTCATGATTCTTATTACTCTGGTGAGTCCTTCAAGTATGGCCATTTGTTATAGCGTAAAAAAAAAGAGTTAGGCGAGCATTAATGCGCACCTATCTCTTTCTTTTACGCCTTAATAGATGGCCATACTTGACTATTTCTCATGAAAAAGTTTGCTGCTACTTTGACAAACCCTCTCTGAAACAGGCCCCCAAAAAACGAATTGCTCATGGCTGCTAACATGACGGCGCGTCATGTACAGTATTTACATAGTTAATTCACAAATACCATAGTATAGCAATCACTTCAGAGAAAAGTTTCGTGGTTAACATTGAGAGCCAATCAATTGCAATCGATGAAATGTTTCATGGTGGCCCTCAGTAGCCTTTATCGACAGTATGGCACACCTCTCACGCAACGGTAGTACCCGACTGTCGGTATGGCGAGGCACCCATTGTTCGCGAAGCCCATAAGTTCACTACAACTTCGAATTGAAACTATAAAGCATTTAGAGCGCCAATTGGAATGCCTAAAGTATTCTCGAGGTACTACAGCGCAGCTTAGGTTGCTTAGAAAAGGAAAATTCAAGCACCTTCTGCCTCACCATGTCTCGGTCCAGCGTTGTTTAATTATACAAACGGAGAACTATTCGCTTCGTCGATACATAAAAGAAAACGTCGCAAACCTTCATAAAGAAAACACCACAAACCTTACATGTTTCACTTGATTTTTTACCCTCCACCGGGGAATTATTATGTTTTCAGTATGTCCCATACAACGCGTGATTGACGCTTCGACATCTTTCTGGCTGCAACCATACGGTCCAAAAGGCATATATCACTAAAAAATTTGGGCCAAGTAGACTGTGTCAGTTCGCCCAACAGATTCGTCAAGAAACAAGCACCAGTAAATTTCTCAAGTGATCGAGTTGAACATGCAGCACGGAAAAGGGAATATATATTGGTACATATATTTTCGCACTCTGTAAGTAGCTGTAAGCCTTCATTACCTTAACTTCCAATTACCGCCACTTAAACACGTGAAAAACCACCTAATTTTGAGAAGCAGATAAAGAAGCAAGTGGTGTTTGTAGGATCTAAACTGCAGTGTTAGTTAAGTCCTCGTTTAACTGCCGGGCGTTTCTCTGATGGAATTTAAAAATTCGATAATATACCATGAACCACTCGTCGTGAGCAAACCTGCTTTAGCGGATTCAAATCAAAGTAACTGTTCTAGAAGTCATATATAGCCAGCGTTTGTCACATACATGTTGCACCGCAGCATATACTGGATTCTTATATGCTACATTTTTGCGGTTGTCGATCCGCGCATGAAAAACCCGCAATGGGCTGGTCTGCGCTCCTTCGGCTGGCACTGTAGCGTTGCCTTTGAGAGCTGCATTGTCGTCTAAGAAATGAGCTCTTTAAATAAAGATGTTTGAGACAACCGCCATAATTTTGCAAGCACACACAACGACGGCGAAAAAGCGAAAACACCGCAGAAAGCGCCCCCGGACACCGCCCGAACTGTAGCAGACGACTGGCGCGAGTCCGTGCCCTGGCGTCACGCGAGCGGCGCTCGCAGCGCCCCTGTAGTTCATCCTAAGGGCTAATAGGGCGCTGTCGGCACACACACACTGTCAGCACTTCGTGGGCACAGAATTGCTCAGAGACACCACATTTTTTTGAGTATTCGCATCCCTGCTTTCTTACTAAGCTTCTCAATGCACGCGCGGGGCAAAGTCGGGTTCTTACAAAAAACGGTTGGGGCGTCCGGGTCGCGCTGAAGACAAAGCAATAATCTCTAAATCTGCCTTCGACTTTCTTCGGCCGCTTGGCCGAGTGGCCGGCAATATACATCTTGCTCGCTGATCCTTGTTTCCATGACCTTTTGGCACCCGTTGATTGGTTCTTTATTGAATCGAATAGTGCCGCACCGTGACATATAGACATACAGAAAGAAGCACACAAGCTTTCTCAGGTAAGAAAATTATTATGAAAAAAATTATTGTTGAAAGGACGCACTTGGTAAGTCAGTACATCTAGAGAAATTGGCGAAACAGCACAACTATAGTGAACCTAAAGTGAAAGTCCAAATTACTGCAAGCAGAATTGAAGTAAACAGAACAAAACAGTGAATACATCAAAACAGAAGAATGGCAACATTAGAAGCATCTGGTGGCACGATAATGCGATTAGCAATATTTTTCACCGTCTACAGTAGGAAACGTACCTATATTAATACTCAGTTGTTAAAAGCATGCGGAACATTGAAGTGTAGACTGACCGAAATTGGAAATGAATAGACAAGTGAATGAAATCAGATGTTAGACAAGTAGTGACCACTCAGAACGCGGCCTCAAAACATGATTAAGTGCGACCATTTTCAGATATCCCTGCCCAGGTATAATACAGGCTTTTCGTATTTTGACGCCTCAAAACGTTGACTTAGGCAGTAAAAATTGAACGGAACGACCATACCTGCGTTTTAACTAAGCTAGAGTGCTTGCAGCCAAGAGTGTGCTTATACACTCATGAAGGATCCGCAGTCAGGCTAGTTGAAACGATCAAGGTTCTTGGGTATCACATAGATGGAAACAATGCTAACTATAGAACAATACAACATATCTCGAATAAAACAGATGAAGTCATTAGGTTACTAAGGAGAATTACCAATAGACACAGAGGCTTAGGAGAGGACAGCGCTTTGAGGCTAATACACGCCTTTGCTCTCTGTCACTTCACTTATGTGGCTGGATAATTCAAATGGAAGCAGGCAGAACTTAACAAACTGAATGTGATGCTCAGGAAGCTCGTTAAAGTAGCCCTAGGGATACCCAGTAACGCTGCAACTGACAAACTCATGAGTCTAGGGGTGCACAACACAATGGAAGGAATCGCGGAGGCCGAACAGCTAGCGCAACACGAAAGATTGACAAAATCACGAGCTGGCAGGAACATATTACAGGCAATAGGTGCAGATCTGAATACATCAAGGAGCCCAATAGACGCTGAAGTAGAATTAAGGACTCACGTTAGGAACAAGATCAGAACCAACCCTCTCCCCAGAAACATGCATTCAGAATATAATGTCGAAAGGAGAAAGGCAAGAGCTAAAGCCCTCTTGCAGGAAATAGAACAGCAGAACCGATTGGCAGCTATAGTTGATGCAGCCTGGGTGAAAGGTAAAGAAGCATATACGGCCATTGTCTCAAATTATCAAGGGAAGGTGCAAGATGCTATAACTATTTTTACCAAGGACCCCATGGTGGCGGAACAAGTGGCAATTGCTCTAGCCATCAGGAGTAATAAGTGGGCCTGCATTTACAGTGATTCGAAATCCGCTATAAAGTGTTTTGATAAAGGCTACGTAGCTGGTGTTGCAGCTAAACTTTTTGAAAACATTGGGATTATGACAACTGAAATTCGATGGTTTCCTGCGCATATGGAAAAAGTGGACGAGACTCGGATAAACCTCAATGAGGTTGCTCATGACTTGGCACGAGGACTTGCTAACCGTGACAGTCACAACCGGCCATTCACCATCAAGCCAGGGAATCTAGAGATCATTTAATAACATACGATGACATTACCAAACACTACTATTTAGGACGCAGGCAATTCCCATTGCCACATTCAAAACTGAACAGGGCTCAGGCAGTCTCACTGCGCTTATTGCAAACAGGTACATATCCCACACCGTACACCATTAATAAAATATATCCAGAGAGGGAGATTAAGATGGACTGCAACGATTGTAATGGAATCATTGGAATCAGACATATGCTGGCTGGGTGCCCCGCGATTCTCCCCAACCTCGTTGAAGAATGGACACAGTGGGAGAAAAGGATTCAAAGCCCATTGTTTCAGGACCAAGTAAGGGCCGTCCAGAGGGCCCATGATGTCGCTGAAAGGCTTGGCCTGACAGTGCCAACGTGGGAGCGGCCCGCCTTGACTTAAGAAGTCGAGCCAATAAATGTTTTCACACACACACACACCACTCTCCATCCACCCCTCTAGGCTATGATAGTGCCTCATCGTAGCATAGGAAAAGGAAAAAGCTATTTATCATTGTTAATTTCCCTGTAGTCTATGCAGAGTGGAGGCTTCTATCTTCCTTAGGTGCAATGGTGACGTGCGACGCAAATGTAGACGTGGATGGACGAATGAAATGGCATCCAACATCTTTTGAAGCTCCTTCTAGAGCACATTCTCTTCTCCCGTGACATTATGGGGATTCTTTGTCACCACTATAGTGTCGCCTAATTTAAATGGTACCTCAAACTTGGTAGTTCCCATGGCATTCCCTTCAAGTATTGCAATTCCGGGTTGAGCATCTTAACATCTTCACCTGACGATGGCTTCTGCAGGCTGCTCGAAGAGCAAGTTGGTTAGTTCTTCAGTCCAGTAGATGGTAAGGCTAAGGGCACTGATGGCTGGACGAGAAAGGAGTAATTTGTAAGATACTCCATTGAGTACTAGCGCCTGCGCAACAACACTGTTGCCGACAGGCGATATGGTTAGACATGTAAATTTATCGTGAACATCTCGCCTTCAATCATATCTATGTAATTCTACAAGCCGTCCCCGTTGTCCTTTCTCACTCACAACAATACTGGTGTTTATAATTGTGGCGATTACTGCGCTGTTAACTAACGCACTCCTGTCATTTTCATCAACAAAAACAGATGTGTACAAGAGGCTTCCATGCGACAGATAAGCAGCTTCTCTTTGCGTCGTCAGGCGGACTATGAATCTCTCTTCATTTTCTTTTGTCACATTATCTGACTGTTCCCATTGGCTTGATCTTCCTTGGTCAATAGGTAGAGGATTCGCATTCCCTCCAAAATTCTTCAATCATTTTGGGCCCTCTCACTTTATTTGCTTCTGAAGGTCCGGACTCAAACCATGAATGATAAGCGGAAACACGCACGTCTCAGACAAGCTTGTGCCGTAACGGCGCCCGCCGCTATCAGTGCGTGGCAGACGAAAGAGCAGAGACGACTGTAGTCCAACCCGCCAGCAAGCGGAAAAAGCCCCGTCTTTATTTCCACAGCCATTTAAGTAGAACCAGCGTGACGTCAGCGACACGTGGTTCCATACATGCGTCAGGCACAATGACTCGGCACACCCTGCGGGAGCGTGCTTTCAGCCGCCGAGAAATACATTCCAGCACAGCATGAGCCAGCCAGCTGGAGTAACCTACTTTTCTCATAAAATTAGCTGAGTGCAGATCCAGATCTACACTTGAAGGCGATAGCTTTGTCCCATAAGAATGCCTTGTTCTCACCAAAAGAGGTGAGAGAAGCTTTCCTTACGCTCCGTCCAGAACTTCTTCGTGTGAACGTTGACATACAATTCGTTCCAAACCATCGCTATTCCTGACAGGAATAGTCGCATGTTCTTGATTTTATCTTCGTCACTTTACCAGTAGATTTTGTTGCAAGTGTATTCATCAAATGTTAGCCAGGATTAGGGACTACTGGACTATCCATCAAATATATCTGGCTTCACGTTTTCAAGATTCGGCCTGCTTATTGCTCTTTCTGTCACATTTACAAGCAAACGCATCATTTCATTTTACTGTTACTTCTGTTCATCTTGCACGTCGAGAACTTAGTTGATGGCACTCTCAGACGCTGGTGCCAGCCTCTGCCGGACTTCTAACGTTTCACACGCACGGTGATGGACCCACAGAGCAACAAGTAGCGGTATTCGACAGCACATGGGACAACGCCTTCAATGACGGTGATTTTTTTCAGGCGACAACACCCATTATCGGACGTGTGACCTCACCGACAATACTGGCTTTAAAACTACGGCTGCACACTTGGAATCTCAGTGGGCTGGGCGAAACCAGTGCGAACGGTGTGCTAAGCACGTCTCCCATCTTGTTACAGGATACTTACCCCTGCTGGTTAAGAAGTGATGACAGATGTATTATTGTTGTGCCGAGCCTACGCACTATTGTGCTTCAGGCTGCTGATTGTCTCCATGTTTGGAAGTTACTGCTCTGCGGCGATATGGAAGAAAACCCTGGTCCTTCTATTGCGGAAACGCTTGAACCTCTTTTGGGAGGTCAGAAAGCAATTTGCATTGACATAGCGGAAGTTAAGGATAGAATAGAAAGGACTGAAACATCTGTGTCTTATTTTAGTGTGCGGGTGGATAAGGTTGAGGAGGATGTTAAGGAAGTGCACAAAAACTCACAGGGGATTCGTAGGTTCCAAGAAATCGTTTCAAAATATCGAAAAAAGATGAATTCGCACAGATCACGTTTAGCAAATCTGGAAGGTCGCAGTCGAATAACTAATTCTATTGTTTTCGGTGGTAATGAACAGCAGGAGGAAACTGAAGATAATTTACGACGGACGGTAATTGATGAGGTGTAAATAGAAAAAGTAGGAGTTAACTGCACGTCCCTGGCACGTATTCATAGGTGGGGACACGGTACTTCTCGCCCAGTGATTCTTTGCTTCCAAAATTACCTTGCGAGTCAAATGGTGGGGCGTAATGTGCTGAAACTAAAAGATTCAGGGATTTCTGTGCAAACTGACTTGCCGGTGGAAATGTTAAAGAAACGAACATTGCTCTGGCAAAGCCGAAAGGCAGGGAAAGTCATGAAGGACGGTTTTATCTAGTTGGAGATAAATTTAGCTTTGATAAAGCGTCTTTTGTTTGGGATGACTCAAGTAACACGCGGGTGCTGGCTGGACGGACCGTTCACTCAGATAGATAGCGGTCACAGTTTCAGCGTTAAGAACTACGCACCCCTTCTCTTAATACCAGTAGCAATGAGAATTAAACTGAATACCTGGAATGTGTGCTTCTTTCTTATGATCCCCACATAGTTCTGCTGACAGAAACCTGGCTACGTGACGGCATCCCAAGCGAATCAATTGTTGCTCCTAGTTATATGGTATTAAGGCGTGACCGCTGTTGTCGTGGCGGAGGGGTAGCTGCCATAGTGAAGTCATTTGTTACTGTTGCCTTTGAGACCCTAATACCTAGCCACGAGAACTTGTTTTTGCACAGATTACTATCGAGTACATCTTTCTTGCTTTGTTCTGTTTATTCTCTTCCTGACGCTGATGACTTGTACCTTCAAACGTAGCAGGACCACTTGTTGGCAAAATGTGAATGTAACATTCCATTAACAGGTGATTTCAACTTACGCAGTTCGACTGGGAGTTTTTGGTTTATGATCAATGTGAATCTAACAATGTGATCTCGGATATTATGTTAGCCTTGAATTTGCATCAATTATACAAAGTATCCACTATTGAAGGTGCTGTTCTTGATTTGGTTTTTGTTAGTGAAATTTTTTTCTAATGCCTTTTGAGTGTTCAGCGTGGTATTTCTGATCATGACTTGCTATCCCTTTGTTGGTCGCTTAAGAGTGAACAGTTTTCTCGAAATGTGCCAGCTGTAAGTATACGGGAATTTAGTCATGCTGATGACACGGGTATTATTGACTATCATAAACGGCGCTAATTAGTAACGACAGCGATAACAGTCATGTTCTTTGGAATATATTTCAAAAACCATTATGTTTTTTTTTTGGTAGCTTTGTCTACCTGAGAAAAATCAAACCGTGTCGAAGAAATCCTTGGGTTAGCCGGGAAGTTAGTCACCTTCAAAGCAAGATATTACGACATCGTAGGCTACACAAAAGACCAACAGTCTCCTTTCGATAACTAAAAAAAGTGTTAGCACAAATGTTGACAATGGCATAGAAGGAGTACTATGAAGTTACACATCCCACCTTTTAAATACTAAACCCAGCAGATTTTGGCGCCATCTGAGTGAGAGGAAGGAACCGATAGAAAAAGTAAAAGTAAATGAAACCATGGTAGTCGATGGCCATGAAATGGCCACTTCTTTTAATCATTATTTTAAAAGTGTATTTACTCCGAAATCGGTTATTAAAAAGCAAGAACAATGTCTCGATTATAGGAATAGTCCTTCCATATCATCTGAAGGTGTCCTATAATTGCTATGTGAGCTTGATATCAAGAAAGCTTGATAAGCTGATTGTATTGCAAACATGTTCCTAATATGTTATGCTTCAGAGATAGGGGGATATTTGGCCAACATTTTCAGTTTTCCTGCGTTTCAGTGATCTGCGTTTAGACTGGGAAATAGCCACAATAGTACCCATTCAGAAATCAGGCGATTATAGTATTCCTTTTATCGGCCAGTATCAATAATTAACAGATTTAAAATTTTAGAAAATATACCGGTGGGTGTCATTAGAGATTTACTAAGTAACGAAAGCATACTATCTCCTTTCCAACATGAATTCCGAAAAAGGAATGTCAACAGTTACTAAATTGGTGACTATTGTTCATCAGTTATCATGTGTTCTTGACACGTCGGGCCAAGTTGATATATAATTCTGATTGCGCCAAGGCCTTCGACAGGGTCCCACATAAGAAAGATATTTATAAATTAGAGCCCCTGAGTCTTCCCCAATACATAGTTCAATGAATTGCTCCATTCTTAGAAAACAGGGATCAATGCGTTGAGGTGTTTCCTAGTCTCTGGGCGTCACTTCTTGTGTGTCGCAAGGGAAGCGTTCTGGGTCCCACACTGTTTATTTATTTAGCTTAATGATTTGACTGGTGTTAGCTCAAACTCTTTATGCACACGCTTATTTGCAGATAGGATATTGTTAAAATAGATAAGGTAGTCATCTGACCATCGCAATCTCCATGATTCTTTACCGGGTATTGGCCGATGGTGTGTGGAATATGGCATGAGTCTCAGCATCAACGAAACCACGCTCCTACGTGTAAAGAGAAAAAAAAAACATATCAGCTTGTTTACTCTGTACAAGGTGCCGATATTCAGGAAGTAGCTGCACATAAGTATCTAGGATTGACACCTACTAATCAAATAAACTGGTTCGCGCACGTCGCACAAACTTGCTCTTCAGCTTTCTCAACATTATGTTCCTTAAAAGGTTAACTAAGGCGTTCGCTTTACAATATTAAGCTCTTGGCCTATAACACTTTCCTTCGAACTACGCGCGAGTACCCCTCCATTATATGAGACCCTCATACAAAAACTAGCATAAACTCCCTTGAAGTGGTTCAAAGGAAGGCAGTCAGGTTTATTTTCCACAAATACAGGAGATTTGATTCTCCTACAAAACTAATGTTTGCAAATAAAATCTTTCGCTTCTTTTAGAACGGCGCCAAATAAACCGACATTTATTCTTTAACAGGATTCTCCCACAAGAAGTAAATATTCAACTGAGTAATACTTGTTGGGGGGCTAGTTGGTGCATGTTTCCAGAAGAGGGTTATAGCCTGTCCCGTCTCACTTGCTGTGTGTTGCGTTTTGTCGGCGCTATAACCCTCTTCTCGAAGTAAATATTCCAATAACTAACTATATTCAACCCTCAACTTCCAGACAAACACGACATTCTAATGAACACCAGTTACAGCAAATCTTTACCGGAACAAATTCATTCACGCACAGATTAGAATTCGCTTCCTGAATAGCCTTTTGACTCTGATTATTTCAGCAAGTCGTTGGAAGGTCATCTGCTTGGCTACGTTGTCTTATGTCGTACAGTTATGTTAACTATTTTCGTTCGCTTGTTCTCATTGAATTTTGCTGTGTACTTTATTTTTCTTTCTCTTTATTGTGATTATTAAGTTGTATGCCCCTTGGAGAAAGCTCAATAGGCATGCAGTAGGTTGAAATAAATAACTAACTAATCTGAAGCGAGCTTCATTCTAGCTCTTACACAACAGACAAATGCGTCAGTGCTCAATCCTTGCAGAAGAGTTTGATCATCTTCATCTCGAGGGGTAGCTGCGAAGATTCGAATGCCACCTCGCTCATTTGTTCCGATGGTGGAGTCTAGCAACATCGCAACTTGAATGTCCACACAGAAAGCATGCAGCTGCTGCATTTTGTAATGAGACACAGGCTATTGTGTCAGCCATCTTCTTTATTCCGAACTCTCTGGCACTTCGTCGTCTCCCTTCAGACCCTAACTTCTTCATAACATCCGCGCACATTATATATATATATATATATATATATATATATATATATATATATATATATATATATATATATATATATAATATAGTGTGTCCGTGTATGTGTGTTGCTAGACGTAGCGATATTTGATCATAGACAACTTGTATTAGATGAAACAAACGAACATCTGAACTATATCATTTGCTTACCGTAAATTTCAGGTTTCATTTTCGTTTATTAATTGTGTATTGATCGTTGGCGTATAAAATGAAGCCAAGTGTGAACATTAGCAGTGGCAAGGAAGGGTTGCTTTTGTAAGTATATAGACCGAATAAAAAAAGCAATCAATCACTGAGTTAATCAATGATTTATTTTCAATCCTATTTATACAAAGTGAAAAAGGAGGATCGGGAACAGCAGAATATACTTCGGCTTCACAAAGCTCTAACCTTCAACAGAACAGCACAAAAAACCATGGTGAACTGTATCAGAAACTTGTAAATCACACAACGTACAACTTACATCAACATCTTAAAACGTACATTGTTTTATTTCCCCCCCAAAAATGAGAAGCATCTGATTGAAAGCCGTACATGGGCACAAAATCTATCGTACCACATAACCGTATTTCAATGAATTTGAAAAAGCTAAAGCGATAAGCTCGGTAGGCAAAAAATACGCGGTTAAAATTAACAATACAACTTATACTCATGGTCAGAGAATGAAGAAACAAGGCAGCAAATTATGCTTCTGCAATGGCTCAAAGAAAGAAATACCTTTGATGCGGCTCACGGGGGCCTGCTCTCACACCCGGCCGTGCAGCAATGTCCCCAAGCTATCCACACAGTCCCAAAGAAAAAGAGAACGCCACCCGCGGCGCCGATTCTGTAACTCAAGTCCAACTGCATGGGAAAGAATAAGCTCAGGCAAGAATGACTGCACAAGCCAAAATTATCTGGACAAAGGTGTCAAATTTAATTCGTGAAATACAACGAGAAGATAAAAAAGACGCTCTGAACTTTCATCATATTCACAACAAAGCGTTACAAGAATGAGCTTAACATTTAAGCTTACTTGGTGACGAAACGTTGCCATTTGCTCGTCGAAGAAAATAAGTATGGTAATTAGTATCTACTAGAAAAATGGCAACCTGAAAAGAAAATAAGATAAATAGGCAGTTAGTCGTTGCGTACATGCGACGCTCTTAACTGCATTCAATGGCCGCTTTACAAGCATCCCTTTAGCCACAATAGTAGTGCACTGCATGTATTGCGTTTCATCAGTTCTAAAAATTTCAGAATAAATTCGTAAATATGCTGAGTCAACCCTGCTAATTGATTCACTTTCCTTTCAGCATCGGCTGTCAAGTTTGACGCAATGAATTTATTTACTGCTTCTGTCGTCCTCGCTCTGTATTCGACGTTGTGTTATTGCAAAAGTAAGTAATTTATTCTTCAGAAATGCGGCTACTAAGTACTATATAGGCATGCAACATGTTTCACAGAACTATATAGGCATACAAGATGTGGACACCTAAGCAAGGCGATGAGACCACGTGGCTGAGGGCTAGATATTCTAACTAAATTTGAAATGGTTGTATGTCTGTTATATCATAGAATGTTGGAATCGCACGTATGTAAAGAGCATAACAGTTTGCTTTTAGCAACGTCAAAAGAAACATGAATCATGCAGCAAGAAGCTGAGCAGTTTGGTGTCGGCGAATAATATCACAAGTATGGAAACTATGGAATGCCGCCGTTTGGTTAGCATATTGGTCTAAAATTTGTCTGCTACGCTGGGTATCGGGGTTGGACATCTATTGACTAATTTTTTTTCGCTTGTTCTTGTTTTTGTCACCAGCAGTTAACCTCCCGTGGGAAAAGCATTTCACCACGTACAGGCGCGGCCACTGTTAGCGGGAACACGAGAGCCCGTGGCAGCGCTCCGCAAAGCGCCACCACCGGCGCCTCATGAAGTCTTGATCGATGATTCCCCGTAGCAGACGACTGCCCGGACTTTTCTCTAATCGCTTTGATTTCGCCTCCGTCGCAAGTTCTCCTGAGGCGTCGTTGGTTGGGCACTCTGCGGAGCGATGCCTTGGGCTCCGTGTTCTAACTAGCAATAGCCGCGCCTGTAGATCTCACAAGGTAGAATAAGAAGCAATGTGTTGCCACTGCTGCCGGACTGCCTGACGCATAGGAGCATCGGCTAGCACGAGCTTCTTGCGGCGTTCTTGTGTGCGCGACAGAGTGCATGAAAAGACAGTTGAGTCAACGTATTGCAGAGACAGATAAATCAACCTACTTTTACCCACCGTGGTGTCATAGCAGCTATAGTGTTGCGCTGCTGATGACGAGGTCGTGGGATCAAATCCCGCTGGCGACGGCCATATTTCGTTGGCGGTGAAATGCAACATCGCGCCTGCGCCGTGCATCGGGGCCACCTTAAAGATCCCCTGGTGGTCAGAATTAATCCGCAATGCCGCAGTACAGGGTGCTACATAATGAAATCTTGGTTTTGGCACGTAAAACCTCAGGATTCAAACCTACCTATGCATATGACCGGTCGGTGAATAAGATCTGCATGTCGAGCAAGCGTAAGGACGCGGTGTTTGCTGTCATTTGCCATTATGAGGTCTCAGTGGCGAAATCATTTTAGCCATGGCTGAAGACAGCTAAAAAATTTAACAGGAGAAAGAAAAATAAACAACGGGGGCAAAAGAAGTCGTGTGGTTACGATGCTCACTAAAGCGAAACCTGAGCGCAGCTGTAAATGTGTTTTCAGTCCGCCATGTATTTGAGGCAAATCATTTTAGATCGACATCACCGAACCGCTTGTCAATCAGCCAGTGCAATCAAGGACGCAGTAGACTGAGGTGCAGCGTGGGAACGTAGGCATTATAAGCGGCATTGGAGCAAACTGTGGAAGCTGTGAAATCAATAAAAATAAATGGGCATGAGCAGGACTAGTAATGAGGAGGGAAGATAATCGATGGTCATTATGGGCTACGGACTGGATTCCAAGGGAAGGGAAGCGGAACAGGGGACGGTAGAAAGTTAGGTGGGCGGATGTGATTAAGAAGTTTGTAGGGACGACATGGCCACAATTAGTACGTGACCGGGGTTGTTGGAGAAGTATGGGAGAGGCCTTTGCCCTGCAGTGGGCGTAACCAGGCTGATGATGTGGAAGACGACCACGACGAAGGCGCGAGCGATATATTGAGTTAATGAATCTGAAATAGAAAGTAATGTACCGACTGGCAGCGGGCCAGGGCCATCAGCATATTTGCACAGGGAGGGACGGTATGAGAGCGCTAGCATGACGAGCGGCATCGGAGGCAGCTGTGGAAGAAAACGCCGTAGGCGATAGCAGTGGCGCGAGCGCGATGGGTTGCATGGGAACGCTGGAATAATCAGCGGTATCGGTGCCTACTATCAAAGAACATGACGACCGTGCGAGCGGTGTTACGAGAGCGTTGGCCGATTACGCGGAAGGACTGCGATGCTCAATCCAGGAAAGGGTGCCTAAAGCTGTGCTCTACGAAATTGGCTTAGATTCAACTTTTCGTACATCTAGTTATCACGAGCGATAGGTCTGTTTGGCTTGGTTTTGCAGACTTGACACAGTGTTACAATAAAGTTAGGCTGCAGTCTTGCATACACGTTACACAAGCTGCCGAACAGGTTGTCCCTGAAGTCGCAGTTAAACCTGTCCATTGCATTTGAGTCAAATGTACGTTGTGGGGGCCATTGCTTGTATCCACGGCTTCCTCGCCTTCTTGTTGTTGTTCGTGTTGCTGATCCACGGCGACAACAGTTGCAGTAGCTTTGATTTTCTCTTGCTTCCACGCTTGGTAAGCTTCTCTATGAAGTGGTGATCTGGCCTCCATTTTCTCCGGTGTTTCATCAGGCACCTTGGCCATTGCTTGAGATTTCTCATCTTGCCGTCTTCCTATATTTACTGGATGACGGAATTCAGCCTGTAGTTTGCGCTTAAGCCCACGCCCAGACGGCAAAGCCGGCGCGCCATCCATGGCGAGACTGACCGGGCAAGCGCCGGCGAAGCAACCGTTAAAGGCGCGTTTATATTCCGACGCTATTGGTGGTGTAAATATTTATAAATATGGGGCCTTCAATTAAATATTAAGTTTGGGTGGCTCTTGGTCACGGACGGTGGCGGCAGCCTGTGGCGTGCGGCCATCTGCTGCGCCCAGCTGATCAGCCGCCTCTGCTCAGCCGGATCGGAGCTGAAAACCGCGATCTCCCAATTTTGTAGGTCCATGAGTCTACATTCGGAAGGGTGGTTGAGATTCTGAGCAAATGTATAAAATGTGGTGGAAGTCGGCAATTGGAGCTCCACGGAGGGTGCATTCTGGGGAGACTTGCGCGGGGTGGATTAGGGCTAGAAATCGGGGGAAATAAAGGTGCGTGTTTGGAGTGGCATCCAAGTGACTTGCTCTAGAGGGCTGAGATTTTTCGGTTGAGGGTATCACAGTCGTTCTTCGCGATAGTGGAGAGTGATTCCATTATATGTAAGCAGTCGATCCTTAGAGAAGCCCAGGCTTGTTGCGTGCCATGCTTGGATGACGGATGCCGGAGCGAGACATTGGTCGGCTTCATTGACAGGATTGACCGCGTGAACCGGCACCCAATCTAATTAAATGGTTCTAGAAGAAGGAGTGGATAAATTGAGAATTTCATGGGCCGCTTTGTGTAGCACGCCCTTGGTAGAGTTTCGGTTGGGCGTTTTTGAGTCATTGAATACGAATGTGGCAGTGGAGTTAGCGATAGCTAGCATTCTGGCAGCTTCCTCCGCTTCCGGGTAGGATTGCGTGCCAGCCGAGGTTGTAGCCTGGTATTTGCGGAGGGGGAGACAACAGCGAGCGCATATGCTGGGGACTCGCTGTACTCTGCGACATCAATGTATACCGCAAGAGCATTCTGGCCGTGCTGTTTCTGAAGTGCTCGCGCACGCGTTTCGCTGCGGGCGGGGTGGTGAGTAGGATGTACAATCGCCTGCAATATGATTTGCAACAGCCTTGTTCATGGTCGAAGTGGCTCCAGGGCTGCGGGGAGCTAGGAGGCTCTGACATGCGGAATAACGGTTTAATAAATAGCACTAATTGAAGATATGTTTAGGTCTGGAACTTACCCTGTGTCTGCGCAGCCGTAGTCTTCGAGCCCCTGCGACCACGGGCACCGGCGTTGCAGGTAATATTGCACCTGACTGTACATTGGTAGGCAGTGGGTGGACCATGATCTTGTCTTTCAGGGTGGTAGATATCGGCTCTGTCTAGGAGAGGGCGCTGGTGGGCTGCAGTGCTAGCGAGGTTAGGACCTGGGCCCGTTGGTGTGGAACGGTCTCTCGATTTGAGTGGTTCGATGAGCCTCGTCTTGTTCCTGGGTGGGGTTGGGAATGCCCATCACAAGGAGCAGTTCCATCGACATGTGCTGGGGGAGATTGATGGCAGACTTGTAGGCCCCATGAATGAGGGCGTCTACGTTGTCTTCTTTTGCTTTGTTGAGGTAAAGGTCGGCGAGTGAGCAGACCACCCAGCTGATCATAAAAGCTTGCAACAAGCGCTGGAAATCAGTATCGCGCATGCTTCTGTGTCGGTTAGCATTCCTACGGACCAGTCAGATGCTTTTGTGCGTGGTGTAAGTTTGAGAAGGGTGTCGGTGTCTACATTGTTATTTTGGATGATCATCCGCAATATTCTCCCTTTCCGGACTTCTGGGACCGGGCGCCCGTCAATGGAAATAGAGATGGTCAGTGTGATAGAGTTGGTGTGGGAGCAAGGGGTGGGTTGGTGAACGAGCAGCTCCAACTTTTGAAGGGGTCTGGTTAGGCCAATTTCAGCGGCATGCCTAACTATTGTGTTGACTCCGGCTTGCAGAGTGATCTCCATGTTGCCAATACTCGCAGTGGTGGTTCACAGTGTGATGTCGCCGGCATAGAAGTAGTAGGAAAGGTATTGTAGTTAGGTTTCGAGCTACGTGGATGAAAGTGAGGTTAAAGTGTAAGGGATATAGTACCGAACCCTGTGAGCGCGACGGATGCCGTAGGGGAAGGTAGGTGATGTACGGGAGCAAAGCCGGAGGTACGCAGTGCGGTTTCCCAGGAAGGCGGCTATGTATGCAGGTGTGCGGTTGGCAAAATGTCAGGTCGAGGATGAATGAATAGAAGCCCGATGATATACGTTATCGAACTCTTTGGTGAGATCGAGAGCAAGAACAGCTCTCGTTGGCTTCCGATGTTGGAGGTTAAGAAGACCCTGTGACAGCTGCATCATTATAGCTTGTGTCGACAGGTTGCTGCGAGAACCAAGCATGGTGTGCGGGAAAAGTTCGTGTTTGTGCATATGTGTCTGCAGGCGGGCAAGCACGACGTGTTCGAAGAGTTTGTCGACGCAAGAAGTGAGAGAAATCGGCCAGAGATTTTTGAGCTCCGGGTGTTTACATGACTTGAGATGAATGTTATTTGAGCGTGGTTGGGAGTGTGCCTTCCTTCCAGTGGTGATTGAAGAGGTCTGTTACCGTGAGGGCCGAGTGATCGTCGTCGTTTTGTAGCGTTTTGTTCGTGATTTTGTCTGCGCCCAGCGCAGAAGTGGTGCGGAGTTAAAACATACTTCCGAGTTAGGAGGTTCGAGTTCCTATAGGAGCTCGAACCTCCTATAGGAAGATGTCTGCGTCTAGCTGAGTATTTGCAGCTCCAATGTAAGCTGGTAGAGGGCCTGTGTGCGTCTAGCTAGACGTTTGCCGAGCCTATGTAAGCTGGGAGAGGGCCTACGGGTTAATGCTGAGGTATTGCTCTTTAGGAATATGCTAGAAGACGTTGTCGGCGGTATCCAGCTGGTGAAGTATGCGGGTAACATTGTGACATTGGTTGGCTATGGTGTGTATCGGGTGCAGCAGGCATCGCAGGAAGGACCAGGCAACGTTGAGACCGAGGTTTGCGTTCATGTGGTCACACATGTGGCCTTACTGCAGTCGCGGCAGGTGATTTACATGTTGTTCGATCTTTTTACAAAGCCCGCAATGCATAATTTGAGTGGGTGATGGTTTTTCCCCAACTAGCGCTTATATAGGGCCGCATGTGCCTCCCACTTCTGTAGGAGGCAGTGAGGGTGGGGATATGGACTTGGTCGCTCATCAATGAAAGGTATATGGATGTCGCAACAAAACAACACAAAGAAAGCGACTGTCTGTGATGTCGGCTTTCGGCGTGTTGGGGCCGGCGGAGGTGGCTGAATTGGCATCCTGGATGAGTTGGCGGACCCAGCCATTAAGATTGTCCACTGTCTCCGGGGCTGTAGCACGGAAGGGGCGGAAGCGATCCCAGTCTTTGATGCGTTGCTGTTTGCGACGGGTAAAGATGACTGAGAGAAACGACATTGATGTGTGCAGAATGAAGTGATCGCTGCCAAGGAATTATTGTGTGTTCGTCCATTGGCATGTGGGGGATATTTTTCGTCAGGGGCAGTTACAGGCTGGTGTTTTTCCGTCGTCTATTCCCTACGAGGGTTAAGTATTGCAGATGGTTGATCAGGGAGAAGTCTTCGTTCTGGATGAAGGTACAGAGTGATTTACCCTTCCTGGAATCATGTATAACCCAGGCTGGTGTGATTGGCGTAAAGATCACAAAGCACACCAGCGATTGTTTGTCGGCAGCTTGAAGGGCATTGCGTAGGATGGCAGTGAACGGGGCTGCCGGGCTCTAGGGAGGGCTGTGAATGTTAGAAATGAAGAGGCTGTCTATTGGGCGCTTTATTGGGACTAGATTTATCACGTGTCCTTCGAAATTATCTGCATCAAGCGGGTTATCGGTGGCTCTGAATGATCTATGGACGAACGTTGCGACGCGTGGGTGGCACAATTAGTCAGTTGATATGGAGTGTAGTTTTGTAGAATGGCGAGCATTTGCGCTTCTTGTAGAGTGATTACTGCGGAGGCCTCTTCTTCGACGAGGGTGCTTATGCGTAACTGTATAGGGTCTCGTTTAAAGTTGAAGCGACGGCAGATCCACTGTCACTCTCGTAGCCCGTGCGTTGTGCGGCTAGGTGGGGCTGTGGAGAGTTGATTGGGAGATACCTGTGTTCTAGGGCCGACCTGGTGGGTGATCTGGGTTTGTAACAGTCTCAGGGTAGCCTGCGGCGTGCCCAGACGCTGTTCCAGTGAGGTTATGCGAGTGGCAGCAATAGCCATCCAGGCCGTCGTATAAGGTTGGCTGGATTCAAAGCGCAGATCCGGTGCCTGGATTGCCTCAGTTCGGGTTGTGAGGGGGTCCGTATCTGCCAAAGGGTGCGGTTCGTCAAACGTTCAGTGTTGGCGCCGTTGCTTGTGTCCACGGTTTCGTCTTCTTCTTGTTATTGTTTGTGTGGCTGAACGACGGTGGCTTTTGCATGAACTTTGATTTTTGGACGCTTCCACGCTTGGTAAGCTTCTCTATAACGTGCTAACCATGCTCCCTGTGCTCCGGTGTTTCAGCAACCAGCAGTGCCTTCGCTTAATCATTCGCAGCCTGCCGTCAAACTATATGTAGCAGATAATTGCATTCAGCCTTCCGCTTGCTCTGAAGCGCACGCACAGGCGGCGCAACCGGCGCCCCACCCATGACGAGACTGAATGACCAAGCGCCGGCGATGGGGGGGGGGGGGGGGGGGGCGGGGGGCAGCCGTTTAAGACGCGTTTATTGTCCGACGTTATCGGAGCTGGGCGAGCGTCTCTCGACGCCGGGCGCGCCAGAGCCGCGCTGGCCATCACCCCTTACGTGGGCTGGCTAGTGGGCCGCACAACCGGTCAAACGATAGAAGCTGTTGTTCTCGCCAAGGTGACGTAACGTGTGGGCACGCTTACGCTACGTCGGACTATATTTAGCCCTTTAACCGTCACCTTGTCACCTGGTACCGCAGCGGGTAGGCTCTGAGGGAGGGCAGCTGTGACTAATTATTTGCTGTGACGCCTCTCCCCAGCGGATCAGGTGGCATGTTGTCACACCTGCCACACTTGCGCTCCGGCGGATCCAGATCATTGCGACGCGATGAATGACCTTGAGATACACGGCGTAGTTGAGCTTTCGCCACGAAAACAAGTTCATACTAGGGTCGAAACCGTGACCACTTTGTGGCAAGCGGGGACGTCGCCGGAACGCCACGACTGAAGTTGCAAATTGCTTTTATAGTTGCATTTTTATTGCGTATATCTCGTTAGCCCTCTTGTCGCAATATTTTGTGTTAATTTTGGCGTTTGATGGCTGATTCTTCTGCACTTTACGCACGTTCTATAAAGTATATAGCATCTGGAGCCACGTGTAAAAAATTAAATTCTAGTCAACGAGCCCTCCACCGCATTATCGCTGATTTATATTGAAATGCACGACAAGCACTCTTCCCTCTTGTTTGTGCAGGTCCCTATCACGCACATATGATTTTAGCATCTCTCGTCGCATCACTGTCGCGCCTTGATGACTCCTGTTATTTTGGCATCTTCTGTTAATAGTCTAACAAGGTTTCCTTTAAATCGGACGAAACATCTGAGAGGTTGTGCAAACAAACGTTTCGTCTGCAATTTGCTGGCGAGGATGTGGTAAACTCGCCCTCTGGTAGCCGCGTTCAATAGCGCCTTGCGCCTCTTTCTTTCTTTGCTGTTGTTTTATCTTTTTTTCCTTATTGCTCATGGAACTGTGACGCGGCGAAAACCTTTTGTCTACTTGTGTCAAAAAATGGAAAAGCGACACAAAGCAAAGCTTCTTGCCCACCACCGCCGGCTACATGTATTTGATCGTCAGGTCATACGTTTGAGCAGAAGTTTTTTTTTGCTTGGATTTGCTGAATTTTAACCGCTGTTTTCTGCACGTGCTCTCTAAGAGCACATGTAAAAGCAGTCCAATATATTTTCTTAAGCGCATAAACTGACTTATTTCATAGTAGTGAGGACGCAATACTTGATGCCATATTGCCCTTGTCAGATACATGCAAGAAAACTCTGTTTTCGCCTCAAGAGGCAGACCGCCAGGAAAAAAAATATGAATTAGGTCACAAAAATTACTGGCTTGGTGTAAAACCCAACCAGGGAACAGCAGCGTGACATTCGCAGAAGAAAACTTCACGCCAAGAATGGACTACTTGCACTAATTTCGCTACTTGCGGTATTACTCACTGTCTGCAATGTGTAGACACTTCTGCTGCATGGTTTTTGATTATTTAGGCATTTCCATAGTTGAATGCATGTGCTATTAGGGTGCATTCTATACTCTTTAATTATATTTATTACATATCATGCGCCCACAGCCACTTCTAATCGTCTGCTTCGTTAGAAAAGCTAGCCCTGAACCACGCAGGCATTGCACGTAAATGTTACCTCAGGTGTAGCATATTATGCAACCTAAAGAATTCACTACTCGAGGAAGACGAAGCAGCAAGAGTCTATACATGCGTTCGGGTAGGGGGCAGTGTATGGACATGTCCGTTTCGTCTGCTGCTGGAGTGCTGATTGGCTGTGGCGCCTCGCGGCTTCGCCGCGCAGTCAAGCCCGGCCAATCAATACTTCAAAGACAGACGCAATGGACATGTTCGCTTGGTGGACTCTTATGAAACACCTCCCCTGCTGCAACGCGGGCGCCTTTGTAACAATGATGCACGTGAAGCTGTAGCAGAGTGTAATATTATCATTACCCCATTTCCCAGATGCACACGAGGTGTGTTTAAAAAGCGTCAAACCTTTCTCCAGTAGAAATAAATTTATTCATAACAGATTTAAATGCTGTTGCCCTTCAAACTAGTCTCTTTGGTAACGCACACTGTTCTCCCAGCGCTCCCGCCATTGTTGGATGCCCTTCTGGAACGCGTCTTTTGGAATGGAGATCAACCAGGCCGTCGTAATCCACATGATGTCTTCTTTTGACTTAAATCACGTGCTTTTAACCGGCATTTACAGCTTCTGAAATAGCAAAAAGTCACACAGAGCCATGCCGGAGGAGTCGGTAGCCTGATGAAGCTTATCAATGCTGCACTTGGCGCATAACGTCTAAATCGAATGGAGAGCAGAATGGGCGGGGGCGTTATCATGACGGAGCTGCCGAGTTTTTGGTGCCCATAGAACCGTTCGTTTGTGCCGCACACCGCCACGAAGGCAACGAAATATTATTCCTGGTAGTATTCATTAGTGATGGTTTGGCCTGGTGGTGCATATTCATGATACACCACCCCACGGGAGTTGAAGAAAATGGTAGTCAACATGCCCTTTACAATACTGCGGATTGAGCGGGGTTTTTTTTTTTTTTTTTGCAATCGGAAAATTTGGATATCTCTACTCTGACGACTTCACCTTGATTTCTGGGTCGTACCCAAAAACGCATGCCTCATCGCCTGTGATCACGGTGTTCAACAAGTTGGGGTTACTGCGTGCATAATCCAGCAGGTCCTGTGCGATGTCCAGGCGCAGTTGCTTGTTACTAGCTTAATTCAATTCACCACGTTTTCAATAGGTAATTCTAAGCGCTTTCGGTAAGAATTCTGCAGACTCTCTCCTCATGCCAATATCCACAGTCAAAATTGAATGTGCTCTTCCAATCCTTTACCCCAGCTCGTTCACAAGTTCTTTGACTATGATATGACAGTAACCCACGAACAATGTACGCCCTCGCTCAATGACATTCTCGTTTCGCCTTGTTCAGGGTCCGCCTGAACGCAGTTTGCTGTCCACCCATTTACCCGTCAGTTGCTGGTCCCCGTAAGCTTGCTGAATCTTGCGAAAGGTTTCCACTTGGGTACGGTGAAGCTTTTGGCAATGGTTGATGCAATATTCCTGCTGATGTTATTTCGTCATTTTACAAATGGCTGTAATCCAATAGGCACTCGCTACAAGGCCTCGCTCACAGGCCGACTACAAGCAACTTACGCTTTCTGCGGGCGGAAAAAATCACGTAGCGCTTCAATGTCCCCTTCATATTTGCACCGAAGGAAGCCTCCCGCACTTCACTGGTTTACGCGAAAAAAAAAAGAAGGTTGGATTCATTTTGAACAGACCTCATACGTTGTTATAGGGTTCTCTCGAGATGAACAGAATCAAGTGCGTTTTCTTTTGCGCGGATGCATGCCTGGACATTTTGGAAGAACATGCGGTACCTGTTGCAGCAGTAATTAGCTAGCCAATTGGCGCTTATTCAGGCCCGCTACACCGCAACACACTCAGCAGGAACGTAGATACGAGAAAAGAACGCAATATTATGTTACATGTTACACGTATCTTAACGAGAAACAACCTCAAGCCAAGGCGCTCGTCAGACGGTAGGACGATCTTCCACAAAAAAAAGCAGCCCCATCTGTCCAAGCTACATATAAAAAATTCGAATATATACATCAGTGATGGGAGGCACTGCCAAACACACGTGCACTTTCTCCTTGTAATCGGTGAAACATCTTTTGTTTATGTTGTCTGAAGGAGAAAAACTCTTATAACACAATGAGTACCGAATAATCTTTAGTATCTCTATTATTTCTCGGTCTATTTAGTTTCTTTTTTGTTCTAACCCGAAATATAATTAAGGTTTATTTTTTGGACGTAGCAAGTTTCTGTGATAATTGAAAAAATGAAAATTGTGGGTCATTCGTTATGTTCTTCATGCAACCGAACAGATTGTCATGTAGGATTTTTTGTGCCGGTGAGCTTCCTTTCTTGAGCACTTTTTCGTCCCAAATATTTTTCAGAAAGATTGTCTGGTCTCGACATTCTTGCGCCTTAGGTTTTGAAGATTCTAGATTCGATATAACAAAATTATTATAAAACACGACATCCTATGCTGTGAAACGAGAAGCCGCTTCGCCTACATTTACTTCTTCGTATATATGTTTTTTTTCTTTTCATGTTTGTGCGTCATTACTATGAATGTATTTCATCCTATTCTTAAATATACCAAGTTTTGGCTAATACGAGCTTCATTGTGATTTCCTTAAATCATTTCTTCTTGTTTTCAAATCAGATGATATATCCGAGAGGTCTAATGACGATAAGAAGCTTGCAGAAGCTAGGAAGGCAAGTATTATTTTCTAAATATTTCGCCCACTCCAGTACGCTGCAGTTTGTATCCTCAAATATAAACTCATGAAATTGCGGTGCGCGTGTTGGCAATTCCATTAGCTACAGCTGCTATAATTATCCACCAGCCTGTAACATGATATGCGTTACCCCCCTACATAGCTAAATTTTAAGTTAAACGTAATCTTTGGACGTCCACATCAGCTTTGTAAGAACATTTGAGTAGTTCTAGTGTTCATAGGGTATACGGTTAAATTACTGATCACACATGATCCGTTCTTTAGCAGTAGTTTTGAAAGAGATTTGTATCAATCAACAATGTCCTCAGAAAGGCTTACGTACTTCACACATCCATAAGTCATGGCACTTTTGCCCATAACCTTAACAAGCATAAAGCACGGCTGAATTAAAGAAGCTTCGGAGTGCATGTTAAAGAATGTGTATCATGCAGATTTCGTTAAAAAAGATACATCTGCGATACTTGCCTAGTTATGAGAGAGAATTCGCCCAGCACACATACATTTTATTACAGACGATTCAGCAGAGCGTGGCAGTGCGTCCGTTCTGCTTTTTCACTCTTGCAACCAAACTCTGTGCAGAAGTCAAACCCTCCACGCACGAGCCACGTGCGCGCTTCAATGTCCTGAGAGTGCCTCGTTGACCCTTCTCTTGCGCTTTATTGCCACACGTATCCCGCACCCCTTCACAAGTGTTGGGAGGGCGGCGAGCATAGATGTTACCATGTTACAAGCCTGGCTTTGATTTCTTGTAGAGGATAGGCTTCTGAATTTCTTTTACATGGTCATTGCATTGAGGCCACATTGATGGACCAAAATGTGGTAGGGTAGCCACGGAAATGCTCTTGCATTTGTGAGTGTGAATCTTCTCTCAGTCTGCCTTTTAAACGTCAACATATTCAGGCGTGTCAAGCAGACCTGTAGGCAACTCTCCAAGAAGTGCTCACAGTTCTTCATAGCGCTATGTTCTCATTAGTTGTCGCATTTGTTTCAAATGGTAAAATCCACCGAGCGACACCATTCAGCGTCCAGCATCTGAAGTTTTTTTTTTTTTTCATTTCTTTAGGCAATTAACACAAGCTTCGGTGTAGTAACAAACAGCTTGTTAGTACATTGTGTTATGCTCTGCCTTTTCCATGCACGGAAGGTAAATTTGCGACTACTACTGAATTTTATTTAAGAATGATGCACATTCGGTAACAAAATGCTGTTGATGCTATGAAATCACTATTTTCTTCACTTTTCAGTGCAACCTAGGTCAGCAAAACTAGCCCTGTTCCTGGGCAGGCGCAAATGTGCATTGGGTGTCTCGCGAATCCATAGGTTCTTCGAACACCGTGGTGTTATACTACACACTGCACAATTTCATAGAATTCACGTTATCGACTGATGCTGGCGGCGATGTATTGGTATTGTATCTGCAATGGGTTAGTAGCTCATCTCGGCAGCTGCAGTAGCTTGAGGGGATCGTCTCGTACACGATATCCAGAACTTCCAGAATCTGAAAGTGTGACACCATGGCCAAGGCCTGCGATCAAAATTCTTTCGCCTTTCCCTGCAATCTGCGAAGACCGACATTTCTCTAGATACCGGCAAGACCGTCATCTGGCGCAAACAGCGGCGCATCAACAAATTGCCATTGGCGGCGACGTCACGTATTATTGCGGCTGGACAAAGTAGCAATGCCAGTCCATGTCTGTATCAGTCGGTGGAGGTGAAGGTTTGCCGCGCGCTGTCATCGACCTTGAATTAGCACTAGGCGCCGTTACCGTCCTCGATACACACACAGGCAGCGGTAGTCGTGGCGCCTTTGCCCTGCTATGCACTTCTTCTGAAATGTCTTTGTGACGCTTCTTTCGCGAGCGTTGCTCACTTTGGCGAACACATTGAGCAGCCTCTTTGCGTGAAGATTGGTCTGTTGCCATTTTTTCAAGAATACGAACTTCTTGTTTCATTTTCGGGCATTCCTTCTAAGTCGCTTCGTGAGAGCTAGTACACTTGAGAGATTTAAACGAGGACGCCTCACAGTCGATGGTATTATGTTCTCCGCCGTAACGCGAGAAGGTTGCTTCGCTTCTACACACAGCGCTCACCTATCGTATCTTGAGATACATCCGACACTGAATAGGCCTCGGAAGGAATGGTCGTACACGGTGCATCACGTAGCCCTCTTTGACAGACGCTGGTAATGTCGAAGAAGCAAATATTATCTTGACACATCGGGAGCGCCCCAAGCGGTGAATGTCAAGAATGCGCGCCAATGACCTCGAAAGACTCTTGAGGTCCGGATGCTTGATTTAAAGCTCCATTGGAATGGGTCCGAAAGCTACAGAAGAGAGTAGAAAAATGTCACTGCTCAAGCACTCCGTACAAATGGATAACCACCGAAGCTAAACGTGAGGTGCCGGTGTTTATCACTTGATTAATCCCGACGGTCCATTAAACGACAGCTTGGTAGGCTGCCAGATCCTCGGCAAGCAGTTGCTGCTTGCACGGGGCTGCACGAGCCTGTTCTGTGCCCGGGTTGCAGCATCGGCACGGCGAAGGCAAGCTCGTTCCCGGTTCTGTTCGCCGCGTTGTTGAACGAAAGCTTCCTGCTCCTGTCGAGTACGTATGACGCATGGCGTAGCCATTTAAGAGCCAGAGAAAAAGGGCTGCGCTCACGCTCGGCTGCGACTAAGAGCAAAGACGCCACTACTGACCCCCAGCCAATCGCGCGCCTCCATTTCTTCTTTCTCAAGCATGCGCATGCGGTTGTGCCGGAGGAATTTTCAGCGTACAGGCTGCAGATGGACGGACGGACGAATGCGCCAGCGATATACAGCTTCCCTCTAAAATTTATGTGCAGGACGATGAACTAAGTTAACTTATATTTGAATTGATCAGTATTAAATGGAGAAGTCGGCATCTTAATCTAGAATTACATGGTAATTAGTAAACCGAAAATGTTGACATGCTGGTCAAAACTCTGGCAGCCCTCTTGAAAAAAACAATGTCGTGGCACTTAACCGCGTGCCAGGGAAGAAGGAAAAAAAAAACCGGAAATGATCTGACTGTTTCACTCCGAAGTTTGTTGGGAACACGTCGACGAAAAATAGAAAGGGGCTGCGCATTTTGAAAGATAGTTTTTTTCTCACCAGAAACCTCACAAACAGAACCCGTGCCTTTGTTCTCGAGACAAGTTTTGAACAACTAGCAAGAACTACAAACATGTTTCGCCTAGAAATAATTGCGTTTACGCGCTCAAGTTTCATCGTCCGCAGGTGGTTCCGGTTATAACTGCCATCGATCGCGATAAGATTGTGTAAGTTAGAAAACTGCCAGATTGCTTGCAATAGCATACTCCGATAACCAATTCCGCATTCTACGGCACTTTTTCGATAACAACGTCGAAGATTCATTTTTGAAATCCTTTAAATGCGTTCATCTCAATACCCTCTCTATTACAAATAGAGAGACCGAAGTGGGCATTTTATTAGAGAAACCTCAAAATACATTTGATGTTGTTCTGTGAACTGATGCATTGTCCACAGATGACGCATCAGATTTTCGGGCTGCTATGTAGAATATGTTTTATTTAAATTGGCTTATTGATCTTTACGGAGGAATTTGCGTCTTAGTGTATGTTTGAGTTTGAATTACTGCCGCAGTTCTTTTTCATTACAAGTTTATGAATTGTTGTCAGCTCCAAAGCGCAAGAGACTGCTTGCTGTTTATCGTCGTCCTCCGAGTGCAGTTTCCTTGCCATTTTTGCTTACTATGAAATAAAAAACAGCGTCACTCTCATCTGTATGGTTGATGTTAACATAAATATGAACAGCAGTGATGTAAATAGAAAACCTCTAGGTGTTTTACTTTGTTGTTATGATTATCCCAATTCATCCAATTTTCCTACGAGAGTGACTGACAGCTCGTTATCTCTAATTCACATATAATTCACAAACTTAAGCACTCATAGAAATAAAACTAGCGTTTTCGGATTTAACATCACCAATAATTTGCCTATGCTTCTTTATTCCAAGGCAAATGCGCGAAATTAATCTGCAGAAAACTAAAGTAATGTTGAACAGTCTCGGAAGAGAAGAGCAATTTACAATAGGTAGCGAGGCACTGGAAATGGTAAGGGAATACATCTACTTAGGGCAGGTAGTCACCGCGGATCCGTATCATGAGACTGAAATAATCAGAAGAATAAGAATGGGCTGGGGTGCCTTTGGCAGGCATTCTCAGATCATGAACAGCAGGTTGCCATTATCCCTCAAGAGAAAAGTGTATAATAGCTGTGTCTTACCAGTACTCACCTACGCGGCAGAAACCTGGAGGCTTACGAAAAGGGTTCTACTTAAATTGAGGACGACGCAACGAGCTATGGAAAGAGGAATGATGGGTATAACTTTAAGGAGGATAAAAAGAAAGCAGATTGGGTAAGGGAACAAACGCGAATTATATTACATCTTAGTTGAAATCAAGAAAAATAAATGGGCATGAGCAGGACATGTAATGAGGAGGGCAGATAACCGATGGTCATTAAGGGTTACGGACTGGATTCCAAGGGAAGGGAAGCGTAGCAGGGGGCGGTAGGAAGTTAGGTGGGTGGATGAGATTAAGAAGGTAAACACGAGCTGCCAATATGACAGCTTCTGATTGTTATTCCAATAGAGCGAATAGATAAATCTGTTACGCGGAATGTGAAAGTAAAAGCCACTTTGCAGCTGCCGCTTCACGTCTGTCTGAGTGGCAGCGGGCGCTACATGGTGGTACAGTTAGAACAGCATACATACTCATTCTTGTAGGTCCTGCACCTAGCGCAAGTGAGTTGTTAAAGTAACTAAATTTCTCAAAGTAAAATGCATCAGAAGTTTCGTAACGTACGACCTGCGCACAATTTAAAGATATTACAGCATCGGCTTGAAATTCCAATACGTATTCGAGAAATCATACCCAGCGCGAAGCCTTCCATCTGCCGTTTTGTTTTAGTTGCTCCGATGGGCGCAAATGCGTTATTGAGCAAATTGAACTTCTCAACGTTCTAGAAAAATTCGGCATTCATGTGGCGTGTGGATATAGTTTGGCTCCACTATGGACATTCCGCATTTTGGCCGTGGCTCCCAGGTACAGCGTGTAAGCCTGTAGTGAATATTTGCATCAAATGCGTACGTACTAAAAGCAAGGGTACTTGTTTTCTGTTATCGTAACCATCTATTATCCTGATAGTGCTACATTGCCAGAAAGAAGTGATGGGAGAGGATACGGTTTCTTGTTCACAGAAGGTGCTGCAATGGAAACGCATATGATCGAAAGCAATTTAAGGCGTCAGAAGACTTTACTAACGTGTCGTCACATTCACTGAGGCATCAAAATTCTGAATCACATTTATATGCTAACATGTGTTACAAAAGTGGAGAATTTTACATCCACGCATCATAAATTATAAGAATTAAATTCATAAGAAAGGGGCCGCCAAAGACTTGAAGAATTATAGACCGATCAGCTTAGTGTCCGTTGCCTACAAAGTATTTACTAAGGTAATTGCAAATAGAATCAGGAACACCTTAGACTTCCGTCAACCAAAGGACCAGGCAGGATTCCGTAAAGGCTACTCAACAATAGACCTTATTTACTCTATCTATCAGGTGATAGAGAAATGTGCGGAATATAACGAACCCTTATATATAGATTTCATCGATTACGAGAGAACGTTTGATTCTGTGGAAACCTCAGCAGTCACTGACGCATTGCGGAATCAGGGTGTAGACGAGCCGTATGTAAAAATAACGAAAGATATCTATAGCAGCTCCACAGCCACCGTAGTCCTCCATAAAGAAAGCAACAAAATCCCAATAAAGAAAGGCGTCAGGCAGGGAGATACGATCTCTCCAATGCTATTCACAGCGTGTTTACAGAAGGTATTTAGAGACCTGGATTGGGAAGAATTGGGGATAAGAGTAGAGGGGAGTAGAGGGATAAGAGGGGAGAATACCTTAGTAACTTGCGATTCGCTGATGATATTGCCTTGCTTAGTAAATCAGGGGACCAATTGCAATGCATGCTCACTGACCTGGAGAGGCAAACCAGAAGAGTAGGTCTAAAAATAATCTGCTGAAAACTAAAGTAACGTTTAACAGCCTCGGAAGAGAACAACAATTTACGACAGGTAGCGAGGCGCTGGAAGTGGTAAGGGAATACATCTACTGAGGACAGGTAGTGACGGCGGATCCGGATCACGAGACGGAAATACTCCGAAGAATAAGAATGGGCTGGGGTGCGTATGGCAGGCATTCTCAGATCATGAACAGCAGGTTGCCATTATCCCTCAAGAGAAAAGATTATAATAGCTGTGTCTTACCAGTGCTCACCTACGGGGCAGAAACCTGGAGGCTTACAAAAAGGGCTTAAGACGCAACGAGCTATGGAAAGAAGAATGATGGGTGTAATGTTAAGGGATAAGAAAAGAGCAGATTGGGTGAGGGTACAAACGCGAGATAATGACATCTTAGTTGAAATCAAGAAACAGAAATGGGCATGGGCAGGACACGTAATGAGGAGGGAAGATAACCGATTGTCACTAAGAGTTACGGACTGGATTCCAAGGGAAGGGAAGCGTAGCAGGGGGCGGCAGAAAGTTAGGTGAGGGGATGAGATTAAGAAGTTTGCAGGGACGACATGACCAAAATTTGTACATGACCGGGGTAGTTGGAGTAGTATGGGAGAGGCCTTTGCCCTGCAGTGGGCGTAACCAGGCTGATGATGATGATGAATGTGCGACTATAAACATGTTAACAAGCTGCTAACGCACGAAATGCGAAAAGAAATGTATTAGACATAGAATGTTTCAAAATCCCGGCTTTGCTCACACCGCTTTAAAAGACTGCACGCGAAGCTATAATTTGCGTCAGGAACTTGCTTTGAACCAAAGCCAAATTGACGTGACCCTTTTATTTTTCATGAAAGTGTCGTACGTGCTGCAAGAACAGGTTCGTGTCAAAAAAGAAAAGCGAAATAAACAGAGCGCGAAGCGACCAATGTGTAGAGACTATGTGTGCAATAGGAGTCGGTTGTAACTCCGTTAGACAGGATACCAGTAAGTTAACGCAGGAGACGAAAGATCTGATCAGGAAACGCCAATGTATGAAAGCCTCTAACCCTACAGCTAGAATAGAACTGGCAGAACTTTCGAAGTTAATCAACAAGCGTAAGACAGCTGACATAAGGAAGTATAATAGGGATAGAATTGAACATGCTCTCAAGAACGGAGGAAGCCTAAAATCTGTGAAGAAGAAACTAGGAATTGGCAAGAATAAGATGTATGCGTTAATGGACAAAGCCGGCAATATCATTACTAATATGGATGAGATGTGTTCAAGAAAATAGATATACCACTTCTAAATGAGCCAAATTGGCAATCAGGATGTCTGCACAAAAACAGAAACCAGATTTAGGTGTGCCCTTATCATCTATGAATTCGTAAGCTCCATTGAACACCAGCTGCTGCCTAGAAGACGTGTTAGAATAGATCTCTTTTGGCAGCTAGGCGAGTACTGTGTCCGTTTTATCACTTCTTCATTGGCTTTCTTGATGACCGAAGCCGGAATTCTACGCAAGACATCCATTAGCCTTGTCTTGAGCTAATCTGCCGTCCGTCTCTATCATGTAAGCACGATCTTTCACCTAACCTCAAAGAAATAAGTCGATTGGAGAGAGGTCAGGTGACCTAGCCGGCCAGTTTACAGGCCCGTGCCTTCCAATTTATTGCGCATGAAAAGTCGCTTCCAGTTAGTTTCGCGCTCGCCTGTTGCTGTGCGCCGATGGCCCGTCTTGCTGATATAACAGAAGTGGAAAATGAGACAGCGTAACTTCGCTGTCAGGCTCATCCAACACTCCTTCAAGGATTTCGTTCACGCAACATTGTGTAGTAAGCGTGTGATCGAAGAAGATCGGACCAATTATAGCACCGTCGTAAATTCCGAACCACACATTGAGTGACCACTGGTATTGGTGCAGATTACGTTTTACCCAGTGTGGATTGCAGTCACTCTAATGTGTGCATTAGGCAATTTTTCCTAGGCGTTTCTGCGAATGTTGGCTTCATCAGTGCGCATGATGTGCCTGAAAAAGTCCGGCGACTAATTGGCTTTTGTTAGGGCCCAATTCGAGAAATCTAGACCATTCTACAGGTCCCTATTTGTCAAGCATTGGTTACGGTGATACGGGTGAATGGCCGTTATTTAGAATCCTCCAAACTGATTACTTGGAATTTGGTGCCTGGGCGGCCTCGTCTCCGCACGCTAGCATGAGGGTTTGAGGCCATAAATGATAGAACGTCCGTCTGTAGGCTAGGACTCAAAGATCGTGCCCTCCGCCACTCTTTCTTGAAACTGCCGGTTTGTCACAGGTATTCATAATTTTTGATGATAAAAAATTATATGGTTTACATGCCAAAACCACTTTCTCATTATGAGGCACACCGTAGTGAAGGACTCCGGAAATTTTGACCACCTGGAGTTCTTTAACGTGCACCTACATCTAAGTACACAGGTGTTTTCGTATTTCGCCCCCATCGAAATGCGGCCGCCGTGGCTGGGAATCGATCCCGCCGCCTCCTGCTCAGCAACCCAACACCATACCCACTGAGCAACCACGGCGGGTAATTTTTGATGATAGTCGATACGTTTGGTATACCGTCACACTTCAATCACTGATAATACACAGGGTGTTTCAGCAAACACTTTCAAAATTTTTTCTAGGGTAGATTGTGGCAGATACCTCAATTCTTGCTTATGAGCCGGTCTACTCGAAGCGGCAGACAGTAGCAAAAAAATGGAAATTCGAAATTGACTAATTAACAAGGATTCACTATTAACTCTTTAGCAGGTTACCTTATGACCCATATTGTAGTTTAAAAATTCTAGCAGTGAACTTCGCAAGGCGGATCCACTTGGAACGAATTCTCAGGGTGACAGCAGTTTCTAGATATAAATTCCCGAACTTTGAGGGGAAATGCATTGGCGTTCCAGTTACTTGCGTGCTTCAAATTAACAAATTAATTACAAAGTTAGAAATTAACTGGAATGCCAATGCTTTTCTCCGCAACGTTCCGGAATTTATATCTGGAAAGTGGTGTGATCTTGAAGATTTGTTCCAAGTGTCTGCGTTGCGAACTCCACGGCTATAATTTGTAAATTGCAATATGGCCCATAATGTTATAGTCAAGAAGTTAATTAGTGAACTTTTATAATTCGTAGATTTTGCATCCCAATTTTTTGTGCAAGTATTGTCCGCCGCTTCGGGTAGACCAGCTCATGAATTAGAATTGTCATATCTGCCACGGGCAACCATTAAAATATTTTGAAAGTGTTTGCTGAAACACCCTGTATATTTGCGGCATTCTTCTTGTTGCCATTTTCAGATCCCAAGGCAAGGATCATGTTTACCTGCTACTCATTAGAGAAAGACATGGCGACTGGGACGAAACGAAACGCCCCTTTAAACCATTGCACTGACGTTGTCAATTCGCTTGCAACTAAGCTATATCCTATGTTTTTCTTTTCCTTTACATTAAAATGAAACATTTAAATTTCATATTCATAGAACGGTGTTTCTGAGAGAATAAACTTATGGAATAAACCAGGGACTTCACTTGAAAATCGACACGTTAGGCCGTCGATCTGGCGCCGTACCCGACGACGCACTACATTGTAGAGAATGCAGCGTTTATTCTACTGCGTGTCCCTCTTCGAAAACACTGACAAATACACATTTCTTAGTTGTTTATGCCAAATAATTATTTACAAGCTGTGGTTATGAGCGCCACTCACGCTTCCACATACTTATTCTAAAAGTTGCCGTAAAGCGTGACTGTGGCTTTTAGTAGAGAAGTCACAATGAGGTGACAGCTTCCGCTACGTGAACGTATGTTGAGCTATGATTTCGAACAACGTTCGTCCAACTTGGTAAGTCAAACGTAAAATAATACGCCTGTATTCCGTCTGCAATCTGTGTATAATTGAAAGTTGCACAAGTTTGCAACGAATACTTTACTTCTTTTTTATTGTTTTACACGCACGTGCAGGCTATACAAATTGACCCATTTGAGCGCTTTACCTAAATGTCACTATAACGCCACCGCGAAGCAAGAATAATTTATATATATATATATATATATATATATATATATATATATATATATATATATATATATTTATGAAGAAATCCTGATGGTAGAGTAGGAATAAATTCAACTTTTCAATCGAGTATTTCACTAGGCAACTAGCTGTAACATCTTTCAATATACAATCTTTTTTAAGAGTGCATGACGTATTCAGTCAACTGAGAGTGACAACATTTATATTCCGCAAGCGTTATGTTAGTTTGGGCCGATCAATAACTGGGATCTAGTACGCTTCATAAGCTATAAAATTAGCGTGGATGATGATTTTTTGAGAAGTAACTCACTGTTCTTCGTCTCGCATAAATCTTGACAATAGGATTCTTTTTTCGCAGGTTCTGGAAGGCGATGACCCATTATTTCTAGTTTTCTCAGCAAATACCTGGTACGAAGATCGTTACATATGCTGGACTTCTAAAAAAATCAAACATAAAAAGTATAAAATGGCACATAATATAACCTACTACGATGTCGCCGATCGGGTAAGCACTCAAGTCGTCTATCAATTCAGTTTATTCAAGATGAGTTCGGGTAATTAAAAGCTCACTGACACACAGAATCGGGTATAGAGAACAAACAAATGAATATGAGGATTCCTCATAGACTTTCGGATTATTGTACGGCATATTTCTAGCATCAAATGCGTATACATTGATAGAAGTTTGGAGAAAATGGCTGCCACAAGGAAGAAACTGCTACGGGACGAGCGCCTCAACCCTTTTAACGCCAAGAACTGCCGTAAACTGATGCAATATTGCCCTCCAATATCGTATTGTAGGATGAAATGAGCTAAACCTTACTTTTTCTTGAAAGAAGTGCAAATTGTCATCCAACAGTGGACTAGCAGTGAGCAAAGCAATGTTTGTTTCGGCAATTTCTTGGGCCTTTTTCTGCATGTTACGCTAGCGCCCCCCGCCCCACCCTCAGCTCTGGTAAAATTGTTGCGCATGTTAATTGAATTCTGGGCTATTACGTGAAAAACTACAATTTCGAGGCATGTCCGCATTTATTTTGACCACCAGCGGATCTTGAACGTGCCCTAATCAGGACCACGGGCGTTTTTCCATTTTACCGCTATCAAAATGCTGCTGCCGTAGCCGGAATTTGCACTGCAACTTCGTGCTTAGCAGCGCAACACCATCGCCTCTAAGAAACTCGGTGCGTTCTGTACCTTAATAAATGCCTAATGCTTTGGGAATAATGCCTTTGTTATAAACGTGTGAGCATCCGAATACAACGAAGCTAAAATGGCAAGTTAATGCGCATATTACGGGACCAATAGTAAGCATACATGTCTGTTCTCTTTCTTTTCTTTAATAATTGGCTGCAATATCCAACCAAGTGCTTAGTACAAATTAGCAAGCTAGGCCACTGTGAATGACAGCACGTTAGCAGGATTGCCAAGTTGATTCAGATGTAAATATTTTTGCCGCAGTAACACTAAAACACGTAATTTAAGCACAACACTGCCCTTGCATGGTTAAACGCAAAGTTGTAATTATTTGGGAGGCAAGAGCCGTTAGACTGTTTTACTTAAACTAATAGTGATCGCTGTTTTTCAAGCTAATAGTATGGAAATCATGGTAACTGCCCTTCTTCTCAGTATTATGAGATCCTGCATCCAGAGAGTGCTTTAAAACACGATCCTCACTCACATCCCATTTTAGCTTTCCTTGTGTAGCTGCGAGTGAAAAAAAAAACACAAAATCTGGCCATTCACGGTATACATATGTATGCACGCATGGAGGATTTAGACGGATATGATGATTACAGCGGTCGCCTAGAGCTAGATCTGTGCGAGGAACAATATCATATGGTAGTTAACCGGGGGAGTAATTGTCATTGACAGGCAACGTGGAAATGCAGAAATAGGCAGTCATGTATGGATTAGGCCCTGGTCTCCGATATGGTCTGCAAACGACTAGACGGAATGATGATAGATGAACAAGGAAAAGACAGCCTGGACAACAAGCATAAACGTTTAGTTTTGAAAGGTCGGAGAGGTACTCATATAAAACAGGAATCAATACCATCAGAAATTCTAAACTGTGTAAAATGCAAATAACACAGATGGCAAATAACGTAGAGAAGAGAATGGAGGCATCTCCTACAACAGTGTGGGAATATAAAGAACTGGTAGACATCATGCAGCAGGAAATGACGGACATGGCAAAAAAAAATTCTTGGATTGGAAAGTGCAAACCACGTAAGGGGTGGAACAAGGAAAATAACCCAGCTATAGAAGAGCGTAAGATGGGCTCTAGGAATTTTTGAGAAAGTAACAAGTTGCGATCACACAAAAAAGAGGCTGATGCAACATAAACTGATTCAAAATAAAATAAAATTATTAAATTAATTTTGGGTGAACACGATTCGCAAAAGAGAAAAAAGGCACGCCACAAACATTATGGAAACATGTAAGAGCACTCGGAGCTCCAACTAAAGATTTGCAAACTGTTTAAGGGATGAAGACGGTAACATCTTCGAAGAATACGATGCACTGCGGTACATCAGAGACGGTATTAGGGATAACCGTCACAAAAGAGAGCGTAATTCAGGCCCAAACAGATCCAGCAACAACAGAGAGTACGGAGGGTCCCAAATTTAATATGGACAGCTTCTACTAGAGAAATCAGAATAAAATGTGCTTAATTACACCGCCGCAGTGCCCAATGAAATCCCAATAAAACTAATTATTAACCTCTGTCCAAAGAGCAAGGCACTGCGACTTCCATTAAGCAAGTATTTAAAACGAAGAATTTTCCGGTTGGAAGGAGTGGAAGCCAGGTGAACCAAACCAGAGGCAAATGTAATAAAGATATCACAAGCTCGTACAGGCCAGTTACAGAAACGTGGGTCATACATAGAATGGCAATTGAAACCGTAAAATTAGAACTCTCGACGTGAGTGAAATATATGGTGCACAGGGCAAACTACAGAATTAGTTCAGACCAGGCAGATGCTTAGAGGATATTATGATAGTACTAATTCAGTCAATAGAGATCTGAGTAGCTCAGAATAGGCCATCATGGATAGCATTTCTAGTTATTAAGTGAGCCTACGACAAGGTCGACAGGAAATTGTTATGGGATATTCTCAATAACGAAGGCATAGATGACGATTTCGTGGAGCTGCTGCGAGAGATATACAGAAGCAACCGAGTGAAAATTGGATGAAAAGGCCTAAAATGTAACGGTGGAATCCACCAAAGACAGAAGCAACGATGTCCTTCGTCTCTATGGTTGTTAATTCTTCATATTAGGGCATATAAACACGACCGGAAAATAGGCAATTATGGTTTGATTTATCATACATGCTTAATAGATTAATAATTATTAGATTAATAGATTAATGGTGCTACAGAAGGTCCCAGGACTGATGTACGCGGACTTCATAGTAATACTTGCGGATAATGCAAGAGATTTACAGAAACTTTTTATAATGTGTGGCAACACGGACAAAAATTTTGGTCTTTAGCACAGCGAAATCGAGAATTATGAACTTCAATAAGGAGAGGAGCAGCTACGTGGTGTCAATTCAACAACATGTTATACCCATAGTCAAGCAATTTTAACTACCTCGGCGTGCACATAAACGAAGGAAACACTTATTCAAGCACCCACGAAGAGTAAGGAAACTAAAGGGGAAGAGGAATGCTGCTATACTGAAACCCAGAGCACTGTGGGGCTAGAATTAAGTTGAGATGGCGCGTAGAATCTGGAAAGAAAAATAGTAATAATGCCAGTGCTTACGTTCGAAAACATCATTCCGTGCTCATAATCGAATATCACGTAGGGGATGGAAGTTAACGAAAAATTGGGAGGCTGGTTTACTTTGGGAGCCCACGGCAAAACCATAAGTAAGGCAGGGCAAGGTGTCAGGGGTGAGGCCTCGTTTGAATTAAGAAACGCAGAGCAAAATAAGTTTTGAATAATGACTCAGGAAGTCAGGAAGCCTCAAGTAGATAGAGAATAAATGGGCGGCTAAAATGCAGAAGTATCTGTGGCTGAAAAGCATAGACACAGATTAGAGCAAGAGGTCAAGAAAGTTGGCAGCCAAGTACAGGATATTGGAAAAGTGTCAGTCGACAATCAGGAGTCATCAGAAAGAAAGTGAGAGGAAAAGAGACAGTAAATTCAATTCAGTAAGATGCAAAGAATGGAAACAAAAATTATCAGGGAGATTTGCAAGAATAAGAAGGAAGAAATTAAAATGGAATGTCTGTACAAATAACACGAAGGGAAGTACCTAGCTATTTGAGGCTGGAGCTTGTTGCCTAAGGACAAAAAACATACTGGCGCAAATATACGCCATTAGATGTAGGATGGGTATGCTACAGCAAAAATCAGGAGACCTCTTAGCCCACCCTAATTGAACGTGGTTGTATCCACCTAATGAGACCCGTAGGTAATGTACACCTTCCAGAAGCGCTTGTACTTAAAGGGGATGGAAGCATCAGCCGGTCAGCAGTCGAATTAAGCAGCAGACGTGTAGAGCCTCGGTGGAAATATCCAGGGAAGGAATTCGCACAACCGGATCCATTCGAAGCATAAATAGCGGTATAAAGTATATAGAGAAGACACAGCTATTATACATTTTTCTCTTGGGGGATAATGCCAACCTGCTGTTCATGATCTGAGAATGCCTGCCAAACGCACCCAGCCCATTCCTATTCTTCGGATTATTTCCGTCTCGTGATCCGGATCCGCCGTCACTACCTGTCCTAAGTAGATGTATTCCCTTACCACTTCCAGTGCCTCGCTACTCATTGTAAATTGCTGTTCTCTTCCGAGACTGTTAACCATTACTTTAATTTTCTGCAGATTACTTTTTAGACCCACTCATCTGCTTTGCCTCTCCAGGTTGGTGAGCATGCATTCCAATTGGTCCCCTGATTTACTAAGCAAGGCAACAACATCAGCGAATCGCAAGTTACTAAGGTATTCTCCATTAACTCTTATCCCCAATTCTTCCCAATCCAGGTCTCTGAATACCTCCTGTAAACACGCTGTGAATAGCATTGGAGAGATCGTATCTCCCTGCCTGACGCCTTTCTTTATCGGGATTTTGTTGCTCTTTTTATGGAGGACTACGGTGGCTGTGGAGCCGCTATAGATATCTTTCAGTATATTTACATACGGCTCGTCTACACCCTGATTCCGCAATGCCTCCATGACTGCTGAGGTTTCGACTGAATCAAATGCTCTCTCGTAGTCAATGAAATCTATATATAAGGGTTCGTTATATTCCGCACATTTCTCTATCACCTGATTGTTAGAGTGAATATGGTCTATTGTTGAGTAGCCTTTACGGAATCATGCCTGGTCCTTTGGTTGACGGAAGTCTAAGGTGTTCCTTATTCTATTTGCAATCACCTTAGTAAATACTTTGTAGGCAATGGACAGTAAGCTGATCTGTCTATAATTTTTCAAGTCTTTAACGGCCCCTTTCTTATGAATTTAATTCTTCTAATTTACGATGCGTGGGTGTAAAACTTTCCAACTTTGGTAACACATGTTGGCATATAAATGTGATTCAGAATGTTGATGCCTCAGTGAATGTTACGACAAGTTAGTAAAGTCTTCTGACGCCTTAAATTGCTTTCGATCATATGCATTTCCATTGGAGCACCTTCTGTGAACAAGAAACCGTATCCTCTCCCATCACTTCTTTCTGGCAATGCAGCACTATCAGGATAATAGATTGTTACAATAACAGAAAACAAGTACCCTTGCTTTTAGTACGTACGCATTTGATGCAAAGATTCGCTACAGGCTTACACGCAGTACATGGGAGCCACGGCCGAAATGCGGATTGTCCATAGAGGAGCCAAACTATATCCACACGCCACATGAATGTCGAATTTTTCTAGTACGTTCAGAAGTTCAATTTGCTCAATAACGCATTTGCGCCCGGCGCAGCACCTAAAACAAAACGGCCCATGGAATGCTTTGCGCCGGGTATGCTTTCTCGTATACGTATTGGAATGTCAAGCCGATGCTGTAATATCTTCGAATTGTGCGCAGGTCTTACGTTACGAAACTTCTGATGCATTTTACTTTGAGAAATTTACTTACTTTAATAACGCACTTGCGCTAGGTGCAGGGCCTACAGGAATGAGTATGTATGCTGTTCTAACTGTACCACCACGTAGCCCCCGCTGCCACTCACACAGACGTGAAACGGCAGCTGCAAAGTGGCTTTGACTTTCAGATTCCGCGTAACAGATTTATGTATTCGCTCGATTGGAATAACAATCCGAAGCTGTCATATTGGCAGCTCGTGTTCAAGTCGTTCTCTACGCATTATCTGACGCAATTTACTTTTTAACATTAGTTTAAGAAGCCAAGGAACATTTACGTGGCTGAATGCAAAAGCATTGCGACCACCGTGCGATGCGTATACTTTCTGCCACAACGCAAGGTCGTGGGTTCGACTCCCAGCGAAGGTCGAGGGTTCGATTGCCCCAAAATATTTCATGGGTTCAAATTCCTAATTAACTCTCTTATTTTACTCTGCTGCCATTAAAACCACAGGTCGTGAATTGAAAACCCACCAAAGGTAGAGGGTCCGACTCCGAACTTAGGTCGTGTTTTCGACGCTTGAATTAACAAAATCTTAATTAACGGCCTCCTAGTTAGATTAGCCCTATTCCCTCCCAAGGCAGTGGGTTCGACTTTCATCAAGTTGTGAGGGTTCGATTAGCTTAATAATTTCTATCCTAATGAGGCTTGCCTTAAGTTAATTACATTAAGTGTTACTTAACAATTAAATATCTTGGGTTCGACTCCCATCAAAGGTCCAGGGTTCGTACTAATTTTGTATCATCGTGTGGTCACGCCGCCAACGCCGGATTTGCCGCCTCATGAGCCAGTTAATGCCTTCGCATTGATAGGGCATTTGCGCTTCCCGGACGTACTAGAAGAATGAGGATGTATGGTACGTCCACACATGTGCGTGCACGTGTGACGTACGTTGCTTGCGGTGGTGGTGGTACTTGTGTAACTTCGTCTAGTCAGTTTTTATGTAAAGTACCAGTTTTATTTATAATGTATCTTCCCATCGCGCCTAGTCATGCTTCAATCGCTACCCCCCTGATCACAGCCCGTAACCGCCGTTATTGATGATGGTGACAATTGCCTCTCGACCACTTTTCGTCAGAACCTTCACGTCCTATTAGAGTCGACCTTGGACGGTATGCTCGCGTTCATCGCGCGGAATGGAAGCCAGAGTTCCGCATCGTACCTCACCAATCACGGTACCGTATCATATATCACCCAAAACGAAAAGACTTTTATACGTCATTTGCGTGTATACATTATTTTAAACTCTGCGTTCCCTATCTTCTGCTGATGAACTCTATTATAACTAACGCGAGAACTCCTTCCGTTACCTGAATGGTTGAAAGCAAATACTAAGAGGGAGAGTACCGTGAAATCCGCCTGCATTCCACCCTTCGAACGTGAAAGTACAGCGAAGTACACACCAACTGACGTTAGACGGCGTTAGACAAGATCTACCACCACAAGTGACGTACGTCACGCACACACGCTCATGTGCATAAGTTTAGCATACATCCTCATTTTTCTAGGCCATCCGCCAAGCGCAAGTGTTTTATTGAAGTAAATTAATGTTTAAAACGTAAATGGGTCGGACAATGCGTGAAATTTTAGTGCTACAAACACACAAGCTTCAGAAATGATAGCAGAGGATCGTTATTGGAATACGTGACAAAACATAAATCTGTTACGCGGAAACCGAAAGACAAAGCCCTTTCGCAGCTGCAGCTTGAAGCCTGTCTGAGTTGCCGCGGCCGCTAGGTGGCAGTACAGTTACCACAGAACATATACTCGTTCATGTTGACCTTCGGACTAGCGCAAACGCGTTATGAACTCCTCAAATAAGATGCGTCAGAAGTTCGTGAAATAGGACATAAATACCACCTGCAAACATGATAGGATCCGACTGCAATTCGAATGTACGAGACAGCGTAATTCTGTTATGTGGAAACCGAAACACAGTTTCTTAGAGCTGCTGTAAACACGCACAAAGGTAAACATGAACGTATCTCATTCGGTCACTACGGAAACTCGCTGTCAGAACGTGTGAATGAGGAAATGCGGCAGCTGTAGCGAGCGAATTCACCTTGTTGCTCCGTCTCGCTTCAAAGCGGACGAAGCGTCAAAAAATTGGAAGACGCTTTAGCTTCGCCTTCAAGAGTGGAACGCGATAGCGTTATCGCACCCCGTTCGCACCGCCTACTCAAACGCGCTACGCCAGCCAAACGTCGCGATCGGCATAGATAGCCGGGCCTCGACGCGCCATGAAGGCGGACGCGATTATGGGGCGAGTAGCGCGCCACGTGTCGGGGCAGCGCCGTACATTGTGAGGAGGGGGTCTTCTCCGTTTGCCGCAAGATGGCTCTGCGTTTGCGCAGAGCGCAGAAGAAATGTAGTGGAAACGTACTTCGCTACTCGTGAAACTGCGACTTCTGTACATTACATGGTAATAATTACCGATATACACCGCAGTATAACTTTCTACGGCGCGTTTCTAAGGCAACACCGCATTCACTAGAGGCGATTTTGTCCCGTTTTGAAGGAATTGTGTGCGGCGCGCACTCCCATGTCAGGCAGCGCGCTCCACCGCCGCAATCCCGTAGATCACGAGACGCACGAGAGACGCGGCCGAGGAAGGCAGGAGAGACGCACGAGAGACGCGGCCGAGGAAGGCAGCGGAGACGCACGAGAGACGCGGCCGAGGAAGGCAGGGCGAGACGCACGAGAGGCGCGGCGGAGGAAGGCAGCAACACGCTTCACGCCGACGCTCTGCAGAGAATAAACAGTTTTTCATTTAAGCAAGAACCCAGCCTTATTCATTTTCGCTGACATGGCGCAGCCGACAGGATCTGCAGATGCGTCTTTCCCGAACGAAGAACGAGCGGCCACCACGGAGCCCAGCAGAACGCCATCGGTGAGCTCGGAGTCGACATTCATCTATTCACCGGTGAAATCAACTGTCCGCGAAGTTCTGAGCGCCCTGAAAAAGCAACAGCTGACCGACGAGCTGAGAATGCGTGGACTTCCGTGCAGCGGCCGCAAGGACGATCTCGTGACCCGTCTCCAAGACGACAACACTCGCCTCCAGACCGAAGCTGACGGCGACGACCACGAAGAGGCGGACTCCCAGGCGCCGGCTACGATCGAGAGTCTGCGTGCCGAGGTTGACCAACTGCGACGGCTTCTAACCCAGCAACGCGGGTCACACGCTACGAGTGACACAACGGCGGCACCGAAGCCAACGCAGGCGCAAGCTGGGGACGAAACGGGCTCCCAACGTTTCGACGGGATCCAAGCCCCCGCTACGGCAGCGAACCAACGGCCGGCAGAAGTCAACCGTGGCGCACCTCCACAGCCCTCGCCGGAGAACACCGCCGCCACAGCTCCAGAAGGTACGCCAAGCATGACTGAAATCGTGGCCATGTTCGCACGCGCGCAGCTGCAGATGACGGAAGCGTTGTCGAGAATGTCCGCGCCAGCTCCGCCCGTGCTGATCCAGTCTACGAGCGATACTGCGTCCGCCATCCCCGAGTACGACGGTGATGTAAAACGAAATGTCCAAACGTGGATCACGCAGGTGGAACGCATTGCTACGCTGGCCCACTGGTCCCCATCACTGACGCTCGCAACGGCAGCAACCCGGCTGCAAGGTGCCGCAAGGGACTGGCACAGCTCTTACGGTATGGCATGTGAAACGTGGGACCTTTGGAAGGAAGCACTTGCCTCTCGTTTCGACCGGAAGCTAACAATGCAGGAGTTCTTGGACCTGCAAGCTTCACGAAAACTGCGCGATTCGGAGACCCTAGTGGAGTACATGTACTCTAAAAATGCTCTACTGGACAAGTCTCCGTACCCGCTGGCGAATGAAGAGAGAATTTCGCTGATACTCAGCGGGATCGAAGACGACACCTGGGCGAATCCTCTGGCTGCACAGCCCTGCAGCAGCGTCATTGATTTGGTAGACCGCGCAGCGCTGCTCGACACCAGGCGGCGTAAAGCAATAACGACGCAAACAGCGCAGTTCCGACAATCTCAAGCTGGACAACAGAGCCAACGAAACCAAACGAGGAACAGCTACGAGAACAGAGCGGCAGCTGACGACAGACGCCCCGGGCCGAGCGCTCAGTCAATGCGGCGCGAACACCGAGAACCAGTTCGAGCTGCGCGAGCACGAGCCTGCTTTAACTGCGGCAATATCGGACATTTGTCGAGGGAGTGCACGAGACCCAAGACGGAGGCCACAATCCACGCGGAACGACGCCGAGAAGCCAGATATGACGCAGGCAACGCCGGCACAACTTCCAGGCAAGCCAACTGCTTCCTGCAATCGACGGGCGGCACCCTACCCATCGTGAAGGGCTTCGTTGAGGGCCGACCGGTCAGAGTCTGCATAGACAGCGGCTCCAACGTCTCTGTCCTCGGCGAGAGCTCCGTGGGCCCTGAGGTTCATCCCCGACCTTGGACGTCTCCCGAAACGATAGAAGTTCTCGACCGGAGCATCAGACCGGCGAGAGTGGCGACTCTGAACGTGACCATCGGAACATCGACCGTGCGGCTCGAGGAGGTGGTGATCGCGCCCTTGCCAGGTGCCATAGACCTGATTCTTGGTTCGGACTGGCGCCGCGCTGCGAACGTTGACGTCACGTTCCACCCCACTAACGACGTCACCCTCGTTCCCGTTCAGCCATCGGTGAGTGAGCCATCGGGTCACGCACCAAGCGCACACAGTGCGCATCGCGTCGGAGAGACCCTAATAACAGCCTTTAGCAATCGCAGGGTCCTAGACGAACTACCGGAGAGCGAAATCGGCTTCGTACAGCTAAAGACGAAGGACCCCGGTCCTGACGAAGATTATACCAATCAGGTTGAAGAGGCAGTATCCAAAATGTCCCGCGACGCAAGCGCCGACGAACGAGATGAGCTGCGCTCAGTTCTTCATCGTCACCATAAGGCGTTCACCACGAGGAAGGACGCGCTGGGGCTCTGCGCTCACGCTGAGCACAGCATCGATCTCAGGGACGATATTCCTGTCGCGTCAAGGCCATACAGATCCTGCCCTGCGGATCGCCAGTTTATGAGAGAACAGGTCAGTGACTACTTAGCTAAGGGGATCATCCGACCGAGCCAGAGCCAGTACAGCGCGCCTACCATTGTAGTGGATCAACCACATCACCCCACCACGCCCAGACGAATGGTCCACGACTACAGAAAACTGAACGAGAAAACCATCAATCCGCCTTACCCGATGCCAATCATGGAAGATGTAATTGACATCATGAGGGACGGTTCGAAGTACTTCACTGTCTTGGATGTAAAGTCGGCCTTTCTCACGGTGCGAGTGAAACCTGACGACATTCACAAGACCGCGTTCGTGACGCCAGACGGAAAATACGAATACCTACGAATGGCCTTTGGATTTTGCAAAGCTCCGCAGACCATGCAGCAAATAATGCGCAACACGTTTGAGGGCTTGAAGAGAACATCCACTTATATGGACGACGTCGGCCAGGGAGCAGCTACGGTCACTGAAGCGCCGTCATTACTCGACGAGGCGTTGAGTAGGGTCATCATCAACGGTTTGAAGATGGACATCAGGAAGTGCCAGCTTGTCCGAGACCGAGTCTCATTTCTGGGCTACGTTATATCCGCAGACGGTCGAACCTTAAACGAGGCGAGAGTCGCAGCCGTGGACAAGTTTGAGCCTGAGAGAAGCGCAAAGAAGTTGTATTCGTTTCTGCAATTTGCTAACCATTACCGCAAGTTCATACCAGAGTTTTCGAAACTCACACACCCACTGCGTCAACTGGTCTCGAAGGATGTGCCATTCATCTGGACGGGAGCACACCAGGAAATAGTGAACGAAATCAAGAGAGCGCTTAAGAATCCTCCGCTACTGGCAAACTTCTGCTCAGACTGCCCAACGCAAGTACACGTCGACGCATCACAAACCGGACTCGGAGCGATACTGACCCAAACGCAAGAAGGAAGAGAACGGGTCATCGAATACGCGAGTCGATCTCTGAGCAAGCATGAAAGAGGTCTGCACTCGAACATGCTGGAATGTATGGCTCTACACTGGGCCGTCACGGAGAAATTCTCCATCTACCTGCGTGGTGGCCCACGATTCACCGTCTACACGGACAACTTCAGTCTGTCCTACCTGGTTGAAAAGGGGGCGACGAACCGGCGATTCGCGAGATGGACACTCGATCTCGCGGAATACAGCTTCGTTGTCAAGCACAGGCCGGGACGGCAGAACGCTGCTGCCGATGCTCTCTCGAGACTGGCAGCGGATCCAGAACCCAACGAAGACGAATTGGCTACCAACGACCTAACTTGCCTCGCCGTGATAGTGAGCAAACACAGTCGCATTCGCGAGTTTCAAGAGACCGATCCCGAATGCCAAAAGTTCCGGGCGGAAGCGGGAACTGTTAACTCCACCTATGAAGTGGAAGACGACATCGTGGTGAGAAGATCGATCGAGGGAGGACGAGCTTGCAAAAGGGTGGTGGTTCCTGCGGCGCTCCGAAGCAGCGTAATGGCAGTCTTTCATGACAACAACGGACACCTCGGAAGCGAGAAAACGAAAGCCTTGGTCCAGCGAAAGTACTGGTGGCCATCTATAGTAAGGGACATCCGCCGCTACATCGAGTCATGCCACACGTGCCAAATGATTAACTCACGAACGACACGAGCCGAAGGGTGCCTCAGCCCCAGAGAAGTTCCAAACGAGCCCAATGTTGTCATCTCTCTCGATCACATGGGTCCCCTGGATGGAGGTGAAGGTTATATCCTCGTATGCATCGACCACGCTACAAGGTACATGGACGCGGTAGCAGTGCCAAGCACATCTTCCAAGTACTACCTGGAATTTCTTACGAACCGGTGGATCCCACGATTCGGCGTCCCAAACATCATCCTCACGGATCAAGCGAAGGGCTTTGTGAACAAACGAACAGCGCAAGTTCACAACAGGCTTGGAATCCACCACATAAACTCTCCTCCGTACTGGCCGCAGTCGAATGGACTAATCGAAAGAATGGTGGGAACCCTGAAACAGGTATTGCGAAAGGTCATAAGCAAGTCTGAAAACTGGAAAAGGGAACTACCTAAGGCCATATTTGCCATCAACGTCTCAAAGCACCGACACGGCAACCTAAGTCCCTTCTGGCTCATGCACGGCTACGATCCGAGGGTACCGGGAGAACTAAATATTGGAACAATCGGAGAAGAAATGGAAGCCGCACAAAGGCTCCATGAAATGGCCAAGGGGCGCCAGGACATGATAAGCTGTCTTAAGAAAAGCCAAGAGGAAACGACCAGCCGGTACAACGAGAAACGCCGGACACCGCATTTTCAGTGTGGTGATCTCGTTCTTCTGGAGCTCGGCGCAAGGTCTCCATTAGATGCCAGATACGAAGGGCCGTTCGAAATAACGGCACTGACAGGTCCCAACATGGCTGTTATAAGCAGGGCTACCCCCATCCCCGGAAGGTCAAACGAAAAAACTGTAAACGTCGAACAGCTGAGGAAGTACAAAGAACGCGCCTTGGACACCGAGGAATTGACATCGACGGACGCGTGCGCCTGAGGACAGTCGCAAATTTTGGGTGGGCCGTGTGAGCGGCGCGCACTCCCATGTCAGGCAGCGCGCTCCACCGCCGCAATCCCGTAGATCACGAGACGCACGAGAGACGCGGCCGAGGAAGGCAGGAGAGACGCACGAGAGACGCGGCCGAGGAAGGCAGCGGAGACGCACGAGAGACGCGGCCGAGGAAGGCAGGGCGAGACGCACGAGAGGCGCGGCGGAGGAAGGCAGCAACACGCTTCACGCCGACGCTCTGCAGAGAATAAACAGTTTTTCATTTAAGCAAGAACCCAGCCTTATTCATTTTCGCTGACAGAATGAACTCGGGGCTGAGTGGTAGCGTCTCCGTCTCACACTCTGGAGACCCTGGTTCGATTCCCACCAGCCCTTCTTGCAAGATCTTTTTTATTTGCGAAGTGCCTTCTGGGATTTATCGCTCACGTCCAACGCCGACGCCGACGACACCGGCTTTTCTGCGACACGAGCTCTTTAACGCTGTCGCGTTAAAACGCCGCGCATGCGAAGCTCAAACACTCGGCACACTATCGCGTTGAAGATTGGGCGCAGGTGCGGCAGCGCCGTTCGAAGCAGCTAAAACGCGTCCTCCCCCCTCCTCCCCCCTTCACCCATCCCTCACCCCCCTTCGGTGCCTCGCGCGTGACAGAAGACGGCGTGCTTCCTGCTCGCTTTCCTCCTTTCTGCGCACGCTAGATTCAGCCGTGATCATTGACTGACCCTCGAAAGCTTTCACTCGAACACAAGGCATACGGCGCGCGGCGACGATGTTATCGTGCGTGCAATTTATACCGACGATCACGGCGACCACAGAAATGTGCCTGGAGTGTCCACTAAATACTATTGCAATAACATGTGTGAGAAGTTTCTTCATGTAGGACTTGTGCCCGAACTACATACATGATAGCATCGGATTGTAACTTGAATATACGAGAAAACGAAATTCTGTTATGCGCAAAGTGATAGACATACCCCTTTTCCGGCTGCCGTTCTCTTTATTTATTATTATTTTTTTTTGGTGAGCAGGTCACGAGAAATATTGAACTAAAGGCTAGCAGCTTTGCTCTAAAATAAACAAGCGAAATGGCGGAGAAAGTGGCGTGTTCTTGTCACTCCGCACTGCTGCCATGGTTTAGCCATTTACTTCTCTCCTATGCAGCTGGTGCGACCGCTGTGGTGCTGTAAAGCGCCGATAATTAGGCGAATACTCTGGAACCAGTGTTTCCGTTATAACGCCAACGTTTCCTGGACCAGTAACAAAGGCAAAAATAAGGCTATCACAACAAATTAACGATCAAAATTGGCAACACTCTCGGCACCGATTGGCCCTGAAGCGAGCATGTGATATAATGCATGGTGTACGCATTGCAAATGATTAGAAATACAAAGAACTGAGTCGGAGGAGATTGCCCTGCGAACGCTGGATGCCCGACATGGTGCTCCTTCGTAGATCGTTTTTCCCCTCCATTCTCAGGTGAAAATAAGAGTTAAACACAACGCACGGGGGTTATGACGAGTACTCTTTTTGAGACAAAGGAAGCACCAATAATGGGTATTTTTGTTTTAGGCCATACCTTTTGCGAACTCCACACCAAAAGTAATTCTAATTAACATTGATACTGGTTTAGTGAAAGACTACCAGAAACGATAGGCTGGTTGATTCCTTGACATTCGCCGTACTCACCCTTTTTTGGAGAAAAGATTTGAATATTCCTCTATTGCACATTTAAATCATTAGGATGAGCACTTGACCTAATCTAGAAGCAAATGCTAAATACTTCTCAATGCACTTCTCAATTTCTTGCCATTCCAGACAAGCCCGCCTGTGTTAATGTCAAGGTAAGTGTCAATGTTCTTGCATGAATTTTTATTTGCTAATGTGTATATATTCAATTGTTTACTATATTTTACAACAGTTGTAGATATTAACATAGTTAGCAGTTTGAATCTTTTATATTTTTTGCGCGTTAATGAAAACGTAACATTTTTTAAGGCAACACTAAGCAGCATAGATGTTGGTGTTTCGGAGATTAGTAATTTGGCAGGCGTGTCATGTCTTTTCCGAACTAGTTCTCCTTACATCACCTAAAACTACGGGTGCACCGAAGCAATTCTTGTGACGTGTAAATGAGAAAGGCATTACTGGTCGCTGCTTACTTCGCGTACGTGAATTCGCGCAGTTCCTTCTGCTTTTGTCGCTGCTGCTCCGGTTCTCGCTGGCTATGCTGCCGCTTTGCGCGCTGCACCGCCATCTTCACCGCCTCTCAGCTCGTCGGGAACTTGCGGGGTTCAGGTTGCCTCTATGCAGCCGCTGCATACAGTTCCTCGTGCTCGCTACGCAGCCGCTCGCTCTGCCTTTCGCGTTGTCGGGAACTTGGGGAATGTATGTTGGCCCCCTGCACTTCGCGTATAAGTCTTCTCGCCACGAGAACTCTGGCTTACCTTCTGTTCGGCCGCCACCCTTCTTGGCCCTATGACACACTGCTTCCTTCCTCGACGAACACTCCCACTGAATAGGCTCAAGACGTCCTCGCCTGGGCTCGCAGGGCAGCCAGATTGCCGGCTTCCCGCTCACCTATTCTCCTGCCATGATGGTCCCTTAGAACAGCCGACATCGGGTTGTTCGATTTCATCCTGGAGTGGTTGTCTTCCTATGGAGGCCATGTCGCCGCGTCGGCTTGTCTGAAAAGCTGCTGCCGCTCTACGCATGGCCCCTACACGATATTGCGTCTGCTTGGCGATGTCAACTACGAGATCGCTCCGCTGAAGCCGCATGTCTTCATGAACGTTGCGCATGTATCACGGATGAAGCCTTACGTTGCCGCGAGTTCACTTCCCTTTTAGTTAGCGGCGAGACGTCGCCTTTCTAGGCGAGTGTTTAATTTGGCTAAGTCCGTGGCTGAAAACCCTCGTGTGGGCCCCCGCTCACGTGGCTGTGCCCGGCAATGCGTCGGCTCACAGTTTGGCTCGAGATCTCGCGCGCCCAGCGTCGTCCGCGGATGCGGACGGCGTGACTGAGGAGGAGAGACACGAGGAACCCTGCGAGACTTATTAAATAGCCCATAGCTACCGCTTGAGGTGTCGCGCGCTCCCACCACCGGCCAAGCTATTCGATAAAACGGCAAACGGTCGCGTTTAGGCTACTCCAGACAAACACATACTCACACCCACAGTGCATTCACAAAATCTCAGGGGGCGAGAAAAGCGACCAATGTAGGCTCTGTTCACAAACGGGAACACTCACACACATAATGTGGGAATGCACCTCGCTCCCGTTTTCTCATCTCCCCGTCAGCAGCGAGACCGACTGGACAGCCTGGCTCAGTTCCTGGGACGTCGACAAACAGCTTGAACTGGTGGACTGGGCGGAGAAGGTCAAGGAGGCCCAGGGCCTTACTTGAGCCCGATCGCTCAGTCAGGTCCCCCTTTACCCTTCCCCCTTTCAATAAAGTTTACCACCACCACCACCATCTAGGCGGGTGTTATATAACGGCAGAACTAAGGGTGGCGCCAGTCAGAAGAAGACGATTTGACGTGTAGAAGTGGAGTCGGTCTCGACAGCCATCTTGTTTATGCATCGCTGTCTGTCCTGTAAATATTCTAAATACATCTTTATATATGACTTCTGCAACGAGACCATAACCAAAACAATGGTTACGGCACTAAGCAGACGAGGACGAAGTGAGACAAAAATGACATACACGGGCGCCAAGCGTGTCTCACTTCGTCCTCGTCTGCTAACCACCGTATTCTTTGTTTATAAATCGTGAAACAACTAGCTCAGCAACAACGTTTGTTAAGTATATGATATTGCGTGTGTGCTTCCGCAAATTACTAGATATGTAGGTTTTTCTACAACAGCATTATATGGCTCACGAAGCGGAAAATCTGGTGGTGCAGCCGAAGATGCTGCAAGGAGGCAAGTGGTCACAGCCTATCAACGGGAGGCGCGGACCGCATGGGCTGCTGAGTTACTTCAAGCGTCACCAGATGGCGCTCCCCTCAGCGCATCTGCGGCAGCCGCGGTGCCAGCCGTGCGGGAGAACACAAATTAAAAGAGCCAGAAAGCTCGTATTCGCGCATAGCGTTCGCCACAAGCGTTTCCCGGTAAAGGTTAGGGTTGCATAAGCTGCAGTTGCCGGGACGCGTCAACGGTGTGGCTGTTCTACATTAGCGCTGTGAGACGCAGTGCTGCCAGTAGATGTAGGGATTTAGGGGAGCTCTATCGTGAGCTCCGATGGACGAACGCTCGAATTCGACTTCTCAGGTAGTAGCTGCATCCGGCTCTTTGTCCTGTACAGGCAAGCACGAGAACGGGGCTCAGGCGTCATCGGAGAGAGGGCGCAATGTTTTCCCATCCATCCATGTAGGGATAGCTAAGTGCTCGTAATTTTATATAGCAATTGTCTAATGTCAACTTCCTTCCTGAATTGCCAGTTCTGTTATATTTATTTAAATCAGAAGCAACACCCATAAAATTCGATTACATGCGGCAAGTTCATTTAGATCTCTCAATCAAATTTTAACGATTGCGTGTCCATGAAAGACGAGCTGCGTTTGATGGGAGCATGCGTGACAATCTGCAGAGCAGGCCTCTCAGACGAGTGTGATGATTCCGGACAACGCTGAACTAGGGATTGTTTCGAGCTACACCTTCTTGTAAGCAATTTCACGGCTCTCACACAAATCTAAGACAGCAGCAAAAGTACGATAAATAATTTTGAAAACCTCCGTAAATATTTTAGGTATACTACTTTGGTATAAGGACAAATTGGCTGCAGCACGTTTTCGTTACTGCAATAGGGCCGCTAAATCGCACGGCGCAGAGACTAACATGCGTGTTGTACCATTCATCTTTGGTTATTTATGTATGTTTCTTTGTTATTTGTCGTGCTTTCGTCTAATCGCCAACTTTTTATCCTCATCCCTGCACAAAAAGAAGAGAAACCAAGGTTTAGTTTTTATATTATTGTCGTCATGTATTTTTTGTATCTTCTTGTGCCTCGTGTACCGGCGAAACGCAATCCGACTCGTTTTAAAGCATCAAGGGTGCTATAACGTAAAACTATTCCAAACTTTCCTATTCCATTTCTGCAATCAACTCTGCGCGATTGGTCAAAAACACTTTCGCACCACCCCCACTTCACCTGCCTGTCCCGCGACGTAACAAAAACGGCGCTAGCTGCCCATCTGATATGACGTGTACACATTGATTATGCATGATTTAACTGAACAAAAAAAATTGTTATTTCATACTGGATGCCTTTTCGCCAGTAGTCATCGGCTATGGGACAAACGTTCTTGGGCTGCACCCACTTCACCTGCCTGTTACGCGACGTCACAAAACCTCAAAAACTCACCGCGTCAAAGTGACGCGCCGGCGTTAAAAATTGCATTAATATGCCGAATAAAACTGAATTTTCTTCTGAACAGCTGCAGGCTGCCCCGTTCCAAAATGAATAAAAGATGGCTGTCGCCGATTGCTTAGGCACTGGCTACTCGCACCTGCCGGAGAGCATTGGTTTATTTGCGTACTCTAAAGCTTCTTGCGTGGCGGTGTAACGTTTTCGAGCACTTTCGGCACTTTTACAACCTCGTTCTGCCAACTCTTCTTTGCTGAGCATCCGTTTTAGAGTCATTCTTAAGCTTCCTTTCACGCCGCCGTGATTTTCGACCAGCCACCGCAAGCTAAGTAAGGGAACGCGGGCCGATCGCAGACGCCGGCTGCTCGGACGACCCTCTACCTTTCTCCCACCTACCCTCTCTTTCTTTTAATCCACGTCCCCCACCCTGCTGGCGCTGAGCCGTGCTCCCGCATGGGTAGCAGAAGATAATGCGAGCCTTTCCTCCTTCCTCACAAGAACCACTTTTCTCTCTCTCTCGGCACCACCCTCTCCATCCGGTTATAGATTTTCAGTGCAGTGGCTCGGCCCCAGCGAATCCCTGTCCACTGGAACATGCTTCTCACCTCTTGTCAGCCAATTAGATAAGACAAGCCGCTCAGTGTAGGCATTGTTATTCGTTTTTCAAGCAAACAAAAGTGACCTCCTATGAACGAGGAGAGCGTTTGATTGGTCTGTTCACACAACCTTTAGGGTGACCTCCCGATGTTTGCGTCGGTGGTTAGGTAAATATGACGTCAGGAGATTAGAATAAAAACATATTGGAAAATTTTCACGTTAGAGGGCCCTGAATATTGCTTAAGATATTTCGTCTACACTGTTGAACAAAAATAAAAAGTCATGCTTCCCACGCAATGCAGCTTCTTTAAAGTGGTACCAGAAATGTGTTGATCTGTAGCTTAAGCTATCCTGGATAAACTATCCTGTTTTCTGCTATATTTCAGGTTCGCCGTTTGGCATGTTTCCAGGGTGGGCAAACGTGAATTAATCACTCTCCAGGATAGGAGTAAGACTTCTACCTAATTTCTTTATTGACCATATAAGTAGAGAAAGTATCGTTCTCTGCACTTGCTTATTCATTATCAGACACTATTTATTACACCAGTTAAATATTTCCACGTAAAAGTTCATTGCATAGGATAAAAATAGCTATATTTGTTGGGATATGCCACCTCATCTTCATTCTTCGCAATAGGTCACCCAGTAGCAACGCATATTTCAACTGTATTTACACTGATGTGTTACTATTGTGAGGCATCGACGCATTTCCAAGCCAGTCCGGAATATTTTTACGTGCAAGTGGGCGGTCAGTTATCTGTGGGCGTCAGCAAGCATGCAACAACGCCGCCAGTGAAACAGCCCGTCCTCGTCAGCTATTCAGCAGCCACTATCTCGCACAACGACTCGCACACGCATAAATGCCCGCCGGGCTTCTATAAGCAGCTGCTTCTGAGGAAGGGTGGACAAGCTTGGCTTTTGCAGACGTGAATGACGTACTAGGACTGGTGACCTCGATGTCGTACCTATTGCGACTTAGATGCCTAAGCCCACTATATTTGGCCGTATAATGTCAGAGGGGCTTTTCGGCAAAACCACCATGGTTTGACGAGCACCATGGCAGCGCTCTACCAAAAGGTTTGGAGAATGGTCAGCCTCCACGAGCAGAGGAGGGGAAGCCATTATGAAGATAACAAGAAAAGAAAGGATGGGGAAGGGGGTTGTTGCATGCTCTGTATAGTGAGCACTAAAGCGCAGACATTCTCGGAGATTGGGGTAGCAACCCATGCCGACTCTCAGGATTGGCCATTGTTTACAAGCCTATGCAAACAGTGCGTCGTGGTGCAAAATGTCACAAGATCTTTTCCGCGCGTCTTGGAAAGCAGCATGCCAAGTAGGAGCATGCTGCTGCGCGTCTTGTTGCAGGGCGACTGCGTCGTGTGGACGATTACTTGCCGATGGGGCAGCGTAAGGAAAGTGAGCAATGTTAAAGCAATTTCGAAGACGTGCAAGAGGTAGAAGGAAGAGTACAGAGTTCTATTGCGACTTGCATAACTATATTTCGATGTCGTGTAATGCAGTGGGGTTGGCGGGAGGCAAGTACAATCACGGTGCTTGATGCGTACCTAATTGGAAAGCACGTCCGTTATGGTCCTGTTTGATCGCTCGGCGGGCGGGTTTTGAGCATAATGAAATATGGTGATCTTGCGCTTTGTGGAATCGCAGCGCAGGATTCCCACGGGGCACCACAATATATAATTACGTCCGGGAGGAGAAGGTCCGCAACTTCTGCACCTGAGCTTGTCGGATACCTTGGTGTAATTTCACAGCACATAGCCTGATTGCTAGCGAGCATAGATGAGTGTATAGGAAGCAAATGAGTAAACGCCACCAATAAGGGCCACAACAAAACGTAGAAGGGGCTCTGGTGCCCGGCAGGGAGCGTAGATTGGTCATTCTGGTGGTGACTGAGTTCGCAGCCGTTGAGGACACGTGGCACCGGTAAGGCTAGGGCAAGCCAAAAAAAGCGGCCGTGCACGTAGTCCTCTGCAAGAAAAGTACCACGGTGACTTTTCCAGTGCCGCTTCCTGAAACTCACAGTGCAAGGTGGAGCACAGTTTCTTTTTGTACAACTAGGCGGAAATCGTAAGCGTCGGCGAAACATTATGCATACATATGTGCCGTACTTCTCGGTGAGTACGTGCACAAAAACTTCAGTAGAAAATGAATCAAGCTGCTATATCGTTGATGTACTCAAGTATCCCAAAGCAGCATGTTTTAAATGTGCAGCATCTCAAATATCTAAATGCCGTATTCAATTGTTTCTCCATGCCCAGTCGCCTACGATGATACGGCAGCACGATTTGGAGAATTCGCTTCACGGTGCAAACGCCCTGTGTTGTAGATGACGGATAGGATTATTTTTGCAAGTGCTTGGCACAGAGGATGGGTGGCAATGTTTTAGTTTTTGAAAAGCCATCCAAGGAACATTATGTTGGGCGGTGAATGTGCTCTAAAAAGTCGGCCTTGAAGGTATATATTGTCCATGTTTTGGAGCAGCACTAACCACATGAACGCCGTCGCTACGAGCAGTTGAGTAGCTCACGTCTAAGGCGGTCGGAAACACGATCGCGCAAGCCCTAACGCGGTCCTGTCTACGATGGTATTGGGTTAAAACAGCGCCTTTGTGGTAAGTATTGTCATCATATTGATTTTATTAACAGCTGCAAGGTTGAAAAGTACTAACATGAGTGAAGGATGAAGAAGGCTGGTGATTAGGAGGAAGGAATAGCTTGATGAGTAATAGAAGAAAAAAAAATGTTCACTTGCTTGAGTGTTTGAAGTGATGAAAGCTAAGTCTCGCGGTGAAAGCGAAATTTTTTACGAAGCCTCGAAACTTGGAACATAACTCCACAAAGCTTCGGACATGCTTGTGAGACTTAGCGTTAGGAAAGTCTACCGTAGCCAAAACCAAGCTGCACTATTGCTGTTCAAACGTGAGTTATTCTTTTTTCACTGTTATCACGCATCATTGTGCAAGCAAAACCTATTTGGCACTATGACCTTAATTTTTTTCCCGACAGGCTTGTCTTAAGAATTCAGAACAATTATTATTGTCGGTGAGCTGTAGTTCAGCCGCCAAATCACCTCACCATGTTCCTGTTTTAACAATCTGGTATTCGGAAACATCATCGAATGTGATGGTGACCCCTAGAGCACGAACCGCTTGGTTACGCTTATTTTATATTGTTGAAGATGCCTTGAATAGCGCTTAGAATATTGACATGCTGGTGTATTTTGCGAGCGCTCTTGTTCTCATAGCAACTATATTGACTAGACTTGCGTATTCGTACTAGTGATCTTTACTGCATATAAAGTGTTCTTAAACTTCTGGTTTTTTTTTTTTTTATTGAACTGCTTATCGCATTGCCACATTCGACTGGCTTGAAAGCTCATAAGTCCTCTACCGCGACAACCAATGTCTTGACTTTCAGACCACAGGCGTGCCTCTATCAGTTTCTGGTGTACAGTTGTCTTTCTTTTGTCGCGAGAGGTAGAAGTGATTGTTTATGTTGTAAAGCAAGGCTTCCCTTCTCCCTCTCACATCTTGAAATCTTGCAAGTAACATTATTATGTAATACATAGACCGTAAGCACAGGACAAACTATAACAACAGATTATTAAAGCTCCATTTTCGCAATGCAATGAAGCAACATTAGCGCTTCACATGCATTTGGCAATAGGTAAGGACTTTCTACAAAAATTAGGTGAATACAATAAACTTGTATGCACTGACACAACAAATGCTTCGAATGCCATAAAGAAATTTCCAGGTGTGTGCTGTGCATTTGCTTGAAGAATACGAACATTTGAATAATAATAACTGTTCGCAGCATAGCTTCCTATGCGAGATGTGTTGCAATATATCATGCGACTTATACTTCCAGATAGAGATAAACCTGTAATACGTAAGGATTATGATCTGGTCGAGGCTAAGCCTGGTTGTCTTGTGATTGGACTTCTTAGGAAGGATCCGCGTAAGTATAATGTTGGTGCCTAATTTGTATGCACTGAAAAATGGAACTCATTTAACGTTTAAATGTAATCCATGTTTTAGTGCTGTTGGTATTTTCTTAATCGAGGGAAAGGGAAATCGATATACTTCTCTACAAATAGCTTGGCAAGAAATTTGCGCACTTTACTTTCGTTGCAAGCTCTTACTCATAGTGAATACAATATTTTCGAACTGTTCACAAGCTATTAACTTTGCCTGAGCGATCGCCAAGCAGTGGATTGTACTTCCCGCGGTTTGCTTCATTTGAAAGCTGATGGCATAACTATGAACAGGGGCGCATATTGCTTTCTATCTTGCACGCAATGTACCGAATCCTCACGGCCTTATATTCTGCTAATGAATGTAGTGTTGCTCACAATAAGTAGGACGTTCCTATATGCACCAATCAAAGTATGCTATCCGGGTGAGCTTTCTTTTTTAATGCACGTTCACTAGTAGTGCGCATGTGTAATGTTTTCTAGGACGCCAAATATTTCGCCTTCTCAACATTTATTTACGTTTCAGTTATTGCTTTATAGTTCACGCTGGATAACATTTTTCGACATGCAATGTTCACTGGGAAGTTTTATTTAGATTCAAATTGCTCTAACTTCCAAACAAGTTAGGCCAAATGGGTGTTTCTTAGGTGGGAAGCCTTAATTGCCGTCGACTCTTCTCGTCCATGGAAGCAGGACTTTTTATATTCGAGTTTATTTTTTTAAACATTTCTATTTACAGAGGTGATTGTGACCTAATGGTTAGTGCCGTTAGCTGCGGTGCTAGAACACAGATGTTTTATTTACAGCAAAGCATCCAAATTTGAAGCCGGTCATAAATGCGAATGGTCGGACTAGATCTCAGTCGTAAGGCTCTTCTCACCCTTTGACCTATTCACGGCGCTCTCACGCCTGCGTTTCCGCAGTTCGTCAGTGAAGCCCTCCCCATCGGCGGAAAATGTGTTCGGATACCGCCACAACTTTCTACACTGGACAAAGAAGCCGATTCTGCGCTTAACCAAGTATATTCACTTGCATGACGCCGGTGATTTGAAAGCATTGTGCTTACCCTGCTTGGCATACAAATTGGAATATGCTCGTTAGATTCGCTGAGTAGCGGACAAAATCATTGGGCTTTCGCCCAATTTAGGTTCGCGAGACTGTACTTAGCAAGTATCATATATTACAGTGGTATACATATATTACATTTACGATATTCCCAGAAGCCGCCATTTATAAATAATTCTGTTGAAAAGTAGGCATGTGTTAGACGTTTCATTGACCCTATGAAATATGTAAATACCAATTTCATATTGAGATGCATTCTTTCATTAAACAGAGCAGCGATCCCTTCTTCATTAGGACTACTTTTGCCGGACAGACATCGTTCAGAGCTAATAAGTCATCTTGCTAGAGCGTGTATCTGGAGCGCGTACAGCCAGCCACAAACTTACCACTTACAGCTGGTCTTCCGCCGCCAGTGACTCCCAGCACATGCGATGGAGTAGTAATGAGCCGGTTCTTCAGACGGGAGCGAAGCTTAAAGGGGCCCTGAACTGGCTTGGGGAGATAACATAGTCGTCGGGTAGCATGCGCTGATGTGAACATTTCAGCCAATTTTTGCTGTCGCACGCGGTGCGTGGAGCTCGCAAGCGAATCGCGAAATCACCTTTCTCTCAAACACTCTCTTTTCAGTAGAAGCCTGCCTTCTTAATGACTTGAAGAGGCAGGCTCGTAATGAAGAGTATTCCTACTGGCGACCGCTGTTGATAGATGCGGTCGGCTATACAGCGTAGCTGCCATGGCCGCTGCGGGGGGCCGCCACGAGTCAACTGGCTAAACGCTCAGCGGCTCGCTGAGGACAACCGCATTTGGCTAAGTTTGGCGCATCGTAGGCACCATAATTGAATGTCGAGGCGTCTGCGTTAACATCCAAACTAAAATTTGTACTGCGCATCCCGATGGCAATTCTGGGCACGCCCCACTGCGCGTAGCCTTCCCGGTGTAAGGCATTGAAGAAGGAACCAACGCGCAGCAGACCCCGCGCTTGATTGCCAATAACGGAAGGCATGGAAGCACTTCTCACAGCAAAGTATTTCTAAAGTAGCCTATTTTCACTTGAAATGTCTTTCTCCACTTCGACAAAAGTGGTTCAGGACCCCATTCCCTTGCCTAACTTAGACACGCGCAGTAGTGTCTATCAGGGCCGTACAGTTAGGATAAGTGCCATGCACGATCGCCTGCATGAGGTTTCGTTGTGTACGCAGGGTCGCTAGAGGATTTTCGCGATGCGCACGTTAGTGCGCGCTCGATCGGTGTCCACCTGAGACTGCCCCGTTTTACTCGCCTTCTGTCAGGCGTCCTGCGGACTTAGAAGAACATCGCAAAGCATTTGATAGAGTTTCGAGGCACACGCCTTCGCCGCTTTGAAGCCCCGAAACCGTACGTTACCATCTGCGCCCAGAATGACCAATGACGCCGGCCCCTCGCAAGCCACTCCTGCCCCCATGGCTGTCGTTTCTTCTGGTGCAGTACGGCAGCGCGACCCTGCGATCTTGATTGACGCCGACGATCACGACGTGTTGGGACTGGCTTGCAGAGTATGAACGCCATAGCACGCATAACAAATCGGATGACCGAAGCAAGCCGACCAGCATCATCTTTTATCTGACTGACTTGGATCAGAAATCTGTGGATCAGAAAGCGCGAAGCCGATTATACAACCTTATCAGCTTTTACCGAGATGCTCTCTTCTTTCTTCGGCCGTTGCGCTATGTGCAGACTCAGCAGAGAACACATTTTGCGTCTAGTAGTCTAGCTCGACAAAATGGTGTGACCTTCAAGAGGTACTTTGAGGACGTCATCAACCTCTGTGAGTGCGTGAATGCTTCCATGACGGAAGTCGATAAGGTAATGCCCATTATGAAAGGCACAGACGGCGATGCCGTTCATATGCTCATGGCCAATAACCCGACGACAGCTGCTCAAGTAACTGAGCTTTGTCAAGGCTTTGATGAGCTGAACAAACAGCGCCTTCCAACCCGTCGTGCCAGCTTGCAATCCCCGCACTTATCAACAATGGAGACAGCAGTCCTCGGGGCTGACTATTCGGGCTTGCTGCCGCAGATTGAGGAATACATTCGGGTACTGGATTGCCAGATATCGCTTGTGGCATGCGCTACTGAGCCTGTTTCCTCACTAGATCTGCCGCTCCACCATGTTATCAGGGCGCAACTTGCAGATGCGCTCCAACATCCCTCGCCGCCTGAGACTGCACCCCTGACTAACATTGCCGATCTCAACGGATCTCCTGCGCGACCAATGCGTACTACCTCCAGAAACGCCGCCAACTTCTACTCGTCGTCACATCCGGTACGCCCGGTTCACGTACCGTTGTCATCTTCCGAACCTTCGACAAACCCCTGGCGCACTCCGGACAACCACCTCATCTGTATCGCATGCGTATTCTAGCATATCTTGCGCGCTTCTCTCGCTGCCTTGGACTTTCTTTTCGTTATGATGCGTCGCACCACAGCTGCCTTCCCCAAGAACATTCGCCGCGTTGTATATCCGATACCTCGGACTAGTATTCACGTAGCCCCGCCTCCACCTCACGTTCGTTTCCTTCTCCTCGCCGCCATTCCCTTTGACCCATGCTTCGGCGTTGTAGCTCTGGCCACGATAAAAACTTACAACCGTAGTTCCCGATGCAAGAACTGTGCCGTCGTCAAAATTTTCAAAGCCTCATCTTTCTCCTCCTTATGAAATAGCAGAATATCTCGAAAGCATTGCGACATTCACTCTTGTCGCTACAGAGGCTGTAGTTTACATTATAACTGAAGACCTCTGCCGCCAGCTCATGAATGTGACTATTCCCGCTTTTTTTCATTACCCATGCCAAGTTGGCAGAAAGTGAAGCCTTCGGCCGCATGTACCACTCGTGTTATGTTTCATGTTGTACCATATTTTCTTGAATTCGTCGTTCTCTACCGTCCTTTGCCTGTCATTATTCGGGCTTGGGACTTTCATGCCGCACATGGTGCTGTTGACGACTGCGTTCGTGCGCAATTGGCTTTATCTCCATTCAGTAACACTACCGTCGATCTCTGCAGCCGTTATGCAGAAGTAGTCGCCGCAGGCGTCATTATCTTTCCTTTCCCTGCCACCTCGGTGCCCATATCTTGTGGCTCTGTCTCCACCACGACTGACCTTTTCGCACCATAAGAATATTGTGGGCGTTGAAGGAGCCATCTACTTCTGTTTGCTGTCGTCATACTCGCCCATTGTTCAGCTCAAATTTGAGTGCGAAAAACGTACAGACACAATCTACAGAAGGTTATACAAAACTACGACGGTACAGAAGAAGATCTCTTTCGAGAGCTCCAAAATATGTACGTTGGAGATGCAGATAGAGAACAACTTTCAGATTGCGTAGGTAACCAAAATCCTGATGTCGATATGCGCATTACCGAGGCAGAAGTTAGATATGAATTTACCAGGCTCAACCCGAAATCTGCACCAGGACCCGATGGGATAAGCCACAAAACATTCAGGAACGTCGACGATGCATTCATCCGAGCTCTCACGGACTACATGAGTAACTGCTGGGAGCAAGGTGGCCTTTCAAATCAATGAAAATCAGCCCAAATCATTTTTATACCGAAACCTGGAAAGAAACCACACCTGAGGAACTTAAGACCCATATCGCTAACATACTGCGTCGGTAAACTCATGGAACATGTGGTTTTCACACGCCTCAACAGATACATGGATGATGGAGGGCTTTACCCACATATTATGATTGGATTTTGACCCAAGTTACCGACGAAGGGTGTTACGCTGAAACTAAAACATCAGATCATAGATGCGGGCGAGAAACCTCTAGACGCCAAGGCGATACTAGGTCTCGATCTAACTAAGGCCTTTGAGACTGTCACAGACAAGGCAATACTGCAAAATCTGCAAGGGCTGGATGTAGGACGTAAAACATACGCGTACATTAAGGACTTCTTGACAGATCGTGGAGCAAAGGTTTAAATTCTGGAAGCCAATTCTGATGCGCTCAAAGTAGGTAATAGGGAACTCCGCTGGAGTCAGTCATATCTCTTTTTCTATTCAACATGCCAATTATCGGTCTACTTGCGAGACTCAGAAAAATAGGAGGACTAGGACAGCTCCCAGACACAGACACAGCTCCCAGTAAGTTTGATGTTCAAAACACAATGCTCTCAACACGCGCTTCATGACGGAGTGGAGCTTCTCAACGGAATTCGACTGGGGGTGGTGCACTGAGCTGTGTAACAGCTTTACCCCGCACCTTTCGAGAAAGGCTGTCGTCAAAGCGCTAGTAAACACTGTGCCCTGATCTGATTGGATTTCCGCAGGAAAACCAACTCGCGCAAGTATGGACAGTAGTGCATTGACTATCTCAACTGAGCTGAGTTCTTTAAGCGGCACTGCTTCAGGGAACTTTGTCGCTGGGCAGATCACAGTCAAAATGTGTCTGTACCCCGTGGCTGTTACCGGCAGAGGTCCCACTGTATCAATAACGAGCCGTCTAAAAGGCTCCGTAATGATAGGTACCAAATTCAACGGCGCCCTCGATTTGTCCCCTAGTTTGCCCCCCCGCTGACAGGTGTCACATGTCTTCACAAAGTGGTCTGCGTCCCGAAAAGACCCTGGCCAATAGTACTCTTGAAAGACGGTCCTTGTTTTCTTAACTCCTAGGTGTCCGGACCACGAACCCCCATGCGACAAGCGCAACAGATCGTGACGATAGCATTGAGGCACGATCAGCTGATCGAACTCCACTCCCCTGCGGTCTAGATACTTCCGGTACAGGACCCCAGCTCTTTCCACAAAGCGAGCATTTTTCTTGCCGATACCTTCCTTGACAATGCAGCGTATGTTTTCTAGGCTGCCATCCTTCTTTTGCTCGGCTATCAAAGCCGACCGGCTGACTTTTAGTAACCTATTAAGTCCGTCTGACGTAGGCGCGATGAGCAAATCTGCAGATAGCTCTTCTAACTTTCCCGCATCGGGAATTTCCTCTCCAGTATCTGGTGCCTTTAACGCTACAGGCTCACTTTTATTCAGTTCGGGCGTGCTCTGAATATCAGCTTGCTGCGCCTCTGACCCTTTCTCATCGTTCGAAACGTCGGCCTCGCAACTGCCGCCTTTGCAGCGAGCTCCCGAACCTTCGATCTGGTTAAGGCCTGAACGCTAGCCTCACCAAACAAAAGCCCCTTCTCGCGCAGGAGGTGATCGGACCTGTTCGAAAATAGGTACGGGTACTGGGGGGGCAGCATAGATGACACTGCGGCCTCCGTCTCAAGCGCTCCGAAAGGTCCTTCAATAAACGCTTTTGCTACGGGCAGACACACGCTTTGAGCTTCCACGGCTTGCTTGATCCATGAGCACTCGCCCGTGAACATATCGGGTTCTACGTAAGAGGGGTGAACTACATCCATTGTAGCTGCGGAATCGCGAAGCACTCGGCACTCTTTCCCGTTAACGAGGAGGTCTCGCATGTAAGGCTCGAGAAGCTCCATGTTCTCGTCAGTGCTGCATAATGACAAAAACACGACTTTTGTTTTTGTTTCTGGACACTGCGCCGAAAAGTGACCCGGCTTCTGACACGTATAACACACGCGCACTTGCCTCGTCTCGAACCGCTTTCTGCGTTCGGCTTCGGCTGCCGCCGTCTCCTTACGTTCGGTCGGACTGCTTTCACTCGCATCCGCACTACGTGTGTCCCCCTTTGCTCTCATGGGCGTGAACTTCGGCCTCTCAAACTTGGAGCCAAATTCACCCTTTTGACCTTCCTTAGCTCCACGAGCCCGACGCGTCACAAACTCTTCGGCTAGCTCAGCGGCTCTAGCCACCGTACTAACGTCTGGCCTATCCAAGACCCAGTACCGCACTTTCTCAGGTAACCGACTATAAAACTGTTCCAGCCCGAAACACTGCAGAACTTTCTCGTGGTCACCAAACGCTTTCTCTTCTTTGAGCCACTCCTGCATGTTTGACATTAGCCTGTAGGCAAACTCTGTATATGACTCACTTTGCCTTTCTCATTTTCGCGAAACTTCCGACGGAACGCCTCCGCTGACAGCCTGTACTTTTTTAGCAGACTCGATTTCACTTTGTCGAAATCCTCTGCCTCCTCTCTATTCAAGCGAGCGACTACGTCGGCCGCCTCGCCGGGTAACAAAGTGAGCAAGCGCTGTGGCCACGTTTCCCGAGAGAACCCCTGCTTCTCGCACGTTCGCTCAAAGTTAACCAGGAACAAACCAATGTCCTCTCCAAGCTTAAACGGCCGCATCAGGTCAGTCATTTTGAACGATACTCGTTCTCCTGCACCGTGTGCCTGACTTCCATTACGAGCGCGTTCCATCTCTATCTCGAGACGCTTCATTTCCAAAGCGTGTTGACGGTCGCGCTCTTTTTCTTGTTGCTCTCGCTCTTTCTGTTCTTTAAGTTCGCGCTCTTCTTTTTCTTTCTGTTCTTTTCGTTCACGCTCATCTTTCTCTTTCTGTTCTTTAAGTTCACGCTCCTGTCTCTCTTTCTGTTCTTTAAGTTCGCGCTCCTGTCTTTTTGCCCGCTCCTCAATGGTCTCAAGGCATTCCGACAGCTCGTCATCCTCAGCTTCTAACTCAAGAATAGCCCTTAGCAATTCTGGTTTTCTGAGTTTGTCTGAGACATCCAGACCCAACTCTCTTGCAAGCTCCAGCAATATCGGTTTGCGCAACGACTTCAAATCCATGGCTGCTCTGAATGCTGCTTTCTCTACTGCCTACTATTGTCTTGCCGCAACCTAACCCGGCAGCAACGACAACCACAATTACCAGCTCTGTTTCTGACACTAACAAGAGCCTGGCAAAACTCAGAAGAAGAAAGTCCCGCACTCACCAAACCTCGCAGCCAAGAATTCAGCGCAGTCGTTCCGCTGCAGGCAACCAGTCATCACACAGGGCTCGTTGCACTGCTCCCGGATGGTCGTTGTGCTGCTCAGCATACAGTCAACCGCATATCTTCGCTGCTGGCCTCCGTTGTCGCGATCCCACCGCTGGCAGACAGTTGTTGGAATTTCAGCGCTGACACCCGTTGTTGCAAATGGGTTGCAAGCCCCAAGGGTAGCGTTGGCCTGGCGGCCTGGGGCACAACTGGAAGCATCCGAAGGTCCCGGCAAAGCATGAGTCGACTGGTAACAGAACAACTTGTTTATTCTAGCATCGCAAAAGAGCGGGCGGTCAGGTCGACCGAAGTGGAGAGACGGGAGAGCACGTTACTCTACAGAAGAAATCGGAGCCTCTCTCTTGGCGTCCGGGGGCAGCTGCTCTTATACTCTCGGCGTCGCGGGCAAGAAGGAAGGTCACGGGCTGAGACCACGTGACGGCGGGGCACGGACAGGCTGAGAGACACGTTGAGACGAGTGTAGTGACGCATCCGCCAAGCCGGCGCCGGTCAGGCCTCCTCGCTTCACACTTGGGGAGCTCCTCTCCCCGGCTGCCGCGCTTTGACAAGCGTGGGCACACACACACACACACACACACGAAGACACGTGGCACTGAAACACGCCTGGACGCGCTTGGCGGGGAGGCTTTGCGGCAGCTCCGAACGGGCCAAAATGTCCGCCGTTTTGAACGAAGCCCCGGCGTCCGTTGCATCCGCGCCGGCTATACCGCGCGTCGTAGGCGAAACGTAACAGAGGCCATTGTTCTGCGCATGGTGAGCAGTAGTTTTGCGGTGCACAACGTGGCACTCTGAGGATAGCTTCGACGACTTCCGAGAAAAAGACACAGCAGCGATAGCTGAGCAAGTCCTGTGGTGAACGATGACGCAGTATGAATTGGCGAAGTAAGAAAGAGGCAACATCGCGTGCCTTAGCCGCTGCGAGAGTGGTAGTTTCGGCGTTCCGCGTGAGGTGGTCAACAGCCATGATGGCCCAGCGGTTACCAGCAGATATCACGGGAAGTGGACCACACAAATCTATGCCGACGCACCCGAACGGCCGGGTAGGCCATGGTAACGGTTGCAGACCACTGGCGAGAGGCGTGGTGAAGATTTCTGGTGCTGACAATCGGGACACCAGCGAACGAACTTCTGAACGTGGCCGCACATCCCTCGCCAGTAGTACCGTTGTCGAATGTGCATGTAAGTTTTGAATACTCCCATGTGTGCACACTGGGGATCATAGTGCATTGACGCGCATATATCAGAATGCAGACTTCGCTGTACAACTAGCACACACTGGTGGCCATCGGCGGAGTAATTGCGCCGGTGCAGTAGGTAGTCGCGAATGGCGAAAAAGTGGGTTTGACGACGTAACGCGCGAGTGGTTAGTTGTGCCGATAGATCACAAAGCAGGTCTATCAGCGAGGCGAGCCAGTAGTCCTTGCACTGTTGGGAAACAATGGTGGGAAGGTCGATGGAAGAAAAAGCAAGCTGGGATACGGAGCAGTGAGCATTATCGTCGGGCAACGGAGAGCGCGAGAGTGCGTCGGCGTCAGAGTGCTGGCGGCCTATACGATAGAGCGTGCGAATATCGCAGTCCTGCAGGCGAAGTGCCCAAGGGGCAAGGCGGCCTGAGGGGTCCTTCAGTGACGACAACGAACAAACTGAGTGGTAGTCCTTGACGACGTCAAACGGGTGGCCATATAGATATAGCCGGAACTTATTAAGAGCCCAGATGATGGCCAAAACTTTTTTTCCGTCGCGGTGTAGTTACTTTCGGCTTTCGTAAGCGTGCAGCTTGCATAAGCGGCAACGTATTCAGAAAACCCATGTCTGCGCTGCACAAGGACTGCGCCAAGGCCAACACCGCTAGCACCAGTGCGCACCTGGGTAGGGGCTGTCGGGTCGTAGTGACGCAAAAGAAAAGGATCGTCAGGCAGTGGCGCAGGATTGCGAACGCCTCGTCGCACTCTGACGACTACGAAGTGAGGAGCCGGCTGCTTCTAAGGAGCTTCGTAAGGGGCGATATGATGGTAGCGAAGTTTCGGATGAAGCTTGTAAAGTAGGAACCCAGACCTACAAAACTGCGTAGGTCCTTGACGGATGTATACGTTTAGGGAATTCGACAACGGCCTTAAGTTTGGCTGGACCGGAGAGAATTTCAACCTTGAAGATGACGTAACCTAGAACTGCCAGTTGCAGAGCAGCCAATCCGCACTTCTTGAGGTTCAGTTGTAGTCCTGCGTTCGATAAACTCGTTAAAAAAACCGGAGCCATTGAAGGAGCGTGGGGAAGTCAAGAGCAAAACAACAACGTCCTCAAGATGGCATAAGCACGGGTGGCACTTCAAGCCTTGCAGAACTGTGTCCGTCATGCACTCATACGTTGCGGGCGCATTGCAAACTCCAAAAGGTATCATGTTAAATTTGTTTAAGCCGTCGGGTGAGGCAAAAGCTGTCTTCGGCCTGATCGGTGTGTGGCAGGGGTACTTGTCAGTACTTTGAGCTCAAATCTAGACACGAAAAAGAATTCTGCGCCTTGTAGACTGCCAATCGCGTTGTCTGTGCGCGGGAGAGGGCAGGCGTCCTTGCGAGTGATCTTGTTCAGGCGCCGGTGTTCTGCACAAGACCGCACAGAACCAACTTCCTTCGTAACTAGGACCACACGAGATGCCCATGGATCGTTTGAATCTCATATCACTTCCCGTCGAAGCATGTCATTGACATGGTCGTTGATTAGAAGACGTTCTGCAGGAGGTACATGATACGGACGTTGCCACAATGGCGCTTGTGAGCCATTGTTCATTCAATGAGTAACAATTGACGTCCCGCCGAGGGTAGACTGCCCTACATTGGAAGAAGAACGAAATTCTTCCAGAAGGCACAAAAACTGAGACCGCTGGACCGGTGTAAGGGCAGCGGCAATACAAGAACTGAAAACCCCACGGGCCGATAGGTCACACGTAGAAACAGCACGGAGCGCAATAGAACTAGCCCATTAGTTGTCATTGGGTACGTTCATAACGTACTGGTCTCTGATCGCTTCTACAGTGCCAAGACATCACCCTTGGAACAGCAACACTGCGTATAGAAACGGGTTGCAAACAAAAATGATGCTGTAGCCCTCTGTAATATCCACTGTTGCAATAGGCAGCAGCAAACCTTTCCGAGTGAGAAAGCGGTCAGATGGAGACAACAGTAAAAGAGCATTAGATATTCCGTTGCAGGACACCGCCACCACCGTTGGGGCGTTCGGAGGAATGTGGGTGTCGGCTTGGGCAAGTAGTTTCTTCGAAAGCGAAGATTTGTCAATGAGCGGAAGATCTAAGAGCGGCCAGAGCTATATTTGGGCCCGTGCACAAAGTCTAACAGCATTGTGGCGCAAGAGGAAATCCCAGCCGAGGATAATGTCAGGAGCGCAGGACGAAAGGATGATGAATGGTATGGCGTATAGAATGTCAGCCATGAAAACATGAGCAGTTCCTGCCGTCAAGGAGTGAACATGCTGACTAATGGCTGTAAGTAGGGACAGTTCAGAAAGGAGCTTCGTGACTTTCCGAAGTAAGCGGCAAAACTTAGCGTTCATAACGCAAACGGCGGCTCCAGTGTCCACGAGTGCAGATGCGCAAACGCAGCCAACAAACAGTTCGATTACGTTAGAGCGACTGCGGTGAGGACTTTCACACTTCGACGTTGTCGCAGCCCTTGCCTCTTGGACATTGACGATTACATTTTCTTGTCCATAGTTACGGGGCGAGGTGCATCGGTGACAGTGAGCGATGGCGGGGACGTGAACGGCAGGTAGTTGCGGTCGGGCGTAATGCTAGCAACATAGCCAACGGGGGCCCGTAATATGTTTGGTTGGAATGACTTGTCACGGGTGGTGCTGCACTAGGCGGCTGCACATGAATACAAAAACGTGCGACGTGACCGGTGTAGCCGCACGGAAAGCATATTGACCGGTTTTCGGGAGTACCCCACCGGCTCACCGGGGCAGCTCGCATTCATGTCACAGGACGCGTTGTACATGACTATTGACATGAATGCACGGCGGGTGGCAGTAGGAGTCTATCCACGAAGTCGGCAGAACGACGAGGCATACATGTTCAGAGTGGCTGGGTCTTCGCCTCTGCAGTGTAGCTGAGTGGTGCAGCCGCCGGGACCTGTTGGGGCGGCGCAGCGTCATCAGCATAGCGTAAAGGTGCAGCCGCAAGAAGGTCTTAGCTCTGGTCTGGCAAGACCTTGGCAATTTGCCGCTCGATCACGCGACGGAGCACAGGCATAAAATTCGATGCCGGCTATTGGAGATGCGGTGGCTGTGCGAATGATATCAAGTAGAGCTGGCCTGCGATTGCCTCCAGAAGAAATTTTTCGTTTCAGCAAGCAACGTTGACTGGTCGGAGATGGCAGCCAAACCAGCAATCAGGTCGTCGTGCAAGGAATGGCGACGTGTCAACGAGCGCAGCGTCCGTAGCTCCTCAAAGCTTTGGCATAGAGTGATGATGTCTGTCACGGAATGACGATTCGTTGTCAGTAGCATGTTGAATGCATCGTCCTCTATTCCTTTTAAGACATTTCTGATTTTTTCAGACTCCGACATCATCGCATTGACTTTCTTACACAAGGCCAGTACATCTTCTACGTAGCTGGTTCATGAGTCACCCGGCTGTTCTGCACGTTCTCGCAAACGCGATTCCGCTCGCAGCTCGCGCACAGCAGGGCGACCAAACACAGGTACTAAAGAGGTCTTGTACGAGGACAACGTCGGAAAAATGGTCTCATGGTTGTCGTACCAGAGACTGACGACACCCGAGAGATTGAAGAGCAAGAGCCCGTTGCTCAGTTTGGCGGGACCGCCACATTTGTTGTGAGTGCTTACCCTTTCATAAGTCGTCAGCCATTCCTCGGCGTCGGTGTTGTCCGCGCCGCTGAGGATGGCAGGGTCCGTGTGTAGCGAGGCGCACCAGACAACTGGACCGGCTGAGGAGGCGCTTGCTGGGATGCATTTTCAGGCATTGTTCAGCGTAGGGTACGATATCGAAGTAGCAGGGTGGACGCTGTAAGCCGAAGTAACGTCCGCTACTTTCAAAGGCGTTTATTAGTCACCGGCATTTCGGACCGACCATTGCGCAGGTCACGGACTCTCAGCACGAGTGGCTGTCATAAGAAATGTGCTGAAGAGGACGACACACTATATTGTTCCAATGTCTCTCTAAAACACACACACACAAACAAACAAACATATATATATATATATATATGTGTGTTTGTGTGGGCGGAGCACGATCGGGGCGCGATTAGCGGAATCTCCCTACATTTTGCCAGTCGGAGCCATAAGTGCAAACCAGTGGGTGCGTGTTGGGTACTGTTGGGGCATCAGCGATTGACAAAGAACGAGTTACTCTGCAAGTATCCTGGATTGCCAGCGTTCAGTCAATGAGATCGATGATCTGGTTGTTTGGAAATACACCTGATACCAGATGGTTGAAGCACGTTGTTTTACTGAGCTCTGTACCACATGCTTTCTTTCAACCCTATAGATACACTGAAGCCGAATAGAGTAAAAGTCACCACCAGGCAACCTATATTTCAACGCTGAAGAGCGATAACTGAAACGGGACGATTTGTCACTGCTATTTATATACGCACAAAGGCACGAAAATTCGCTTTAAATTTCATCTTCGACATATCTACCTTTGCGTGCTAAGATAAATTATTCTTTACTAGACATTGACGCTTTGTGTAAACTGAAGGTCCTGTTTTCTGAGCGGACACTTCGGTATGCACAAAATGTTCCAAATTTCGACGATGTAAATACACGTGACATAAGCTTTATTGAAAAGGGACAATGCTAGACTCTTACGCTACTGTTCTTGCTGCCACGATTGCGTGAAGAAAGCAAATTTGGAACTCCCTTGGACGTTTCAAAGCAAGATTGTTTCTTGCCCTCCACGTGGGTACCTTACAATGTTCCTACAGATTAGCCAAAATCTCGCTCGCTCGCACACACACACACACACACACACACACACGTGTGTGTGTGTGTGTGTGTGTGTGCGTGTGTGTGTGTGTGTGTGTGTGTGTGTGTGTGTGTGTGCGTGAGTGAGTGAGTGAGTGAGTGAGCGAGCGAGCGAGCGAGCCAGATATTGGCTAATCTGTAGCAACATTGTAACGTACCCACGCGGAGGGCAAGAAACATTCTTGCTTTTAAACGTCCAAATTTGCTTTCTTCACGCAATCTTGGCAGCAAGAACAGTAGCGTAAGAGTCTCGCATTGTGCCTTTTCAATAAAGCTTATATCACGTGTACTTACATCGCCGAAATTTGGAACATTCTGTGCATACCGAAGTGTCCGCTCAAAAAAAACAGGACCTTCAGTTTACACAAAGCGTCAATGTCTAGTAAAGAATAATTTATCTCAGCGCGCAAAGGCAGATATTACGAAGATGAAATTTAAAGCAAATCTTCGTGCCTTTGTGCGTATATAAACAGCAGTGACAAATCGTGACGTTTCAGTTATCACTCTTCAGCGTTAAAATATAGGTTGCCTGGTGGTGACTTTTACTGTTTTCGGCTTGAGTGTATCTATAGGGTCGAAAGAAAGCCTGTGGTACTGCGCTCAGTAAAACAACGTGCTTCAAACATCTGGTATCAGGTGTATTTCCAAACAACCAGATCATCAATCTCATGGACTGAACGCTGGCAATCCAGGATACTTGCAGAGTAACTCGTTCTTCGTCAATCGCTGAGGCCCGAACAGTACGCAACACGCACCCACTTGTTTCCACGTATGGCTCCGACTGGCAAAATACAGGGAGATTCCGCTAATCGCGCACCGATCGTGCTCCGCCCACTTCCGCCTTCTCTGGAAGACACATTGAAGCACCTATCTCAAGAGAGAAAGAAGCTCTGATCAACCAGACGAGAACGTATACGACCTTGTGATTGCCACTTTCCTAACGGTCTAACTCGATGAAAGATGGTGTAAATACGAAGGCGGCTTGTCGGACTGTCTGTCATGCAGGGTGAAACCACCTTCTGGCCGCAACAATGGCGTGCACAATATATATCTTTGTTTTAAAACGACGTTTTCTTAGCCTCTTCCTTCGTCTTTCTGCTGCCACCGCTGCTGCTGCTGCTGTGGTTCTGCACGCTGCTAACGCCGGCTACCTCGGGATGCAGCTCAGATGCGCGCCACTAACGCTGGCCGTGTCGGGACGTGGTTGAGAAGTGGCCATGTAACAAAAACATGAAAGGCGTGCGCTGTCGGTGTTTTATTTCATGGCTTTCGTTTGTGAGCTCTCCTTCTCAAAATTCTGAGGAATACCTTTGTATATAATCTAAGACAAGGTATGCGCTGCATGGAGGGCCTGCGCGCGGTTGCAAGGAACTAGCTTTTTAGACAGCTGAATCAATTTGGTGCTGCTGCCTCAAGAGTACTGCCTGTTATGTCTCCTCCCGCACGAGATTATTCGCTCTTTGTAAAGCATTTTAAAAACGTGGCGTGTACGACTATACAAAGGGATCATGGTACTGAAGGATATCGCACAATGCTTAGCGGGCTGCCTCAGGTTCCACCTGACGTAGCTGACCATATTTATGCATGACTGTCATCTGATTAGGTGAACGCGGTGTTATTTTCTGTGAAGCGTGACACAGCCCCAGGGCCAGGGGGGTCGCCTTTTGAATTTTATCGAGCCTTCTGAGAAGGTACTGGTGCCACATTTATGTCTGTCATGTGCCACTGCTTTGAGAACCTTGAAATCGCGCTTAGTTTTCTCGATGGTCGCATTGTGCTGATACCTAAGGACGACACTTCATCAGTTCGTCCAGAGGAGTGGAGGCCTATTACGTTTCGCAACGTTGACTACAAAACCTTCACAGCTGTCGTCACCCGGCGCTTGGAAAACATCATGCCTTCCGTAATACTGCACCATCAGGCGTGCTCGGTCCCTAGCAAAGAGATACATAGTTTCTCAACCGTTACGCGTGACAAAATGACGTACACGCTGACCAGGTCAACACGTACTCTTGGTTTCATCGATCAAGAAGAAGTGACGTAGTTGGGGTTGTCGTCCAATTTTGTTGAACTTATGAGGGATGCCTATTCCTTATCTAATGTAGATTCTTTCTTAATGTTCGTGAAAGTACACCATTTCCAGTTTGTGGTGTGGTTCGTCAAGGTGGCCCTTAATAACAATACTGCTTGTGCTCAGCCTTTAGCCATTTCTGCACTCAGTATTTGAGGCCCTTACGTGCGCGGTCTCCCACTGCCTAGTGGCGGTGTTGTGAACAAGATGGCTATTTACTTTGTAGAAAAGTTTGTTACCTGTTACGGGGCGTACGCTTGAATTGCGGACCACAAGTGCTAAACGCACCTGCATTATGGTCTGTGGCTGTGGCATTTAATCACCGCGTACAACTTGTATGTCCTGCTGCAGACGACCTCGAAAGCCGTGTTGTGAATACAATATCACCCTTACTGCTTGCTCTGGTTCCCCCGGCGTGCCGCACGCGTCCCACAGTCATGGGATGCGATAATGCCGTCCTTTCTGCCTGGCCATCTACGCAACTTCATGTGGCGTTTAAGATGACAGGTGCTCACAAAGCGTGACAGACTAGAGTGGTGGGACATGGTCTGTTTTCATTGTGTCCCAATTGCCCCGTTCATGAATTCAACAAGCATGAGCTGCTGCAATGTCTCGTTGCTTGGGTAACAGCACGATACCACTGCGCAGCCTCTCAGTCACGTGGCTTTTTTCATGTTTCGCGTGCTTTCTTTGTGACCCGGAAAAAATAAACAACGTGGAACGTATCGAAAAAGAAACCATTCGATCGGTGGTTTCTGAAGGTGCTCTACAAATCTGCGCGTCATAGCGGGGATGCTCAGCCAAAAATTAAAAAGTTAGGAAATTACACATTACGAATTAGTGAGTTAGGGGGGGGGGGGGTGTCTTAGTTACTACAGACTATTGCGACTACTATGCGTTCGGTTCAATTCGCTTCCGACGCGCCTTTCATATTTAAATTCTTGGCTCAAGGTATGTGGGACACCCTGCATATTGCCACAATACTGTGTGCCTCGAAACCGTCTAGCGAGCAGCTGTGCTACTGCCTGTCTGAAACTGACAGAAGACCTTAATGAGCACAAAACTGTTAATTCAGAATAGTGAGAAAAAAAGTTAATAGCATACCTTTTCAAATGTTAGCATGCAATTCTGTGAGTGCTGAATCGAATTCGCACACTGCCGGCGTTCGCGGCCAAAAAGTAGTGCGTTAGTTACACTCAGCGAGAAAATATAAGTGCGTGTGCTTCATGGCAAAATTACTTTATCAGAAATAGTGGTAGTGTAGCAAGAAGTAATAACATGTGAGCCCGACCCGGAGCAGTCGACGTAATACCGGAAAGTGCGTAATCATACACTCTTTAGACTACACTGCTTCCTCAGCGTCCAAGCAATGTCTCTCGGTAGTGAAAAGGAGCTTATACGCCGCTGATCTGTCGAACGAAGCCTTGCACTCAAAACCCGCAGGCATGCTTCGATATCAGTGTCTGGGATAGAGCATGTTATTGCAATATCGGAAGCAAGGACATGATCAAAGCGGAAGTTCGCGATAACAATTCGATTCACGCCGCTCAGTGAGAAGATTTATATATACAGTACGCATACTTCTGTCCTACCATTTTTCTAGAGCGAGGAAATCCGTACACATATACACAAAAACAGTTGCTTGCACTCCGGTCTTTCTTACTGGCAACACAGCACCGCAACGAACTTGGAATATGCCATTCATGTGCGACTAGCACGGACGTCGTTGCTCGAACTGTGGCTACTGTTGCCATTACTGCGCGGTTCTTTCAAACATTACCCTGGACGTTGTCAGCGTGTACTCGCAAGGACATAAAAGCCGCATTTCCCGTATTGAAGAAGACAAGCCATGGTCACGCAGAAGAATACACAGTCAGAAACCCTAGATGACATCATGAGTCAATCAGCAGCTTCGAGGTATACCTAAGCCTTTTTTTTCGCACTTGAAAACGTTGCTCTTGCATTCATCTTTGTCATCGAAGTGGTCACAGCTAACGCACTTGAAGCTGAGATACAGTGAGCTTCAGACACGTATATAACACTTTCTGGAAGGAAGTACGGGAAACGAAATGACGAAAAGTTGCCACAGAACGCGACATCACAGATGTAAAGAAACCGTCAGCCATGAGCACTGCCCTCTGCGCCGAACACGGCTGGTCGTTGGCGCGGCGCACAGCGTCATGCGAAGCGCCACGGGACCAACCTGTTTCGGCAGGGTGAGTTTTTTAAAACTACCTGTGCGGAGTTTTCACAGGAGAACAGCACTTCGAAGCGGAGAAAAATCTCGTCATGTCGCCTTAGTCTTCCCGCAGCTAGCCAACGCAGTCAAACGAGGGAACGCATCTGTACTGCTGCCATAAATCTGAGTAAATATTTAAGGATGGGGAGGATTTAGGGCACATCAGGTGTTAAAACTCCCAGGTGGGTTTATTTTCGTTTAGAGTGTAGGATGCACAATAAAAGTAATTCTGGGAAAGTCTCAGCTGATAATTGTTTATTGTCTTATCAGCAGCCTTTAAACAGCACCCAAGCTGAGGACGCGAGCACCGAGCGGTGAGAGGCAGTGACACGGATATGGCTAATTCATTTGGCTAAACACAACACGTTTCGCGCGTCTCAATAGCAGACGCGTCAAAGTAGATGAACGAACGCCTTCTTGACTTCGTCATAAACACTGGTAGCACGAACAGCATGCCGAGCTTGTCAGAAAGGAGATCTCGACGCAGCGGCCATGTGCAGATGTAGCAGCAAATGGTGCCGGAATCCGACGCCATCAGAGTGAAACACGATACTTTTTTTTTGCCCTTTGCGTCGAGCCTCAGCTACTCCCCATCTTCTACTTCTGATTGAGATAGTTGCTTGCTCGATGTCTCGGTCTGAGGTTACTAAAGTCCTTTAGTTTGTTAGTGTTCTTTGTCGCGAATACAGGTGGAACAGATCGAGGCTCTGCTCAGACTGCCATATACACAAACAGGCTTCACTGGGAGTATGCTTTACATTAAAAGAACATCGCGAGAACGCAACGGCATAGACAGAGCGAATGAAGCAGGCAGTAGTATACCAAGTTTATGACTAGCAGACCTACGGTGCCTGATTGCTTATACACGCGAATGGGACAGTCAAGAAAAGCTGTAAATTTTGGTGCTGGTTCTCTAGCGTAAAAGTCCTACACACCTTGCGGCGAGTGTTAATGGCACCATTTTTTTTTTTCAGTTTTAGTGTGCAAGACATCAGTTGTTGAGAGCGTTTTGTGAGGCATATACTTGTATTTCATGCACGAAAAATTCCACTGCGATGCTGCATGTCAAAATATTCTAAAATGGGGATTTTACGTAGTCAAAAATTCCATTGCAGTCGGCGTTTAAGTGAAGTTACGATCAATCGAAATATTGGACATTGCCATATATTGTCTTGTGCCAGTCACGAAAGGAAGTCTTGTTAATGGCGTTAGAACATGTTTCTGCCCAGACTGTTTGAACCATTATCTTTGTACTTTCAGGTCAAACATTATGCTTATACTTCGTGGGAGCAAGTCATATCGATAAAATTCACACGCAGTGTGAAAATGAATTTCAAGCAAAGTGCAAGGTTGCTAAAGGGACTATATATAATTGGAAAGAGCATTGCAACAAGAAGAATATACCAAATAAAAAGAAGTAGCGCTACTTTTCTTCGGATGTGTGCTTCAATATATTAAACATTTCAAACTTTGTCTGTGTAAGTTAACACGCACAAAGAGACACGACATTTATTTTTCCCCAGCTCGCTGTAGTTCTTAAATTAGACATAATAAACTTTGATGAATGCGTACCAGTTTTTGTACATTAGTTCAAATCTTCACAGCAATAATATGACATCCACAATTTAAGCAGCGAATTGTTAAAAATCCCATCAACCATGGATTTCCTTACTTTAGATAGTGTTTTTGAATCAACTGTTATACAACCTTTACCATTACCTCATGCGAATCTGGCTATCTCTGTAACATTGTGCTGTGATTCCCCGGCTTCGTAAATGAAGAAAGAAAATGGATGGGTACCACACACGTGAGAAAGAGTGGCAAACCACCTTTCTTCGTTGTTTAATGAACTGTCTTCACTTTACATCAAACTTATCAGTGCAATATAGTTCAACGCTACAGACTAAGCGCACGCTTGGGTCATATTGTGTTTACTTATAGACTTTCCACACGATCAGCTTGTTTATTGGCTCTATTATTCACTTTTCTGTATCTCAGAAATTCTCACACAATGGACAATTTGGTCCGATCCCCCCCCCCCTCCTCTTTACGTCTTTCCCCTTAGTTGCTTTTGTTGACGATTTCTGCACTTGTGTTTAGGCGAATTCTTAAATTTTCTGTTTCTGGTATCTTTCTTTTTGTCGCTTCTTCTGCTTGTCTGTTATGGCATCTACCCAGTTTAACGTAACCATTATATAGGTTTGGCGAGTATGTTCACATACGCTGTGCTACATTCCCCGCTCCACATAAACAGCGGCGCTAGTCGCCGATTCATGCACCTTTTCTCTGCTTCGCTTGGTTTGCCACGTGGCATAACTTCGCTATAAAATTAGTCATAAACATGAAAGACTACCTCACAAATACTCAAATATTGACTAATGTGGTGCATTGATCATCAGTCAAGTCTCATACGTTGTGGGACCTACCTACCTGCCCAAGTTCTTCTTTATTTATTTATTTCCACAGAATGCCTTAGAGGGGGCCGTAGCTAGAGGCGCATACAGCCTGACACACTCTCGTCCCGCTTTACAATGTTCAGAACAGAACAATCAATGTAGAGAGTAGTTCGGACAAATGCAAACGAAAACACCACAGAGAAATATTGTACAAATACTGGCGAAATATACCGTAGCACGCAAACTGAAGGCTCAGTTATGCGTGATGCCCTCCGGTTGCACTCCAAAAGAAAATCGCAAATAAATAAAATTATTTCTAACAACCTCACAAACATATAATTTTGATATGATAGGAGACCATTTCCCACCAACCCTCTTTGCGGCTAAAGCAACATAACCTGAGGCCAAACGACATGCTGAATACGAGATACAAAACAATATACAATCCTTCGTGATGCACGCTTGCAGGCATATAATTGAAATGTCTTGCTATTTTTATACCACAATGCCTTCTAGAAATAAGGAAAAAATGCGAAATAGTCGTACAAACATTTTCTGCTCGGCAGAACAGCGAAAAAAAATAATAGATTATCCGATTTTACGTGCCCAAACTATGGTCATCAGATCATAGTTTTGGCACGTAAGCCGGATAATCTATTATTTTTTTATTATGAGACACGCCTCAGTGGAGGACTGCAGAAATTTTCACCACCTGCGGTTTCTTAACGTACTCCTAAATCGATGTACATGAGTGTTTTCGAATTTCGCCCCATCGAAATGCGGCCGCCGTGGCTGGGATTCTATGCCGCGACCTCGTGCTAACCCACCAAAGGGTCAGAAATAATCCGAATCCCACGCACAGCGAGAATTGGTATAAGCCATCTGCTCCCTTTGGTGAACTGTTCTTGTAAACAGATACTTTCCAAGCAAAGCATATGATGTAGTTTTGCAGTTGCGAGCAACAGTTTGGGTACCAAAGGTGCCACGAGCTTTTTTTTTTCCCGCTGACTGGGCATTCCGGCTGAAATCAAGCGCGTATACCCACGTGCGCGTGTTTGACCATTACATTCTATTAAACCAATTCCAGGCCGTGCAGCTGTGCTGAAATGTACTACATTTATTATTATTATTTTCCTAACGCCGTCATCTTCAAGCTTTTGCTCGGGATTGTAAATAATGTTGTGCCTGACGGTCCACTGCACAAGGATGCTTCATGGCCAAACCGGCAGCTTTGAAATACTCTTTTGACCTCGCCCTGCTGACGATTGCGCTCCGACCACCAGCGCACGTCGCTGTACCTCTACACCACCACCCCCTCCTCACAGCGACCGAAAACGTTTCCGGCGAGGCAACAAAACCTACCGCGCACCGGCGGTCTCCGCTCTGCGTCGCCGATCAGGTTCGGCGAACGGGATCTCAACGAACCGCCAAATTCCTAAAAGAGTTTTCAAAGGTGTCACCGGTTGTGAGCACTCAACCTTGACATTTTTGCTCTGATAAGCTTACCGTGACTTTTGAAAGGGGAAAAGATTACCCTGTCAGTGCAAATGCGTGTTTGTGAGTTATAATGACCCTACCAAAGATGCAGGATTGGTGCGCTTCTGTCCACCGCGTGGAGAAACGGAAAAAAGGAGATGGGCCAGTCGGCCAAGTTGGGGCGGCCCACACAGACACGCCGCAGTCTGTGCACTGAGTTCCTTCGAAGATGCAAATACAGGTATAATAATACGTGTACGTGTAGGTAATATGGTCGGCTTTGGTGGGCTCCGACAAACGAAACAAGTCGCCGGTCATTTTTTACAACAGCCACATGTCTACGCTTTTGTTCATGCAGTAGGTGAACCTAATGAGTTGTTGCCCGGAGAGGTGGGCTTCCAGACGGCCGAACTTATCCCTGTTGGCGATGTAACTTCCTTCGCCTCTCTGCCCGTGTAACTGCGACAACTGCTTTCGGTACCTATTGAGCCGTAAGGCAGCCCGGCGTCAATTCTGAGTCTTCCTCTGTAACGTGACAACTCCGTCTTCTGAAGTTGGTTGGTACGGGTTGAATTCTAGGTCCTTGAAGGTTGCCTAGTACTACGATGACGCCGCCGGATGTGGCCTGACGCTGAAGCGCGGTGGACGCACAGAGCTTGAAGCCAGGATTAACCGAAGCGGTCGCGTGAAATCTTCCTCCGCAGCCTAGTCACACCAATCTGGGCTCGGAAAGCCTAAGTTGCGTGCCACGCTGTCTCCGCAGACGAGGGTTTTCGCCTAACTCGTCAAACAACCAGCACACAGACGTTTTGGAAAGGCGAAGATGACGCTGAAACTCTAGGTCGGTCGTGTAGGGAAACGGGTGCAGACAGTCATATTGACGCTTGCTGCAACTGGATGCAATCGCACAGGCTGCCAGTGCCACCACCATGTCCACTAGTTCTACTCGGGTGGGTTTCGCGATTGGGCGAGTTTGGCACGAGTTCGCCTGCCAGTCAAAACCACTGATCAAAAAACCACTCCCCGCGCGAGGCACCTAACTCTTGTGCGCGCACTCATCACGGTTGGCCATGCCCAAAGTTTTATTCGGCAACAGCGGCACAGTGCTGAGCTAATAGACATAACTAGACAGCCGAAATAAAACAAGCACAACGTACTGTCATTGGTGATTTATTGAGCACCCCTATCAAAAACAATGCGTAGATTGTCGCTGGCTTATGTCCATATCATCTCGGGCTGTAATGTCCCCAAAACATGGTTGCATTCCCTGCATTATAGTGACGTAGCGCACAGCAGATGATTATCAGCACGTCACTGTATAGCTACTTGCAAGGCATCTATGTGCCGGGGTGAGCGACAATGCTGAAGAGTGCGTAGTGTTCTCTAATGACAAGATATGGCAGCTTTCCTTTGAGATGGTTGCTCTGTTATCGGTGATGTATCGGAGCCGCAGTGTCGCAAACGCGGTCAGTATTGAGAATCGCTCGCTTTTCTAGACCCAGTGCGATGGCATTTCTTCATCACAAGCACTGCGAACTAAGCAGTCGCAACACTTTCCTCCGTTCAAAGTCTCAGTTTATAACTGCACACAAGAGCCCTCACCTGCCAAGATACGATTGCTGCGGTTTCATTACGATATCCATCTGCGATTGCTGTTAGCTCCAGCAGAGGCAATCGCTGAGCCCCTTGGAGCATACAAGACACTCAAATACTGCGTACATGCGCACAGAGGCACGTTCACTGGGAAAGCGATGACAAGCGACGAATTGCGTCACTCCGCAGAACGTTCTTTTCCTCAGTGCATCGCTGAGGCGTCGCGTGCACAGATAAACTGGTATATGGTCACTGTGCTGTGTCACTACGGACACTAGAACGCGTACCATATCGCGTTTTCGCAGTGACTGCCATTGCTCCCGTCGCTATGGCTAGAGCGTCGTTTTTAGTTCGTAAAGCGGCAGCCTTAGTAGCCTCAGTGAAGCGTGCACGGTAAACAGCTTTACCGCGGCCCTTCGTGGCGATTCCTGTAATAAACAGAGAGTGGTCAAGTTGTTGTCAGGACTGACCTTATGGAGAATAGCACTGTAGCTACATAAACTACTCACCGTAAGAATTCTGTCGTGTGCGTGACTTTCTAGAATGCATCCGCTTGTGAACGTTCACCTCACGAGCACTGTGGCCACTCGCTGATAAAAGTGCAAAATTTAATAATTCGCTCTATCTCTATTTGTCATCAGAAATTTATGTAATTCAAATGGAAAAACGGATACTTTATTAAATCAAGATATTTGTTTCTTTTTTTGTTGATTTTACTGCATTTGATAGAGGGAAAGCTACATGAAAAAATGCACCATATGTGCCCACTTCGCATTCGACGGAGAATAAAACCATAATGCCCCAAAGGGGAAGCACACTCTTGGCGCACCCGAGAAAGGCGTGCCAAGCAGATAGTATGCAGATAGCCAGCCGCACAGGCACGGTATTCATAAGTCGCGATGATACGTTGATAACTATACGCGGCACTGGCGCGTTTCGTTGCGCAGCATTCTGTGCTTTAAACACGGAAGCAGTGTGTCACGCAGAGTACGCTCCTCAAAATTTCTTTTAGTCTGCTGTTTTGCGCGTTCCATGGTATCTCCGTTCACTGACTGTCGTCGAGCAAACTCAATAAGAGTCGTGGGAACAAGAAAATCTGCGCATCCGGCATAGAAACCCCGACTTCGAAAAATTACGCACCGAACCGAACTTGTCCAGCATAAAATATTTCCTACGCTTTTGCTCACAGCTTTAAGCTTTCCAGTTCCACTGCTGTTCCTTTATTGCCTGCTAGCACTACGGTGCTTAAAATAGACGGAGTAACGTTCAATGATAAGAAAAGCAGAGAGGTAGGCCTAAGGTACGTTCTTCGAGCCAGCTACTCAGCGCGAAAGGGAGGGGCAGATGGCAAAAAAGGAGGAAGGAACAGGCCCCTGATGGGGGACGATGACGAGAGATAGAAGATGTGAAACATATGGCATGCAATTAGGTTTACTCTAAGCCTAAAGTTCAGGCACCTAGATAAGAAGAAACTACAATGACGTTTCACTTTGTGAACACTGGCGAAGCGCAAGAGTATCGGGACGATAGCGCACACAATGCTATTCGCCCTCAGTTCGCATTGACGCCTACACTGTTTGCATGGCAGATCGTATTCAAGCCAAGACTCGCACGGTAGAACGCCCCGTTGTAAGCATTCGTTTACTATCTAAATTACCTAGCATGGTGTTACCGCTAAGGCAAACATGAATACTTCACACTCGATGACCACAGACACTAGCTGTCAAAACGCTGGTGTGAGCAATCGCGGCAGCAGCAGCGAGCGAAGTGTCCTTCGCGCTGTCTATCGCTTCAATACAAACTGACTGGTGGAACACAGCGCACGCAAATATACGAGCCGTTGAACCACGTAGACTGTTCTCCCGAAGAAGATTGCCTTAAAGATAAAGCCCGCGCGACCGCGCGCCACCAAAGTAGAATGCCCCCTCCCCTTCCCTCCCCCGGTGCCATGGCGCAATGCGCGCGGCAGTGTACAGCGTGCTTCCACCCCCTACGCAGGGGAGATTGAGATGCCATCGCTGGCTCACCATCGCACGCTTTCGCTCGCGCACGAAACTTACGGCGCGAGAGGACGATGTTACCATGGTACAAATGCAGTACGTATGCATCGCAAAGAAAACCTGTAGCAACTGCTAGAGGAAGTCAACCCAGCACTCATCCGCCTACCTTTCTTCAACGCGACGCTTCAACTCCAGAATAACAGAGGTCGTCTGTCTACTGAGTCGGATGACTTGTCTGTACCCTTCTCAGGAACGAAGATATTTGTATGTTCCAGAGCGGTCGGAGTAGAAGTCACAGTAGACTCGATGCGCAGGACCCACTGGCATTTTGTCTCTTTGCTGTTTGGCGTGTGTAGACCTCGGAGTCTTCGTCTTCCGAAGTGCCGTCACTCGAGAGAACGTACAGCTCAGCGTCATTGCTCTCAGCTTGACTCGGAGGGCAGTTCCTCTTCCTTGGAGTAGCTACCAAAAAAGTTGGCAGATTCGTGTGGCGCTCGACCGATGCCACTTCCACTGACAAAAACGAAAGCGCATCTCCCAGTAGAAACAGCTAAAAACTAATACTTCAGAGAGACAAAAACAGAAGACGTAGGTCCTTGCGATATACTGTCCCTTCATCGTCTCCTCAGCCTCATTGATTCATCCGCATATTCGGCTGATCTAGCAGCGCCCACATAACCTCTGGATGAACTGCTATTCTTTTTAGCATTGTCAAGTACGCTCTTGGCTTCGCATTCACTGTACTCACATATATGAAGACTAAGGAACTTCACTATTGCGCACATCGCTTTAAAGTCTCTACAACATGTTCAAAATCAAGCTCCCTATATTTCTTCCAAAAATCTAACACACAGGACCCGTACTTTGGACATAGACCGAATAAACACTATATTCGCAACAACAAGACCCCTGTCGTAGTTTTGCCTGTTCTCTTCCACTGCCCTGTCTTTATGAGCGGTCAATGGGATATACAGCACAACACGCCAGCGTTTTGCATACTGTGAAATCACTCAGATTGTGCATGAAAGGCCCGCTTCCCGAAAACAAATAAATTTGGTTATGTGGTCATGCAGGAAGGGATGGCCTCACCTAAAATCCTTCTTTTTGAAGCGCGGATCCCCCCCCCCCCCCCACTTCATCTTTCATCAACACTGCTACATTGCGGTCTACACAGACAGGGCAATGATTCCTCTGCACGACTTGCGTTGACGTATTCCTTGAGAGGCTAGAAATATACTCTATATATACAAAACGCACATGATTGCAACCTAGAATAATCGTCATGGTTGGAACTATTGGGGATGCAAACAAAACATTGTTTGTTAGTCTTGCACTGACTGGCAGCACTTCACTATTGCTTCAATAAAGAACGCAAGCGACGACCCCACTGGATATCAGAATGACTGTTAATGTCAGGCCACAACAGCTCTTTCTTTAAATATTTGCAAAATTACATATAGGTTAGCGTTCTCTGGATGTTATTAAACATATTCAACATACTCAGTAGTATTCTTTTCTGTTGTACTACAGGACCGCTTATAGATGAACCCTGCGATCAGGTTTTCTATAAAGAAGAGTACTGAACAGTTATTCACGCTCATTTGAATAATCAGAGAGAGAAGAAGCATTTATTGGAACGACAGAAAAAAAAAGCGGTCGCAGCTGTCTGTCTTTAGCATGCTATATTCCATTGGCGTATGCAGAAATGATGGCGTTTTCACACAAAATACCCGTATGTTACTGATATATATATAAATACGTTATGAACGTGCCCGATGTGCATGCACTAACCGCACCCCTTTGAACAAGCGCATGTAAACGTGCCCTTTTAATGCCAGAAACTCCACCGCCTTGGAAAAGCAAGTTTTGTGGACATTTTGCTTACATATTTACTGTCAGGAGGCTTTAGGCGTGGCTACAGCTTTCATCAAGTTCATAAATGACCTAAGTAGCCTAGAGTAAACTTTATTATCACCTATTGATCGCGCTCAATGGTTTAATATTTGTGCGCCATGTAACCAGTATTTATACAAAGGCTTGGTACGAGACGAAAAGGTATCCGGTTCATTGACTCTCCCGAGCTCTTGCTGTCTCTCTATTTAGCCTCTTACGCCGAACCAGTGGATCAAGCTGTGTACCTGCTTGGGCCACACGGTATGCACTCGTGTCATCATGCCGTCGTGGTCGTTTCATCATCAACATTACAGCTTCATGATTTGACTCACGTCATGCAGTTGTTGTGTCACCTTCTATTCCGTACCAGTGACCCAACGAATATTAGCTTGCGCCACTAATTCATACTCGTGGTTGTGATCCCATTTCAGCTGTTGCATATTCGTCATTTCAACTTTGTCATGCGACACTGTTCATGACGTCGTCGTGCATGTTCGTTATAGAGTCGTCATGCATTCGTTGTCCCACCACCGTCGTGTTGCCGTCGTGTTAGTTGTCATCATTCCAGCAACATGATCTAACTCGTCATGCCCTCGTTGTCAAACCTTCTACCGAACCAGTGGCCCAATTCCTGTAATACCTCGGCCCATAAGTATGTGCTCCTGGTTGTGATGCCGTTGTTATCATGCATAGTAAATTGTCAGACCTATGGCAGCTGAATCTTGTCATGCCGTCATCTACATATAGTCATCCTACACTCGTTTTCACACCGCCGTCGGGATGTCATTATGGTAGTTCTAATGTCATCATCGTAGCTTCGTCATCCGACTCACATCATGCCGTCATTGTCACACAAGTCACAGAGTCTTCGTCATACCAATATTCTCATGCTCTCTTCGTCATGCTGTCATTTCATCATCATCACTTTCTCGAATGTCTTGAAACGACGGTACCTACCGTAGATGTCCGTAGTCCTGTTGCCCAGGCCGTTAAGGCAGAAAGCATTGCCTTGGGCTCGCGTCTTCATGATCTAGAGGATAGCTCATGGCGACATAACATACTGTTCTTTGGCATCTTGCACGGCGTTTCTAAGACTTGGACACAATCGGAAGAGCATGTCTGTGAGCTTCTCTTATGTCAAATAAAGTTGCGTGTTGCAGATGGCATGGTGGAGAGAGCACATAGGATGGGTGATTATGGTGCAAATAAGACACGCCCAATCATCGTGAAGTCTTCTTCTTTGAAAACGAAAGAAAGTATTCTCTCACATTTGCCTAAATTGGAACGTGAAGGTATTTCCACTAGGAAAGATTTCTGCAGGGCAACGGGTTTGACACGAATAAACACCTCGAATTTGGCAAGTCTAGCCGCCAGCCTCTTTCACTTCGTTTAATAAATTAGTCATGAACAACAAAGCTTACATATACAGCGCAGTCACTGTCATTGTTTTTGAACTGCAATGCCCTAGAGAGGCGCCTGCGGCTTCCACTCGCAAAGCACCTGCTAATCCAGCACATGACAGATCGGCATAGCTGTCTACCATATCTGAAAATGGTGCTTTAATCTTTTCACCAATGCACGTAGTCTTCACAATAAACGAGCAGATTTATGATCTCGCATTGACAGGTGCTCAGCTGACATTGTTGTCCTTTGAGAAACCTGGCTTTCGGCAAAAATAAGAAAACGCTGAAATTTTTTCATGTGAAAAAAGCTACAAGATCTACCGGTACGACCGTGATGTCCATGCTGGCGGGGGTGTCCTAATTGCCGTAAATGATCAACTTTCTTCATCGAATGTTCCAGTAGTGTCTGCTATAGGACTTGTGTGCGTGCGTGTTCTTATTGATAATCCTGATTGCATTTTTTGCGCTTGCTATAGACCCCCAACAGCACCAAAATTTTTCTGCGATGATTTACATGATGTTCTCAACAACCTAACTGTTCCGTATCCTACGTCACCTTTTTTTATCCTGGGGGACTATAATTTTCCTAATATTTTGTGGAGAACTGATTTCGGGTTCCCTACCCTGGCAATAAGCTTATCCGAGGATGCACAATCTCTGAATATCTGTTCAGACTTTAACTTGTCACAGTTAGTACATGAACCCACCCGCACAACTTCTACGTCATCTAACATCCTGGACCTTATTTGCACCACTGTGCCTGATCTTCTTTCTAAACTAGCTTGAATCCAGGGCGTAAGTGTTTACTTGATTATTAAATTCACGTTGAAAATGCATGTATCTTCCAAGAGACGATCTAAAATTATCGTTGACTATAACCACGCTTACACACCCTCAAAAACCGGTGAACTGGAAACGTTCACCAGAAACTAGCTTGCTAAATTTGATGAACGCTCTGTCGAAGAAAACTCGCAGATCTACAAAAATAAATTGATCCACTCAATTAACCGGTATGCCCCTCGAAGGCAGATTCCTTATAACTCACGCTCACCTTGGTTTAATTATTCCCTTATTAAGCGACTACGCAAGAACAAGAAACGTATTTTCCGTCGGGCCAAAGAAACCAATCTTGCCGATCGCTGGGAGCCTCACCATCGTGTAGAATCCGAGTACATTTATGCTTTTAGCAATGCCATGAAAACCTATTTTATTGTCACACTGCTATCCGTCTTACTAACTAACCCACGTAAATTCTGGAGTATTGTTGGCGACAAGAAAGCAGACTCAATTCATTTAGTTCATGTTGATGGCAGTGATGACAAAAACCACTGCTGCAGTGTGTTAATTGAAGTGTTTACCTCATTTTGTGTGATGATAACCTTGCCAAGTCACCGAATATTCCTCATTCCTTGTTTTGTGCTATGGATCCCATATTTTTTTATTGGGTTGGTATTAACCGTTTGATTGGTAATCAAAAGATCTCAGCTTCCGCAGGTCCTGATCTTATTATTTCAAAAATGGTAAAATGCACGGAATTATTTTCGTCTATTATTCTATCTAAACTGTATACTCAGTCAGTACAGTGCGCATCGCTTCCTACAGACAGCAAAACGGCGAGGGTGGTTCCAGTCCATAAATCAGGTAACGCAGTATGTCCCGGGACTACCAACCCATCTCATTAACTAGCATTCCATGCAAACTCTTAGAACCCGTAATATATTCTTACCTCATCGATTTCCTCGAAAGCAACTCGTTCTTCCATCCTTGTCAAAACGAGATTAGAAAAAGTTTTCATGCGATAATCAATTTCTTTGTTTCACTAATAATTTCTTTGCCGCCTTAAATCAAGGATTCTACATTGACTGTATCTTTTTTTTTACATTTTGCCAAAGTTTTCGACACCGTATGTCATAACCTACTCATCCATAAATTTATTCAGCTTAATATTGACACAAATGTATTGTCTTGGATTAAGGAGTTTCTTTCTAATCGAACTCAATATGTCAAAACTAATAGCTATTCATCTGCTTTGTCAACAGTTACATCTGGAGTGCCACGAGGCTCTGCTCTTTCGCGGCGTTTACTCTTCTTGATTTACATTAATGATCTCCCTATCTGTGTAATATCATCATCCATTAATCTGTTCGCAGACGATTGCGTAATATACTTAAAGATCACTAACCACTATGATTCAGATAAACTGCAAGAAGATCTTCACAATGTGTAACTCTGGTCTAAGAAATGGTTCATGAAACTGAACGCTAGCACGTGTAAATCGATGGGCATATCATGTACGGCCAACAATAGCAATCAGTGCCGATATGTACTGAATTACACTTCATTAGCGTCCGTTAACGCTCACAAATATCTATGCCTTCACGTAACTAATAATCTTTCATGGAATATGCATACTAATTAAATACCTGCTAATGCTAATCACATGTTAGGATATCTTCGTCGAAACTTTTCAACCGTTCCTACTTCGGTAAAATTGACGCTCTACAAAACCCCAGTTCTCTCAAAACTTTTATAAGCATCTGTCACTTGGCATAACAGTCAAGCATCGCTAACCGTAAACCTTGAAGCAATTCAAAATTGAGCAGCTCGCTTTATTTTATCTAACTATTCCCGCCATTCCAATGTTACAAGTATGAAAAAAAACCTCAATCTGCCTGATTTTTCATTACGCCGCAAATGGGCTAGTCTTTGCCTATCCCACAAGGTTTATCACTCTAACCACGTGCTCAAGAATCAACTTATCACACCAACTTTCTACGTTTCATCCCGTTCTGACCATAGATATAAAGTTGCCGTCCCATTCTCCCAAGCGAACAAGTATCATGTTTCTTTTTTCACCCGCACAAGTGTCGACTGGAACCACCTTCCTGATACCAACATTTACGCCGCAAACAAATCTTCATTCAAAACAGCAGTCTACCATGCTGTCGCTTAACGTTGTCTGCATACCATCGTCTGCATATTACATTGCTTTGTTATGTACCACTCCTTTCTCTAGCGCCTTAGAGCCTTGAAAGTATGTATATTAGGTAAATAAATAAATAAATCACTGCATTGATGCCCTCCCATTCGCGTGATGCCATCATCATCATACTGCCTTCATATTTATATCAATGTCAATATTTCTTCATAATATAGTACTCATGCTTTTTTAATTCATTCGTGATTAGGCCGTTGTTGTCTGGCGAGCGTGAGCAGAGTCGCTATCCTTCACCCCTTGTCTGACCATCGTCTTCATTCTATGGTGGTTGTGCCATTATCGTCACCAACTTTGTCATCCGTCTATCGTGTTGCCGTTGTCTTCCCGCTTTCGTCATTATACAGGCTTCATGATACAATTGTCGTCGTGCCATTTTTATCATGCACTCGTCGTCATCGTGATCGCACCATCTTCGTCTTCCGATTCTTGGCCGGTTGTCGACGTTGCACATTAGTTGTCACACATTACTTGTCATACCGTTGTCGCGGCACCATCGCGGTCGGTCCATCGTCGTTATTTTAACTTTGACATGCGACTCTCGTCTTACCATCGTCGTCAGCCATCAACTCTACGCAGTCATCGTCAAACCATTGTCTTAATGACTTCGTTTTACCAATGACTAACTTCATCACAATGTTCACATAAAATCGCCGTCTTGACAACTTAATCAGTCAATCATCTTCATTCATTATTTGTCATTTTATCGTAATCATGATGTAGTTCTTCAATCATGATTATGCCAGCGTTGTCATGTCAGCGTCATGATTGCGTCGTCATGAGGCAGTCGCTATCACGCATCCGCTGTCATGCAGTCGTTGCGATGGCATCATCGTTCTGCCATCATCATTCTAGTTTCATCATCTGGTTGTCGTCATGCCGTCGGAGTCGCATCTTCGTATGCCCGACACCATCCCTTGTCCTGATGTTGTCTTCGCCACGCTGTCGCCGTTATACCATCGTCATTATTTAGGAATTCGCAAATCATATTTGCATGCTGTTGTCGTGGTAGAGTATTTGTAGTTCTATCAACACGCCATTCCTGTCCTTGAGGCGCAGCTCTCATGCAATAGTTTCCATCGTAATGGTACTCGTTTTTGAAATCTTCAGCTTGCCACTCTCTCTTCCTAACACCACATTCTGTCATTAATGTTTTTCCATGCTATGATTACCTCTCCACGATTTGCCTGACAGTTGCATCACAACTGGTGGAATTACATGCACTTTACACTATCCTGACTAAATTTGTCTCCTCATCACCACACCGAGACATCTAAGTGGTGTTTTTGTCCACAATATAGAACTGTGGAATGCTTTACCTGATAATGTTTCTTCTTGAATTATCACCATGCTAAATTCTTCGATCATCTATACGTTAACCACTGAACTTGCATTGCACCTTGTATACTTTTTGTTTTAGATTTTTATTCTTTACTAGATTTGTATTCTGTACTTCCTGTTCTTGCAATGGCCATTCGGGGCGGCAGTATGTTGAAATAAATAAAGGAAATAAATTTCAATTTGATGGCTATGCTAACTTGAACACAGCCACATTGGCATTTAGACAACTTTAATTGTACACAAACCAGAAAAAATTATAAATCGAGGCAGGTGTGCAAAAGCGAAGTTTACATCACAACACACTAGCATGTACGCCAGGCAGCTTCGACCCTGCAGCGATATGCAGACCTAGGAAGACTAGACTATACTGTTGTGTACACACCAGACCACTCTGATGTGCATACCAGAACACGCCAAGTCACTGCGGTGTGCACACCAGAAAACACCAAACCGCTCTCGTGTGCAAGCTAAAACACACCAAGTCACTCTGGTGTGCACTCCAGAACACAAACCACGCCACTCTGGTGCGCACACCAGGTAACGCCAGACCATGCTGGTGTTTACACTAGGAAACACCAGAACACACCAAGTCGGTTTGGTGTATTTTTAAACTGGAAACAACGCATACCAAGATCACGGTGGTAATATCCAACTTATGTTGCTTACCTGAAATGAAGAAAATTGTACATATATAGTACCACTCAATGTGCATGAAATGACATACTGGGGCGAAATTCTTAAATTTGATTAAATTCTGGGGTTTTACGTGCCAAAACCACGGTATGATAATAAGGCACGCCGTATATGAGGACTCAGAATTAATATTAACCACGTAGGGTTTTTACGGTTCCCACAATGCACGGGCAGTTCCGCCGCCATTGAAATGCAGCCGCCGCAGCCTGGATTTGATCCCGCGACCACAGGGCGATATTGCTACACGTTTGTCCTGAAGTAGACTCAATTTCCACGATGTTGTCATCACGATCTATGAAAGAGTTCCGAATTTATGTACGGGAGACCTAGGCATGAATGGCGCCTTCTGTGGTACAATTTTTCCCTAGCCCCTAGCTCTCATAACACCATCTAGGCCATGGCAGCACACGGGCTTCCAAGGGAACATGGTCTAAACCGAACGTACAATAGCTGAAAAGACAGCAATAGGTTAGATAACTTAAGGCTCGTTTGCCTAAAGAAACACAAACCTCGACTCGATAGCAACCAAGCGGCTGGTCTCTGCACAAGATACGGGCCTGCAATAGATATCACTTCAAGGGAAGCTTGATATTTCCTAACCAGTTTCTGAGGCTGTAGCTGCAACAGGAGAATAAAAATACATTATCAGAAGAGAGCAAGCCATCATATATCACGGATATAGTAAGTGCCTTGCTCATGTGGCGACTCTTTTTTTTTAGTAGAGGGGAACGATTTGTATCGGACGCTTCCACGTGCTATTACTCCTGTCAGTTTGAGGCAAGCTCCTAAAAGGGGCCCTGAACCACTTTTTATCGAAGGGGAGAAAGGCACCTGAAGTGAAAAAAAATGGACGGCGCTTAAGCTTCGCCTTCAAGAGTGCAACGCGATAGCGTTATCGCACCCCATTCGCACTGCCCACTCAAACGATCTACGCGAGCCAAACGTCGCGATCCGCAGGTACAGCCGGGCCGCGACGGTCCATGAAGGCGGGCGCGATCAGGGGGCGAGTAGCGCGCCACGTGTCGGGGCAGCGCCGTACATTGCGAGGAGGGGGTCTTCTGTGTTTGCCGCAAGATGGCTCTGTATGTACGCAGAGCGCAGAATAAATGTAGTGGAAACGTACTGACTGTAGTGGAAACGTGCAAGAGAGAAAATCTGGGGGCCTTTGCTCCTTGAATATGTGACCCTGCGTAGGAACTGCGGAGGAGGATTGTTAGCCAGTGTTGTATGCGTTTGTACCCTAGCCATTCCGACATAGCAGAGTGTGGTCGAGTTTGTTGCTCCGCCGCTGGTTACCCGCGCGGTGAGGCAGTGGGCACGGGCGCCCCATTTAGTGATCGCTCTGTCCGAAGGCGTAAGGTTCTGACTGGTGTTGAATAATTCGCGGGTCGCTTTTTTCGTCGCGACGATAGATTGCATTTTTTTTACAAGCACTGCTACAGGAGGGCACATGTAATCGGCACAAGGAGGCCTCAGGAGTGCAGCTGAGGTTATAATAAATCAGCCGGCGCAGGATCTCCAGGGCACCCAGGGGTAGCGGGGGTTCAAAGCAGGAAGCAGGGCGGCCCGTCGGCTGGGGCCACGGAGGCCGAAGTGTGCTAGGGGGTTTTCGCATAAAACATTGGCTGTCCGGCACAGCCGATCTTATACATCCCTGGTAGCGCAGGCCTCGGCAAGCCCTAGCCCACGGCCCTGTCCGGGTTCTAGCTTTGGTGTCCCGGACGCCCTGCCAATAATGCGAAATAATTACACGTTGTTACAATTAGTAAAAACACACGATTGAATAAACAAATTGTCTGCAGGCGCGAACTTGTGATGTTAAGTTCAGCACTACCGTGCCCCGAGACTTCTGCAACACCAGTCAGAATGTTGCCCATGGACGTACGTCGGACAGACATTCTCGCGCCTGCGGCGCTAGTGCTGAGTCAGTCAGCGTCACGGGCGGCCTTTCACCCACTTGCGTACAACCGCGGTTGCTAAGACCTTCCAGATTTTCAATGTATGCGGCCCGGGCACGGCCGCAAGCTACGGTCGCAAGCTATGATCCGCCACGACTGACTTAGCTCGAGCGCCGATGGTGTGACACAGTCTGTCCGACAAAGCGGTCCCCAAATCGGGCGTCAGTGCCCACTGCTTCACCTATTTTACTGCTCCAGCAGCCGGCGTCCGAGCGTAAACTTGACCCCACTCCTCAATGCCGGCACGCCTAGGAACAAACGCCAACAACACGCGCTAAGAAGCCTCATCCGTAGTGCTTAGGCAGAGTTATATATTCAGGAGCGAAAGCCCCCAGATTTTCTATCTCGCGCCCGATCTTACTCGCGCCTGCGCACAAACGGCTAGCGATCCCTTAAATGAACGTCTCGTTCAATAGCAGTGGCGCATGAGTATCCGCTTTACTACGACATAAAGCTTAAAGCTTGCCTCCTTAATGACGAGTTCACACTAAGACATTCGGCGTTTGGAGCGCCACGGAACCCTGTTCGGCGGCGGCGAGATGGGCCGGAATAGCCCTTGCTGGGCCGATCAGTCCAGGACCAATTTACGCAGCAGATGTCGCCAGATGCCCTCACCACGGACCAATCAGAGCGCGAGTGGGAAATTTGAAATGTGGCGGCCGACTCTGACGCGCTCTTAATATAGGAGTCATCGAAGGCGTAGCGAAATCAGAAATTCTCATCGAATTGGTGAGCACCCACCCCTTCCTTTTTGACAAACATCACGCGAAGCACAAGGACATTGTCACCTGACAAGGTGGCGTGACCAAGCTTCCCGCGCTCTTGCGAAGCAGCACGAACCCACCAACGCCACTGGCGTCACCACTTCGGCGAATGCTTCTTCTGCGCGCCATGCATCGCGAGAAAGGTGCTTGCCAGCAGGCCTAGCAATACTGGCTCTTCTTGATCAGGATTTTTTATCATCATTGCAAGCAGTGATGAAGAGGCGCAAAAACATCCCCAGCTTGCAGTTGTGGTGCAACGCTGGAGTCCACAGCAGAGTTTGGATTACCTAGGTTTTACGTGGCTTGCCTAAGTTGTTTGTAGGTTTTGCGATGTTATGCTGGGTTTAGCTAAGTCGTTACTAGGCTTGGCAAAGTCGTTTCTAGGTTTTTTAGAGGTTATGGTAGCCTTGGCTGAGCTGTTCTTAGGTTTTAAGAGGTTAGGCTAGGTTTTCCTAAGTTGTCTCGGCGGGGTCGACGCTGGACGTTTTCGAGCAGTCTCAGGCCAAGATTCCCCTCTGGGTGACGTCGAGCATTCACGCGCCGACTCTTGCGTTCCCGGACTGAAACTCGCTATCCTCGACTCGGCATCGCCTCTTCTCAGTCGCAGCTTCGGCGTGGTGTTCCGGTCAGCTCGGCGGTGACGCATTGCTTCTCGCATGGCAGTATGGCACTCTTGCTCGTAAGCCGCTACTTCTTGGGGCGTCCGGACTTTCTTGGGTCTTCGCATGGCAGCAGCAAGTACGCATGGAGTAGGGGAAGTGAGAGGTGTGTCGCTGCGCTGGCTGTTCCGAGCTTTTGCTTGCCTGTGACCTCATGACTGCGCCCTACGCGTGTGGGGTGGGAGGAGGTTACGTGGCTCGGTTCTCTGACATATGGTTCCTATGCAACACGAGGCGGCGCACAGCTGGGCTGAGTTTTCTGGTTAAACAGCTCAGATTAAAAGATCCGCATAAAGTTTAAACAGCTCGGCTGTTATTAAAACCACGCACACTTTACGCGAGTGCAGATAACTATGTATACGCAGTTTTGATAGAGAGTACTAGAAAGGAGGAGTAGGTCCATCGCGGGCTCCCTGCTGAGCAGTTTTTTTTTTAAATTGAAAGGTTGGTGGCGCCACCATCGCCCTCGCGTGAATGAGCGGCCCCACACGCCAGTCGGACGCTGGTCGTGTCAGAGACCCTATCGTGGTTGCGTGGAGCATTGACAAGCGTTTCACACTGCTGCATCTAGTTTTGATACTCGGGGGCGGAAACAGTGATTTTATTCCTCACTCACCTGCTGTCAGTAAATTGTTGAAAGAGCAATGGAAACAATGCAAACGACGCAGCAACGAGGGTGCGCCTAGCAGACGACAGCTTCTCAGCCCGTGACTTTGCCTCAGACAATGGGCGCCCTCGAAACATTCGGACTTTTACGATAAGGCAATTTTAGCGTTTTTTGCATCATCCTCGGCGCTTGCGAAGGTATCCGCTGGACCTAATCCCCTATTCTAGTGCACTCTAGTTTCATGCCGCAGGAACATCCGGCATATGAAGCGCTTGTTTGACGGTGAAGGTTTTACACGGCAGATGGCTCTGTATTACTCTCCGGTTCGAGAGTATCGAATTCGTATCCAGCGCGCCGCCACGATACGTAGATTTGAGGGATCGCCAGCCATTTGTGCGCTGGCGCCAGTAAGGGCGGGCACGAGAGAGAAAATCTGGGGGCTTTTGCTCCTTGATTATATGAATCGGCCTAGGCACTACGAAGGAGATTTCTTAGCATGTGTTGTAGACGTTTGTCTCTAGGCGTCAGTCATCGTCACCGGCAGCCTTTCACCCACTTGCTTTCAACCACTGTTGGTAGGGCCTTCTAGATTTCTCAATATATGCGGCCCGGGCTCTACTACGGTCGCAAGCTATGATCCGCCACGACTGACTTAGCACGAGCGCCGCAGGTGCGAGACAGCCTGTCTGACACAGCGGTCGCCAAATCGGGCGTCAGTGTCCGCTGCTTCACCTATTTTACCGCGCGGGCAGCCAGCGTCCGAGCGTAAGCAAACTTGATCCTTCTCCGCAACGCCGAAACGCCTAGAGACAAACGCCTACAACGCGCGCTAAGAAATCTCCTGCGTAATGCCTAGGCAGAGTCACATGTTCAAGGCGCAAAAGCCCCCAGATTTTCGCTCTCGCGCCAGCGCTTACTCGAGCGTGCGCACGAACTGCTGGCGATCCCTCAAATAAAAGTCTTCTTCCGCAGCCTGCCGCAGGAAACTCACGCATGCTTGGATAACTCGTATAACGTGACCATTTGCCGCTATACCCCTTCCAAGCAGCGATGTTCCCTGCAGGGAATTTTCCCTTTTTCGGCGAACCTTCGGCGGCACTGTCGGGCGAAGGGACAAAGGGAATCGTTGCGATAGTGCAGGTAATTTTAAGATTGATGAAGTCCATCAGTGTGGATGTGTAGTGTGGCGCTTGTATGTGTGTGTTCTCTCTTCTACGTCCTCGTGCTATTTTCGCTACAAGACAAAAAAAACTGCAAAATCATGAAGTAAGTATTAGAAATATGGCTTGGAGCAAGCCATCACTATGACAAACGGCAGCACAATGTTTCCACCGCATAGGGCTAACTTTGCGTCGGTCTAGTTCAAGTTCTAATAGCCTTTATTTTTTTAAAGATGGTGGGATGTTTCGGTATAATACGCGAACGGCAATTTGTTGCGTAAATATTCATTAAGTTGACCTACTCAGAATGGCTGAAAAGCGGCGAGTCAGTAGGGTTAGTCGATGCTTTAGAACTCTATCACGGGGAATTTAAGTCGGGACCCGACATTAGGAATTGAGTTCTGGTATTGCTGTGTTAATATATATATATATATATATATATATATATATATATATATATATATATATATATATATATATATATATATATATATATATATATATATATTGTGCAATGAAATTAGTGAGCGGGCCATAATATTCCATGCATTTACGTGCATAGGAACAGGAATTCCGCTGCATGGTACGGAAGATCACTGCTTCCAAGCGCTTTCAGTACGCACGTCGAACACGAAGGGGACACAACGCGGACGGGGCACTTGCACTTTGTTGCTGCCGGGAGTATTTTCTTAGTGGCGAACACAGGCGGCAGAAGTTGCCGCAACATTAGGCCTGGTTGCTGCGTCTTCGCGTGTCGCAACCTAGCGGAGTGTGGAAAGGCATTTTTCTGCATTCTGTGCGAGAAGGAGGACCGGGATCGACGTTCTGCGTAGCTGCACATAATTAGCCACAATAACTTCGCGCACTCGAAAAACACCCGTTCTTGCGAGCTAAGTTTGTTCAAAAACATGCAAGCATTTGCTTTCAAGCGACTGTACTTGAATGTCACCGCTAAACTTTACATGTCCGGTTCACGCACCTCGCTCTGTTTGGAACTTTTTAAACATGGAGTTAGTACACGTGGTTTCGAGTGAGCTCTTCGGTTCACACGGCCTGCTATGCTTTAATTTATTTCATGTTAGCTTCGCATTGCTCTATTTGCTTCACTGCATTAAAAATCACGTAGTACCTACCTTTGAAGTAAGCTCTTCGGTTCACGCGGCCACCTCTGCTTCGGGCTATTTTTTATTCTGCGTGTGTCGTTTCGAGGAGCAAAAATGATAAAGCCTGCCTGGCAGTGGAGGCATGCTAGATTTGAAAAATAGACGACAAATGCACAATCGAGGCATCAATAGCGCTAACCACGAAATAAATACGCTTCCTCGATGCATACATTGATTGAACTCGCTGTCTTGTGACTATCTTGGGACTTGAAATTTTGGTAGGTTGCGTATGCGTGATCTTTTTTCCATAAACTTCGAACAACCAGGCTGCCACCAGCCCACAGCTGATGACCCTGAAAGTTCATGTGACACACCACAATGACAGGGAGTCAAGGAGCACCTGACGAAGAACCCCACGTACCCTTCCCAGACCATTGACTCTAGGCTGAGACCCTTCTTTTCCCACAATTAAATCTGTAGTTGTAATCTTCAAATAAAAGCATCCGTCGGGCTAGAGTGTTGTTTTTACAGTGGAATGTCTGCTATTGTGTGAAAGCTTGGTTTTGCAACAAAGGCTTTTCTTCACTGCTGTGTGTTACTGTTCTGAAATAAACATCTGTTGTCTCACTCCACATCTTACTTTGTGATTGCATGCTTCGAGCGCCACGACACGAAATCTACTACACTGGCTGCTCAACGCACACAATCCGCTTAGTGGCAGCTCAGTATCAAGTTAAAACATCGCGTATTGTCTTTTTTACGCACATCAACTATGACTGTAAAATCAACAAACGTGAGCGATCGCTTGCTGTAAAACATGCCGTATAGTACAAGCGGAACAAGAGCGCCTTATCAATTCATGAAAACGACAAAACGATACTTTGCCCCAGTCGCCTGCGCTACATGCAGCCGTTTCGCGCTGCGAAATGCGCTCACATAATCATGAACTATTGACGGAAATCTTCTTTGCTAAAACTTACCGCTCAGTGTAGTTCACGTGTGATGCCACAAAGAAGATACGCATACACAGACACCAAGGTTCAGCCAGACACCGCACACCGCTACAAGCGTTGACGTGCCTGGCCCACTAGTTGAGAATTCAACTGACGCGGACAGGTGGCGCACCACCGTTGCGCAAGCGTTTATTTTTTATAGTGTTTATTTTTTATTGTTTAACTTAGGTAGGACATTAGGCAGTGTAATAGCAAGAGCTTGGTCGCGCAACCCACTGCCCATTCCAAAGGGGACGCTCATAACATCCATCCATCCATCCATCCATCCATGCGCAGGTGTCCTCGCTCCGACAAGTCTGAGCGCCTTTTCTTTCTTCATTCTTTTTGTCCTTCTCTCTGCGCGCCATGCGCACGGAACGAGTTGCTTTTCCTTTCCATTTTTCTTTTTTTTCATGGATGATGGAAATGCGCTGGCAAGCTGTTTTACAAATGATTTAGGCTATCGTATGGAACTGGAACGCGCACATGAATGAATGCCCTATTTGCAAAAGCCGTTACAGGGCTCTTCAGGCACTTGCATTATCGCCAGCGACGATGAGTAGCACAGTGCATTTGTAGCATATCTTCCAACGTACCGCCAAATATGGTACCAGCACATATGTTAATACAAATTTTCTGTTCCGATGATAGGTGAAAGCAATCAGTACAGCAAAGACGTACTCATATGCGTGGCCGCGCAGGCATAACGTCTACGAAACACTGGGTGGGCTCAGGCAATTCGGCACATATTTTAAGTGAATGAGAAAATTTGATGAGTTTATAGTACAGGTTATCAGTCAAGGAAAAACTTCCCGATGTTAGTTATGCAGCCGAGATATGAGGACAACGTTAAAAGTGTCTGAGAATCGGACGACACACAACGCGCACAACACATGCGCAACATCGGTTCATCGCACACTCACAAAGTCTGCCTTGTCAGCTACGAACATTACGAGTGTCTGTGCTATTAGCACGATGGCTCTTTGGAATCCACTTGTAGTGCAAGTTGGCGTTCATTATATCTATTATCACGAGTGCATCGGCGTTTTGTTTTCTTTATTCTACTGCCGGAAAAGTCATGCTATGACAACTGTGAACACGGTCTTGGGACTGCCGAGAGCGACTACGAAGATAACATGATGTGGTCAACAAATGCGTAGGTATACACTATGTGAATACTAAAAACTACAATAGGCTCTAAAGCAATCTCAGTAGTATACAACTTGAGCTGTTTATATCAGACGGAGCTCCGTAGTATCGACCGGTAATTGCGCTTGGTTACAGCGTACACGGGTTGGGCCGAGATTAAAGACTTTTGTATATAGTCAATCTATAGACGGCATGCAAACCTGAAGCAATAAAAATTTTACAGTATCGGCTGTTTCTACTTCATCTCACGCCTTACCACAATCGGTATACGTGCTATTCGCACAAGTTAACATGACCTTTGGTGACGTCCCGCCCTATGGCCTTCACTGGCGGTGATATAGGAAACCGCGGAAAATAATTCGAATTACAAAGCAGAATAAGGTGTTTCACTTCGATACGTCGAAATTTCCGAAGTCCTTCACTACGGCTTGCCTCATAATCAGAAAGTGGTTTTGGCATCTAAAACCCCATAAAAAAAAAAACAAATAAGAACTTTGTTTTGTAGGCCTCCGTTGCTTGCATTTCCCTACTTTTCTTCCACAAATCTTCCAATCGCCTCTTACGAATCTCTATTGCCGACATGTTTACTTTCCCCCTGCTCTGGCTGAACCCAAGGGCTTGAAGGAGGCCAGACTTGCCTCAGTTGACCTCTGAGCAGATATTTTCACATTCTTATAATGCTTGCTCCATTGTTTCTCTAGCTTTACCGCGGCACACACTTGCTTCTACCTTCTTGTTGCATCCCGATTTATAAGTGCTTGTTTAAGGCATCCTAATTTGGCCTCGAAAAGTAAATAGCTTCCCTTTAATTATCATAAATTGTTTCTTTCCCGGATTTTGTCTTTTCTTCTTAAGCAGTTACTCATAGCAGGTTGCTTTTTCATGGATGCCACCCGTGAGATTTTCTCAGCGTACCTCTCTTTCCGCTTGACATTCTTTGTTGCCATGCTGTTCACCATGCTGGTCGCATATTTGCTGGTAAGCTTCCTAGTGGCTTTCCTCCACTGTCGAACAACGTTCTTGCGGTACAAATATGTGAACACTTAACCAGCCAATTTACTTTCTGCCATATTCTTCAGTCGTTCTTCATAATCAATGTTAGTGTCAGCTCTACTTACTTCAAAACTCTAATGCTAAATGACGCAGTGCCACCTACGAGACTTCTGCAATTTATATTCCATGAACGTCTGCAGTGGCACTTTGTACGGCGCTCAGCGCCTGTGAATACTGGAAGCCACTGTGTAACCTAAATGGTGCTGTCGCTGCGACATCGCTGTTGGCAAGGTGTCTATGCCTTCGACGTTGTAAACGCCGAAAAACAAGCACCACTAAGAAGCGAGTCACGCTCTTGTGGCGCCACCCGTCGCATAAGCCAAGAATCATAATCTATCGGCTCTGAGATTCAACAGTGACACGCGCGCCGTAAAGTCTCAGAGGTCATTTCCAGTCAAGGGGGCTGTTTTTGTTAAGCCTTCCCACACTGCCACCGAGACCTCGCCGAAGAAGTCGCCTCGCAATGAAGGCGTTTTTGGAAACAGTTCGCGGATATGCGTGCCTCTATGACAAATTGAACGGCGATTTTAAGGACAAGGAGCTGCGCGCCATCCCCTGGCACGTTATTTGACAGCAGTTTGGCATGACAGGTGAGTAATCGGTGAAGGCGGGGAAGCAGAGTGTGCGCCTTGCCCTCAGTGTCCCTGTACCGCCATAGAGGCCGCACCCAAAACTTTCT